>NC_139224.1:64481907-65681907 GCF_055691185.1 Crinia signifera
TCCGAGCTGCGATTGGTTGACTGGCGCCGCCGACCCGCCCCCCCTCAGCAATCCCGGCACCTGCTGCCTCCTGCCCTGCCTGCTCGCCCGGTCCCTGCCGCCAAGCGTCACGGGCGGTGAGGCCGGGCGGCGGGCTGACACAGAGTCGTACCCCTAGGCTATGTCCTCCGGCTCCCCAGGCTCCTGTCACTGAATTGCTGCTGCTGCAGCTGCTGCTCGGTCCGGCTTCCGGGCAGCTCAGGCAGCGTAGCAGCACTGTCTGTCAGTGACACACTGTACAGACCCCTCCCAGTCCCAGCGGCAGCCAGAGTCACCTGTCTCTGACCCCCTCCCTGGCTACAGCAGCGTCACTCATCAGCCTTCCCAAGCGCTGGCTGTAGCCTGGAGGTGTAGCCAAGGTGTCTTGCTGGCTGCCGCCCGTGCCTTATCCTGTTATTGAAGGTGGAGCGATTTTTAGTTCTTTTAAAGCTAAAAAAGTTCTTACAATAAACATAGAAATATGCTTGTTTTTTTGGTGAATTCGTGGAGCCTGAGGGGGGTGTGGGGGGGGGGGGGAGTTAATATCTGGCTTCTTCTGCTGCCCTGGCCTGCTGTGCTGTATATATCTTTATTTATGCTGTATATATCTATCTTTATGTATTTATCTTTATTTACAGCTGACAGCATGTTATATAGCGCAGCAGATTCTGTTACAGTGTCTTATATAGCGCAGCAGATTCCGTTACAGTGTCTTATATAGCGCAGCAGATTCCGTTACAGGTTGTTATATAGCGCAGCAGATTCCATTACAGCGTCTTATATAGCGCAGCAGATTCCGTTACAGCATCTTATATAGCGCAGAGGATTCCGTTACAGCGTCTTATATAGCGCAGCAGATTCCATTACAGCATTTTATATAGTGCAGCAGATTCCGTTACAGTGTCTTATATAGCGCAGCAGATTCCGTTACAGCACCTTATATAGCGCAGCAGATTCCGTTACAGCGTATTTTATACCGCAGCAGATTCTGTTACAGTGTCTTATATAGCGCAGCAGATTCAGTTACAGTGTCTTATATAGCGCAGCAGATTCTGTTACAGTGTCTTATATAGCGCAGCAGATTCCATTACAGTTTCTTATACAGCGCAGCAGATTCCGTTACAGCGCCTTATATAGCGCAGCGGATTCCGTTACAGCGCCTTATATAGCGCAGCGGATTCCATTACAGTGTCTTATATAGCGCAGCAGATTCCATTACAGTTTCTTATATAGCGCAGCAGATTCCATTACAGCGCCTTATATAGCGCAGCGGATTCCGTTACAGCGTCTTATATAGTGCAGCAGATTCCGTTACAGCGCCTTATATAGCGCAGCGGATTCCATTACAGTGTGTTATATAGCGCAGCAGATTCCGTTACAGTGTCTTGTATAGCGCAACAGATTGCGTTACACCATCTTATATAGCGCAGCAGATTCCGTTACAGTGTGTTATATAGCGCAGCAGATTCCGTTACAGTGTCTTATATAGCACAGCAGATTGCGTTACAGCGTCTTATATAGCGCAGCAGATTCCGTTACAGTGTCTTATATAGCGCAGCAGATTGCGTTACAGTGTCTTATAGAGCGCAGCAGATTGCGTTACAGTGTCTTATATAGAGCAGCAGATTCCGTTAGTGTCTTATATAGTGCAGCAGATTGCGTTACAGCGTCTTATATAGAGCAGTAGATTCCGTTACAGTGTCTTATATAGAGCAGCAGATTCCGTTACAGTGTCTTATATAGCGCAGTAGATTGCATTACAGTGTCTTATATAGCGCAGCAGATTCCGTTACAGCGTCTTATATAGCGCAGCAGATTCCGTTACAGTGTCTTATATAGCGCAGCAGATTCCGTTAGTGTCTTATATAGCGCAGCAGATTCCGTTACAGTGTCTTATATAGCGCAGCAGATTGCGTTACAGTGTCTTATAGAGCGCAGCAGATTGCGTTACAGTGTCTTATATAGAGCAGCAGATTCCGTTAGTGTCTTATATAGTGCAGCAGATTGCGTTACAGCGTCTTATATAGAGCAGTAGATTCCGTTACAGTGTCTTATATAGAGCAGCAGATTCCGTTACAGTGTCTTATATAGCGCAGTAGATTGCATTACAGTGTCTTATATAGCGCAGCAGATTCCGTTACAGCGTCTTATATAGCGCAGCAGATTCCGTTACAGTGTCTTATATAGCGCAGCAGATTCCGTTAGTGTCTTATATAGCGCAGCAGATTCCGTTACAGTGTCTTATATAGTGCAGTAGATTGCGTTACAGTGTCTTATATAGCGCAGTAGATTGCGTTACAGTGTCTTATATAGCGCAGCAGATTCCGTTACAGCGTCTTATATAGCGCAGCAGATTCCGTTACAGTGTCTTATATAGCGCAGCAGATTCCGTTAGTGTCTTATATAGCGCAGCAGATTCCGTTACAGTGTCTTATATAGTGCAGTAGATTGCGTTACAGTGTCTTATATAGTGCAGCAGATTCTGTTACAGTGTCTTATATATTTCAAATGTAACATGCCAACACAAGTAAGCCACGCCCCCAATTCATTACCGGGAGGAGGAGGGGGGGGCGCAAAATATGCCTTTGCTCCGGGCACCATGGCACGTAGCTACACCGCTGGCGGGGGCTATCGTTGCACTGACTTGCCTTACCCTCCACTTGCCACGACGTCTGTAAACGGGACCTGCAGATCTACCTGTCTGCGGTCCCAGCGCTCCTCCTGGCTCCTACTGCAAATGAAAAATTTCTCTCACAAAATGGCCTCCCCCTTACAGCAGACAGTTTTTGAGGATGCTAGAGGAGGTGGCAGCCAATGTGTTTTTCTTACTTAGTATCTGCCCTCTCTTTCATGCATCTGAGAGATACCACTAAACTGATAGAGTATCTTCCAGCATGTACAACTGTGTAAATATATGTGCTAATAAATGTGCTAATGCAGAATACGTCATATTGGCTGCTAGACAGAATTGTACACTCACCCTGGGAGTAGCATAAAGTTCAAGCGGTCTGCGCGGTCTCTTTCAGCTTTGTACAGTTTGGTGCGCTCTTCCACTAAATGCTCCAAGTTTTTGGAATAGAGTTGCAACCGCCGTATTAGGGTGTCCATGTAATTCTCATTTGTCTCATTGTGAAAGTTACTGAAGGCAAAAAATATATATGAATTATTATGACGATAGGGAACAGATAATCACAGAAGCTTAAATATGTCACAGGGAGCTTTTAAATGATCTTTTTCGCAATTTCTCTTAATAAAAATCGATCAATGTAGGTGTGAAAATGTGTTTTCTAAAACCTTTGAACACATTCCACACTTGTCATAAAAGAGTTCTTTGCAACACAGAACAATCTATGATTGACTAAGGTCCATAGCATCATTTCCCCAAAAAATCCAATAGTTACTTGATACCTGTAGTTTATCTGTTGACTGCAATGTAACAGGGTAGCAGTTTGGCCAACCCCACGCCTGAGCACATGACATAATGTTGCACAGAGAGGGCAGCACAACCAGAAGCAAATAGTGAGGCACTGCCCGAAGTTCCTGCTGCTGTACTGACAGCAGGGAACCTGCTAGGAGCATCTGAAGGACGCTCTGGCCAGCAATGCAGCTGCCATACCGCAACCTGCTATTTGGAAGCAAAAGCCGAGGTGCAGCAACAGTGCTGCCTCCAAAGTCCTGTGCGACAGCCTATCCCCATGTCAAGTTATCTGGAACTGGGAGAGGGAAGAACAGTACCTAAAGATTTTTGCCAGGGTGCTTTCAATTTTCTTGAAGTCTGGTCTCTTCTCAGGATCCTCCTCCCAGCAATTCTTTACCAGAACATAAACCTGGAAAATATACCATTGTGATTCCAAGTGAGAAGAAGTATATATAGTATGTGTAAAGTCTATTCCTCTTTTGGAACAATTAAGCGAGTCAAAGAAATACAACAATAGCATTTCTGAGTTTTTCATGTTTTTTTCATGAATCCTGTCGCTTTAAGGAATCTTCAAATTAACTGTACTTGACTTAACATAAACAGGAAAGGTCTATAACCTCCTTTTCCCCAATTCTAAAAAAAATGGCAACATACTGTATATAGACATGCCAGTCTAAGGGCCTTATTCTGGTTGGTGCGGCCGGGCCGTACGCGTACGTCCCGGGGTTTTTTATGATCTGCGCATGCGTACATTCGCTAATGCGCAGGCGCGAACACTCCACAACGCTTACGGACGGGTCTCTACGTGCGAAAAAACCTATACGCGAGTGTACGGGCATTGGGGGCGGCATAGGGGCGTGATGAGGGGAGCGGCCGAAATAATGAGGGAAAATGGGCGTAAATATGGGCGTACACGGGGGTGTGCACCAAAAATGAGCGGTGCTACTACCGCACGATCGACTAAAGCACCGTTCATTTCGGACACAAAACAGGCGGCCGCCAACCGCCATCTCAAACCACCCCTACAGATACCGCATGCCAGCGTGCGCCTGGGTTTGCTAATTTACGCTGATTACTACCAAACAAATACACCTGAATGTAATAACCAATGCTGCAGTCTATTAAGTCCAAACCATGATTTCACTACCTGCAAGCCACACACAGCACTCAAACACATTGGAAGCTTATCTTTCTATACTTCTCTTTATTTAAAGGTTTGTTTAATTTAAGGTAAGAATCTTTTTAAGACCTGCTTATATATGCTAAGGTAGCTATTTGTTAAACAGTTAGACACATTCACTACGTGCTTTCATAGACTTTACACAGTAGCACACTCAATCTACACAAGTCGACATGTGTCAACGTGTTCACTCTAATACAAACATAGGTTTTGTATTTATGATACAATAACATAAACCACATCTAACACCTACAAAGGATGTTTCAGCAATGTTTTAAGCCCATGGCCACTATTTTGCACATTAATTAATTCAATCAATTAATTAATTTTCATAATTATAGTTGAAAGGCAAGATTTGCAGGTCCATATATGTGAAGGGTATGCCAGCGTACACGGACGTACGCTCACTCTCACGAGCGGTGACATAAGCGGAGTTTTCTATTGAAAACAATAGGGACCCGTCCGTGCAAGCTGGCGTACGCTCAGATTTCCGCAAGAAGTCGGCGGGAAGACGGACGAGAGACGTCCATAAACGGTGGCGTACGCTCAGTTGTACGCCAGTTGTCGGAGTGTAAGGGCTGGCCCGTCCGTGTACGTTGGCGTACGCTCAATTGTACGCCACTCCCCTTTGACGTTGTTTCTGGCCGTACGTATGCGGCTGAGTTGTGGGTGGACTTAACCCCAACGGCCGCGTACGGATAGCGTACGTTAATAGCGAACGTACGCACGTTTGGCCGCTACGATCAGAATAACCCCCTAAATGTATCACATAAGGTGCCATACTGTTAATAAGCAATATTGCAACTAAATGAATAAAACTATGTTGCGCATAAAATTCTGACAGCATTAACACAAACCAAATATACTAGAGCAACCACTAAGGGTAAAACACACACGATGGATACCGTACTAACTGTGTTCTTTTAGGAATGTTCGTACCTGTTTTATAATAAAACGGCAATGCACCATCAGGCGCCCCCTCTGTTAATTTCCTAGACCGTTGTGCCAAATGCCCGTGGGATCGGGCAACACATTGAGTAGCTGCAGTCTAACTTCTTTGGAGTAAAATCAGAAGAACCCAATTAAGGGTTAAGGACGGCAGGTGTCAGCGCACCAGTATCACCACTGTCGTTTATATATAGTATTCAAAAGTAAATAAAGGTCTCAAATATTTATATTCAAGCAACACTGATAAACCCAAAACCTTTATTTCACCCTCCTCTATGAAGTCCAGAGGTACCATACACCTGCCACTTCTCGGAGATAGAAGTCGCATAAGATTTCCGTTGAACTGCCTGGCAGCTTCCCGGGTAGCAGGATCACATACGATATATTGTATGCGGTCCTTTTGCCTATGATGTAAAGGCTGCGGGATCCGATACATTTTTAATGCAGCCCTTGCAATCTAGGGCTCTGATCTGATGTGCATGGGACCACGCTTTGGATCAGAATTGGAGGTGAAACACATGCGATTGGACACTTTTTACCCGATTTCTCTGTCCAATCCATTGAAACAGCTCAAAAGGACAAGGATCACAGTAGTGTATGGGTACCTTAACTCTTCTGCTCTCTCACAATTACTAGGCACATACTGTAGATCACATAAATCCAACATCAATCATAACTGTATTTATTTCTTATGCTGTTATGCTATTTATTGTGTTTCCAAATGTCAGTATTTATTGTACTAATCTGCATTATGTTATGTATTGCGTTAATTACTAACTTAAACTTATGTTATATTATTCCCCCCCCCCCCACAGAATAGGGGTAATTTTTTAATTTTTCTAAAGATTGACATTGTGCATAAACTGTAAATTTTAAAATTTTTACCTTTATTTGAAACAAATGATAAATGTATAGCTTAGAATGAAATGTGTCAATATTTGCGCACCTCTATCTCCCGCTCTTCCGCTGTATCCAGGTAAAGGTCTGGTCGGAATGGATAATCTCCCTTCAATTTCTGAACTCTCAACATTTTTTCTGTATGTTGACCAGTGCAAAAATAAAACATGACAACAGAATAAATATGATTCTAACAGTAAATAACTGAATTAATTTAGGTCATATTTTTGTTATATTGTATACAAAAAAACCTATATTTTAACATTTCAGTTCTCATTACACACATCACATATCAGACTTAAGCTATATACTGTATGACCGCATAACATTTTTATTTTATTTAACTACTAAAACTAGTGGACTCCTTGCTGGTAGCCCCACACTTCCCAAAGTACTCATTCCCATTTAGTTCATCCCTTTGTTGAAAACACTTTCAGGATAGAGTATATGTGTATGGGCATTCTGCCCCTACTGACTCATACTTTACTTGAGTGTGTGTGTGAGCAAGCCGAATCACAACTTCAACAAAGACGTATAAGGCTTAACAGTGATTACAATGAGCAGTCACACATCTGGACAATCACGGTATGAATGACAAGTCAAGTGGCTGGGCAGCACTGGCTAAACGGGGTTATTTGTCCTGTATTCTTATATTAATTTACCGCCAAGATTGACTTAACACTCTAGGGTCCACATGAAATAAAGTCAAATTTAGCAAAAGCACAGTTGACCTTAAAATTAAAGATGTGCAGGATCTGATTAACTTGGTTCTTATTGCTAAATTTTCGCTAGTTCAGATTTTTTCAGCAGTCACATGTTTTGGAAAGCCAATAAGATCACGCTATGAGAACCGAGTAAAGCCCCATACACACTAGGTGATATTGTTAACAATATTGCTCAGAAAGGGCTTTTGGAGAGATATTGTCGACAATATCGCCTAGTGTGTTCCATGTCGTTAACTATGCGCACTCCAGCGCGCTGTTAATGACTCCCTCCCTACCTGCAATCCCTGCTGTCATTGAGCTATATAAAGCACTCAGCCCTGATTGGCTGTAGAGGTCTCCATGGAGACGCTTTCAGCCAGTCAGGGCTGAGTGGCTTCCCCTTATTTCCACTCCGGGAATGCTGTTAACAACTCCCTCCCTCCCTGCAATCCCCGCTGTAATTGTGCTATAGAAGCACTTAGCCCTGATTTGCTGTAGGCGTCTCCATTATTTTATTTAAGAATATGAAGTTAATGTAAATGCAGCTCGTGGTGGTGGGCTCCCTTGTGGTCGATAGTCTAGGCCCACCACCATAATGTACAGTAATTATTTTAAGTAGACACTCACTTCGCCCTAGGGACTCAGTGGTGAAATGTATGCCGAACTTAGCCCACTCTTACCAAGCTAAGCTCGGCATGCATTTCCCAACCAAGTCCCTGGGGCAGAATGATCGTCTACATAGCAAAATTACTGTACAACATGGCGGCTGGCAGCGACTATCAGCCACAAGGGAGCCCACCCTTATGGAGCTAAGCTCTGCATACTGCACACAAGTAAGTGAAAGCAAAGGCGAAAAGTAAATGGCAATGGCGCTTCACATATGTATCCGTGGCACTGTACTGTAGTTCTCATTATTGGAGTAATCACCACCCAGCTGCAAAGCATGGAAATTACCAGTTTTTGCATGCTTTCGCCATAGTAGTCATTAGTGCGCCATAGCGTAACATTTCTCATGGCCTGACAATGAAGCCAGGATGGTGGGCCAACAGGATAGATTAGAATTGCTACATCTGCATGTCTTGATTACATATACATAACTTATCAGTCTAGTTTTACCTTTGGGATCATGGCAATGTTCTGTGTAAAATGTATCTTTCCGTAAGATAATTTCTTGAGCTATGATTCCATAACTATAGACATCACCTTTTTGAGAAACCCCATCTTGGCGTAGGTGTTCTGGGGACATCCACAGGTCTTTGTGAAAAAGAGAAATAGATTAATTAATTTATTTAAATTTATTAACAGTTTCTTATAAATATTTATTTACAGTTTCTTATATAGCGCAACAGATTCCATTGCGCTTTACAATAGTAGAGGTAAGAGGGCCCTGCTGCAAGCTTACAATCTGTAGGGATATAGGAGGGAAACACAAGGACAGGCATCAGTAATAGCATAGAAGTCCCACTAAGTTGCAAGTCCAGAAGAAAAGCTATATAATACATAAGTGCCTCAGAGGGTTATGCGTGTAGAACTTAAATATGATAGGCTTGCCTGAAGAGGTGAGTTTTCAGGGAACACTTAAAAGTTTGGAGGCTAGTGGAGAGTCTTATTGTGCGTGGAAGGGCATTCCATAGGGTGGGAGCAGCCCGAAGAACGTAAATTAATAGTGAATGGGAGCTAGTGATCCGTGCAGAAGAGAGACGCAGATCTTGTGCAGAGAGCAGTGGTCGAGATGGGAGATATTTTGTGATAAATACAGGTTGAGTATACCTTATCCGAATATCCCTTATCCGAATTATTCCGAAAACCATACATTCCAGAAAGTGAAAAAAAAAAATTTTTTTGTTAAAAACTCACTAGGGACATCTGTAACAGCACTACTGAGGACATGATATGTAACTGGCACTATATATGTACAAGAACATGATTGCTTGGCATTCAAATTCAATATCTGAGATAGTACACAAACTTTTTTCATGTTCTTGAAACCTTGTTTTTTGAACAAATAAAATATATTTGTGTGCATTTCATGTGTTTGATGTGTTTATACAACATAAATGCAAGATACTTCAAAATACATCATTGAAATATTAAAATATTCTGAAATACGAAATAATCCGTTATCCAAAATTCTCCTGGTCCCGAGCATTTTGGATACGGGATACTCAACCTGTAATGAGATATAAGCTGGTGCAGTATGGTTAATAGCTTTATATACAAGTAGAAGTGTTTTATATTGAATACAGTAAGATACAGGCAACCAATGGAGGGACTGGCAGAGCGGATCAGCAGACGATGAGCATCTTGCAAGGAAGATCAGCCTAGCAGCAGCATTTAAAATGGATTACAGTGGTGAGAGTCTGTTCTTGGAAAGACCAGTTAGGAGACTATTGCAGTAATCAAAGCGGTATATATTGAGTGCATGGATAAGAGATTTAGTAGTGTCTTGTGTGAGATACGGTCGTATTTTGGATATGTTTTTTAGATGCATGTAAAATGATTTGGAGACAGACTGAATGTGGGGAAGAAAAGACAGTTCAGAGTCGAGGATGACCCCTAGGCAACGAGCTTGTGAGGTAGCGTAGATTGTCGAGTTGTCAACAGTTATGGAGATATTTGTTTGGGGGAGGAGGAAGGGGAAGGGGAATTTTTGAGCGAGGTGGGCAGTCGGCTAGCGATGATGGCTGTTTTTTAAGCCATCATCGCTAGGTGTGTATGGCCGACACGGCTGCCAGGCTGAAAGCTGAGAGACTCCCTCCCTCCCCCTGCTCCCCCATTCAGCGCCCTGCATACTCACAATTTCAGAATGTCCCGTCTCTGCACTCGCCACGCTTCGGGCTCGGTGGCTCGCTGCGCTCACCGCACTATATAAAATCAACTCCATGCCGACGTGGATAGTGGGGGTATGAAAAGGTCGGGCGGATGCGTTCCGCCACCCCTTTGCGGGGCACGCTGCGCTCGCCACGCTTCGGGATGACATGGATAGTGGGGGTGGGGGGGTATTGTATAGTACATTAAATGCCATTATTAGATGTAAAATCGGATCCGATATCTGATCGCATCGCATGCCATACAATAATGGTATGCGATGCGATTTTTTTATCGGACGCGATTTTTGTAATGTATTCACTGACAGAGAGCAGTGAATACATTACATAGGAAAATCGCATCACATGCCATACAATAATGGCATGCGATGCGATGCAATATCAATCAATCATATCAATACGCAGAATAGGCTACTACGCAAATGCCGTAGTGGGCGCCGTGCTAGGAAACAAGTACCCAAAATAGTATTTAAAAAGTAAATAACATTATGGCATTTTTTCATCAATTGCGTATATACACAAGTTATAGATGCATGTGCTTTGTGTGGCGTAATATAGTACACTTTATGTATATTTGCTGAGCATGCACATTAGGGTATGTCACTGGGAAAAGCCATAATGCACACATACCTGCATTCTATTATAGACTGGTAGGACCCAGTTGAAACAGCTGTCGGGGCCGCTGTTATAACTCTTGTACTTATGGAATAAACCACATCTTTTTTCTTCACTACTCGTGTGCCGGTTTGGACTCCTTCCGTAGTGGGGGGGTAAGTGTACTATATATATATATATAGCGGGAGTCCGGCACACACGATAGCGCCTCAGCGCTGTACGGAGCAATACTTCACCGGGTGCCTTCACTGTAGAATGTAGATACTTGCAGTTTTGGAGGTGCGGCACTCACAGTTAAAAGAAGAGGCAGTACGCTCATTCTGGTTACAACGTTTCAATGTCGTTTATTTCGACATTTTCTAAATAAACGACATTGAAACGTTGTAACCAGATTGAGCGTACTGCCTCTTCTTTTAACTGTGAGTGCTGCACCTCCAAAACTACAAGTGTATATATATATATATATATATATATAATATGTGTGTGTGTCGTCGAGGCTGTGCACTCCCAGCTTACAGCAATACTGTCTTGGTGCCAGCTGCAGGATCTCCAATCAGGGGTATCCAAACATACAAGTACACTGACGTGTAAGGCAGTCACAGCAGCACGTTGGTATCAACAAAAGACCATAAATAGCAATCAGCTATGCTGAGATTGCTATTTATGGTCTTTTGTTGATACCAACGTGCTGCTGTGACTGCCTTACACGGCAGTGTACTTGTATATATATATATATATATATATATATATATATATATATATATATATATATATGTATATATATGGCATTGTTTGAAAGCTGGTATTACACGATAGTAATACCAACTTTCCTCAGCAAAGCCATCTGTCTTCAAACACAGGTACTTATTGATACCTTGCAACTGCCCAAGGGCAAGGTGAAAAATTGGAGCAGATTCTCCAATGCACCGTACCAACAAAGAAATTATCAAAGACAATCCAATCAAGTAACCAGAAACAAAATGAAAGTTTATAACTCCCCGAAAACACCACAACTCAGAACATTCAACCGTTACACACCACTACAGAGACTAAAATCCACTGGGGATGATTTTTTATCCACGGATACAGCCACCAGGATACGGGAAACCACGAGAATAAGCGTCAAGGAGGACGTAAAACTAGCATCCCCCCTCAAAAGAAGATTTGTAGAAGAAGAGGAAAGAGGGGCGGCAGGAGGGAGAGACCCCAAAAAACGGATCATCCAGTAAAATCACAACCCAAAGGAATTTTTAACCTTTCTAAACATACACTGAGTGAGGCAGAAACAACACTTCTAAATAGGGGCTTATCCTTTGCCCCAACAGGAGGGATGAACAAATTTGAAACTTATATAGATTTGAATAAATTTGTAAGAAAATTGACATTAAAAAGACATTTCGCCAGGAAAGAAAACGCCAGTATCCAGAACTACGAGAACCAATCAAAATCAGGATTAAAACCAGCATCTAAATACTATCCCCTAGAATCAAAAGGGAATAACATTGGGATATTCTACGATTTAGTCAAGAAGGACCTTTGTGAAAAAGAGATAGAACCCATCGCACACAAGAATCTATCAAACTCAGAGAGAGAAGCATTGAAGAAACTCAAGGATAACCCAGATATTATCCTAAAACAAGCTGACAAAGGGGGAGGTTTGGTCATTATGGATCGGGAGGCCTATGTACGCGAAGCAAACAGGTTACTGAACGATAAGACCTCATACATGACTCTGAAACAGGACCCAAAAGAAGGTTTCATTGAAGAACTCAGAATACTACTACTACAAGGCCTACGGGACAAAATAATAACCAAAGAAGAGTATCAATACCTTATGAGGTCCAACCCCATCACCCCTATATTCTATTTCTTGCCAAAGATTCACAAATCTTTAGTCGATCCACCAGGACGCCCAATAGTGGCAGGAATAGATTCCCTGACCTCTAATCTCTCAGAGTATGTAGATATCTTTTTACGCAAATATGTGATGAACCTACCTGCATTTTTAAAAGATACAACCTCAGTTTTAAATCTTTTTAGAAGCTTCACATGGAAGGATTCTTTTTATTGGGCCACGATAGATGTCCAGTCGTTGTATACATGCATAGAACATGAAGTCGGAATCAAAGCATGTAAAGAATTCCTGGAGGAGGATGACACAATCACCCCTCAACATAAAACTTTTATTTGTGACATCATGATGTTCATTTTAAGTCACAACTATTTTAAGTTTTTAGACCAGTTTTTTCTACAGAGATGCGGCACAGCGATGGGCACTATCTTTGCACCAAGTTTTGCCAATCTTTTTATGGGGTACTGGGAAAAGCGTTTTATCTACACAGACCATGCTTTTAAGGACAATGTCAAGTTTTACAGAAGGTATATTGATGACATTTTAATCGTGTGGGAAGGTGATGAAGCTATGTTTTCCGATTTTTTAAAATACATCAGTAATAATCAAATGAATCTCAAATTCACCTCGAGCATTAACAAAACCCAGATCGAATTTCTAGACCTGATACTGGTAGGTGAGGGTACCGAAGTGCACACAAAGAATTTTATCAAGCAAGTGGACACAAACAGCTACCTCCACTATAAGAGCAACCACTTACGGAAATGGAAGGAGAACATCCCGTTCTCCCAGTTCAACCGTATTAAAAGGAATTGTAACAAGGAAGAAGAATGTGCCACCCAACTTGAATTGTATAAACAAAGATTTGAAGAAAAAGAATATCCCACCGAAGTTTTAAATAATGCATTATCCAAAGTCAACAATATCCAAAGAGATGACCTACTAAAATATAACAAAAAAGAAGAGAAAAAGGAAACAGTGTCTTTCATCACTACCTATAACCAACACGAATTTAAGATTAAACAGAGCCTTAAAAGACACTGGAACGTACTCCTGATATATCCCACCTTGAAGGACATCTTACCGCCCAACCCCCAAGTTATATTCAAGAAATCTAAAAACTTGAAAGATATTCTAGCACCAAGCCTTCTAAAGAATCCACAAACAAACACAGGAATTAAGTGTGTAGGCTCCTACAAATGTGGGAAATGCAACATATGCAAATTCGTTCATCCAAACAGAAAAAAGTTCACCAATCACAATAACACCAAGGACTACACCATCAAAGATTTCATCAACTGCAATACAAGCTCAGTAATTTATCTTCTGGAATGCCCTTGTAACCTGAAGTATGTAGGAAAAACCAAGAGACCGCTAAAACTGAGGATCCAGGAACATAACCGAAATATCAAGAACAAGATAGACAGCCACGCCATCTACAAACATTTTGAAAGTCACCATAACGCTAATCCTGATGGACTAACCTTTAAGGCAATCGAACTGGTCAAAATGGGACCTAGAGGTGGAGATTTGGCGACAAGATTATCCCAGAGAGAAATGTACTGGATCTTCGAGTTGGATACCATGCATCCACAGGGTTTTAACGACAGCTACGAAATAGCACCATTCTTATAAGGTCCAAACGTATCACTACCATTTTTTTACTGGCACTTCTCCTAACTTTTGTACACTCTTTTAAACTCTTTTTTAAACTATTTTTTAAACTACTAATAAAATAAAGTTTCTAAACATCTAAAAGATTGTCATCGTATTTATCTACAGTCATACCACACTATGTGACGCCCAATCTCGTCCGATCTTGGAAGCTAAGCAGTGTTGGGCCTGGCTAGTACCAAGAAGGGAGACCCCTTGGGAAAACCAGGTGCTGTAGTGACAAAAATGACGACCGACCATGATGTTAATATATAATAGCTGTCCTAACATATCACAAATTCTTCTAATCTAAACCCACACTATTAATTTATTCTTATCTACTAAGTACCACTAACTCCTATAAACCAATCCTCACATATTAAGCACCATCCATTTCTACATATACCACAGCTAGAAAACACATGTATATATGCACATGTAAACTAAAATATTATTTAGTCCTCACGTTCACTTTTCTTTTCTTTCCAAATACACCTCTTATTTTTAAAATGAATTTTGGAGAAATCCCGTAATTCATGTACTAATACTTAGCACATTCTCACTGCATCAGAATATAAGTATGCAGCTTTTTATCTAAAGTATCCGTCAAAATTGTAATATTCTCACTCTTCATTGTTTTATAAGCACTAATATGTGCAACACCTCCTAAATATAGTTTTTACTATAAGTATCCACGATCCCCCCTTTTTTTATATTTTTTATTCTTATATTTGTATTGAATATATCTCTGTTTCAGTGCCTCCACAAAGATGGCCGCCGCATTATATTATATTATGATTTTTAGCACTCTAGCACTTTATTCTTAATATCAATGCCTGAAATATCCCTTATTAAGTATACTCGATAAGCGCAGAATGCACAGATATGAAAGTATGTTCTATGTATTTACGATGTTCCCCTTTTATCTACTTCTATATATCGCGGAATTTAACAAGCTGCCTCCACTAAGATGGCCGCCGTACAAAAATCAACCTTTCTAACAAGATACCAGAATCCACTGGAAAATGGCCGCCGGCACCCAGGAAAAAAGACACTATATCCTGAGAATGCCTGAAACTCCGTCTGATCGTTGGACGCTCGGCGCATGCGCAGCAAGTAAAGAAGGTCAAATCAAGCCTTATACAAACCTGGACATGCGCAGTACAATTGCCTGGATGCCGGAAACGTGGCGGAAGTGCCGCGAATTACCGTTTTATACGCAATTGGGACTTATATAAATGTATATGCATAGTTTCTGTTTATTTTGAGCATAGCGATTGTCTGATTACACATGGCCAATAATATTGACAGCACTTTTGACAAAGAAATTAACTGTTTAAGTAGCTATACAGCCCTGCACACTAATTAATCACAGGAAGTGATGTCATATAGCCAGGAGACAGACATATAGGTATAAATACCGGTCTGGTCTCAGTTGCCTGTTACCCCTTGATGAAGTCACATCGACGAAACGCGTTGGAAAACCTCTGATCTCCATCCTCTTTTAAGTTAAGCAAATCTCCTTTATATCTTTATACGCTTTTATTAGATTTTAGGAAGATTGTTTTATTTACCTCCTCCATTTTTTCCCTATTTTTACCTTTACATCTTAAAAATTGTCCTCCTTTTTTATATATATATATATTTTTTTGTCTTATATTGTTATCTTAATAAATATTTTATGTTATACTCAGCCCAGTAATTAGTCGCCGCTGTCTTTATCCACTTCTTTTATACCTTTTAAGTGTTATACCGACACTATTTTTTAAAGACTTGGCCGACACCCTCTATATTATAAGGGAAGATTGCTGGGGCTATTATTGTTTTCTAGAGGAGCACAAGTGGCGCCGCTCATCCAAAATACATATATATGTATATATATGGCATTGTTTGAAAGCTGGTATTACACGATAGTAATACCAACTTTCCTCAGCAAAGCCATCTGTCTTCAAACACAGGTACTTATTGATACCTTGCAACTGCCCAGCTTTTCGCTGGATAATCCTGTTTTTTTGGGACCGTCCCGTCCGGGGGGAGGGGGAGCAGTTGGGAGTTACCCCAACCTGCCAGGCATTCAGAGATGCAGAGGGGCTGGGAGCATGGCCAGCAGCTATCACAGTGCTGGCCACGCCCCCATAGTGATGAAAAATTGGGGAGTGCCCTGCAGTCGCGTTATCCCAGCGAGGCTATGCCACTTTTCCATAAGCCACGTACCTCTTCTGTGCATGCGTGTTGCTCCACCATGTGAGTGTGCCGCTTCAAGGTCAAGAAATATTGGGAGGTATACAATATTACACTTAGGACCTTATTCTGGTTCACACGCAGTGCTGCAAAATTTCGGAGAGCTGCGTGTGACTAAAATGCCTCCCACCTCTTGTTCAGCTGGCCACCCCTCCTCACAAGCCGTGTTCCCTGCACGACTGTGACTGGATGTTTTGAAGCCTTTGGTTGGTGGACCTAAATCATTTAATGGTCACTGACATGGTGATGTGGAACGAGCATGCAAAACTAAGTCAATCTCAGGTGCCTTATTCTTTGCGTATTCCCTGTACGTGAACAGGGCGGGCAGCTGACATCCAGTGATGTCAGCTGCCAGCCCCCGTCAGCCGCGTCACTGCCCTGATTTTCATGGAAACGCCCAGCGTTTTCATGGGAACACCCATGAAATGCTGGGCATTCCCATGGATGCATCCCTCAGCTCTCCTGCCCACACTGTTCTGTGCAAGCGCCCGGCGAATAATCTATTCGCTGTGGCCGTGCGCACACAGTGGCTGCACATGCACATAAATGACTATGCACATGGGCAGTCACAAAAAACATCGTTCCACTGCGGGTACACGCAAGGGAGCGTGTCAACTAGAATCGCCCCCTTAGTCATTACATATGCAATAATATGCATAATTACATCTATATAATAAGTTGAAGAGTCTGTGTGCGTGTGTGCGTGTCCGTCGCATTGCGGACACACCGTGGCACTCAGAGCCACCAAATTCAGCAACAAGATACCTTTGGACCCGGTGGTGTGCACCTCGAAGCCGTTTTTGGGAAATTTCACTTAGAAATTTAAAAAACACCAAGTTGTAATTTTCCTTCATTGATGTTCTGGGGAAAAGAACGATGATCTGGGAAACCGTTTGCGAAGGAACAACTCCACACCTGATTTCATTGCTGTCATTGAGTATGAATGACACATTCTAACATTATGGTGAAGGCTTTAAACAATTAGGAAATAATTGAGGATATACATAGACCACACAACACACACACACACACAGTACACCACATACGCACACATAGCACCCAACACACACATTTATACGTAGAGCACCTCACACACTTACACATTGGACAGATACACACACACACAACACACCACATGCAGTACAATACAAATCCATACACACTACAACACACATCCAAAAACAGTACAACAAACACACAGAACACACACACTTAAACATTTCCAGGATACGCAAAGCACACTACACACACATATATACGTAGCACACATCACAAACTTACACATTCGGCAGATACACACAACACGACACTCACAGTACAACACACACCCACATTCACTACAACACACACCCAAAAACAGTACAATACACAAAACACACACTTAAACATTGCACAGATACACACAGCACACTACACACACACAAATTTATACATAGCACACCTTACGCACTTACACATAGGGCAGATACTCACAAAACACACACATAACATACCTCTAACAGCACAACACACACCCACATTCACCACACACACCCAAAAAACAGTACGACACACACAAAACACACACTAAAACATTGCACAGATACACAAAGACACAACACACACATACTGTATATACGTAGCACACCTCACACACTTACGCATTGGACAGATACATACAAAACAACACACACAACCACATACACTACAACACACACACAAAAACAGTACAACACACACAAACACACAGAACACATAAAAAATAATTTGCCGTTTATTTAACCGTCTGTACCGGCAAATAAAAACTGTACCTAATGTACCATTTCTACTTTGTTCCCCATATCCGTCTCTCCAGTCCTCCAGCCTGTCACTGCACTCCCCGGCCAGTTGCACTGAGAAATATTTGTCCTGGCCAATGCACCCATTGATCAATACAAAGTGGGTACACTGCACTCACCCTGTTAGTCAGTTGGATATCAGGCACTGCTCTGCCTTAAGGGTTTCCCAGACTCTTTTGGTTCATAGATAATGTTTGGTCGATGGGCATGAGCGCTGCATGCATTTGTTTGAATGTTATGAGTGTAAGAAGTTGAAGAATAAGACTGAGATGAAGATTTGTCACGTTATAGTGTACAATTTACTCAATAAATCGTGAAAAAAATATGTGTACATAGAAGTACAGTACAATCAAGAAATGAAAGTAGGATTAAAAAATAAATTCTGATTCAAACTGATAATTGTTTGGATGGCGGTGGGTTGCGAAACAAATCTATAGGTGGAGGGGGTATGGATATTGTGGGCATAATTGGTGTTTGGTACACCTACAGGGGGTCCCCAGTTGATGGGGTACACCTACAGGGGGACCCCTTTACAATCCCGTTGGTCTCTTCTCCTGGAGCCTACGGTCTCCCTCAGTGATTGAATATCATTAAGGGAGACTGTAAGCTCAAGGAGAAGAGACCTACAGGATTGTAAAGGGTCCCTAAAAGACCACCTGGACCCCAATTGGGAATCCCCCTATGGTGACACTGTGACCGTGACACTGTAGTGAAAATCCCATCAATTAAGGACCCCCTGTAGGTGTACCAAACACCAATTATGCCCACAATATCCATACCCCCACCTATAGATTTGTTTCACAACCCACCCCATCCAAACAATTATCAGTTTGAATCAGAACTTATTTTTTAATCCTACTTTCATTTCTTGATTGTACTTCTATGTACACTTATATTTTTTTCACGATTTATTGAGTAAATTGTACACTTTGTAACATGGCAATTCTTTTTCTCAGTCTTATTCTTCAACTTCTTACACTCAAACCTTATCAATGCACCCATTGATGATTGTGATGGCTGGATCAGTGGATTGGCCCGGCGGGTGTAGGGAAGAATTTGGCCCATTGCACCCATTCCCAGTGGTGCATTACAGTGGTGTGGATAGTGTGCATCGCGTCATGACATCATGTGGCCAGGCCCGCGGACCTGCTCCCACTCTCAGGGGCTGCCCCACTGTTTGGTAGAGATGCCCGGTGCATGTGCTTTACAGATCCCCAGACCTCAGAGACTGCTGCAGGTTTGGTGAGGGGAGTGGCAGTGGCAGGGAGCAGTGAATTTTTAATTAATTATGGCGGGGTAAGTAACGCCCACCCTGGTCCCCACGCACTCAGCGCCTGTAATTACACACCCTAGAAACTGTTTTTCTGCAAGGGTGGAATTAAGTGTGGCGCTCCTACAATTCTGCTGCCTGTATTTCCAAACCCGTGGATCAATCCCTTGCCTTGATAAAGAGCCATTGCTCGAAACGCGTTGGAAGGAGGAAGGTGCCTTTCTATCTGAAAAGTGTTTGAGGTGATGGTTGGAGAGAAGGTAAGATCCCACTATTTTACATCTGGGTGTATACCGGTACTACCCCGTGGATCAGGACCCCGTCTCCTTACCTCCCTCATTGCACTACAGGAGTGAAAGACACACTTTTTAAATATAATTTTTAAAAAACTTTTGTGTGTTTTTATGCAAATAAATTCTTTTTATGACAAAAGAACTGCACACTTTTCTTTGAACAAGGATATCCAAAAGAAACCTTTAGAGGATTGTCAACACCTAATACGCCGTGAGTACGGGTACGCCCTCACCATCTAAAAAAGATACCATTATATGTGTAATTTACATTTTTCCAGTGTAAGTAAGGTACGCCCCCTTGCTGACACTGGACATCTTCTTTGATTCATCCCTCAGTGAAAAAATAGACCATCATACCGTTCTATTTCTCAAATCTTATCTTTTCATATCTCTATTGCTCTGGAGACGAACCCTCAAGTGAAAACACCACCAATTAGAAGAACCTCCACGCAAAAGATAAGTACAGATACACTTTTTATTCAGCGCCAACCTTTTTAGAACCCCTTCCCCCTTTTTTTACCCTAGAAACTGTACCATTGAAAGTATAGAAATGGAGGTGTGGACATGTCCCTTTCTGATTTTGTACCGATTTCTGACCCTCAGATGTTGGAGGATATGTCATACAGTAGGTGCTACATCTCAGGAGTGGATGTGGAATTCATCAACACATACAAGTTATCAACTCAGGAGTGTTGTGTTTCAAACAACAACAACACCACACCTGATTTCATTGCCGTCATTGAGTATCAATGCAAACACATTCTAACATTATGGTGGAATCTATAACAAATTACAATCTTAGGTCTTTGGCACAGCATATTGTAAGATGACATTTTTCAGCAATTTTGGAAATAAAGAAACCCCAAGGTTTTCCCGGGCAACGCCGGGCGGGTCAGCTAGTATGCAATAATATACAGCACCTCTATTTATCGAGCTATACATTTATCCCAGGGTTAGGACCACTTGTTCACATCAAGTTTGGTCTTATATGAATCAATATTTTACCAGCGGTAATCCGGTCATTGGGGATAAATAATCGCACACAAGTTTTGAGTATCAGTAGATATGTATGTACGGATTTGGTATGAAATCCCGACAGTCAAAATACCGACAACCATTGACCGACGGTCAAAATCCAGACAAGGTCAAAATACAGACATTTAAAATCCCAACAAGTTCAAAATCCTGACAAGGTCAAAATACCGATATGGTCAAAATACTCACATTTAAAATCCCGACAAGGTCAAAATACCGACATATAAAATACCGACATATAGAATGTAGACAGGCGAAAAAGTCAATATGACTTTTGGTCAACAGGACGCAAGGTCGACATGGGTTTTTTCACTGTTTTTTGACCCGACATGGACACAGTTGCAAGTCAACCGCAGCCCCTTGCATTGCTCGCTTCGCTTGCAATGCTTCGGGCACAGTGCCTCGCTATGCCACACTATTTTATTCTCCCACCATGCCCTAGTAGGATGGTAGGGCATAAAATACTGCCTGTCGGCACATGTCGGGTCAAAAAACCTTGCGATCTGTCGACCAAAAGTCATGTTGACTTTTTCACCTCTCTACATTCTAAATGTCTGTATTTTGACCTTGTCGGGATTTTAAATGTCCTTATTTTGACCATGACGGTATTTTGACCTTGTCGGGATTTTAAATGTCGGTATTTGACCTTGTCGGGATTTTGACCGTCGGTCAATGGTTGTCTGTATTTTGACTGCATCCCCTATGTACAAATATATACAGTATATTGATAAAGATGGGTTGCAAGGCAGGCCCTGGGGGCTGCATGTTTATGAGAGGGAACAAAGCCCTCATTCTAATGTAAGCCAGCCTATGAGCCGTTGAGGACTTGGAAGGTATGTATCCCTTATACCAATGAGAGAAGGCTTCATTGTGTCACAGTGTATAAATATCTGTCACCTAGATCAGTCTGGTAACACTTTAATTTCTTCTACTTGATGACACATAATCCTGGATCCATGGGGCACTTGCATATGTATGTATACAGTATACTGATTATAATTCTTGTCTATGTTAGATCCATCTATGCTGTAATTCTATCTAGATTGCTATAAGTATCTATTTGCTATAACTGTCCATAACTTACTGTAATTACCTATATTTGGTCTTATCTCTTTTCTTTGCTAATTAAATCTATTTTGTGTGTTGAACCACAATACAGCAGTATATGCAATTGTACACTCTTTCTGAAAGGTATTAACATGTGCATAACCACACCAGAGGTATGCTATGCTAATAGACACAGCTTGCATCCACAACAAACTATCTTATAATGTTTATAAATAAGTTATAATGTAACATTTGTCTTTGTTCAACTTCAGATAATGTATATTTGATTCTGATTGAGATAAATGTATGGTTATTATATTATGAAACCTTTCAATTTAGCATTTCTGGGTTCTTCCACCTCCACATTTCATCCTACAGGCCTTATACTCTAAATGTGGGTCCTTTACTCTATCTCAATCCTCCCTATTTTTTCTCTTTTAAATTTTCCTTTTTGTTTGGCTTCTGTATATTTCTTTTAAGACTGGTCATCTCTGATTGTTCTTTTATTGTATAACCCAACACACATTTATAATATTATTTTTGTTCTTCTATATATTCAAAGTAAACATACCTTTCTTAGGGCTAAGAATGGAATTACCAACAAAGTCAGTGATCTTCACTACCATACGACTGTCTACAACACAGTTTGTTGACTTCAGGTGGCCATGGACCTCGGTTTTACTGGAATGTAGATAGGACATGCCCTGTCATGGAGAAATTGTTTGGATAGTTTATTACAGTTTTCTTTGATTGAGATCTAATCAAATGAAGATTTTTTTATAATATAATTGTATCTATGTAATGTAGGGCAGTATCCAATTTCCCGCAGTCATTGATCACTGATAGTTTCTTGGGGGCTATCCAATTAGCTCTGATAAACAAGCTAATCAGAGATTTTGATTCACCCGTACCTGGATGACTTTGGAGGGCAATGTAAGATCTTCTGTTATCTGTTGTCTTGTGTTTCCTCCTTTCTTGTCTGTGCGATGGTTCCCTCAGGGCCGGCGCCACCACTAAGCAGCTTTAGGCATTTGCCTAGGGCGCCGGCATCTAGAGGGTGGTAATGAGCTGCAGGAGGAAGAAAGTTGCACGCGGTGCCGAGGAGAGCAGGAGGAAGAAAGATGCATGCACCTGCCAAGTTATTCAGGTGAGTAAGCCGACACCCCTGTCAACATCCCCCCCTGCCTGGAGCCCACTTGTGTATGTTACTCCCCGCTGCAGCGGCAATTCTCGGGCAAGTGACCCCCCCAGTCAGCGGCAATCTTCGGCGGGTGGTGGCTGCAACCCCCTCTGCGCAGCAGGTGGATGGCGGCCGCATCCCCCCGGACCGGGTCAGAGCGGAGGGGGCGGGGGCGAGGGTCGTCTGGGGCGCTGAAAGGGCTTGCACCGGCCCTGGGTTCCCTATTGTTCCACTGTGTGTATGTCTAACTGAGAAGTTGTGTTGTACGTTTTCCGGTGCACACTACACATAGGCAAATTCCTTTTTCCCATGTGTCCATACCATAAGTCTTCATTTTCAAAGTTCTCAAATTTACAACCGAGTATCCAAAAGCAAAGAAAGTGATTGTTTATCTGCTGACTTGTATTGAAGGAAAGTTACTAGAGGGAGAAGCAACTGAATCAGCGATACAATGGGTCTGTATCTGGCAGAGTGAAACTGAGCTAAATACTTCTATTAAATATTGTGATGATGCAGTAGTTAATAGGTTTTCACATATTAGTTTTATATTAGAAATATAGATATGCATTCTATAATCTTACCTTAGCTATATCATACATTACAGAAATTTTAAATTCCCAGTCCATGAAAGTGCCATCCGGGTAGGATATTTTATCATGGAGAACATCCTGACAGGTGAAACGAAAACATGTTATTAAAGCAATGGAGGCATTGGACATGAAATACAAGTAAAAATCATATGGAGCATATTTTCTGCTGGAAACCCCTGAAAAAAGCTGTGAAATGTAATGGGGCCTACACACATAGAGATTTGTGCCAGAGATTTAGCATGGGAGATTCAGCAGGACAGATTCCCCAGTCTCTCGACGGTGGCGCTGCGGGGCCCTGCCCGTTTCCGCTTCAGGGAGACGGGCAGGGTTAGGGGGGACGGCGGGGCGGCGAGGGGACCCGAGACAAGGTCAGTTGCCATGGGGCACGCGCCCCTGGCAAGAGCCGCACACTGGTGATAGAATCACCAGCCCCTGCTAAGATTAGACCAGCTCCATCTGTACAGTATAATGCAGGAATCACCATAACTGACTGACCTGATATATCATGACTAAAATCACACATACTGATGGTGCCACACAAATGTATTATCATTGTGGTTCCATTTCTGGCAGACATCTATTGTCACTTTCAATGCTCCTATTGGCTGTTAAGCTGGATGGTATGAAAAAATCAACAGGGTATCTATTGATAGTTTCACCCAGCAAAGGTCATACCTGCCTTAATACTCACCAGACATACAGAGGGTGGAGCTAGATTCTATGTCCAAGCACAGAGGAGAAAAAAAAAATTCCTCTCTGTGACATTGCTGACAGAGAATTGTGATCTCTACCATCAATGGCAAAACTATCTCCTGTAGTATGCCCCTGGGTATGCAAACCTATTCATGAGTTGGTGGGAGGATAGGTACATATGGGGCGAGGGGGGCCCAGGGACAAATCTCGTGCTATGGAAAAGATTTATAGATGACATAATCTTCATCTGGAAGGGTGATGAGACCTCCCTACAAAACTTTCTAACACACATGAACAATAACAACAACAATTTAGTGTTCACAAGTAACCACAGTAAAAAAGAAGTAGAATTCCTGGACCTCAAAATCTATATAGAAAATGGCCACCTACAAACTAAAACATACAAAAAGTCAGTAGACGTAAATAGTTTTATACTTTCGACAAGCGGACACCATCCAAACTGGTTGAAATCTATACCCAAGAGCCAATACATAAGACTGAAGCGGAATTGTTCCAAAAACACAGACTATCTAGAACAGAGTAAAGAAATGACAGCAGAATTTAAGGACAAAAAATACAAAGAAACAGAATTAGAAACAGCCATCAAACAAGTAGAAAACATAGACAGAACAGAACTTCTCAAGTACAAAGAGAAAAACAGGGACACATATAGGGAAATACCATTTATTACCCAGTATTCGAAACAATCCACCACACTCCAGAATATACTGCGGAAGCATTGGCCCCTACTGTTACAAGATGAGCTATTATCAGACCTCCTACCCACTAAACCAAAAATAGTATACCGCAAAGCTCCAAGCATCAGGCAGAAATTGGTAAATAACCATATACCACCCAAGCAACAGATCCAACCAAGCATAACCAAAGATCAACCCAATAAAGGATTCTACTACTGTGGATCCTGTACAGGCTGCAAAAACCAAGGGAGCAGATCTACGCAACCAGTCACCTTGTTTAAATCAAAAATAACGCAACAAACATATAAAATCAAGAACAGAATAACATGTAACAGCAAGGGAGTGATTTACTTGCTGGAATGTGGGTGCCACAAACAATATGTGGGACGTACAATTAGACCATTGAAAGTGAGGATAAACGAACATATACGAAACATAAAGAAAAAGAATGAGGAACATAATTTATCCAAACATTTTAATGACAATCACAATGGAGACCCCAGCTCATTAAAGTTTATAGGGATAGAGGAAGTACAGAAAAACTGGAGGGGAGGTGACTACATGTTGAGTATAAACAAACTTGAGTTAGGATGGATGTACAAACTAAAAACATTAAAACCTCGAGGTCTAAATCTAGACAACGAGGTGAAGGCGATAGTGGGGAAAAAATGACAGCGTATCTGCTGCGAACATACAATAGCAAAAAACTATGAGCAGCGTATCTGCTGCGAACATACAATAGCAAAAATCTATTAAACAGGCTGGTAATTGAAATACAGCCACAACCTTCTGTCTACTACTGGACAGGATTAGCTAATAACATGAATATCAAATGTTTGTATTATAAGGTAGTCAGTAAAAATCAATCTGTTTATAAACAAAAATAAACAAGGAAGAATAGTCAGGCAAATTAAGTAACGAATGCTTGTAACAAATGAAACTATATGCATTAATGTAATAAACGTAATGACATAATTGGACAATTGCAACAAAGTTAAACAACCACGGCTGCAGAAACTGATCATTAGCATTCAGCCAGTTTGACGGACAACCTGAGGAACCAATTACAGAAGGTTCAATGGAACCAATGAGAAACACATGAGAACAGGATGGAGGGCTATTTAAATACAGCAAAGACACACCAGCATACAGCTCCCTAGAAGAAGGCTTATGCCGAAACGCGTTGGAGAGAGTACCCCCATAACAATCTGACTTACTTTGGAGACAGGCGGAGAGAACTGTACGGCAGCGGCAAACAGCGTGTGCACACACTGTATGACGGCAAGGAGATCGCTAAGGAGGAAGCCCCGGCAAGAGGTGAGTACGGAGAAGGGAAAGTGAGGGAGTGAGCTAAGGAACCTGTAGAGTGGTGAACAGTCACTGGGACGGGTACTTACAAACCCGAAGCGGTGATCTCAGTAACCGCCACAGACAAGGTGCAGCGTCCTTCCAGTTCCTGCCTGCACGGTGAGCGGTGTGATACACGCAGCTCCCCGGAGCGGACAGACGGCGCATGCAGCCCCAAGAGTCCGGGACCCACAGTGTACACTGGCACCCACGAGTACCAGACCCGGAAAACCGGAAGAAAAGAGGTACCTGAAAGTTGTGTCCAAAGTAAAGACAATTTATAAGTATCAAACAGCGGGACGCCGCTACGACCATTAACTGAAGGACCTAATTCTGTTATTTCTGAACAGAACATTTTCTTTTCATAAATTGTTTCATCAGTTCCATTTTTTCATATAATTATTCATTTATTTAATATTTTTTTTCGCTTATTAAGGAGTGATACCCAGTGGCGGGATATATGCACACATGAATTGTGACTTTTATAATTTATAATTTATGTTTTGAATAAATTAGAAATTTCTTAAGACATGCATTGAATATATTCTATTTAAATCACACATAGAGGTCATCAATTTTAAGGTAGAGCGCAGCACAAACCATCTAGAACCTATACGAATTAAAACAGAGACAGTCATCCGTTTAGTGCGGCTGCTAACCAAACACAAGGAGATTCAGTGCGCAGGTTACCAACCAAAATCCATTATCTCCTGTAAGTTGTTAACCACCAATGGTCCATGGCCATCCCTAATGTTAACTGGCTTTCTTAATAAAGTTGTGTAGCCCCCCCCCTCAACCAACGGCAATGCAGGGTCTTGCACGTTGCCATTGCTGGGCTATATTTATACCGCATCAGTGTTATCTCACCAGAGAACATTGACCATGACAGATCGCTCAGCATATTGTACATTGCTAGTGTGCTATGTGCTGAGCGATCTATGCAGAGCGTTCTGTGCTATACTACTTACCATAGCACGGAGGCCATCCCGTGTGTATGGGGAAATAGTCTTCAGGGACCCAGTTCATGTTTTCCAGGTCACCTGTAGATCTTTCATTTGTGAAAATGATAAGACACCTGTGCCCATCTATATACTATATTAAATGGTTTTGCTTTTCTCTACGCTGTTTCTCTGGTCCCTGCTCAATCCCCAAAAACAGCTGCAGCATGTCTGATTTAGACCCAAAGTTCTACACACAATGTATACATAAATAGATATGGCATATACTTACTCGAAGAGACCCTCTTTCACAGTACTCAATAACAGCATATATCATAGCATCCATCCTCACTGTACCATAGAATTTTGTTAGATTGTAGTAATCTATTTGAAGAAGCTGTAGGGAGAGATGTCTTCATTTGAATGAATCAGAAACTAATGAGTATTGCACATGACTGAAAGTTATTCAGTGTTTCAGTCAGATAAACATCAAATACAGTAAATGAATACAGAGGGTGTTCCAGGCTGATCGCTGTGGACAAAACCAAGAGATTTCAACACTAAATTTATCTCTAATAATTGTGGGACATAGTATCCAGAGCTGTAAATGAAAAGTTATTTAGCACTTTGACAGTGCCTGTTGTGATATAATGGCAACAAGCCCCAAAGCTTAAGCTGTGTACACAAGGTGCGATTATGGCTATTGATTTTGACTATATAGTCAAGATTGAATAGAAGGTTAGTCAGAATCGCACAGCCAAATTCAATGCAGATTCAATCCCGATGCGTGCCCATTTAGTCAGTATTGAATAGAAAAATAGACTGTATAGGCATAGTCTATCTTGACTATCTCGCCTGTAGAATGTATTTGGCCTAGGGCCAAATTGCAACATACAGTAGTCTAATCTAAAGGGCAGTTAGTCAAAATCTGCCATGAGCCAAAATTGAACCATGTGTACACTCCTTTACAGTACATTCAATATATAGCCTTCCTCTTATGTATCAAGTGGCAAGCCATCCAAAAGATCCCAGTCATATACACTGGTACGTGTTCACTAATCTGTGAATAAGACTTGAAACTGAAATTTGTGAAAGGCAACCAAAAGTGTTGTCATGTATTAGGCATGCTCTATTTGCAACTATGGTTTCTGACGTGTATTCAGCGTCCGCTCGCCACGCTTCGGCCTCGTTTTATGAGTACCCTCGCGGGGCTCATTTCGCTCACCATGCTTCAGGCTCAGTGGCTTGCTTTGCTCGCTGCACTTTATAAGATCAACTCCACGCCGACGTGGATAGTGGGGGTTTGAACAGGTCGGGAGGACACTTGCACTACCGAACCCCTAACCCTGACCATCTCCCTGAAGCGGACACGAGGGTTGCTGTACCCTGCTGCACAAATTACTGAGACGCACTTGCGTATGAGTCGCTCATGCGTCCCAGGCAGATGGAGCACCTCTCTGCTGGCGCCCGCATGATCGCCCTCTCTGCCAGCGTCCGCCAGCGCAGGGGATCTGGCGGGTACCGGCACTATGTGAGAGGCGCTCACTAGGCTTGCCAGGGACAAAATTACGTAGCGTGGGACGTGAAACTACACAAGTACCGATTTTTGTTCTCACCAGATAGCGTGGACAGATACATTTTAAGGTGGGAACGCAGCTTTAGTCTCAGAGCAAATGGGAAATGTCTATTTTTCACAGATATTCAGGGGGAAATTGACTAAGATGTGTATTCTACTTCACATGTGATGTTTCTATGGGCAACCAATCAGACCCTGTCTACTATCTTCTAGCAGGTACTAAATAAAAAAGTAGATTTTGATTGGTTGCCCGTAGCAACATCACATGTGAAGTAGAATACACATCTCAGTAAATTTCCCCTCAGTGTACTGTACATACAATACATACTTTGTTTAGCTCCATTTTCTGTTTTTCAGTGAAATTTCCATCATGTTTCAAGTCTTTGAGTATAACGACCTGTAAAAAAAAAAAAAAAACATTTAATGGGATGCGATTTTTAGTAAGGTTCTGAAATCGCACATTATCGCATTTCCCAAATCGTGAATTTAAGAAAAAATCAACTATTTAATGGGATGCGAATTTGCGGGTAAAAAGTGCGATATGGTGCGATTTTTAGTTATGAAAATGTGCAAATTAGTGGACATGTGAGATTTTGTAGACATGGTAATGTGCGTTTAATGTTAAAAAACAAAACACGAAATCCCCCCTCCTGAGCATAACCAGCTCGAGACTCAAGGGCCGGTCCTGCTTCCCAAAATACGGGGGACAAACTGACTAGTGGTCCCCCATATTTTGGCAACCAGGTCCAGGCCCAAACAGACAACAGATTAATACCACAGCCAGGGGAAACTTTTCACGTAAGTTCAATTGGTTAAGGCATTGATCCTTGTGGCTGGTCAGCTCAGGCAGGGACCCTGGAGGAGTGGGGTCCCCCCCAATAGAGGGGTCCCCCCACTTCAGAGTGATCCCTGCCTGGGCTGAAGCCTGGGGATGTCCCCGATGCCCCTTGATTGGTGGGCATCGGTCTGATAAATGGTAAGAAATAGATGTAACTATTGTGTAATGTTGTGGAACTTCAAGTCCCAGCAAGCCTGCCCCCCATGCTGGGACTTGAAGAACCATCAGTTCCAGCATGCAGGCCTTTAAATGGCCCACTGGGTCTTGTAGTTCCACAACATTACAAATAGTGAAATAAAACACACACACACACACACACACACACACACACACAGGAACAGTATAGCTTTATTACATACTACATTAATTCACACATACATTACCTATGGATTCCCTCATAGACCTGTCCTTTTCTCCATGTAGAATCCCAATGAGTACCTGTTGAGGGAAATCATACTCACCAGACGCCTCCCGGATTAGACGCTGTCTTCTCCAGCTTGCAGTACCCCTCCGGATTAGACGCTATGAGAGAAGTCTGAATGTTTGTTTACATTTGCAGTTCTTCCCACATGCCGGGGGTTAGTTCCGTCCACCAGCTAATAAGGAGCAGCATACCAGCAGCCGGGATTCCGATGTCAATATACTGACCATTAAGATCTCGGCCGTTGTCCATACCGAACCCCGTTTACCAGGTCAGCCAAGAGGAATGCCGGGCCGCGTAATTTTTTGGAGGCGTGGCCTAAGTGTGGGAGGTGTGGCCATCTTCCACGCTTAGGTCACACCCTTGAAATCGAAATGTTTAGAGTGGAGTGAAAGGAAACTCTAAAAACTCTAAACTCAGCAGCAGCAGCAGCAGCAGCAGCACACACCTACAGCATGTGCATTGCTGACAGCAGGCTCAGCAGGAGCTCTCACACTTGCACATACTGTAGAAGTGCGAGCTGCTGTTGCTGCCCGGGAGGGGTCGGACCAGGGCCCAGGTAATTAGTACGGACAAGAGATTTGAAGAAATCTGAATTTGAAACTTTGGGGGTCATTCTGGTTCTATTGCTCCCCATGCGTTCGCACGGTTGAGCGATGTTTTGTTTCTGCGCATGCGCATAATGATTTATGCGCGTGTGCAGGCTCTCTTGGAAAATGGACTCGGCACCTTGCATAGTCGCAGGCCCGTTCACATGGAGCAGTGTGGGCGGGGGGTGTGGTGCGGTGGGCACGTGTCGTGCCCATGGGAACGCTCATCATTTTTATGGGTGTCCCAATGAAAACACTTACCATTCCCATGGGATTGCGGGTGGGAGGAGGTGTGTCAGGGATGGGCAGCTGATGTCACATGATGTCAGCCATCCGTCCTGTCTTCGGCTGGAGGGCGGCGAATATACGTCAGTCTCCACTGACTTATATTTGTGTGCCCTGGAGAAATCATTCGATGGTCACCGTGCAGGACGTTTGGCATTTGCTAGAGAACACCAAGACTGGCATATTCACCACTGGCGCCCTGTGCTCTTCATAGACGAAAGCAGGTTCACACTGAGCACATGTGACGGAGTCTGTAGATGCCAAGGAGAACATTCTGCTGCCTGCAACATCCTCCAGCATAGCCGGTTTGGCAGTGGGTCAGTAATGGTGTGGGGTGGCATTTCTTTGCAGGGCCGCACAGCCCACATGTGTTCACCAGAAGTAGCCTGACTGCCATTTGGTACCGAGATGAGATCCTCAAACCCCTTGGCAGACCATATGCTGGTGCAGTTGGCCCTGGGTTTCTCCTAATGCAAGACAATGCTAGACTTCATGCGGCTGGAGTGTATCAGCAGTTCCTGCAAGATGAAGGCATTGATGCTATGGACTGGCCTGCCCGTTTCCCAGACCTGAATCCAATTGAGCACATCTGGGACATCATGTCTCGCTCCATCCACCAATGCCACGTTGCACCACATACTGTCCAGGAGTTGGAGGATGCTATAGTCCAGGTCTGGGTGGAGATCCATCAGATCAGCCTGTAGTGGGTGGAGATTCCTCGGGTGGAGATCCCTCTGGGTGGAGATCCCTCGGATCAGCCTGTAGTGTTTTTCTACTTTCCTTTTGAGTGTGACTCCAAATCCAGACCTCCATGGGTTAATAAATTTGATTTCCATTGATCATTTTTGTGTGATTTTGTTGTCAGCACATTCAACTATGTAAAGAACAAAGTATTTAATGAGAATATTTCATTAATTCAGATCTAGGATGTGTTATGTTAGTGTTCCCTTTATTTTTTTGAGCAGTGTATATAAACACATATATACACACACTATCTTCCCCAGCACTTCGGTGTCCCAAATCTGGGTTACCTTCTTAGGGGTGAGTCCATTCTATATGGTCACAGGAAAGTATGCGGCACACATAAGGCTCCAAACGTTTTAAGAAAAGTGCTGGTGCAGTTTATTGCATACACCTGCATTTGTAAATAAATGCCTTAACTTCAACTTTCTGCGTGCCGCTGTTTGCTCATCCTCGACTCTATATACATCATATTCCGACACTCACAGGATGCAGGGAGATATATTGCCGGGTGCAATCCAAAGGTGCACCCGCAGGACGCCGATGTCCTAAGATACTTGCGGGGTGAGTTGACACACCAGTCATAAAAAAAATACTGAAAGCCAAAACTTGGTAGACAACATTTCAGCATGTGATTACCTAAATTTACCACACCATATACCCCTTATACAACTCATGCAACACAATATTAACCCCCTTATACATTATGCCACATGGAATGAGCCAAAATTCAAACCGACTGAGCCAAAATTCACACTATGGCACATGGATTGAGTCAAAATTCACATTATGCCACACAGATTAAGGCAAAAATTCACATTTTGCCACAGGGATTGAGCCAAAATACACACTATACCAAACGAATTGAGCAAAAATTCACAATATGCTTATACAGCTATAGCTTCGGAACCAACTGACCCATTTACATGAGATCTCAGTATCATATTGAAACTTTTGAGTGGGCTTCAAAAAATGTTGGCCCTGTGAAACTAGGCCGTTTGGTTCCAGAGAAATCTGCCCTCAAACAACATGAACAGCCCTGAAATTACATTTCAGAAATGAAAAAATTGGTTTACCCAATTAACCCATATGGACCCGCCTGGAATCAGATTGAAGGACCAGCGATTGGGGTTTGACTGAGATCAACCTCAAACTTCTGTGATGCCGGAGGGGGAACTGGCAGCCGTTGGAACAAGGTGGGGGTCAGAATTAGTGGGTCCCATTTTATCCTATGGGGAAAATGTTCCAGCTTTGCCTGGTGGTATCTCTGGTTCCTAGTTGCCTATTTGGAGAGTGGGCCTGGAGCTACAGCTCCATCAGGCCCATTGTTAATCCAGCCATGCAGCCCTTCTATAGCCTTACAAATTAATGAGATTGTGGGAGCTCACCACTTGTTGGAAATAGGCACACATCAGGGTTGTCCCCTGTCAGTACTTTTTTTTTAACTTAATGCTAGCCTCTATATTCTGGACCCTTCAGACTCGGCAATCTGGTTACTAAAATTGGCCATTTGGAGATTTAGCTTTTGATTACACACAGTCTAGTGAACACACCTGTAACAGGGATATTCTAGGGGATATCGATCACTGACTCCAAAGGGTGTAATTCTGCTAGGATCGATTTCTGGTGTATTTGCTTCCGGGACTGATGGTGTGGTACTGTGCATGTGTATGGCTGATTATACACATGTCCTGGGCCGCTGCATGAACACCTTTTGGCGACCATCATACTCGCTGAGGCGCAGGGGCCAGAGCAGGGGAATGCCCAGCATTTGATTGGCACCCCATGAAAACACTGGGCATTCCGCTGGGAACGCAGGCGAGCCAATGCCTGCCGGGGCGGGCGGACGACGTCACATGACGCCAGAGCTTGCCCCCTCTTTAGTGGACTCGGATGGAAATAAAAGACAGTTTAGAATGACTTTTATTTCAGAAGGGGAGAGGAATCATTTGATGGTTCTCAACTATCAAATGATTTCTCTCCCCTTCGGCCGCATGCAATAGTTCAACATAGTTTTAATACATAAACTTTTAAACAAAGCATTTCAAAGACAAGGGGTTACTGCTGCTTTAAACAACCAGCAAAATTCTTTAAAACACAAAATGTATTATTATAATTATTATTATTATCCTGTATTTATATAGCACCACAAGGGGTCCGCAGCGCCCAATTACAAAGAACATAAATGAATAAGCAAAACAGTGACTTACAGTTGAATACAATGGAGGACAAGTGCAGGGTACATACATATAGCTGCATCAGCAGAGGACACTGGAATAAGTATCAGCGTGGTAGAAAACTGCAGGATTTGGTGCCGTCAAAGATTAAGGTTTAAGTAAGAGAAGGAAAGGGAAGAGGGTCCTGCTCGGGAACGCGTACATTCTAAAGAGATGGGGCAGACAGACAAGGGTGACAGAGGTGGTGCAGAAATAAGCAAGTAACAGTGGGTTAGGGTGAGAGTTGGCTGGACTTGTTGAAATGGTTCTTTTAGAGCCTGTTTGAAGTTTTATAGAGATGTGGAGAGTCTGAGGGAGAGAGGTAGAGAGTTCTAGAGGTAGGGAGCAGCACCTGAAAAGTCCTGGAGGTAAGAGTGAGAGGCGGCGTGCATTAGTAGAGCGAAGTAGACAGGCAGGAGTGCAAAGGGAAATGAGATCAGAGATGTAAATTAGAGAGTAATGGGTGAGAGCTTTGTAAGTGAGTGTGAGAAGTTTGAATTGCATTACAGTATATAAGGGAAAGGAACAGGGCCGGCGCCACCACTAGGCAAACCTAGGCATTTGCCTAGGGCGCCGGCCACTGGAGGGCGGAAAATGCCGCCCCGGGTACCTGTACCTGTCTATTTAAATCTGGCGGCGGAGGCAGCGGGGGTCCCTGCAGTCTATTAAAAATCACGAGCGCTATCCGCCGGGCTATGCGGAAGCGCTTCTAGTGTGAAAACTCTGGCAGCACGCTGATTGGCTGAGATCAGCGTGCGCCGTGCTGCCAGAGTTTTCACACTAGAAGCGCTTCCGCATAGCCCGGCGGATAGCGCTCGTGATTTTTAATAGACTGCAGGGACCCCTGCTGCCTCCGCCGCCAGATTTGATTAGAGAGAGCGCCGAACGACAGGTACCCGTACCCCTACTCTACCCCCCCCTACCCCTACCCCCCCCCCCCCGGCACCGGGGCGCCCCCAGCCCGACTCGCCTGGGGCGCTCCGGTGCCTTGCACCGGCCCTGGAAAGGAAGCCAGTGAATGGCTTGTACAAGAGGGGAGGTGGGTGCAGTGCACTTGGTGAGGAGATGACCAGTGAGTGGGCAAGGGTCTTGGTAGAATGCTGGGTGAGAGGTTTTGATTCTGGAAATAATTTTGAGATGAAAACAGCAGGTTTGTGAGAGTTGCTGAATGTGTGGTTTGAAGCAGATGAATGAGTCAAGGATTACTCCAAGACAGCGTTATAAGGAATAACAATGTTTCCCTCTATTTCAGCAAAGTCCATGCAAATACAAAATTCAATTTTCAAAAAGGTGAAAATAATGAACATTTATATTTTGCTTTAGATGACCCCTTTATATAGTGTTCCAAACATTACAGTAATCTCAATTAAAGCTGCTTACCTTTTTGTCATATTTCCCTCTTCTCAGTCTTGGCCCGGAGTCACGTCTTTTATCCTCATCAATCTACAAATAAAATATACAATATACTCAGAAAAACAGAGGTGAATGACACCCATTAGCTTTCATTACATCATATGGCTGTAACTAGTGCCTGGGTCGGCATCCAGCACATACCCTGCAGTATGTGCGGCCCGCCTTTACTTTAGTTCTGCCCGCCTTTACTTCCTAGTGTCAAACGTCTTGTCTCCTTGCTTGACATCATGCATTTGGGGGACATGGTGGCACAGAGCCCTACAGGGTTACTATAAAAGAAATAGACACTTTCAACATTTTATATAAAGTATTATTGATATAATCAAAATACTTACATGGATACAGTATGTAGTATATGTCTGTAAGTTTTTTATGGCTGAGGTACAAATGTTTTGTTAATTCTAGCACACAAAAATAATCTCTATCATCATAGCAGCCATTTTTATTACAGGATGCAATGGTTGCTCAAGAGGAGCTATCATCACAAACAGATGAAGTCATAAAAACTTTCGGTACTCTTTACCTAGCACGGCGCCCATCGTGGTCATCGCGGGCATTGAATGCACTAAAAAATCGGGTGCGACGCGACCGACGCGATGCCCGCGATTTCCCATAGGGAACAATGTTAAATTTCTCAATTGACCCGATTTTACTGTTCAATGCCTCAATTGACACGATTTTTCCATAGGAAACAATGTTAAATGACCCACAGAGGCCAAATACCCACCCTGAAGTGTGAAATGGCCCCCACAATTGTTAACGCCACCCCACGAGCAACGTGAACCCGAAGCGTGGCGAGCGCAGCGAGCCCGCGAGGGGCGGCGGTACGCGTCCTACGACCTTTTCATACCCCCACTATCCACGTCGGCGTGGAGTTGAGAATAGAATAGTGTGGCGAGCGCAGCGAGCCACCGAGCCCAAAGCATGGCGAATGCAGCGAGCCCCGCGAGGGGACGCGGATACCTGTGAAGCCCGCAAAGGGACGCGTTTACCTGTGAAGGTATCCGCCTCCGCTCGCCACGCTTCGGGCTCGGTGGCTCGCTACGCTCGCCACACTATTCTATTCTCAACTCCACGCTGACGTGGATAGTGTGGGTATGAAAAGGTCGTAGGACGCGTACCGCCGCCCCTCGCGGGCTCGCTGCGCTCGCCACGCTTCGGGTTGACGTTGATCGTGGGGTGGCGTTACCAATTGTGGGGGCCATTTCACACTTCAGGGTGGCTATTTGGCCTCTGTGGGCCATTTAACATTGTTTCCTATGGAAAAATCGTGTCAATTGAGGCATTGAACAGTAAAATCGGGTCAATTGAGAAATTTAACATTGTTCCCTATGGGAAATCGCGGGCATCGCGTCGGTCGCGTCGCACCCGATTTTTAGTGCATTCAATGGCCGCGATGCCCGCGATTTTTTTACCTGTGATGCCCACGATCAAAATCGTGGGCGCCGTGCTAGGTAAAGAGTACCAAACTTTCAACCCAGATGTGATTTTTTTTTCTTGTTCCACCACTTCCCATAAGTGTAAATAATCTGAAGCAATGCATCACAACAATTGTTATGAGTGCTTACAAGGACATGCTTCAGTGTGTTTGGAATGGATTGGATTATTGTATTTATATGTCATGTGACAAAAGGCTCACACATCAAACATTTGAAACGTCAGTCATAGGGCCGTATTCAATGAGAATATTCACGGCGTGCAGCGAATCCTGTTTAGGATTCGCTGCACAGTCGCCACTGCCTGCCGTATGCCGGAGCCTCGCTGTCCCCCCTATTCAACGTCGCAGGGGCTCGATGCCCCTGACGGCGAGTATGAACCCAGAGCCTGAGGACAGTGGCTGGCAGGGAGATGGAAGTCTCCCTGCCTGCCCCAGAGCGTATGTGGGGGGGAGGTGGGCTCCCTGGGAGCCAGACAGCAGAGGCTGCCCCCCGGGAGAGCCAGCAGGGGACCAGGTATTCACTGCACCCGATCGTGCATATGTAATGATTGGGTGCAGTGAATATATGAATATCTAATGAGCGGCTCTCGGCTCCCTGCCCCCTGCTGGCTGCTCTGTGTAAAAAAATATATATATTTTTTAAATTAAATATATATTCATGTGCTATGAGCACATGAATCAAAATAGCATGCCCCTAATCAGAATAAAATTCCTGATTTTTTTACACCAAATGGAAAACAACAACAACTTTATTTTAAAAGTTCACTTACCACTTCACCATGAAAAGATTGTGATTTGCTACACGGCAAAAATCACTTAGAAAGACGGCGAGAAGTGCACGTTGAATAGAGTGATTCGCTTTCTGACCCCAAAAATCACCTTCCAACGCGAAAATAGCACAAATTCGCCGTGAAACAGGGCGAATTATCCTCATTGAATACTGCCCATAGTCTTAGTCATAGACACTTACAGCCATATACTATATATCTTTGTAAGTATTTTGACTATATAAATACTTTGGTTTATATAAAATGTTGAAAGTGTCTTTTGCTTTTTAGTAACCCTTGTGACAAGGAATCACATAGGCCCTTATTCTGAATCGTGCGGTACGGCCCGCGTGCGGCCGTACCGCCGATGTTTTCAGTCTGCACATGCGCAGAGGTCAATCTGCGCATGTGCAGCCCAATTCGCCGCAGACGTAGTTCGTCCGCCGCAAAGGGGGCGTATAGGGGCGTGAGGGGCTTCATACCCTCATTTCCCTATGCATACGCCCCGCGTTTCATGGGCGTTCCCATGCAAACGCGGGGCGTATGCATGCTAATGAGGGTATGACGCCAGTGATGGGGGCGGAAAGCTGACGTCGCCGGATGTCAGCTCTCAGCCCCCATACAAGCTATCACACGGACGATTGTCCGTGTGGTCTCAGCTTGCGGGACCTGGTGGGGCGTGCGGCCCTGCCTTCGATGGTCGCCGACCATCGAATGCAGGGGGCAGCTCTCACCATGGTGGAGGCGTACGCCCCACCATTTTCTTGCGGATCGCCAGCCGTCCGTGTACGGACGGCCGTGGCGATCCGTATCGTGGGCGGGGATTGGTTTGTGCGGCCGGAGCACCGTGTGCGGCTCCGGCCGCACAGATCTGAATAAGGGCCATAGACTGGATTGTAACAAAGTCTAGTTCTTTATTTGGATTCAGTACTGAATCCCGGCGGTCGGGATCCCGGCGTTCAGAATCCCGTCGCCGGAATCCCGACAGCCGAAATGCCGACAAGGGGGGGGGACGTGGATCGCCCCCCCCTTGCGGGCTCGCTGCGCTCGCCACGCAGCGGACCCGGTGCCTCGCTACGCTCGGCACACTAATTTATTCTCCCTCCAGGGGTGTCGTGGACACCCACGGAGGGAGAATGTGTCGGTATTTCGGCGGTCAGGATTCCGGCGTCGGGATTCTGAACGCCAGGATCCCGACCGCCGGGATTTTAACTGCATCCCCTTTATTTGTAGCAGGTAGACAGCATACCAGGATAACAGCTTGCCAATTTTTAGGGTACAGCAATGCAGTTCTCAGGTTACAGCAATGGCAGGTTTCAGCAGGCAATACCCACAGGCTTCACAATAAGGTTGCTCTAGAAAAACATTAACGTAATCCCCACATTCCCCCCAGCCTATGTCCCAGCTGCTAAAAGGCATTGGGAACACTGACCCTCTGCTCTAGACAAACATATAACAGGAAGTAATAGGTGTTGTTAATTAGCAGACAGTAAATCACAAAACATCTTAGCTGCTGCTCTAAATCCTGGACTCTTCCACATACACCTCATATGGAAGTATGCTGTCCCTTCCGCACCCTGTATAGCGTATTTACACATAGGACCTGTTTCTGAGTCTTATGTTGTGTATACACAGTGTGATATGGCCACCACTAATATCAGCATCCACGCAGCGTGGGGGGGGGGGATGCTGCATTGTGCAGCATGGTCCTCCTTACAATATAGTAGAAATAGACTGTGCTGCACAGTCTACATCTACTTGCAATACTGCCCGCACGTTGGTATCCCAAGCCCCGTTAACACTGCAATTTTGGATAATGTCTCTTGTGATTTTGACTATATAGTAATAAATTGCCAAAATCACACCATGTGTACAGAGCTTTACGCAAGTTGTAGTGCGGACAGATCTTGTGCATATCTGCAGACGCACATGGCCTGGACCAGGTTTATGCAAATGGGTGGAGTTTCCAAATGACAACCGATTTATCTATTCAGCAGTTGTGCTAGACTCACTCTTGGCTTGCTCTAGACACTCCTTTCAGAAGTTAATATTCTTCTCTTGATTTACCTGGGTGCATAGCCAAAGGAAATGTGCAGCACATGCCAACATTTGTGAGACTTGTAGCTGACTGCAATTGGTTAAATGCCAAAAGTCAATGTCAAAAAAAGGCATGTGAGCTATGTGTTAGCATTGTATGGGATCAATCTCGAATTAAAGTGTGCGTATAACCTTGCCCATTGTGTGTAAGTTATCCAATCACCTTGACATTACATAGAGGTATCTTGTCTATATGAATAAGTATTGTCTATGCCTCCTGCCTAAATACATTCCCAAGTTGTCAGCTGTAGCTAAACTCTTCACTGCTCCAGCACTTTTTGATACTGAAAGGTACAGCAAAGAGTCCAATATGGTACTCCTTGGTGATATCTAAAGAAGAATCGCCCTCAGGTTACATAGATATGTATTGATCTGAATGGCTGCATCACACATATTATAATAAACAGTATTAAAATGTATAAATGTATCACCTTCAGGCTAACATGAGATGTCTCATCTGTTTCTAATGGCAAAATGTTCTCAGCTGAGATATGGGTCCATCTCTTCTGTTGTAGTTCCCGTTCTCTACGGTACTTTCTACAGAACGATTGAGGATGCAGTGGGATAATATTTATAACACTGATAGAGGTCAGATGTCTAAAACAACTATTAATAGATCATTTCTACTCAATTCTAAGGTGCTAAATTAATAAGCTTTCTATATAGCAACCATCATTTCTATGCAAATTCTAACTTCAAAGATCATCACTTTCTGTATATACTGGAAACACATGCTAAAAAGGAGACAAACAGATCAGGCAAGTTCAAGAACCATTTATAGCATCTACGAAAACACATTAAAACAAGTGTTAAACTATCTATATGGGTTGTGTATAGTAAGTAGAGCACTGCTATACTATGCAGATACAGTTGTAGTGTATTTTAGAAATGAGAGCTTCCCAAACACGTTCATCGTGGCTGGAACTGATCACACTTTCAGAGTTATCGTGCGCACACAATTCTAGGGCTTTATTTCTAGATTAAATCAGTACAGACTAACAAAATGTGCATATAATTTTTTACATGATGGCATGTGATGTGGCCTTACTCTCTCTCTTTAATAAACCAGTCACTGCAGTGGTAGATATTAAAGCACAGGATCACTTCAGCATTGGTCTGGAATGAAGGCAGCTGATCTGAAATTCAGCTGTCCCTGCAATCTCTGTCACTGCTACTACTGCTAGTGAACGTTAACACACTGATGAGTCTCGCTGCATTCACGTATGCATATGGATATACCAAATGGGACACAAAGAATGGTGAGCGGATCTGTAGAAATGATTGGGGCTTCCCGCAATCAAATCCCAAATATTATGGATTTTGAAGATCTGAGGAATTGAGAAAAAAGGGGATCCCCAAAATCGTGCATCACATTCCACTTTAGAGATGAGTGGTAAGAAGGAGATTTAACATACATTGCCTATTTAATTAATGGGGTTAGTGCTTACATTATCATTTATATTTGACCTGTTTTTAAGGATAAAGAATAGTTACTCTGTAGAGTTGCTGTGAATTGTGGGAGATTTCAACAAGTGTACATACCTTAGTAAATACAATAGCTTGCATGTAAAAAATTACATTTGTGGTAATAAGGAAAAGGTCAAATAATTTAAATTTGTTTTATCTAAAAAATGTATGTACGTAAATCTGGCATCACAGCTTAAAGTACCAAACAAAATGCTTCTCTATCTTCTTACCGGAATACAAGAAGTGCAATGATGAGTACAAGTATGACTGCAATTGTGAGGGTGAAGACCGCGATTGTCATAACGTTAGGTCCTAAGCAGAAATTGATAAAATTAGCAAATTACTATCTTTGAATCAGAGGGTGCCACAAAGTGTCCACTGAACCGTATGGATGAGGGGACATAAAAGCCCTGTACAATAACAGAATAGCAGAGGAAAACACAGAGTAAATACATATGTAACATAAACTGCGTACAAATTATTCTAATAACACAATGAATAGGTAGTAAATAAAAGTAAAAGTTTAGGGCCACTTGCAGTTGCTAGAAGGAAAATGCAACAGTGGCAGAAGTATTAATTGAACAACTCGATGATCATGTGTCCAAAATATGAGTGACAGAACAGTGCCAGAGTCTCAGAAGGAGATAAATGAGACAAAGGTATAGAGCACTAATGACGTAGCTGGTACTAGGGAGAGAAGAGGATCCTTCCCATGTGCGCTTACATACCAAGGGGAAGGGGTGAACAGCTGGCAGGTAAACTGGATGGATACTTGGTTGGGGAAATGAGTGGTAAGTTCGAGGCAGGTGCATCTTAATGGCACATTTAGGGGTAAAAGATTCTGTTTATCATTTTCCAGGGTGCAATAGAGAAATGTAGACAGAATTTTATTGGTTGCTGTGGGCAACACCAACTCTTTTAATGTTTTGGGCCATACGTACTAAGCTTTGAAAAGTGAAAAATGGAGAGTGATAAATGACCAGCCAAACAACTCCTGTCATTTTTAAAGCCAGTCCGTAGCATGGCAGTTGGGAGTTGATTTGCTGGTAGTTTATCACTCTCCACTTTATCACTTTCAAGGCTTAGCACATCTTGCACTTAGAAGCTTTAGTAAAAGTTTACCCCTTAGAGCTTGGAAAGTGTCAAGAAGCGGAATTGTAGAGAAAGGTGCAATGGGTATGACGCGAAGTGACAGGGTGGAGGTAAAGAGGTAGCTGGTAGAGCGGAGGGAGTGATAAGTACTTAAGACAGATATGTAGGAGGGGGAACTGGGAGAGGTTAGGGGCTTTATATATGAGAGTGAGGAGTTTTAACTGTATATTGGAAGTGGAAGTGAAACTGGTTGGGTAAGGGAGGGTGGTTGGTGCTTTGAAGTCAGCTTAAAATACACACTCATAGCTAATGTTATGCTATCTTTCAGAATAATTTTAAAGATAAAAGGAACTTACCACTCCCAGGAACATCACTAGGAAGTCTGTGATTCTTCCAGATAAAATTTGGACGGAAGTCTATTACATTTGTTGTATTTTTGCTAGTGTCAAACATCAGAAGTTCTGTATACTGGGCATTAATAAGCAGAGGTTTTAGTTCAGCATTTCAGCCACTCAATAAATAGCTATTCTGCTGCTCATATTTGATGGATCATACAAATGGCCACTTGCTATGTGTTTATGGTATGTTCTGTCTGAGCTACTGTATGGTCACTGATTCTATAATGAACAAGGTGTCAGTACACAATGACAAGTTGTAGAATGCTTACCAGAAGCAATAAAGTGGAGAGTGATAAACAGATCAGCCAATCAGCTCCTACCTGTCATATTACAGACTGGGTTTGAAATATGACAGTTGGCAGCTGATTGGTTGGTTGTTTATAATTCTCCATTTTAGAAATTTTTGAAGCTTGATACATCTGGTCTAATAAAAGGTCATTTTTGTGGGAAACTGCAGCTTTACATCAGTTTCACTGTAGACATTAATGGTCCAGAGAATTTACATTATCCTATAAAAATTTTTGCCAGGCATGCCGATTCCCTCCCCGAGATGCAATTGCAAAATATATACAGTATATTGCAATTGTATCACAGAAATGCATGGAGTTTGCATTACTACAGTAGCCCATTACCTGCGCAGGCTAGCTGGGATGCAAAAGTTCAGCTTGCAGTAGATGCATTGCATGTGACCTCATGCAGTTGTTGCGAATAATCCTGCCCACCCATCGCCCCCTTACAACTGTCCCTGCCATCAATAAGACTTCAGCCATATGTTACAGAATGTGACCACAGTTTGAGTGCTCGCACATGAACGCTGTGGTTGCACGCATGCACAGAATTGCAAAAATGGGCAAATAGAGCTTTTTGCGAGTTTACTATCAATACGGCATCACACCATGACAGGTTATTAATGTTTAGGTAGCACTTTGGCATTACTGAACACATACGAGAAATAGATATGCCCATGCATACTCTCACCCTTGTGGTCAATTATTACAACTTTAATATCAATTGTTTGTTTACGCCGTACACACTTATATTATACAATACCATGTTTTTTTTCCAGAAGTCTTTTATAGTGGCTTTTATAGTGTTCACTCTAGGAATTCTTTAGGGCAGGGCACATGTCCGCAGAAACGTGTGTGGCCTCATGACACTCAAGTTTCATCACTTTGGCCTGGTGCCAATCTACCACTACATCAGACATTACCTAATCCTTCATATAACTTTCTGTGACCACAGTTGTATAGTGTGATGCTGCTAACACAGTGCCCATTATGCCACACACCGTAATGCCCATTACACATTATGCCGCTCACCATAATGCCCATTACACATTATGCCACTCACCATAATGCCCTTTACACATTATGCCGTTCACCATAATACCCATTGCACATTAAGCCGCACACTGTAATGCCCATTACACATTAAGCCACACCTTAATGCCCATTAAACACTAAGCGCACACCATAATGCCCATTACACAATATGCTGCACATCATAATGCCCATTACACAAAATGCTGCACACTGTGATGCCCATTACACAAAATGCTGCACACCATGATGCCCATTACACAATATACTGCAGAACGTGATGCCCATTGCACAATATGCTGCACACTGTTATGCCCATTACATATTATGCCACACATTGTTACATGTAATACCCCCAGTACTCCTGCCTATAAACTTAATGCCACCAGTAGTGCACCTGACCTTACACAATGCCCTCAAAAGTGCCACATACATTTTTGCTGCTTCACTCTTGCTGTGATGTGGAGGGGGGGGCAGCCTCCCAGCTTCCCCGCTCCACACTGCTGCCAGTGGGGAGGTGACCGACGCCAGATGGATGGGGGTTGGATCAGAGGGGGTAAGAGGAACCTACTGCTCTCAGCTGAGGGGGTGTCTGTGTGTGCCAGCGCTGCTGGGAGGCTGGCTCAGGTGGGATGGGGAGGAGAGGCAGCTTCCACCTCGAGGGGAAGGAGGTGGGCCGTGGCTGTGCACAAAGGGCAGCAACAGACTGCGGTCCTGAGCAGCCACTGCTACCTCAGCGGGCATCCTTCCCCCCAAGCTTGCATTGATGCCACACACGGCAGAAGGAACGTACGGCAGCCGGCTGTTTTAGCAGGGCGCTGCTAAAAGGGTAGGATGCGATTTGCCTTTTAAAAATTAAACTGGCGTTTAAGTTCCATTACTGTTCATCTAGATGGGATCGTCTACATTTAGGCATCAAACAACAGGGTGGTCAACCATAACATGACAGCTTCGACAGACAGCTTTGGTCCGCTGTACAATAACCATATCAGGACCCGAGTGGCCAAACTGAGATTTGATACAAGTTACTTTCCCAAAACAATGAGCGTTATTTACCGTATTTCATTTTTTACACAGGCTTTCTAATATCTGTAGATTAGGGCAACGTTTACTTACTTTCTTGGTTGACATAGAGGTGTACATAAGAGTCAGATTTTGATCCCGATCACCCATTTCATCCAGTATTAGTGAACCTGAAGCACCTACAAAAGAAAAATACATTAAAATAATTTGAAATGTTTCTAGCAATGTAAGGCACTAGTATTTACCTTTTTAGTGTATTTCTGGTGTTTGCTTTCTCAACATCCAATTCAATGCCAGATTCAGCAAAAAAGCGAATCATATTGTTAAACAGATTGTAGCGCAAATGCGTGAGGACAAACTCCATAAAAAATCATCAGTTCCATTTTTTTTTTAAATCCCCTCTCAACTTCACTGACAGGAAGCTGGCGTTTTTGGGTGGGTGCCATTTTCTTGGAGTGTCTGAAAAAATTCTGGCATGGCCAAGCAATTTCAGGGAAAGTCTGTGATGTCAGCTCTGGCCTTAAACAGCCTGTCCCTGTCACAAAGTTGTGAAAGAGTGAGAGTTACGCTCACTCATTCCATGGTGAATAGGGTGGACAATCCTGAAATTTCAATCTCGACATTTCGGGATTAGATTGAGCATGCACAGTCTAATGCCAGGCAGCATCTGCGTACCCACTCAGACGCTGCCTGGATGTTCCCGACTCGGGCGTGTGGCCTGAGCAGTGTGATTAGGTCATAGGTCTTGCTGCGCAGACGGCACCTCCGCATTCGGAACCCTCAGCCTCTCAATTAGCCCTCCCAGCAGCCGATTGCGCTCCCAGCTCTCCTAAGCACCCAAGTGACAGATTGCCTCCCAATGACCGCTCGCAGCACTTGTCAAACCCTTCGACTGCCTCCTCCTCATGGCTCTGCCGCAACGCTGCCACCCGCCCTGCTCCCCCAAGTAAGTAAATGTGGGGGTCGTTTATCTTTTAGAGATGTCAATCCTGGAATCCCGGGAATCCCGGGATTGAGCATTTTTCAATCCCGATTCCCGGGATTGAAAAAATGCCCCAGGATTGTCATCCCTAATGGCGAGTGAGTTACATATGGATTTGCAGCTCGCCAGCAATATTTTTGCAAGTTATTTGCAGACTTGCACAGGGCGGGAATTCACTCATTCTGGGCAGCGGCTATCTGATCGCAGGCCTCAGCAAATTTGCACAGCAGCAATCAGGTCTGAATCAGGCCCCTTGGTGGTAATCATAGTAGTTAAGGTTGAAAAAAGTAATCAAGTTTAACCTTTGACCTAGATTTATCATCCCTACTTTTAAATATATACTGTTTTACCCTTGACTAAATAGCGGTTATAGGTTGTATCCTTGAATGTTTTTTTTTTTTTCAATAAATATTTGTCCAACCTTATCTTGAATGTGTCTGCCAACACCACCTCTTCTGGAGGAGAGTTCCATACCTTTACTGAACGTAAAAAAAACCTTTCCTTTTTAGGGTATGGAATCTTCTCTCCTCTAGTCTGAATGCCTTTTACCTCACGGCACACTAAATAAGATTTTCAAATTGCCAAGGCACACCATGAGATCCCCACAGGGCAACACATTGGCCCCCACAGGAAGAAAAACAAACCTATTGGCCCCCATATAAAAATCAATCACACTGGTCCCTACAGATAACAAAAATAAAATACATTGGGGCAGATGTACTAATCTGCCTATAACGTTTTGAGAATAACGAGTCCCGCTTCTCCAGCATAACGTGGAGAAGCGGGCAAACGTTATAGGCAGATGTATTAACCCCCCCAAAGCCGATAAGGAGAGCCGTTATAACCAGCGTTAACGGCTCTCCTTATCGGCTCCCTCGCCGCCCCGCACATGCGCAGTCGCCGTCGCCCCCCCTGCCCGGCTTAGCGAGATCTCGCTAAAACCGCGAGATCTCCAGCGCAGCCCAAGCCAGACGCAGGGCTAGCGTTGTCCCCATAGTGGGGGATAGGACAACGCTAGCCCTGAGCTGGCGAAGCGGCCGGGGTGAATTAACGCCTTGAAGGCTGTTAATACATCACCCCGGCCGTTAATCCCTGGGGGGGATTGCAGGGACAGCCCCGCCGAGCGTAACTCGGCGGGCTGTCACTAGCGCACGTTAGGTGCGCTAGTAATACATTAGGACAGACGTAATCCCCCCCAGTTAACCAGCGTTAAGTGCATTTTTGCACTTAACGCTGGTTAATACATCTGCCCCAATGTCTCTTTACAGGAAAAAAAGATACCAGTAAATAACAGTTGAACTGGTGGTGGCTGTAAACTGGTTTGGGCATCTGTAGCTCTGGGGGCACACTTGGGAGCAGCTCAAGGCACACTAGTGTGCCACGGCACAGTGGTTGAAAAACACTGCTCTAGACCTTAAAGCATAGAGGTTGCCCAATAGTTTGGTGTATTGTCCTCTGATATATTTGTACATGTTAAGCATGTCTCCTCTTAATCGTCTCTTTTCCAGCATAAACATTCCTAATTCAGGGTTGCCGACTTTCAAATGCTCCTCTCCAGGAGAAGCCCGAAGAGGAGACTTTCATTACCCGTTCGGGGGGCGGGGCTTGATGGTGACATCATTAAGCCCCGGCCCCATTACTGGAAATAGTCAAAATCACTGATCCCCATGGAGGGGGCGGGGCTGAAATTACACGAGTGTGACATTTTAGCTCCGCCCCCTCCTCTGAGACCCACAAATTGCGGCATTTAAATGTCGCGATCGGGAGGCTCAGTGGAGACCTGGAGACTACCAGTAATTCCGGGAGGGTCGGCAACCCTGTCCTAATTTGGGTAATCTATCCTCGTACTCTAGCTTAAATGTTCTATTCCATTTTTTTTCAACTTGGTAGCAAATACATTTACAGTATGTTGTTTCTCTGCAGGTTGCTTTTGCATGTAGCCCTACAGATGTTAGACAGCTTTATTATTACCCTGCAAATAAGATTTCAGTTTGAAGACACCCAGGGCCGGTGCTAGGGTGTCCGGCGCCCTCCTGCAAACCATACATTTTGCGCCCTTTCACATTGCCATTGCAACAAACTGCAGCCCGATTGTGGGAGTGTATGCAACATGCGATCCTATAGAGGATCTCAGGTGCATGTACATGTATGCAAACACCATCTCAGTGCTGTGTCCGCAAAATGTTGCAGGCACTAAAAGTGCCCATACACGCTGCGAGAATCGCATACGTTATGGGCTAGATCACACGGCATGCATGCAATGTGTGTGCAATGCGATCCGAAAGCAGTACAAAAAGTATGTGCAGCACTCGTGACTGAGGGGGAAAGGAGGGGAGAGAACGAGGAGATGGAAGAAGAGGAGAGGAGATAGAGGGGCGGAGTGTTGAGGACTGGCAGCGGCACAGCACACTGAGAAGAGGGAAGGAAGGGGAGGCGATGCTGCTGCCTGTTCGTCATTTGATTGACAGCTGACAGGCGCAGGGAGCAATGGGTAGGGGGCGGATTCGGACATGACATGTCATCCAGGCATTCACAGACAGCGCTACATTCCTCAGCGCAAGTGTCCGTGAGGAAGAGGGGGCAGGTCGCAGGAGGAGGACCGTGTGTGCGCAGTGCAGGGAGCAGCTCAGCCTCTCCATACTGCCGCCCGCTGTCAGACAGGCGCTGCGGGCAGCGTGCAGGAGGCAGTGACAGTGAGGACTGAGGTTTTGCAGAGCAGGGAGGGAGACAGCGCCTTTTCAGCATGGCGCCTCCCTGCTTTGCAGGAGCTGCTGAGTGGGTAGCGCAGGCCCTGAAGACACCCTATCCAAATCTAAATATCACTGCACAATTTCCATCTGCCCCATCTGCAACGTGTTTTTTCCCATTTGCAGGCTTTTTTCTCTGCTAATAATGCTGAATCAGGCACTCATTGGACCTTATTCTTGTCCACGCACACCGCTGCGAATTTGCAATGGTGAGCGATGGTAGGTAGTCGCTCTCATAGGAACGCCCAGCATTTCATGGGTGTTCCTGGGGGCAGACAGCTGACATCACTGGATGTCAGTTGCCAGCTATGTTCTCCTCCATCACACACGCAAAGCTAAGACACCGGCGACCATCGAATGATGTTTGTTTGGCCCCGTAGGTTGTGAATGGATATTTATGCTAAACATCCCTTTGCAGCCGTTTGGGCAAATTCACCCTGTGAAAGAGGGCAGCGGCATGTGGGGGTGGTGGGTGGGCAGGCTTAAAATGACACATAGTGCTATGAACTTCGCATTGCTGCGTGTCAACCAGAATAACTTACATACAAAAAAATTATTATTTTCATTTTTGGTAAGTTTTAGAAAAAATATTCTGTGTACCTCTTGTTACAGTGGTTAATTTAATTTATATAATTAAATTTAATTTATGCCAGGAGACCCACAATGTTTATAATGCTTTTGAAGTTTGTAAAAATCATGATTGGGAAATTTTGGGTTTTGTTGCAATCTCTTTTAATGTAATTAAACTCAGATAGATTATTCACCTTCAATAGACATACTCCGAAACTCATTAAGGAAACTAAATCTATTGTTGATGTCTACTGTTGTGTTTAGAAACTTCCTCAGGACATGGCCAAACATAAGCACTCCATCCAGATATCCTGTAGCATAGTCATCATTTAGCTGAAATGCAGGAAAACATTATTGTGCATTATTTTATTTGAAAAGTTATTGCATGCTGTGTCATTAAACTTACCTGTTACCTTAGTGTAATGTACTCAATGAACAGAGAGATAATGACTGTGTGGAAAAGTTTACATACAGTATAACTACTCTATAGGTGCATACACACAGTAAAATTATTTTGACCAATTTCGTTGAAAGACATTTTACTTGAACCCAGTGTCCTGGACGAAAGATGTAGACAAAAGATATTGATGACAGACGAAAGACAAAAGATCTAGCTACAGTTTATAGGCTCTTTTTGAAAGATATCCAAATTGAGCTGCATGCACAGTTGACAAACAATCTTGATGAATAACTAGTGGGTATGCGCATCATCATCATTCGTCATAGTAACACTGAAAGATATTTTGACCAATTTCGTTCAGAATGGCCAAAATGAACTAAATTGGTCAAAAAAATTGTACAGTGTGTATGCACCTTAAGGGGTAAATTTACTAAAATGGGAGTTCTATTGACGATGGGATGTTGCTCATAGCAACCGATCAGACTCTATCGATAATCTTCTGATTGGTTGCTCTGGGCAACATCCCATCTTCAAAACTCCCATCTTAGTAAATTTACCCCTAAGTGAAGACTTATGTTAAATTGTGTGCATGGCTGTAGCAATTCATTATATTTTTTTATAAAAAAAAATTATCTATAGTTTGTGTATATTTAATTACTAATGCTTACTGGATGTTCAGTTTTCTTCTCCCCAGCACATTAATCTAATGTGTCTAAATTAATATAAAGATTCCCGCCTGACTCAGGTTCGGCCGCACGGTCAAAAAGTCATCGCCCGGTGCCGGATTTCGCGAGGCTTTAAACAGCGGCTCCCGTGCCCGCCATCTTCACCCCAGTCTAGTAGTGGGTTGGGAGAGGGTGAGTTGGTGCTGCTGCTGGGGCTTAAACTTGAGCTTGACCTTGAACGCAATATTTTATTCGCTGGGGCTGTCTCTCAGTGCTGCTGTGTACTCTGTTCTCCTCTCTGCTTAGGGTGGGATCACCCTAGCAAGGAGGAGCAGTCTAACTGTGTACTTGTAGTACTACTGTCTCATCTGTGCTGGGGCCTACCTCTGGTGCTGTGCTGTCATTATTATTATATATTATATTAATAATTAATTATATATATAGCCCACTGGTGCTGCCTGCACTGAATAGAGGCTGCCAGTATTATTTACTCAGTCCACTGTTGCCACTGGCAGTGCTACTGCCTAAGTGTACCTACCTAGTATATACTAGCATACCTCCCAACATGACCCATTCCAGGAGGGACAAGATGCTCTATATTCTACTGCAGAATATATAAAGGGCGCCTTTTGTATGAGTTGTTTCCCTTATGCAGCTGCTTGGTAACAGGGGTAGTCACTCCCTGTTGGGACTGTCACTAGGACAGATAGCGCGAAAAAGAGAAAAAGAAGCAGCGCTGGTACTACAATGAAGAATTACACAACCTCAATTAATGTTATATCGATTCCTTTATATAAGAAAATATAAAAATATTGACATATACATATACATTTAAAATAAAGAATATAAAAAGGGGGGAGGAATTATCACTCTCAGAATGGACGTTGGGTACTCGGTCCAATTTTTGGTAAGTGCACTAGATAACTGCACCAATTGAATGGGTGGGGAGAAATAGTCACAGGTCCTCACTATGACACGGAAACTGGATCTTTTGCCGCTGGAGGATTCTGTGAATGAAGACTTGTGAAATGCCCGAAGATCCTCTCTATTTAAAAAGGGGCCCCCAAAAGCCGCTGGAGGATGTAGGTGGGCTGTAATAGGTCCGGTTGGGATGATCCCCTGATATTACTGAGGGATTATTTCACTTGTGGGGGGCCTCAGTGGGTCCTCTAGGATTTGTCCCTCGATGGTATTGGGGTGACAATGTCCATGTACAGGTGACTTGATGTGAGTGCACCCGGAGCTGTCCCACTGGGCAGTTGATCACAGTGAATCTTATTGTAGAGACTCAATGGGACCTCTGGAGTGTACCCCTTTATGGTATTGGGGTAGCAATGTCCATAGGCAGGTGGCTTTTGAGCACAATTTAGCCTGGGGATGTCCCACTTGGTAGGTATTAACAGTGGATCCTCTAAAACAGATGGCTAGTGATGGAGGTCTCCAAACAGAGTGTCCAAATGAATGAAGGGGGGGGGGGGGGGGTGGGTTTCCCAAACTGGATGCAGTGGTAGCAGGGGTCAGTCAATAGATGGTAAATTGGAATTCCTGGCGCTAGACTTGTATGTTCAAAATCCCGATAATTCTCTCATGCAAATATGGAGACAAGGAAACGTGTGTAAATAATAGATCAGGTATAGTTAAAAATGGGGGGTAAGAGAGCCCAAAAAATGAAGTCGTACCACGACTCACACTTTACGTGCAGTTACAGGTGTGTAACGGTTTCTTTAAGGTCCACCAACGTGTGAGACAGAGGGTATTACCAAAGACAGGTGAAATCAAGGGTGCATACCGTACTCAACTGTATAAACAGGAGTTGGAAACATACAAAGGTTTCTTTCAATCCCAAGAATCACATTAGCAGGTTATGTGGCAATGAAGGTACTTCGTACCATACTCACGAAAAGTACTGGTACCATAAACACATAAAGGTATCTTGTGGGGGGACTGGTAGGTGGCAAATCTCCACTGGTAGGTCCCCACGTCGCAACAGATGTACCCAAAAATGAAGGGATACCAGTCTCAGTAACAAGATAATTTATTAAAAAAACTGTAAACGTGGCCCATTGGCCAAGGGCACGATACAGATTAAAAAATGCAAATGAAGCAAAAAGGACATATAAAATAGCATAAGAACTCACTTGACATCCAAGGATGTCAAGTGAGTTCTTATGCTATTTTATATGTCATCCAAGGATGTCAAGTGAGTTCTTATGCTATTTTATATGTCCTTTTTGCTTCATTTGCATTTTTTAATCTGTATCGTGCCCTTGGCCAATGGGCCATGTTTACAGTTTTTTTAATAAATTATCTTGTTACTGAGACTGGTATCCCTTCATTTTTGGGTACATCTGTTGCGACGTGGGGACCTACCAGTGGAGATTTGCCACCTACCAGTCCCCCCACAAGATACCTTTATGTGTTTATGGTACCAGTACTTTTCGTGAGTATGGTACGAAGTACCTTCATTGCCACATAACCTGCTAATGTGATTCTTGGGATTGAAAGAAACCTTTGTATGTTTCCAACTCCTGTTTATACAGTTGAGTACGGTATGCACCCTTGATTTCACCTGTCTTTGGTAATACCCTCTGTCTCACACGTTGGTGGACCTTAAAGAAACCGTTACACACCTGTAACTGCACGTAAAGTGTGAGTCGTGGTACGACTTCATTTTTTGGGCTCTCTTACCCCCCATTTTTAACTATACCTGATCTATTATTTACACACGTTTCCTTGTCTCCATATTTGCATGAGAGAATTATCGGGATTTTGAACATACAAGTCTAGCGCCAGGAATTCCCATTTGTTTTGGAAGATACGCACAGGAGGATTGCTAAGTGGTCCTCGTTTCGGAATTTCGGCTGCAAGGACTGGTAGGGCCTTGGGACTTTTCAGTCTTTTTTGTTGTCAGATGGTAAATTGGAGTCCAATCCTGGAGGTCACACCTGACCTGTTTCGCCACTGGCTGTGGCTTTTTCAAAGGTGACACTAAATGGGGCTATTAGAGGTATATGTACCCCTGTCAATAAGCACCTGATTGCAGGGGCGGATTTAGGGGTGAGGGCGCCCGTAGGCACAACATTAATGGCCGCCCCCCTGCCTAATTGTATTATTTTTATTGATTAGTTATAAGCCCTCATTTAATGATTGCCAATTTAATATAATATTAAAAAAGCCAACAACTGTAACATTTTCTTTTATTATGTATACATATTTACTAAGTAGGACAACTTACAGGGGCAGTACATGCATGTCCTATTCATTTACACTCTATTCAAGATGGAATATGGTACAGTGCAGTGGATATTTTGCAGTTACTGGTACATTTCAGGCTGACAGTACTATCACATGCATCCAAGTGCCGCCCCCAAACATGTGCCGCCCCTAGGCACGTGCCTCACGTGCCTAATGGGAAATTCGGCACTGCCTGATTGGTGTCAATCACTGGTACAATCAATGAAAATAAACATAATATCTCAATAAAAATATCAAATAGGAGGCAAACGTATATATGAAACACTATTCATGCATCAAACATATTGTTATTCATAATATAATCAATTTTTTATTTATTTATTTATAAAAACGAGTTGGCAATCGCTATGTCACTTCCGGTATCGGAATCATGTGATCGGGTGGGATAGTGATAAAAGATAATAAATAGTGTATATAACCATATGATAACTGTCAATCTATAGCATGATTCTTATATATATGGACATAAAGGCCCTTATTCCGATCGGTGCGGAAATTCCCGCATGCGGACGGACCGCCGATGTTGATCGTCTGCGCATGTGCAGAGGTCACTCTGTGCATGTGCAGGCGATTTCGCCGCACGGATTCTTTATACGCCGCACAGGGGGCGTAGAGGGGCGTGAGGGGCTACTTAGCCTCATTACCCTATGCATACGCCCCGCGTTTCATGGGCGTTCCCATGCAAACGCGGGGCGTATGCATGGTAATGAGGCCGTGACGCGTGGGTACGGGGCGGGCATCTGACATCGCCGGATGTCAGCTGCCCGCCCCTATACATGATTTCACACGGACAAGTGTCCGTGTGGTCTTGTGTTGCGGGACCTGGTGGAGCGTGCGGCCCTGCATTCGATGTTCGGCGACCATTGAATGCAGGGGCTGCTCCCACCATGGAGGAGGCGTATCCCCGTCCAATTTCATGCGGATCGCCACATATCCGCATACGGACGGCAGGTGGCGATCCGTATGGAAGGCGGGGATTCGCCTGCACGGTTGCGGCCGCATATTCTGATCGGGCCGCACCGATCAGAATAAGGGCCAAAGTGACATATGTGGTGTAGCATCATTGAATTTGATTTAGATGTAATAAATTTCGTTAGGTGGAACACATTATGCGTTCCACCGGCTAGCTCATAACTTCCTCTACTATCAGTAAGTACTGTAGCTTGGTCTCGCCGGTCCCCAGACCGGATGTGACGAAACCGGTAGTGATGTAGCGGAGGTACGCCGTGCCCAGGTGATCTCCTTAGTAATGAAATCACTTCCGGGTATCGTGACCCGGAGGTGCTAATTCCTAAACATACTGGGGGGGGAATCTTTATTGTGGCGTACACATTTGTAGACTTCCTGTATGATTTTATCAATCAACTTTATTGTTCCTTGTCCGGACCATTCAACAAACAGAAAAAATCAAGAAAATGGAAAAAGTTAATAAATTGTATATGAAACTCCAATATTCGGAGTTCATTAATCAACTCCATTTTAGCGCACATGACATACTATTGTTAAGTCATGTGTGCTAAAATGGAGTTGATTAATGAACTCCAAATATTGGAGTTTCATATACAATTTATTAACTTTTTCCATTTTCTTGATTTTTTCGGCCCCACAGCTTTTGGGCGCATCAAGGAACCCCCCTCTTTTGCATGCCATCTCCTTGATCCCCAGTGATCAGATTACAAATAAAGGACTCTGGTAACCTCCCTCATCGCTGAAAGACTTTGGTAATTCAGGGAAGGAACCTACATGTGCCAGTGACCATACAGGACATTCCAAGCCCCTACTTGAGAGGTGGATAGTAACTATATTACTTCTTGAGCCAGTCCCAAATGAATTATTCCAGGTATATATAGGAACGGATGATGCCCGTCTGTGCTGCCCATGCCAAACAATTCTTTTTATAAATTTAGTGTGGTGATTCTTTTATATACCCAATGTTTTTTATACATGCTGTCTAGTAATTAAAATTGTAATATTTATGATTTATACATAAAACTGATGTAAAGTCAATCCAATCCTATATTCTATTATTATTTATTATTTTTTCTGACTTTTAGGCGCTGCATACTTTCTTTTATAGTGGTGTGAGACACCACATCGGCGCACCACATCGCCGCTGCATAATAATTTTCTAAGAAAAAGGTTACTGCCTGTATATGAATCCTTTTAATTTTTTCTCCGGTGTAGCAAAATACCGGTTTCCTCAGAAGACTTCTGAGGAAACCGGTATTTTGCTACACCGGAGAAACGCGTCAAGATCCTCTATTCCTAAGCACTGACACTACAGGACATTTATCCCTAACTGCTATCCAATGCCACTCCAATTGCTCCTGTCTTACTGTGACCTTACAACTGCCAGCACACCCCTCCGGACCACCTTACTGCTCCTGCGAGTGACGCTGAGACCGTGAGTACGGTCTTCTAACACCTGGGTGCCGGAGGTGCTTGGGAGCTGAGTGATACAAGTGCCGGGAGTACATGCTGCAGCTCTGTCTCCCCCTCCCCCGTATGCAGTGATAGCATGGAGATACAGCTCATCTTCATCTCGGCCTAAAGAGTCACAAAGCTGACTACAAAAACCATCGGGCAACGTGAACGGGCCAGAGGCACCTCAAGCGCTAATCCACATTCAACAGAGTTGTAGCCTTGAGAACACCGGCTGAGGTACGGTTACCTACGGACGGCAGGTCCCTCAGCCCCTGTCCAGCCCTTTATCACTCCCCCAGGCAGCTGCCCTCCAAAAGGCATTTGGATTATTAAACTACCAACATATTGTGGATACACAAAATCTGAAAATTGCCTGGTGTGTACATGGAAGACTCTGGAGATTTGTTGAACTCTGATCATCATTGGTGAGAACTGGTTCCATTAGTGTTACTTAGCTTTAGGGCAATTTACTTGAAACACTGTCTCTAAAGTTTTTTAAATTAATGTGCCCAACAGATGTCAGTGCTTAATGAATTGTTATATTTAATATAGATCTATCTATGTGTTATAAATACATTTTTATACAGTGACAACTGCGCTCTATGTTTTACAATTATCTGTGGTGTCTTTATTCTGAGTGATCCAGAATCGCTCCTGACAGCAGCACTTGCCACAACCTGTTCATAACTAATTTGCAGTTTATTATATCTTTTAATTGCATGCGCCCGATATCCCTGGTTTCTGGTGTCGTGCTGTGTGTCTAAATAGATCACACCTCAGCGATAGCAGACTCAGGGTGTTCTTTCAAACAAGAGGTGGTGACGCACTGGAACTCCACCCTCTATATGCTGTAGAGGATGGAGGAGCAGCAAAAGGCTATTCAAGCTTACACGACCTTCTACGACATAGGCAGAGGAGCAGGATGCACCTGACTCAGGCGCAGTGGAGGCTGACTTCTGTGTTGGGCAAGGTTCTACAGCCATTTGATCTTGCCACGGTTGAAGTCAGCTCCAACACTGCCAACTTGATTCCCCTGATCAGGCTGTTGCAGAAGCAGCTGGAGAATGTGAGGGAAGAGCTTAAGCGTTGCGAATACCCGAAGCATGTAGCTCTTGTGGGTGAAGCCCTCCATGCGCTTTGCTAGGATATGAGGGTGTTAAAGTCAGAGGAATACATTCTGTCCACCGTGCTCGATCCTTAGTTTAAAGCGTATTTTGTGTCTCTGTTTCCGGCGGACACAAGCCTACAAAGGTGCAAAGACCTGCTGGTCAACAGACCGTGACGGCAACAGCTCCTTCCTTATTTTCTAATTTTCAGGAAACAGCTGAAATTTCCAAGGCAACCCGCTGGCGGGGATGCAGGGCAGGCAGGAGCGAGTTTGGCGTTGGACATCTGGTCCAGACTAAAGGACCTGCCGACCATTGCCGACATGTCTACTGTCGCAGCACTGTATGCTGTCTCGATTAAAAAAATGGTGGAGGATTACTTTGGTGACAGTATCCAAGTAGACATGTCACACAGTCCATACCTCTACTGGCAGGAATAAAAGGCAGTTTGGAGGCCCCTGTACAAACTGGCTCTATTTTACCTGAGTTGTCCCCCCTCCAGTGTGTATTCCGAAAGAGTTTTTAGTGCAGCAGGGAACCTGGTCAGTGATTGGCGTAGAAGGTTGCTTCTGCAAAATGTGAAGAAGATGATGTTCATCAAAATGAATTATCAATTCTTCAATGAAGACCAGCCATTGCCTCCAGAGACTATAGAGGGACCTGTGAAAGTAGAGTCCAGCAAGGACAAAATCATAATCTGTGAGGATGAGGAAGAACACACTGAAGGAGGTGAGGAATCAGAGAAGGAGGATGAGGACCTCTTGGCTGTATAGAGCCAGTTTGTGCAGGGAAAGGTGACTTGCTTGTTTTTTTGTGAGGGCCCAAACAAACCAATCATTTCAGCCACAGTCGTTTGGCAGACCCTGTCGCTGAAATGATTGGTTTATTTAAAGGTGGTTTTATTGGTTTATTTAAATAGTGGTGTAGCACCATTGTCCCCTCGCTGCCCTGCTTGGCTCGCTATGCCGTGGCTCACTTCGATTCACTCGCCACAACTTTACTAAAGGTAATAGATGGTGGTGTGGACACAGGAGGGTGGGGTTCTTCCTCGTCAAAAATCCTTACATAGCGGTTAAGTAGTGGCTAACGTAACTGGAGTAGTGGTGGCCGCAAAGATGAGGAAGTCCCAAGATTACATTATAACACCATGGTAATAATATTTTTTTAAACAATAATTTTTTTATAACATTATTTAAGGATTAAAATAAAATAAGGTACTTATGCAGTAGGCGGGCACCCAATTGGCATACATACGGCACCGTAGGAAAATCGCATCGCATGCGATTTTATAGGGTGTGATGCCATTGACTTTGCTATACATTTGTATGAGATGCAATCAATGAGATTTAGGCACCCCCCCCCCAGCCCCACTATCCACGCCACCCTGAAGCGTGGTGAGGGGCGGCGGAACGCATCCTCCTGACCTTTTCATACCCCCACTATCCACGTCGGCGTGGAGTTGATTCTATATAGTGTGGCGAGCGGACGTGGAATACATGTAAGGTAATCCGCGTCCCGTCGCTGCGCTCGCCACACTATATAAAATCAACACCACGCTGACATGGATAGTGGGGGAATGAAAAGGTCAGGAGAACGCGTTCTGCCTCTGCTCGCCACGCTTCGGGGTCTATTTTTGTCAGTGGATCTGTATTTATACTATATCCAATATGGCTGCTGATTGATTGCAGCTGTAAGGCCACATGGTTATTATTTAAAAAAGAATCAAAAACAGACAGAACATATCCTATGGTTTATTCTAATAATAATTTTTGTAGAGACGGTAGATATTTGGTTAAAGCCAGGATATATGTTTGTGTGTGTGTGTGTGTGTGTATGGATGTTCCATGACAAATCTTGAATGCTTTAACTAATCATCTTCAAACTTTACACACTACCTTATCATCTTAAGGGACAATCTAAGTTCATAGATGGGTTTAATTAAGGGTACTGTCATAAGGGTCCATGCTATATTTATTGTTTCATGCATTGTTATATGTCGTTGGTAAGCTTATGACTTTCTGAATACAACCAGGGCCGAAGAAAGGGCAGCTGGGCCCCTGCAAAAAAGAGGTGTGATCAATAGGAGGGCAAGGCCAATGGAAGGGGGCGTAGCCACATCCTTGTAAAACAAATGGAGGGGGTGTGGGCATACATAAACATTTGAGAATTGCATAAGCATAAACTTTTGCCCATCCATCGGACAGGCCTTAAGACTAATCTTTAATAATTGGCCAGCTACTACTGTCTTCCCTACCTGTCCTCTTGTCCGCCCATGTCTCTCTGCTTCTCTCTCCTATCATGTGTTGCTCCCCATGTTTTACTACCCCATCTCTCTGCCTGTCTCCATGTTTCTCTGCCTCTCTCTCCCATCAGGTCTCACTCCCCACATGTCTCTTAAACATGTCTATCTGCCTCTCTTCACTGTCTCTCTGCCTCTCTCCCCCATGGCCCTCTGCCTTTCCCCCTCACTCAGCTGTTCCTTTCTCTCTGTGTCTCTCTCCATGTCTCTCCCTCTTCCTGTCTCTCTGCTTTTCTCTTCCTTTCTCTCTGCCTCTCTCCCCATGTCTCTCTGTCTCTCTCCTACTGTCTCTCTGTCTCTCTTCTCCTGTCTCTTTGCTTCTCTCCCTTCCCTCCTGACAGCTTTTCCTTTATCTTTGTTTCTCTCCCCATGTCTCTCCCTCTTCTTGGGAGACCCAAACTGCTATGTTGTGCAAACAGTAGATGTTGCAAAAACAGAGAGTTGGAGTGAGAGGAGAGCACCATCATCTATCTTGCCTCCGGACAACTGAGATGAGATGATGCCACTGGGGGTTAGATTTAGGCAATAGGGGAAGGAGGGGGTTAGGCTGCTAGAAGTGAAGGTTAGGGGGGGGGGGGGAGCAGGGAGGATAAGTATACTTTCCTGACCCCTGTTGGGCTTCCCTTAATTGGGGTGCCGGCATCAGTGTTCTGACCCCTGGCATCCCCTGCAGCTTGGCCCCTTGTGCTGTGCAGCACCGTCTGCCTATCCACTCTTGAATTGTGCCATGGCTCCAAGCTACACCTCTACCCCTGGCAATGAGCAAGAAACCCCTAACAACAAACATGTAGGTAAAGAAACTATAATTAATGACAGGCGGCGGGGGTCGCAACATTTCTAGTTACGCCACTGAAGAACCAATATAGGTGACTAGTGTTCAATCAGATAAATAGAGAGATGCAAGAACTTACCACTTGACTGTTGTTAGGAGTATTAGAAAGACCACTGAAATTGGACTGAGGCAATGTCAGCACTAAAACATTATTCATGTAGCTTGGAGAGTTGCTGTTTTCAAAATACACAGGGCTGTGGGAAGAAAGTAAGTAAGCAATTAATGTTACACACACACAAGCCTTTTCTTTTTATGAATAATGTTTCGCTTACAAAACTGTAACTTAGAGGCACTTAAAAATATATAAACTTTGTATAGTAACAACAACTTCATATGCACAGAATTTGTGTATTTCTTCCTAGCACCTAGACAGACGCACTTGTCCAGCAGTGTAATAGGTTGGCATACCTCCCAACATTCTAATGTAATGTTGGGAGGTATGGTGTGGCAGTCAGTGGCTGCCACCAGTGCCCGCTTTAGTGGTGGGGCTGCAGTGTAGTCCAGAATTCAAAAAAGGTGATCCACACCAACTGCCAGTTAGTTCTGGCCTCTGGTGTTTGGCAATATTTGGAGTGGCAGTTGGTGTTTATTTCCTGTTTGAATTTTGGACTTTGCTTCAGCCCCACCACTGGAGACTGCACTGGTAGCAGTGATCCTTGTGCTACCACCTGATGTTGTGCAAAGGGCTAGTGGCACCATAGTGCAATGCTTCCCTGAGCATCCTGGGAGCTTAGCAGCTGCACAGACTGAATTGTGCATGCCTGGAGCAGCTTTGGGTGGCAATGCATTAGCAATATTGGCTGCAGAATGCTGTCTCAGGCATTTTACTAGTCATAAGCTAGGGCCATGGGACAGGGATGATGCCACCCCCTGTGCACTGCACTTTTTGAAGCACCATTTTATTACACATATTATTATGGCCCTGCTTTTTTTTAATTAAGGTACCTTTTTACATGTTACTAAATATGAAGTTACAATATTTGTTTTGTTCACAAATAACATCTTATCTAGTTCAGAGTGTGTTATAAACAGAGTACATTTACAACAGACCACATACTTGCTTCCCTCCATGAAGTTACAGGAGACTCCCGTTTTCCTTGAGTAGTTCCCGGTAGCCGTGGGAGAGTATGCAAATTTACCACATTCTACCAACTTCAAAGTGAAGCAGAAAGGATGGTGTGAAAATCCCAGGCAATCGTGGGGCCCAGAAATGGGGTGGGCTAAATCAGTGGTTCTCAACGTTTTCCAGCCTACCGCCCCCTTTAGTTAATGGCCAGTTGTCCAGTGCACCCTAACTACCTAACTATATTTCGTAACCCCCCTTCCCGCTCACAAGGTGGGACATTTTTGTTAGTTGACATGTCAAAAGTGAACCCAAAGCCTGTTTAATTCTAACCACTATTTTGATAACTCAGACCTAATGCCGTCAGAATTTCAAATTGTATTCACAGGAGACATTTTCAACCTCTTTAAAACATATAAATAAGTAAAAGAGTAGCACAGTAATTCCAAATCATGAACCATCACAGTATAATTGTCAAGAGGGTAAAATATTTGTAACTCTTTACCAAATACAATTATGTACTTTGTACCTACAATGCATATAGCGTGAACGCGTCGGTATTGTGAATGGCTGCCTTGAGCTTGATGAGTGGATGCAATTTTTTCAATATCTGGTTCCATCTTGGTTAGTCGCAGTTGTAGGTCGACCTTTTCACATATTTGGAGCTTGTTCCTTGCTTTTGTCAGGAGCTGCTGCACAACACTGAAACCTCTTTCAATTAAAATGTGTGGAAGGGAAGCTAGAATCAACATCTTTACTTCTTGCCAGAGGATAGGATAAGAATCCTTTACTTTCGCCAAAAAGCATTCATAACCACGCTGAAGGAAACTGGATTGGGCTTCACAGTTATGTTTCGTCAATCAACTGCTCCTGCAGTCTAGGGTGGAGTTCTGTCGCCTCCTCTAGAAATGGATTGGTCACCCAATTCAGTACTTTAAGTTCACATAGGTCTTGAAATCTTCTATGCATCTTATCTTTCAACTGCGTGAGGTGCGAACAAAAAATGTTTGTCTTTGTCTTCAAGTTTGCCTTCATCTGAAAACTTTTGAAGACTAGGAAACTGCCAACTTAAATAATTTTTAAAAAGGTCCAGTTTAGCAATAAATGCCGAGATTATCCCTATGGCCTTGATTAAATTAATTTTGTCACCTTGAAGCTTTGTGTTAGTTTCATTCAGTTTATCGAACAAATCAGCAAGGTAGGCCACATGAAGACGTCGTTCATGAAGTGCGTTGCTCAGACTTGAGTCTATAGGCTGAAGAAACTCCATGACTATTTCAAAAAGTTAAAAGAAACACCACAAACACTTGACAGCCAACTCACCTCGGTGTGCAGGAGAAGGCGTTCAAATTCTTCGTCATTTTCTTCACAGAGTTTGCGGAACAGACGGTCGTTCAAGGAATGAGCCATTATATTGTTAACTGCCTTTATAACTAATTTCAAGCATTCATGCAACTCCTCACTCAAATTTTTAGCCACAAGGTGCTGTTTATGCATGACACAGTGGACAGCCAAAATACCAGGTACCGCTGTTTTCAAATGAGCTATAAATCCGCGATATCATCCAACCATAGATGCGCGCCATTAGTTGCTCACGCTACAATATTTGTTAGAGGGATTTTTTCTCTGTAAAAACATCTTCTACCTTTTTGTAGATTGAGGAGCCTTTTGTATCAGATGTTCACGTTCTGGCAAATAACAGTTCCTCCACTATCTCATAATTCTTGTTGATGAAATGAACATACGCCAACAACAATGCTTTATTGTCTCGAACCGTTGACTCTTCGATCCATATCACAAATTCTGTATTCTTCAATACGTCAATTAACGTTTCTTCTATTTGAGCAGCCATCTCATCAATTCTTCTTGAGACTAACATTACTCAATGGAATTGATTGAGGAATTCCACCTGACCCAGGTAGCATAGTATAATCTCCTTACATGTGGGTAATATAAGTGTTTCCCCGATAGTGTGGGGTTTTCCACATTTAGCTATTAATAAGGACAATTTATAAGAACAAAGCAGCCCCTTGTCTGCTTTGAGTGAAGATTTCTTGACCATACTACTGACAGTGTGTCGTCGCTCAAATTTGGACTTGAGATCTTGGAAAAATAAAAGAAGCTTACCAACTTTGTCTGAATGCATTTTAACATGTGATCATTCAGTCGAGAGGGCTTCATTTGAAAGGGAATTTTTGCAAAGGAGGCAAAAGGGGACCTGACTGTTGGTAGGTGATGTGACTCCTCAAGCAACTCACCAGCCCTATCACACTATATATACACACACATACACACACACAGTAAACATGTACACAGCATAGACACTTACAGTATACATGCACACAGTATACACACCCAGGCAGTATACATGCACACAACATACACAATCACACATATATACACAATATACATGCACACACAATATACATGCACAAAGCATACACACAGTATACATGCACACAGCATATGTACATACCATTAACATGAAACTCAGCAGGACCCCCACACACACACACACACACACACACACCTCTTCCCCTTACACATTTTATTCAAACAATTCACACAAACTGCTGCTGTAATAGGGACATTATGTAACTCCACTGAGGGTACTTGCATTCCTTCACCCCCAGAAAATATGTAACACTTACCTGGCTGCTGCAGAATCACTGGGAATGCTGGTGACAACCACTGCCTCTCCCAGCTCTGTAACTGTTTCAAAGCTCCATGTTAACTTTTACTTCTGATCTGCCTAAGAGGAGCTGTGTGATGATGATGATGCTGCTGCTCCCCCTACAGGCAGCCAGCAGCCACACAGCCAACTTCTTCTTGGCAGCCATGAAAGGAGGAAGGAACCCTGCCTAAGCTCTCAGATGAATCCGCTGCCCTCCTAAAGTCCCGTAAAACATCCAACGCCCCCTCACCGTCCCCTTTCGTTTCACTGCCCCCCTGGAAATCAAGAATGTCCACCAGGGGACACTACCTCCCAGGTTGAGAACCACTGGGCTAAAAGACTGGAATAATATAACTTGGCTCAGATCCCTCACAGCAGACCCACGAATGGCAGGTGTTGCTCTGTGTTTTGTGCCTAAGACCGTTCATGTTAGCCCAGAAGTAGCCAGCAGTGTCTACTCTCCAGATTTCTCCTATAGAGGAGGAGACTAAAAAGTAGATAAGAATGGCATACAGTGCCATCAGTTAGAATCCATGCTTAATAGAAATCAAGCTGTATTAAGTGCAAAAGGTCATCCAACAGAGATCTAAATTGCGATCATAATCATTTGGCCACTCAATGTATATACAGTAGTTCTTAAAGTCCATTTGTTTTCTGTTAATTTTCATCCCAGCAACCAAAAAAGTGATTTGCTTCCTGTGAGTGTGACCAGCTACCGCAAAGCTTCATATTTCAATCTTACGTTATGGATAAATACTTACTCAAAAATATCAAGGAGAATTATCACCATTTCATCAGGAATATCCACTGTATCTTTCACCTTTTTAACATCAGCTGGTGAGCCACACATGAGAAGTACTGTAGTAAGAAATATAATTGTACACCATTTAGAATTTGTTTCCAAGACCCTATTTTATTTTTCTGAAATTAGGAATGGGGAGATAGGTCAACAGGTTTAGGCGCACATAGCCCGGAGTGGATATGTGAATGATCTGGACCCACAGTGGGGAGTATTTGACCAGAATGAAGATTTATTTAAACATACAATTCACAAGTAAAATTCACAGATAAAAAGTGCAAATGCAAATGGATACACAAAAGTGCAAGTGCAGCAGCAGTACAAGATTCAAAGTGACAATGCATATATATTCAAAAGTGCATGTACAATGAATAGGACGGGGCAATCTGATACTTTTATCTCACCATTCCAGGGTGGTGCGGTGGGCTGGGTGCTATTAGATGGTAAATCCCGGGTAGCAGGAATGAAGCACCACTGCACAGGCTTTGGATGGTGATAAGTAGATGTTACAGCAGAGTCCTCCCGTCAGAGTGTTGGCATCCTCATAACATGTTTCGGGAATCTGGTTCCTTCTTCAGATGTGGATGCCAACACACTGAAGTCAGGGGTTTTTATACCATGTGGGATGAGGTGATTTGATTCACCTGTGTCCCACACCTCCGTTTTCAGGAAGTGACATTTTTTTTTTTTTTTTTTTTTGGTGCACTGAGGAATCTCCTCCTCCGTATGCATCACATAACAAACACTCACAGTGTAGTTCCGCCTGGTGGCAGACACTGCGAGTGTAATCACATGTAATATGGTTACACACAGTCTATAGCGCTGCCGGACCGGAAGTTCCAACCCGGAAGTGACGTTTGCGTGCGAGTTTTGTGAAAGTCTTAATTGTAATGATTTTAATATTAACCTGACTTTTAACATCAGTCAGGAAGAAATTTGCTTTTTAGATTTAACGATCTATATTAAAGACAACAATATTTGCACAAAAACTTTTAAAAAACCAACCGATTCTAACTCTTATATTGATATCCAGAGTGAACATCACAAACGGTGGTTAGAAAACATTCCTCTGGGACAATTTAAGAGACTTAAAAGGAACTGTGGGGATCCTAACATTCTCCAAGAAGAGATTGTTGAAATGAAAGATCGGTTCAAACAAAAAGGGTACCCAGAACAAACTCTAGATAAAGCCCTTGACGAATTAGAAAAGGTTGACAGAAATTCTTTGCTGATAGAAAAAAACAAAGTGGCTCAGGAAAATAAAACAGAATGGTCTTTTATCAGCCAGTATGGTAGCCATCACAAAAAATTGGAAAAGATTTTCTCTAATAATTGGAGAATCTTACAAGATGACCCTGTGATTGGCAAGATAATACCTAAAAGACCATCTTTTATTTATAGAAGGGCAAAATCACTAAAAAATCAGCTTGTCAGAAGTGCTCTCATTGAAAAACCTCCAAGTACGAGGAATGTAGGTTTCCACAGATGTGGGGATTGCACTATGTGCAAAGCCACCACCAAGTCTAATATAGAAAGAAAATATACGGAATTTAAAATTAAAGACAAAACCTACAAAATTAAAGATTTCATTACCTGTCATACACGGAATGTGATTTATTTTTTGGAATGTACATGCGGCCTAATATATGTGGGCAAGACCTCAAGAAATCTAAAAGTGAGGCTTGCTGAACACATATATAATATAAGAAAAGGCCTCATGAGTCATTCAGTCTCCGAGCATTTTAAAATGAAACATGGAAGCAATGAGAAGCACATCAAACGTTTTTTAGGAATCCAAGTAGCAAAAGACAACTGGAGAGAGAAGAATGTAGAAAAACTTCTCGCCCAGAGTGAAATGCGTTGGATTTTTAATTTAGATACCCTCACGCCACATGGACTAAACATAGATTTTGAGTTAAAGTGGTTTTTAGATTAATGTGTATTTTATATCTTTTATTCTGTATTTTTAATCTATTTATTTTTATCTTCTCATTTCACATGACACTTGGTGGATCCTTATATGAAATATGGTCACATCAGGGATGGACTTAGCCTGAATGAAGTAGGGCTTAGCTTTAGATGTGGCCATATAGGATATTCCATTGCGCTTTCTGCTGGATTGCCAGTTTCCAAAATGGAGATTTGGGACTCAAGTAAAGGACCATAGAGATTCCCTTAAGAAGAGTCCTCATATAACTGAATGATCCCTGTTATACAAGCAACCTGAATCGCCATAACGAAATATGGGAAAAAAACCTGTGAAAATTTGGATGTTTTGGATCCTGTAAAAGACGCAGGGGAACGCATCCAGGAAGCGCTGCGACACGCAAACGTCACTTCCGGGTTGGAACTTCCGGTCCGGCAGCGCTATAGACTGTGTGTAACCATATTACATGTGATTACACTCGCAGTGTCTGCCACCAGGCGGAACTACACTGTGAGTGTTTGTTATGTGATGCATACGGAGGAGGAGATTCCTCAGTGCACCAAAAAAAAAAAAAAAAAAATGTCACTTCCTGAAAACGGAGGTGTGGGACACAGGTGAATCAAATCACCTCATCCCACATGGTATAAAAACCCCTGACTTCAGTGTGTTGGCATCCACATCTGAAGAAGGAACCAGATTCCGAAACATGTTATGAGGATGCCAACACTCTGACGGGAGGACTCTGCTGTAACATCTACTTATCACCATCCAAAGCCTGTGCGGTGGTGCTTCATTCCTGCTACCCGGGATTTACCATCTAATAGCACCCAGCCCACCGCACCACCCTGGAATGGTGAGATAAAAGTATCAGATTGCCCCGTCCTATTCATTGTACATGCACTTTTGAATATATATGCATTGTCACTTTGAATCTTGTACTGCTGCTGCACTTGCACTTTTGTGTATCCATTTGCATTTGCACTTTTTATCTGTGAATTTTACTTGTGAATTGTATGTTTAAATAAATCTTCATTCTGGTCAAATACTCCCCACTGTGAGTCCAGATCATTCACATATCCACTCCGGGCTATGTGCGCCTAAACCTGTTGACCTATCTCCCCATTCCAAATTGTATATCCAAGAGTTGGTGTCACTCTTAATTGGCAACAGAGGGCTGCACATATCTCCGCAGGAAAAATAGTGCGCACGGATACCCCCCTCACCTCCATATATTCTGTTTTTCTGAAATTAGTCAACAACCTCATTTACTATGAAACATTTACTTCACTAATACACAATTGTTGGAGAAAATGTTTACTTCTTATTAAGGGGCCCATTTACTATTAAATATTTGCAGCGAAAACAGCTGTTTTCGGGAGTTAGCCACAAATATTAAGTATCCCTCTAATTTATCAGGAAGGACCAAAGCAGGAATCTGTGCCGCATCCCCCATAGGTTTCTATGGAGGTTGCGATGATGACCGATGTATCAATATCAGGCAACATCTCAGTGGTTTTTACTATTACTAAAAAGTGTGCCCCAAAAGCCTGCCTGTGTTCTGCCCTTGTCTATCTCAGACATATTCCTTCATTGTCAACATCACAGTAGGTCCCTGGGCTAATGCCAGTCTGAAATGGCAGTAGCCCATTGTAGCCTATGGGCCCCAGACCGGCAATGCAGTCAGTGGGGCTTTCAGCGCTGGCCGTGCATGTGCAGACCCACCGTCACCCTGCGCATCCTGGGTGGTAAATACCACCCAGATTGCATTGCATATGCATTTACTGATTTTTATATCCTTTGATAAAAATGGCATTTATAACTACTTGGGGCAGCACGGACGGTGTAATAGTTATCATTACTGCCTCACAGCGCTGAGGTCATGGGTTTGATTCCCACCATGGCCCTAACTGTGCAGAGTTTCTGTATTCTCCCCGTACTTGTGTGGGTTTCCTCCGGGTACTCCGGTTTCCTCCCACAATCGAAAAATATACTGGTAGGCTAATTGGCTCCCAACAAAATAAACACTAGAATGTCTGTGTGTGTGTGTGTACATGTGGTAGGGAATATAGATTTTAAGCTCCACTGGGGCAGGGACTGATGCCCCCCCCCCCAATTGACACATTCCCAGTCCAATGGACAAATCCAAAACCACAACAACAAAACAAATATTTGCTAAATTCATGTGAAAAGTTAATATTGTCAATAAATTTTCACTTCCACATTAAAACAAAGATTTTGATAATTATGATGATTTTGATAATTAAATAGGAATTATTGCTATGGTAATACCGATAGTGAGGGAGCATAGGAACAGGCCCAACAGGCTCAGCAGCAAGTGTTTCTCTGAGTACAGAGTGCTTGTTTTAGCACACATAGTAAAAATAATCTTTTTATTAAGTGGTAAGGGCCCTTTGAAATCCTGAAAAATTATAAAGTGTATCAGCCTGGTAAATGAAAGCCATTACAGATCCACCATGCAAATCTTACATAACCGTGGAAGGATAGAGCAGCTATGTCAGCCACCCTAGTCTATTCAGTAACAGTTCCCAAAGTAACAATTGTTAAAACCCTCTAAACTGTCTAACTGCAGGAGGCAAAATTATTTGTCATAATAAACAGAGTTTTGTTAAAAGACTAAGGGGGGTATTCAATGCTCCCATTATTTCAGATTTTTATGGAAATAAGGGAATTTCACTAAAACAATCCCGGCCATTTTTGCTAGGAAAACGGCCGGAATTTGTGTTTGCAGATTTGGCTGATTGAAAAGGCATAATGTGCAGTCGAAGAAACAGCTGCAAAATTTTCGAATTAGCACTCGTTTCCGTGGGAAAAGACGTGGATTCACGGATCCACATCTTTTCCAATTATTTGATTTTTTTCAAAAAACATTAAATATATGGAATGTGAATACCATCTAGTCTGTGCAGAAAAAGGATGCTTTTTTGTTATTTTTCCGTGGAATCAGAACATTGAATACCCCTCATAGCTGGTAAACATGACATAATCACTGATCCAGGGGTTAAGGTTAAACTAAACCAGAAGCCCAACAGGAATCAATGTCTAAAGAAATGTAAAACATTATGGAGTTGGCGGTAATTGAAGAGTCACATAGTGAGTGGTCAAGTCTGAGGAAAGTAGCAGACTGAGGAAGGTAAGAGGGGTTTTGTAGGTGAGGGAATCAGACAATAGTTCAGAAACATAACCAAGAGTAAAGGCATCACCCAAATTGTTGATAGAGGAACTTTACATTTTCAGTAAAGCGCTACAGCACAGACTGTGGAAACAGCTGCCCAATGCAGTAGCTTTGTTTCATGTATATTGTTTGGTGGCTGTTGTTGTTTTGCCCCACAGTAGAAAGAAAGTGGGGATTCTGTAATAGAAGCACTGGTAAAGTGACGAATGGGAGACATGTTTGTCCCAGGCTTTTGGCCTATGTATTTTAAAAACCTGAGAAGATGTTTTTGATTGCTCTACTGAGAGATTTTGGCAAAAGCTGGATAAGGGTTCCTAGGGTGTTGATGTGAGAGATAAAGGAGGGCTCCATCCATGAGGCTCATTTTAGGCTTTTAGGCATTCTGTCTGAGAGCAGTCTAATAATACCCCTTTCCCACCAGAAAATGCAGGGACCCACCCGGGAAAACGGCCCAGGGATCATGCCGGGGCATCCCCAGGTTGGCCCCTTTCATACCAGAAAAGTCCCTACACTTTCTGGTGTGGGAAGTGGGCAGGAGGTGGGATGGTGGCGGAGGCGGTGGACAGTACTTACCCCGGGTTGCTGATCCTTGGTGCAGGTCGAGTAACCTTACAGGCGGTGGTCACAGATGACAGGTCAGATGGCGGGCGCAGATGATGCAGCTCTCCAGCTGCAGTGAGGGCGCCACAGAGCTGCATCATCTTCATCCGCCGCCTGTCCTGTCATCTGTGGATCCCGGACCTGATCGCCTGCACCTTGGACCAGCAACACGGATTAGTACCCCTACCCCTTTCACACCGGCCAGGACCCGGGGTTAAACCCGGGAACCCTGGCAAAATTTCCCTGGATTTTGGCCTGGGAACCTTTTACACCAGCGCTAGTCGTGGGTTGTTACGGGGCCCAACCCGGCAATTTAGGCTAGTGTGTTATGAGACACTGATTTACTGAGTAGAAGCACTGCACATATGCCAGTGTGTGTGGTAGGATAATAATGTCCTACCACCCTGATAGAGGGAATCTATTATGTTTAGTTTGTGACAAAATTAACTCGGATTTATTCTTATGTTTTATTTAATGTGCTGCACAATAAAACTATCAACAGCTAGATTGCCTCAAAACCCTGGACTTTTATGGCTGCTGTGTGTTTTTGAAGTGCCCATCCACCCCAGGAGAGGGCGCCCCTACAATGCTCTCCTCACAAGCTTTAGTTGATCTATGTCAGTTTGCTCTGTATTCCTTTTGTACATTTCATAGCTCTTTGATAGGGGCTGTTAGAGGGGGATTGCCTGCCACTTCAAAAAGTAGATCTACATATTAAATTATACTTATACTTTTAAACTTTGTATAATGCATGTATCATTTTCTAATATTACTTAAATTATTTAGTATATAGATTTTTAATTCATACCATTGCTTTTTCGATTCGAGCTTTCTATGACCTTTTTCAGATCATTTTCTTTCAAAACTTCTCTGAAGCTCAGGGCGTCGGTGAAGTAGGATACAGTAGGCTCTAATGCATTAATGTACCTGTCATGAAAAAAATGATACATTATTGATTCTATTTAATTCAAAATACTTTACCGGGAAGAGGAAATGTGGCTGAAGACAGTTTATCAGCATTTGATTTTTCTTTCCTGTATCTTTAGCCTATAAAAAACTATAATTAACTTACTGTATTATCAAGGGAAGTTTTTAGCTAAGATGGGAGTTCTATTAAAGATGGGATATTGTCCATAGCAACCAATCAAATTATATCTATTATCTTCTAGAAGGTGCCAATAAATAAGCAGTAGAATCTGATTAGTTACCACTCTTCTGCACAATGTGCTCACCCCCTGGTTACCCCAAGAAGTAGGCAGGAAAAAGGGCAGGAATGATGCTATTCACTATAGTGGCCTACTTTTAAAAATAAGTTGCATGGAGATCATAGATTGCAGCAGAATGTCATAGATTGTGGTAGAAAGAATTTGGTCATGTTCCAACTAAATAAACAAAAAATAATGTAAAACATGCTGCATAAGTTGGGTACCATGATCTGTCCCCGTCGGCAGTACGCGTTCTGGTTACTCCTGCATAATGTACCAAAACCTGCTCAGTGCTGTTCTGGAGTGTATGTGTGCTGGCACTAACAGATCTCTCATTTATTATTTATTTATGAACAGTTTCTTATACAGCGCAGCATATTCAGTTGCGCCTTACAATTAGAAACAAAAGTGATAAAACAAACTGGGTAGTAACAGACAGACATAGAGGTAGGAGGGCCCTGCTCGCAGGCTTACAATTTATAGGGATAATAGGATTGATACACAAGAATAGCAATCTATAGCATGGCAGTCCCAGCAGATTACAATACAGTCCTGATGGGATGCCATTAGATAAAGTATAGATGCTACTGGAAGTTATGTGGGGGTTCTGGACTATGATAGGCTTGCCTGAAGAGGTGAGTTTTCAGGGAACGCTTGAAAGTTTGGGGCTAGAGGAGAGTCTTATTGTGCATGGAAGGGCATTTCATAGGCTGGGTGCTGCACAAAGAAAGTATTGCAATTGATGGGTGTGGATGACATTTTGCGCAGAGAGGAGAGGTTTGGGGGGGGGGGGGGATATTTTAAGATAAGCAAAGAGATGTATGTCTCTTCCTCTCACTCGGAGGCAGCTTTCTGGGTTTGAGGGCGCAGAGTACTCTAAGTATTTCAGTTGCCACAACCAAAATTGCCTGCTAGTGGTAAACAATACATAGAAGGCTTTCAGTCTACCTGTAAGGAGAACACCGCCAGCACCCATCATAGAGTAACCAGCAGTGGTCCATCAGGCACTATGCTTCTGCCACCATGGAAATATGCACAAAGCACACCGGCCCTGCAGAACACCTTCCACAGTATTAAAACAACTTATAAAAGTGCTTGGGGTGTCACTGGCCTGCAAGGTCCCTACACAGTCATAGTAAGAGATTTGCACTGCTGCCTTACCAGCAGTAGGTCCATACTGCTTTGAGGAGACAGAAGAGCAGTGCATGGAGCAGCACATGGGGATGGGTGATACAATACTGTACATGAAGATCAGTTCAGTAACTCTGTATCAGCACAGGGAGCAGCATTGTAGTACATTCTGTCAGGCAGCCAGGGAAGCAGCACACTGAGTAAGCAGAATTAGGATCCACAGCCTCTATGTGCAGAGTAGAAAGCTGTGACTGTCAGCAATGAGTACACAGTCCCAAACAGCAACTGATATGGCCCTCCCATACCTGGGGTGGGTGAAGCAGTGAGCTTAGGTGTAGGGCTTGTGACTGGTGTTAGAGCTTGCTCCATCATGTTGCAGGGAAATGTGAGGCAGTGGGAGACTCCACAGTGAACTGGGAGTCTCCTGTTGGATGAGGGAGAGTAGACAACTATGTCACTAATGATGCATAGCCAGCAATCACAGCAAAATGTCATTGTATTAAAAATTGAAGGTACCCAACCCCCATCCTACCCAACTGGGATAGTCTGTCTAGCAGGGCCACCATCAAAGGGGTACTGATGGGTACAGCTTTCCCGGGCCAGGCCACTCTGACAGAGAGGGAAGGGCCATGGTGCTCATTCCGCCCACTGATATCTGTCCCCAGCCTCCCTCCAGCACCTGCATCTTCACTCCCGACTGCCCATAGAAACAAACTAGAACTAGACAAGAGGGCCTGATTTTCTAATACTGCCTGCTGTTATCTGCCCCTGTCTCCTTTTGGTGCCACAGGTGCAGGGCTCCAGACTGAGGAGCAGCGTGACTGAGGACTGGAGATGACTTCTGTAAATTTAATGCTGCTAAGAGAGGCATAAGAGGACCCGAGGATGGCTGGGATTAGGAACAATCGCCACCAACGTGAACTTTAATTATCAAGCATGTCACCTCTTCGAGGCTACCAGTGCTTCAGCAAGTGTGGCCCACACTTTTCTAGTAGCAGCCTTGCTCCCTAGAGTACTCCTTGGGAGGATCTTGCTTAAGTTGGCTAATGTGACTGACAGGCCCAGGCTTTTTTCTTTAGTTGTACAGAACTATTTCAAATCTGTTTAACTTAAAATATTTGTATTGGACTGGACGATAAAGGACTCACCATGGAATACCATGGTAAATTACAAAATTAAGTGGCAGCGTTCAAAAGAGGCATGGCCAGCCAGAAAGTACAGTACATAGTTATGTCAGGAGTACAACTGAAAAAATACATACTGTATGGTACACAAAAGCACATGCACTGGTCTCTCTGTAGTTTTTTCCCCCAAAGCTAGCAGACATAGGGAAATATGTATTATGCCTGGTGAAGTGATAAAGTGGTGATAAAGTGAAAGGTGATAATGCACCAGCCAGTCAGCTCCTGTCATTTTTCAAACTTCGACTGTAACCTGACATTAAGGACCTGTTTGGCTGGTGCATTATCGCAGTTATCACTTTATCACTTCACCAGGCTTAATACTGTACACCTGCACCATAATGACATCAAGAGATGGTGAAATCTCTCTGTGCTAAGGACTTTCTTCTGGTCCGTGCGCAAGCCATGTGCTTTCCCATGGGCCAATATTTTCGCTTTGCGCATGCGCATTATTGCGCATGTGCAAGCACTGGGTGGGTGCTTCCACTACGAACAAACTGTTCGCTTGGTGCACGCACCCATCCTTGTGAATGGGGGGGGGGGGGGTTGGCATTACCATACACCCAGCATTTTATGGGCATTCCCATGAAATTGCTGAGCGTTCTCATGGTAATGGGCGATGTCAGCTGCCCACCCACTGAATGTGCATGCAGATCTAAGGTTGCTCTGAACAAATCTGTGTGCACGTTCCACATCATTCGGTGGTCGCCAATCATCGAATGATGTGGGTGTTACCCTGCAGGCTGCGAATGGATGTTTATGTAAAAGACGGATCTATTTTGTCAAAATCCACTTCCAACGCTTTCAGAAATGGCAGTATTGAATAGGCGGCAGGTACTATTTCCCCTGTTGGAAATAGTGCCTGACTTTGAATACCACCCTAAACATTAAAAGACAACAGTTATAGAATCATATCGGTCTTACAAATGTAGGGGGTGGGGAGGAGCAGCGGTGCATCTTGCGTGGCAGGGGGAGGAGGGGGAGGCTGCAACGCTGTTGCCTCCTCCCTAGCATTGAACAGGATCTGGTTTGCCCGAACTGGGGTTCCTGTTCAGAGACCGCTAAGCAACCCAGCTCTGATCCACGTAAAACACTGCTTTTTCCCAGGGTCGGATTACCAGGTTGCTGTGGAGTGGGTGAGCGGTCTATCCCCCCAACTCAACTCCCCCCCCGGGGAGCGACTCGGCAGGGGCCGTAACTCTCCCCCCCCCCTGTGGAGCGGTGGAGTGGGTGAGCGGTCTTCTCCCCTCCTATCCTACTACACATGATGGAGCGACTCGGCGGCGGCCGCAACTCTCCACGCCCCCCCACCCCCCGTGGAGTGACTCGCCTGGGGTGCTATGAAACCTTGCACTGGCCCTGGTTCCAGTGCTGTCTCCTTCTCTGTGCTGTGACCCTGGAAGGAAGATGTGACAGTACATGCGCAGCCCTGCAAAGTTCATTATCGCCCCGACAAATACCAGCACCCTCCCCCCGGCGCCACCAATGCTATCTGTGTCCCCTCTGCAAGATATGTGGGGATGCGGCCAAAGGAAAGAGAAATCTTTTGATGGTCGCCGACCATCAAATTACTTCTCTCTCCTTCGGAAATAATTCGGTGAAAACTCATACGCAAACCCCAAACATCGTGGCTGGGGTTGAATTTGGCCCGATACAAGCCGGTCTTAATTGTCTCTTTAGCCCCTTTAGGATGAGACCAATTCCCAACGTATATTTCATGCTTTAATGCTATTCTCTATCACTGTGTGTACCACTGTTACCTTATCGAATTCCAACAAATCTCCACGCCTGGTTAAGAGTATTCTCTGTGAACAAAACTCCATATTCCACTGTACACCCTATTGAAACTTCCTGGTTCCACCGAATATACATATTCATACCAATAAATAGGAGGCCTGACACACATTTAAATATTTATATCATGATGGGATTGTGTTTTTTTTGTATCTCATACATAAACATATGCTTCCCTGTTTACATTCTTTCTTACCAGTAACAGGATTCCGAGTGGTTCTCTCGTTTGTAAATATATACAGAATTCCACACAGGTTTGATTGAGTGCTCATTAAATTTCCAGAACTTATTAAAGAAATATGTTATCTTTCTGGCTGGAATTAAAATGCGTGCTAAAAATTTCTTATAATCACATGACAGTCCAAAGCTTCCAGCTGAAATGAGTGGTACCCCAAATGTGTCTTTCAACCTGTTAGGAGAAATAAAAAGGAAATCTGCATATTTTTTTTAATGATATTACTAATTACCATCTCCACTGTGCAAATACTCATTACATATACAAATCTTATTTTACAGGCAAACTAGCATGTTTCATTTTCTCTTCCTAAATATCTATGATAAACATCAAGATATCAATGTATATAAATATTGCTATTAAAATATTTATATTAATGTTCCAAAATTTGGTAGGACCACACTGTTTTACAGATTCCTGGAATTGTTGGTAGACATGTCCTGCTCGCATGCTAGCGGTGCACATGGGGCCCACAGCTGAGAGGGGCCCATTTTCTCTTTCAAAGTTATATGTTATATACATTTTTCACCATTAACCCCTTCACGACATTGCCTTTTAAGGTAATTTTTTTTTTTTTTTTCCTCCTTGCGTTCAAATAAGCGTAACTTTTTTAATTTTCCGGCTATATAGACACATGAGGGCTTTTTTTTTGCGGGACAAGTTGTACTTTGTAATGGTACCATTTACTATACCGTATAATATTCTGGGGAATCAGGAAATAATTCAATGTGGGGTAAAAAAAAAAAAAAACGCCATTGCACAATTTTGCGCTGGTTACGGTTTTTTTTGGAGTTCATAGTTCGTTTAAAATGATGGGTTATCTTTATTCTATGGGTCGTTACGATTCTGGCGATACCAAACTTATATAGTTTTCGTTATGTTTTACCACTAAAAAAAAAAATCGCAACTTTTACGGTTTTTCTAATTTGCGTTGCGTCGCCATGTTCTGCGGCTTATAACTTTTTTATTTTTCCACCTACGGACCTGGGTGAGGGCTCATTTTTTGCGGGCTGAAGTGTACTTTTTAATTAATACCATTATGGGATATGGGCGACTTTCTGATCTCTTTTAGTTATTTTTTTTTGGGTACGCGATGCGACCAAAAAACGTAGTTTTGGCGTTGGGGATTATTTTCCGTTTACGCCTTTAACCGTGCGGGATAACTAATGTTATATTTTAATAGATCGGACTTTTAGGAACGCGGCGATACCAAATATGTTTATTTTTTTTATTTATTTTTTATTTTTATTTGGGAAATGGGGAAAGGGGGGTGATTTGAACTTTTAATATTTTTTTATTTTTTTTTATTTTTAAACTTTATTTATTTTTTTTTTTTTACTTTTACTACAAGGCCCCCTAGTGTACTTGACCACTAGGGGGCGCGATCGCCTGTACTAGGTTCAGCCATAGAGCTCTATGGCTGAACGTAGTGATTTTATGCACTTCCTATTACATCCTGCCTGAGGCAGGATGTAATAGGTATGCATATACGGCCAGCACAGGGGTCTACATTAGACCCCTGGCTACCATGGCAACCGATCGGCACCCTCCGATCTCGCTGCGGGGGGCCCCGATCGGCGCCGGAGGGGGGCGCCCCCCCTCCGATCAGCTATTTAAGCACTGCGGGCGCTTTGCCCGCGGTGCTTAAAGGGTTAAACGGCCACGATCGGCGAACTCGCCGCTCGTGGCCGTGAGAGCAGGGACCTGGCTGTAATATACAGCCATTACCTGCTCTCTTTCAAGCCAGCTCACTCCGTGAGCTGGCTTGATTCCCCCGCAACGGCCATATGACGTATATATACGTCATATGTCGTGAAGGGGTTAAGTGGTATGGATTCCAGTCGATCGGTTGACAGTCAAACAGTTGCCCCATATGATCTATATGCATTAGGTGAACAGGTACAGAGGTTGCTATGGTCAGAAGGTCGACATGCTTAAGTTTGACAGATACAAAAGTTTGTCAGGTTCAAATGGTCAGATCAAGTTTTTTCCTTTGCTTTTTCAACTTTTTTATGTATTTGCTTAAAAAAAATGTTCTGATACAGTATTTCAAAGCCACACCAAGTAAAATGATTTGATATGCACATATAGTCGCAATTACACACAAAATATAGATATCACTATATACGACTGTATGTGCATACCAAATAATGTTGCAATGTTTGGGTGAAATACTGTACCAGAACATTTTTTATGTAAATAGTCACAATTACATACAGAATATAGGCATGCTGTATAGCACTTTAATCATCAAAAGCTGCGTGTGCATCTAGTTAGCATCCTTTAACATAAAAAAACAGAAAAATGACACGTACAGATCTATTTTGACAAATCATACTGCATTTTTAAGATTAAAAATAATTTTTTAAATATTTATATATTACAAATGTGCTCTTTGTACCTGAAATGTATTTTAAACATTAAAACATTAAAACTCCCCCAAACAAACCATCTCTTATTATATCAGACTTTATAGAGCTGTTTTGAGTGAGACTTGCTAAGTCGGCACCCATTACTAACTGGCCTGCAACTGTTATACTATATATATCACATTCCGATTGGTCCAAATATATCGGACACTTCCTGGTCTAAACACCATCAGATTTGCAAACAGCATGAAAAAGTTGCACGCTATTACAATTCTGGGAAAAGTCTCAAATTCTAGTGCCCAAATTTGAGCCACTTTTCAGAATTGCTAAAATCGTCTCTCATTACAACCCGGACTATTTTTAAAAAAATGTTAACTTTTCCCATGCTTGGAACAATCGAAAAACCTAAAAGTTTTATTTCCATAATTCGTGCATTTCCTTAAAACAACTTTCTTTCAACAAATAAGACACAACAGCAGAACTGTAGCCAGTGGTGTAGCTAGGTGCCACGGTGCCTGGAGCAAGGGCAGGTTTTGTGAACCCCCAATTTGTTGTGGGGGGGGGCTCTTGCATGGTGAAAAGGGGGCACGGCCTAACATACTTGTTGAGTACCCTTATCCAAAACGCTCGGGACCGGAAGAATTTTGGATAACAGATTATTCCGTATTTCAGAATATTTTTATATTCCAATTATGTATCTTGAAGTATCTTGCATTTATGTTGAACAAACACATCAAATACATGAAATACACACAAATATATTGGTCGATGCAATTTATTACCTGTTCATAACCCCAATATCCACTACGTATGGAGTTGATTTTATATAGTGTGGCGAGCGCAGTAATCCGCATCCGCTCACCATGCTTCGGGCTTGCCACACTATATAAAATCAACTTCATGCGTAGTGGATAGTGGTGTTATGAACAGGTAAAAAATCGCATCAGATCGTCCGCTGTGAAACTAAACAAGTACCATATATTTTATTTGTGCATAAAACAAGGTTTCAAAACATGAAACAAAGTTTGTGTAATATCAGATACTGAATTTGAATGACAAGCAATCATTGTCTCACATATTTAGTGGCAGTTACATATCAAGTCCTCAGTAGTGCTTTTAGCATAAGGGATACTCAACCTGTACCACACACTGTAATACCCATTTCACATTTTAGCGGACTTTGTAATATCCATTACACATAAAGCCACATGCCGTAATGCCAATTACACATAAGTATCAATTGGTTGGAGATGGCGGATTGTCAAGTATGTCCCCCAAATTCAGTATTTTCAGTGTATGCCCTACTGCAGCAAAAAGAAGGACATGTTCCCTTCATGTGGGAAGGATCCCTTGGTGGTGGAATACCAGATATTTGCACTGTCAGTTAAAATGTCTGTCAGTTTGAGTGGTATTTTATTTGATCATGTATGTTTGCTTGGCATTAGTAAGATAAAAATCCAGTCACTGTGACTAATAAAGTTTAGAAACCATCAGCAACAATGTGTCACCATAATAAATAAATAGGGAACCAATAGCAATTACTTTGGGTTATATTCAATGCCATTTTGGTGAGCTATGATGGCGAGCTGTGCCTATTACTCGCCATCATAGCCCACCCTCAGTATTCAACCCACCCTCTACACTCACAGTTTCTACAACGCTGTTTCTAAAAAGCGAGGTGGAAACGGCGAGTGCGGCCATCAAAACGGTGAGGCTCGTGGCTATATGCAGCGGGCTCACTGTATTAGCGGCGAACCTCGCCATTCGGGGGAATGTTCGTCGTCCTCGGACAGAGGACATGGAATAGGGCGAGCGGCTGGCGAGGGGGCTAAACGGTGAGGATTGCTTGTTTTCGGTGATCCTCACTGAAAACAAGCCATCCCCACCATAAAATCCCCCATCGCTGGCTACATTGAATATACCCCTTTGTCAGAGATCCCACCAATGTGTAGAAGTGGTATCAGCTACACTACGTATTTAAAGTGTTGTGAATTGTAAATTCAAGATGTACAGAATGTTACTTTAGCATACTCACGAGAGAATCTGGTAAGTGGCATAGGTACATGTTGGACCAAGGATGACACAGCCTAACTCATTTTTCTCCTGTAGAATCAATAGAAAAGTGTCTTAGCTGAGCAATATAATTTGGCAGAAAAACATGTGTATTGTATGTTCAGAACAGACTTACACTGAGTTTCTTCAGCTTCTCTACTCCTTCGCACCCACTGGATACACATCCTGCTGTCAAGTATAGGTGTGTCGTAAACACTTGGTAGTCAACATTTACAGTGACCTTTTTTCCTATAAAATAGAAGAGAAAAAAATCTACTCTTGCTGACGTTCCATACATTTTGTTAATATATAAATAATCAGAATTTGGTTTCTTATTTTGCTAGTTTCAGCGGTACTATGCCTTTCAAACACTCCAAATAATAATTAGATATTGGGCCAGATGCACTAAGCTACAAAAGTGATAAAATGGAGAGTGATAAACAACCAACTAATAAGCTCCTGCCTGACATTTTTCAAACACAGTCTGCTACATGCAAAATATGAGCTGATTGGCTGCCAGTTTATCACTCTCCATTTTATCACTTTTGAAGCTTAGTGCATCTGGCCCATCAACTCAAATTTTTGTAATTTTTGAAAAAAAAAATTCTAGTGTTAAACATATCAGAATATCTTTTTTGTCTATGTGAAAAGTGCGTTGCATAAAAAAATGGATTGGGTGTGGCCAAGTACGGTATGTGTAGCAGCACAACGTCACTTTGGAATGGTACACTAACACTGCCTGCCACAAGTTCTGGAAGCCATTTCCAGGTATCTTTCAAAAACTCACACTCTTGTTGTCCCTCTCCATCATGACAATGCACCTGCCCACATTGCCAACGCCAGCTTGGACATCTGCTGTTCAGATCAGACAATGCTCCCTGCGATTTCATTGTGTTTCTACAAATCAAGTGCAAGGTGCATGGGGTTCTTTCACTCACCAGAAACGGAAGTGGAGACCTACATCTAGCATGTAGAAGACTAGGGCCGGATTAACCACAGGGCGACAGGGGCGGTCGACCTAGGACCCCCACATATCAGGGGCCCCCACACCAGCACTGCTGAGGCAGTGGCTGGTGGGTGGCCGGCTTCGGGGTCGGGCAGCACGGGGCGGACAGGACGTCCTTGCAGCTGGGCAGCCAGCGGCGGGGTCCCTGCGGCGGATGGGAAGTCAGTGGTGGGGTCCCTGCAGCAGATGGGAACTAGTAGCACTACTAGTTCCCATCCGCCGCAGGGACTCCGCCGCTGACTGCCCATCCGCCACAAGGACCCCGCTTCCTCCCAGGTGCTGCATGGATCCCGCTGCGAACAGCACTGCACAGACCCCAGTTGTCTGGCCCAGATACCACTTGCCTCCATCCTGGGGGGGCACCACAATTTTGTTGTCCAGGGCCCCCACAGACCTTAATCTGGCCCTATAGATTTGAGCACATGCAACTTAGCACAGACTGCTCTGGCGAATACATTGAAAAAATGTAATGCTCACTTTGTAAATATAATACTTTTGTGGATCCGGAAACATATTGCACACTCCACGTATGCTACTTACGCTTTAAGGCTACACTGTACAGCCAAAAGCAGACAGAGGATGATTCTGGCAGTATGCTTCTGTTTTATAATAAACACACACAGAATTGCCTGTCTCTCAGCATTGCCATGCATGGTTGTCACTGATTAGTAGTAAAGTATCACAGCAACAGTCTCCTGGCAGCTTGGTTGTTAGCATGGCTGCCTCTGCGTGTTGGGTTCAAGGTTTTTATTTCAACCAGGTCCCTATGTCTGGTTTTACTTCACATGTTGCTTTGAGTAGTAGTCATATAAATGGTCTCTTTATTGTATAGAAGATATTCCATAGATTGTACATCAGTCATAAAAAAACACTTTCATTGTAGATTTGTCACTAAGATGCTTCTTGGATTATATATCTGTTACTAGAATGCTGTATTACATAGAAACATAGAATTTGATGGCAGATAAGAACCACTTGGCCCATCTAGTCTGCCCCTTTTTTAAACATGTTACCTCAAACCTATGCTTATCCCAAGCATGTTTAAATTGCTCTACTGTATTTGCTTCTACCACCTCTGATGGGAGGCTATCTACTTATCCACTTCCCTTTCTGTGGAGTAATTTTTTTCGAAAATGTCACCTGAATCTTCCTTCCTCTATTTTCAGTGCAAGTCCTCGTGTTCTGTTGCTTCTCTTCCTGTAAAAAATGTCTTCCTCCTGTACTTTGGTAAAACCCTTGATATATTTGAAAGTTTCTATCATGTCCCCCTTTCCCTTCCCTGTGTTACGACCACCATAGCAGCTACCCTCGCTCCCTGTGCTGTCTCTGACCTGCTGTACCCTGGCGCTATGCCCTCTACCCTGGCGCTCACCTCCACTTCTGGTGCCGGCGCCGACCTGCTGTGTCGCCCACCATGGTCCATGTCCCTTCGCCGGGTGTTGGTTCTGGTGTGCAGTGTCTTGGCGTTCTGGCTCCAGGCAGCTTGAGGCAGAATCCACCATGATGGTGTCCACGTCCTTCTAGGCCTCAGGTCAGGAAGCGCCGGCTGCAGCGCCTCCGCGTAGTATTCCTCGACGGCTGGTTTGTGTCGCCACACGGGCGGCGGCCATCTTGTTGGTCCCCAGAGCCTATACTTCACAGCTCCAGCCGTGATGTTAATCCTGCGGCCAATTACATTTTAGCTCAGCACTTAAATACTGACTAGCCGGCCAGACCGGCAGTCAGTACAATGTTGTCCAATACATAGCATCTCGCTGTGCATCGTCGGCAATTCCTGCAGCTTCTCACAGCTACAGCCTGACTCCCAGTCCTCCGGTGAAGCCTTCCCATCCTCCCGCTCCTGCTGGTCGTCCACTGCTATTACCAAGTACTACCACAGATTCTCCATTGCCTCCTATTGGGATTTAATAACCATTAGGGCTAACATCCTAAAAGGTGTGATCCTTTCTCCTTCATCCCGACGGTTATCATCTGTGGCCCAGTACCCCTTGTCCTCCTGCAGCCACGACCTCATTCAGCAAATCCTTTTCTTATTGGCTTTATCAATTTCAAGTTCTTCATGAATATCTTCAGTCATATTATTGTCTTCAAGTTCTTCATCAATATATTCAATTAAATTATCGTCCTCAAGTTCTTCATCAATATATTCAATTATATTATCGTCTTCAAGTTCTTCATCCATATCTTCAGTTATAGTATTGTCTTCAATTCCTTCATCGAATATCTACAGTTATATCATCATTGTCTTCATCATTATCATTGCTCATATTATCATTGTCATCAGTTCTTTCATTATTATCATCAGTCATAATTACTGTATCATCATCATTACTGCTGTATATCAAAATCCTTTATTAAAGGTTAAATTTTACTCATTGGTCTCCTTCTGCTCTGTTGTCCATGCAACAGCCCTACATCAAAGCACCCAGCCTCCGCTACACTCCGGCTGGTGCTTCACCAGGTTCACAGAACGTGACACCCTGCTCCAAACTAGAGATGGGCAAAGTGACTCACTAAAGAGAGCGGGATTTGAATGAGCGCTCAGTGAAAAGATCTGGTTCTTTGGGACAGCTCACTGGCTCACTTTAAAAAACACATCCCATTGGACAACTTTTATCTTAGTCAATTTCCCCCAATATGTTAATTTGGTAAGCCAAATATATCAATTCAGCTAGTAACCAACAGTCAGCAGAACAGCTGAACACTGCTAAGATCCCATATGCCGCTGGCCAGACCCACTTGTCCAATAAAGCCTCTAAAATGACTATCCCCACAGCGTTAAGGTTCAGTGTGTTCAACACCACACACGCAAGTGTGTAAATTAAGCCAGACAGGGAGGACCGTTTGATACCCGACAATGATGCAGCACACAGCTAGTAATGTAGTCAAAAGGGGGGTACACGTGCTAGAAACAGTGTATATAGAATAAGATAGAGAATTTATTATATGTATATATTGCACTGGCCAGTGGCAATCAATTATTTAAAATAACATATGGATATGATAAAAGTTAATGATAAATACAAAACACATCAAAGGCTGCAATAGTTAAAAAAAAACAGGGCAATTATATCTGGACAGACTTATTTTGATGACTCCATAGCAGTTCTTATTAACTGATGTCTGGCCAGACAAAAATAAGAAAAAATAAGAAATTTAAAATGCAAAAAAAATTAAAAAAAAAGGAGCAAAAAATAAAAATAGTAGTTAATTATAAAGTTATAGCCTGTGGGTCCCAAGCTGCTGCTGTCCTACTGCTATATTTGAGGCAGTAATCGATTTTAAAAGTAAACCAGTACTTGCTTTTTGGATAATTGACAGGCAGATGAGGGATCCAGTTCTGGAGCTCCAGAAAGTGTAGAGGGGGTATTTAAAAGCTGTATGACGCGTTTCTCCGCTTCCTGTGTAGGTGTCAGCGGCTTCATCAGATATTCAGATGATGTGTATAAGCTGGTTTAAATAGGGAGTGTTTGTAGATCTCTTGATTGTTTAGCAGCTGTGGTGCCGTCTCTCAGCGTGTGATCAACCAATCCTTGCGGGGGTTTGCCGGGTCTGGCCAATCCGGGGCCCGTCCCTTAGTGGGTGCATCATGCCTTCTTGCGTTATACGCCTCGATGTAGTGGTATGTCTTGTGGGCGCATTTCCCGCCCCCATGTGCGTTCCACGTCTCTTACTGGCATTGACACGCTCTTATTCAGCCGCATTGACTAGATCGGGAAGTGCGCTCCAAGCCTCGCTATGGGATATTGCAAACTCAGCGGCTCGACTTTATTCAATTGTCTCCAGGCATTCATAGTCTGCATATATTAGTTTGAAAGTTTCAGAGACCGTGCTCCTGTCCATTTGTGGAGAGCGCATGAAAGGGTCAATAGATCCCATGGGCCTGTTATCATATATATACCTGTATCGGCCATCTTGTTTGTGGGCAAAACTGCCCTTTGGTCAGAATAAAGGGCATCAAGTCGCTATAGTTGTCCGCAGTACTTTAGGACTTTATAGTTGATCTGACATAGGTCACATTTATCATATGTAACAGCACACTCTTTTAATTACACCAGCTTATATAGATGAAAGGTATACTTTTATATATATATATATACATATATATGTTACAAAAAAGAGGGAAGAAAAATAGGGATAGTAAATTTGGACAAGAAAGAAATAAAATGCCTAACTTATGCATATATAGACAAGAATCAATTTCAGATAGACCCCTATAGATCGGGGTCTCTGGAGAAATATATATTCATAAGAAACCAAAGGGAAGATAATTATAGATGTAGATATGTAGTTCGATGAGGACCTCCACTCAGACCAAGAGTCCTCAAAACTATACAATTATTTTACTACGATGATATTTTTTCTTAGTATAACTCCCGTACATCCCCACCACCCAGATGGACCTCTGGTGTAATGTTGGTGATGGTTGTAAGTGTGTCGTTAGGTATCTAATAATGTATACTGTCAGAGACAACAAAAGATAAAGGAAAAGTAATACTAAAACTGAAAATAGTTGCTAATATAGACATATCAAGAATTGGATTGTCAGGCAAAGGTATGTAAGAACCCTTATGACCTTTAAACCTAAATGGTTTGTTTATATTTTACCTAGTATCTGTAAAAAACTTTATACATATTGCTTGATATAGTCCAAACATAGTGGGCATCATTGGTTGGACTGTCTTTTTAGTAGATCCCCATATGTTTGAAATATTATTATTTGTAGCTGGACATATACCCCTACAGACCCGCCTTCACCCAGATGGACCTCTGGTGTGAAGGGAAAGTCTACAAGGGCCCCATATCCAGGATTCAAATGTTATTAAGTTCGATGGTGTCGTTCAGGCCGTTAGGTACTAGGGAGCCCATACGGAAAATCCAATAGGCCTCCCGTCTGTTGAGGTGGCCAAAACAATCACCACCACGACTGGTCGTTTTAACATGCTCGATTCCTATAGCTGACATTCCCTCAAGGGTGCCCTTCTGGCAGGAGTGACAATGTTTGGAGAGTGGATGATTACGAATTCCACCCAGTATATTCCGTCTATGTTCCATAATTCTTATGTGTAGAGTGCGTGTAGTACGACCAATGTATTGTCTACTGCATTTACAAGAAATGAGGTAGACAACATAGGTTGTTTTGCAGTTTATAAATTCCTTAATATTAAATGATTCACCTGTTGTATTTGAGGTGAACTTTGTAGTTCTTCTCGGGCAGAGTTTGCAGACAGTGCAATTATGATTGGTCTATGGTGGCCTGGTGGTTTTTCTGGTAACCAATTTGTATTTTCATTCTTTATGTTTATGGTTTTATTTTGAAAATGACTTTGTGTCAATTTTCCTTTTAAATTATCTGCTTTGCGGAATGTCACCCGGTCTACAATGCCTGCCCCCTGATTAAGAAGTATATCCTGTCGCAGTATTTTGGAATTCTTGCTAATAATTGTTTTTATCTCTTTAGCATAACTGTTATACTGGGTAGTAAATTAACATGTTCTATTTTTCTCTGCATCCTTTGTGGTGGGGTTCGGATTAGCTTTGGCTTCCTGTAGGAGAATTTGTCTTGGGATTAGCTTAACTTCTGTGAGGGCTTTGGACAGAATTTCAGAGGGATAACCTTGTTCTTCAAAGGACTTGAGTAGGATGTTTGCTTGTCTCTCGAATGCTTCGTTCGTAGAGCAGTTCCGCTTTATACGGATCAGTTGACCCTTAGGTATATTTGCTATCCAGGGTCTTGCATGGGTACTGTGGAAGTTTAGATATCAGAAGTTAAGCTAATCCCAAGACAAATTCTCCTACAGGAAGCCAAAGCTAATCCGAACCCCACCACGAAGGATGCAGAGAAAAATAGAACATGTTCATTTACTACCCAGTGTAACAGTTATGCTAAAGAGATAAAAACAATTATTAGCAAGAATTCCAAAATACTGCGACAGGATATACTTCTTAATCAGGGGGCAGGCATTGTAGACCGGGTGACATTCCGCAAAGCAGATAATTTAAAAGGAAAATTGACACAAAGTCATTTTCAAAATAAAACCATAAACATAAAGAATGAAAATACAAATTGGTTACCAGAAAAACCACCAGGCCACCATAGATGTGGCAATCATAATTGCACTGTCTGCAAACTCTGCCCGAGAAGAACTACAAAGTTCACCTCAAATACAACAGGTGAATCATTTAATATTAAGGAATTTATAAACTGCAAAACAACCTATGTTGTCTACCTCATTTCTTGTAAATGCAGTAGACAATACATTGGTCGTACTACACGCACTCTACACATAAGAATTATGGAACATAGACGGAATATACTTGGTGGAATTCGTAATCATCCACTCTCCAAACATTGTCACTCCTGCCAGAAGGGCACCCTTGAGGGAATGTCAGCTATAGGAATCAAGCATGTTAAAACGACCAGTCGTGGTGTTAATCGTTTTGGCCACCTCAACAGACGGGAGGCCTATTGGATTTTCCGTATGGGCTCCCTAGTACCTAACGGCCTGAACGACACCATCGAACTTAATAACATTTGAATCCTGGATATGTGGCCCTTGTAGACTTTCCCTTCACACCAGAGGTCCATCTGGGTGAAGGCGGGTCTGTAGGGGTATATGTCCAGCTACAAATAATAATATTTCAAACATATGTGGATCTACTAAAAAGACAGTCCAACCAATGATGCCCACTATGTTTGGACTATATCAAGCAATATGTATAAAGTTTTTTACAGATACTAGGTAAAATATAAACAAACCATTTAGGTTTAAAGGTCATAAGGGTTCTTACATACATATGCCTGACAATCCAATTCTTGATATGTCTATATTAGCAACTATTTTCAGTTTTAGTATTACTTTTCCTTTTTCTTTTGTTGTCTCTGACTGTATACATTATTAGATACCTAATGACACACTTACAACCGTCACCAACATTACACCAGAGGTCCATCTGGGTGGTGGTGATGTACGGGAATTATACTAAGAAAAAATATCATCGTAGTAAAATAATTGTATAGTTTTGAGGACTCTTGGTCAGAGTGGAGGTCCTCATCGAACTACATATCTACATCTATAATTATCTTCCCTTTGGTTTCTTATGAATATATATTTCTCCAGAGACCTGGATCTATAGGGGTCTATCTGAAATTGGTTCTTGTCTATATATGCATGTTAGGCATTTTATTTCTTTCTTGTCCAAATTTACTATCCCTATTTTTCTTCCCTCTTTTTTGTAACATATATATGTATATATCTATATATAAAAGTATACCTTTCATCTATATAAGCTGGTGTAATTAAAATAGTGTGCTGTTACATATGATAAATGTGACCTATGTCAGATCAACTATAAAGTCCTAAAGTACTGCGGACAACTATAGCGACTTGATGCCCTTTATTCTGACCAAAGGGCAGTTTTGCCCACAAACAAGATGGCCGATACAGGTATATATGATAACAGGCCCATGGGATCTATTGACCCTTTCATGCGCTCTCTCCACAAATGGACAGGAGCACGGTCTCTGAAACTTTCAAACTGATATATGCAGACTATGAATGCCTGGAGACAATTGAATAAAGTCGAGCCGCTGAGTTTGCAATATCCCATAGCGAGGCTTAGAGTGCACTTCCCGATCCAGTCAATGCGGCTGAATAAGAGCGTGTCAATGCCAGTGAGAGACGTGGAATGCACAAGGGGGCGGGAAATGCGCCCACAAGACATACCACTACATCAAGGCGTATAACGCAAGAAGGCATGATGCACCCACTAAGGGACGGGCCCCGGATTGGCCAGACCCGGCAAACCCCCGCAAGGATTGATTTTTCTGGAAAGGTGGAAATAAGTGTGGCGCTCCTATAATTCTGCTGCCTGGATTTCCAAACCCGTGGATCAATCCCTATTGATCCAATGAATGTCTAGACAAAAAAGAAAGGTGTGGGGTTCTGGAAAAAATGGCGCTGAATGAAGAATATGTCTGTACTTATCTTTATATGGGGGTTCTTCTGGTTGATGGTATTTTTTGCTTGAGAATTCGTCTCCAGAGCAATGGGAATATGAAAAGATAAGATTTGAAAAATAGAACGATATGATGGTCTATCTTTATACTGAAGGGTTAATCAAGAGAGCATCCAGTGTTAGCAAGGGGGTATACCTCACTTACACTGGTATGTTGTATAATACACATATAATGTTATCTTTTTAGATGATGGGTGCGTACCCGTACTCACGGCGTATTGGGTCTTGCCACTCCTCAAAAGGTTTCTTTTTGGATATCCTCGTTCAGAAAAAGTGTGCAATTCTTTAGTCATAAAAAGAATTTATTTTTATAAAAAAACACACCAAAGTTAAAAATTGTTTTTAAAAATGTGTCTTTCACTCCTATGGTGTGATGAGGGAGGTAAGGAGATGAGGTCTTGATCCACGGGGTAGTGCCGGTTTACACCCAGGTGTCAAATAGTGGGATCTTACCTTCTCTCCAACCATCACCTCAAACACTTTTCGGATAGAAAGGCACCTTCCTCCTGCCAACGCGTTTCGAGCTGTGGCTCTTTATCAAGGCATGGTTGATAAGATCCCACTATTTGACACCTGGGTGTATACCGGCACTACCCCGTGGATCAGGACCTCATCTCCTTACCTCTCTCACCACACCATAGGAGTGAAAGACACATTTTTAAAAACAATTTTTAACTTTGGTGTGTTTTTTTATGAAAATAAATTATTTTTATGACTAAAGAATTGCACACTTTTTCTGAACGAGGATATCCAAAAAGAAACCGTTTGAGGAGTGGCAACACCCAATACGCCGTGAGTACGGGTACGCACCCCTCATCTAAAAATATACCATTATATGTGTATTATACAACATACCAGTGTAAGTGAGGTACGCCCCCTTGCTAACACTGGATGCTCTCTTGATTAACCCTTCAGTATAAAGATAGACCATCATATCGTTCTATTTTTCAAATCTTATCTTTTCATATTCCCATTGCTCTGGAGACGAATTCTCAAGCAAAAAATACCATCAACCAGAAGAACCCCCATATAAAGATAAGTACAGACATATTCTTCATTCAGCGCCATTTTTTCCAGAACCCCACCCCTTTCTTTTTTGTCCCCGCAAGAATTGGTTGATCACACGCTGAGAGACGGCACCACAGCTGCTAAACAATCAAAAGATCTACAAACACTCCCTATTTAAACCAGCTTATACACATCATCTGAATATCTGATGAAGCCGCTGACACCTACACAGGAGGCGGAGAAACGCGTCATACAGCTTTTAAATACCCCCTCTACACTTTCTTGAGCTCCAGAACTGGATCCCTCATCTGCCTGTCAATTATCCAAAAAGCAAGTACTGGTTTACTTTTAAAATCGATTACTGCCTCAAATATAGCAGTAGGACAGCAGCAGCTTGGGACCCACAGGCTATAACTTTATAATTAACTTCTATTTTTATTTTTTGCTCCTTTTTTTTTTGCATTTTAAATTTACTATTGCAGCCTTTGATGTGTTTTGTATTTATCATTAATTTTTATCATATCCATATGTTATTTTAAATAATTGATTGCCACTGGCCAGTGCAATATATACATATAATAAATTCTCTATATTATTCTATATACATTGTTTCTAGCACGTGTACCCCCCTTTTGTCTTTTGTTCTCACACTAGGAATTAGATATTCCTTTTCACGCTGCCTGAACCCTGTGCACATGGGGGATAAACTCTAGACAAAGGGGGTTATTCTAGTTCACTCTTTCTGACAAAATCCTTCTTAGACGGACAAAACCATGTGCACTGCAGGGGGGCAGATGTAAAATGTGCAGAGAGAATTAGATTTGGGTGAGTAATTTTGTTTCTGTGCAGGGTAAATACTGGCTGCTTTATTTTTACACTGCAATATAGATCTCACTTTGAAGAAAAACCCCACCCAAATCTAATTCTCTCTGCATAAGTAACATCTGCCCCACCTGCAGTGCACATGGTTTTGTCCATCTTAGAAGGATTTTGTCAGAAAGAGTGGACTAGAATAAGGCCCAAAGTGTCTTATAACCCCTTTCCCTCTGTGTGTATCTTGGTATAAAACCAAAATCTGACTACCAAGCAGATTGATACTGTATAAGTAATTTTGGGACAACAGGGCAGAGCGCCATTTGTTTTCTTTACCTAGTAATGTAGTCCACTGATGTAAAAGAGGTGTGATACACCAGGAAGTAAAGCAAGTGGGAGACACAGACACATGGAGATTGGAAGAGTGTACAGTTTATTCTATAGAGCCAAGATGTCATCCTCATCCTCCTCCTCCTCTGATTCCTCACCCCCTTCAGTGCATACTTCCTCATTCTCACAGATTATCAATTCATCCCCGCTGGACTCCACAATTACAGGTCCCTCCTGGACTTCATTCAAGAATTGATAATTAATTTTGATAAAAGATCATCTTCTCCACATTTTGCGGAAGCAACCTCCTACGGCGCTCACTGACCAGGTTCCGTGCTGCACTAAAAACTATTTCAGATTACACACTGGAGGGGGGGACAACTCAGGTAAAATAGAGCCAGTTTGTACAGGTGCCTCCAAACTGCCTTTTTTTTCCGGCAATACAGGTATGGACTGTCTACTTTGATGCTGTCATATGACATGTCTACTTGGATGCTGTCACCAAAGTAATCCTCCACCATTTTTTCAATGGTGACAGCATCCAATGCAGCAACAGTAGACACATCAGCAATTGTTGGCAGGCCCTTTAGTCCGGACCAGATGTCCAAACAACCTCCTGCCTGCCCTGCATCCCCGCCAGTGGGTTATGTGGGAAATCGCAGCTGTTTCCTCGCAGCCACAGGTGTGGGAGAAAATGAAGGAGGAGCTGTGGCCATGTCACAATCCACTTCAGATGACAATCTCCTGACCAGCAGGTCTTTGCACCGGAAAGAGAGAAACAGAGAAACACAGAGATACGCTTTAAACCAAGGATCAAGCACGGTGGCCAGAATGTATTCCTCTGACTTTAGTAGACTGACCACCCTCGTATCCTGGCAAAGCATATGAAGGGTTTCATCCACAAGAGCTACATGCTTTGCGTAATTGCAATGCTTTAGCTCCTCCTTCACTTTCTCCAGCTGCTTCTGCAACAGCCTGATTAGGGGAATCGGACAGACAAGAAGCTACCAGGTAGCTGGATGGGCGCTGACAGAGGCTGCTTTGTAAAGCTGCTACCACTGGGACTGAGTAGGTCCCAAAAAAATGGAGAAAAGACAAAGAAAAAGGTAGCGCTTGGACCAATGAGGATTTACAATAAAAAGTTAACATTTATTGGTACACATACATCTTATAACACATTAAAAATTGAAAAATTAAAAACAAATTCAAAATCAAGGTTCACTGCCCACAGAGCCACTAATGTCAATAGGTTTTCCAGGGGGAGAGAAAACCAAAAATGGGGATCCGCTCCTATTTGTGCCGCCAGATGAAAGAACAGGGGACCAGTTGGTAAAAGCGGGGAGTATTGTACTTCCCTTATGCAGAATATAATTTAGATGAGGTATAGTTACCAGTGCAGTCCTTATGATACGTAGCTTTGGGAGATCTTTAATCCTTTTATGGATAGCGTGTATGCTGTGTCTTCCCTTGATGCTGGAACGTGAAGAAGGACCAAATGTAGCACTGTAAAAAGGTTGTCCGGTCCACTGGTAGGGGCGGCTGGTTGGATCCCAACAGGTAAAGTGCAGGTGCGTAAAGTGGCAGTTGGGGGCAGGAGAATAGAGCAGCTCCTGACGCATTTCGCTGTCACACAGGGACAGCTTTTTCAAAGGTATAAAGCTGCTGGACACTTGGGGGTTTATATACCCAGATTTAATTGGAAAGGCAGTGCACCTGTAGAATTAAGATCTGTTGGGATCCAACCAGCCACCCCTACCAGTGGACCGGACAACCTTTTTACAGTGCTACATTTGGTCCTTCTTCACGTTCCAGCATCAAGGGAAGACACAGCATACACGCTATCCATAAAAGGATTAAAGATCTCCCAAAGCTACGTATCATAAGGACTGCACTGGTAACTATACCTCATCTAAATTATATTCTGCATAAGGGAAGTACAATACTCCCCGCTTTCACCAACTGGTCCCCTGTTCTTTCATCTGGCGGCACAAATAGGAGCGGATCCCCATTTTTGGTTTTCTCTCCCCCTGGAAAACCTATTGACATTAGTGGCTCTGTGGGCAGTGAACCTTGATTTTGAATTTGTTTTTAATTTTTCAATTTTTAATGTGTTATAAGATGTATGTGTACCAATAAATGTTAACTTTTTTATTGTAAATCCTCATTGGTCCAAGCGCTACCTTTTTCTTTGTGATTAGGGGAATCACCTGACTCAAGCTGGAAGTGTCGGAACTGACTTCACATGTGGCTGGAGAACCTTGCACAACACGGAAATTAACCTCTACTGTGCTTGAGTCTGGTGCATCCCAGCTCCTCTGCCTATGTCGTAGGTGGCTGTGTAGGCTTGAATGGCCTTTTTCTGCTCCTCCATCCTCTGCAGCATATAGAGGGTGGAGTTCCAGCACATCACCACCTCTTGTTTAAGCTGATGGCAGGGCAGCTTGAGGAGTTTTTCAGCAGGCAGCGGCAAAATGCCAAAAGAGTCCGCAAATTTTGCGGGCCACCGCAAGCATCTCCTGCATGCTCCTAACATTTCTTTATGAAATGCTGCACCACCAAATTTAATGTTTGGGCAAAACATGGCATGTGCTGGAAATTGCCCATGTGTAATGACTGCACAATGTTACTGGCGTTGTCCAACAACATCCCCAGGAGAGTCTAAGTGGGGTAAGCCACTGCGAGATGATTTCCCTAAGAGGTTGTCGGCATTGTGCCTCTTACTGAAACTGGTGATACACAGCCTAGCCTGCATTGGAAGGAGCTGGCATGCAGGAGATGCTGTTGCTGTTGATGCGGAAGGTCATGTATCTACCCAGTGGGCTGTCACAGTCATATAGTCCTTAGTTTGACCTGATCCAATTGTCCACATGTCCGTGGTTAAGTGGACAGTGGGTACAGCTGCATTTTTCAGGGCACTGAGGACACTTTTTCATGCGTCTCTGTACACCCCGGGTATCGCCTGCCTAGTGAAGTGGAATCTAGTCGGGATTTGGTACTGGGGACACAATACCTCCATCAATCATCTAAATCCCACTCCACTGATGGCGGACACCGGATGCACGCGTGACACCAACATACTGTAGCTGTCAAGGCAGCAGTTATCCGCTTTGCCATAGGAGGACTGCTGTCATACGTCCTTATGGCAAATGACTGTTGGATGGTCAAATGCTTGGTGAAAGATGTAGCGGTCTTACGACTTCCCCTCTGGGATGATGACAGACTCCCAGCAGCAACAGCAGCAGCAGTTGGCGTAGCGCTGCAGGATCCTCCGGAGGAATCCTGGATAGAAGAGGAGTCAGTCATGATGGTGACATGGCCCGCAGGACTCCCACCGATCCGGATTGAGGAGGAAATTGATGAGGAGGGAGTTGCTGGTGTGCTTTTCAGGTGCTTGGATACAGTATAAGGACCAAGGGATTTAGGTGTCCCTGGACTGCTGAAAGTTATGAATTATGAAGGGTTTTCAGGTGAAGTATAAGGGTGGATGTCCCTAGGTGGGCAAGATCCTTGCCCCTACTTATTGAAGCTTTACATAAGCTACATATGGCAATACATTTGTCTGGATTTGGATAAAAAAAAATCCAGACCAAAGAGGTGGATTATTGGTCCTCTGCTCAGGCATGACGATGGGCTTTTTCATCACATGGACAACAACTGTCCCCCCCCCCCTCCTGGTGCCTCATTTAAGCAAACCACGTTGGCATCCTCCTTGTCAACTTCCTCCTCAGTGCCAGCTACAGCAATATCCTGGTGTACAACATTGACACCTTCATTATTAAAATATGGAACTAGACTGTGGGTGATCCTTCCAGCATATGCAGAGGGTGAACTGCAAATGGTTAAAGGAGGCACCTCTTCATGTACATTGATGGGAAGGTCCGGCATCACAACCACTGACACCCTTGGACTCTCCTTGGGGTTTTGTGATAAAAAATGTCTTTAGAAGGCAGAGTTGTTTGCTGTCTGTTTGTCGGTGAAAGCTTAACTCTCTTAAATTTTGTATAGGGCGGGGGAGAGGAGGAGGACTTTGATCGTCATTTGAAGCTGAACCACTAGTCATGCACGTAGGCCATGGCGTTAGCCATTCCTTGGCACTCCGTGTCTTGAATGGCATATTGGCAAGTTTACATTTCTCCTCCACCGATATACATTTATATTTTAGAGTCCGTTTACCTAACTTTGGCTTTGATTTTACATGCCATCTACTTTGACACTGGGCATCGGCCTTGGCAGACGACATTGATGCTATTTCATCGTCTATGTCATGACAAGTGGCAGCAGCTTCAGAACTATGAAAAAGTGACTCTTCATCATTCCCTATTTTTTTATCTTCCATATTTTGGATCTCCATTATTTTTGTGGAATTATGCCACAGGACAACACCACTGGAGTGCAATTATATACATCAGTAGGGTGGCCCAAGCAGACAGGATTTATATACTGCGATAGGTACTGTTAGGCAGTGGCAACAGCAGACTGGAATTATATACTGCAATAGGTACTGATAGGCAGTGGCAACAGCAGACTGGAATTATATACTGCAATAGGTACTGGTAGGCAGGGCACCAGCAGACTGGAATTATATACAGCAGTAGGTAGGCAGTGGCAAGAGCAGACTGGAATTATATACAGTGATAGGTACTGATAGGCAGTGGCAACAGCAGACTATAATTATATACTGCAATAGGTACTGGCATGCAGTGACACCAGCAGACTGGAATTATACACTTCGATAGGTACTGATAGGCAGTGGCAACAGCAGACTGGAATTATATACTGCAGTAGGTAGGCAGTGGCAAGAGCAGACTGGAATTATATACAGTGATAGGTACTGATAGGCAGTGGCAACAGCAGACTGAAATTATATACTGTGATAGGTACTGGTTTGCACTGGCAGGGCACCATCAGACTGAAATTATAAGCAGTAGGTAGGCAGTGGCAACAGCAGACTGGAATTATATACTGCAATAGGTACTGGTAGGCAGTGGCAACAGCAAACTGGAATTATATACTTTGATAGGTACTGGTAGGCAGTGGCACCAGCAGACTGGATTATATACTGCGATAGGTACTGGTAGGCAGTGGCACCAGCAGACTGGAATTATATACTGCGATAGGTACTGGTAGGCAGTGGCAACAGCAGACTGGAATTATATACTGTGATAGGTGCTGGTTGGCAGGGCACCAGCAGACTAGAATTATATACAGCAGGAGGTAGGGTGTGGCAACAGCAGACTGGAATTATATACTGCAGTAGGTAGGTACTGGTAGGCAGGGCCCCAGCAGACTGGAATTTAATATATAGGTAGGTAGTGGTACTAGTAGGCACTGGCAGGGCACCAGCAGACTGGAATTTATTACAGCAGAAGATAATAGGTAGGCACTAGCAGTGGCACCAGCGGACTGGAATCATACACAGTAGGTAGGTAGGTACTGGCAGCTACTAGGCAGTGCAGGCACTAGCAGTACCAGTGGACTATACAGCAGATGCAGGCCCCAGCACAGAGGAGGAGAGACAGTACACAGCAGAAGAACACAGTCGTCCTTGCTATGGTGATCCCACTGAGCAGAGAGGAGACACAGTACACAGCAGCACACGAGGCCCCAGCAGAGAAAGTGCACAGCAGCAGCACACCCTTTTCCACCCTGCCACTAGACTGGAGTGAAAATGGCGGTGCGGGAGGCGCAATTTAAGGGATTCCGGATCTCACGAGCATCCGATGCCGGGCGATGACGTTTTGCCCGCGCGCCCGGATCCGAGTCAGGCAGGAAGCTCTGAGCACCACTCGGATCTGGGCTCGAATTACTACCATTCGTGCGGGCTCGGATCACCTAATACACCTATTTTTTTTTTACGAATCTAGCTTAGTCAATTTCCCCCATTATCTTCTAAACAGAGAACAAAAGCATCAATACAATTTAAATGATGATCATAAGCATAAGGTTATATGTCTTACAGACCATAATATTGCAGATACACAAACAGTCCCCTTATATGCTTGCCCTATTAACTATCATAAGCAAACTAATGTCAGCAGATTTTGTTTGTCGGGAGTATTGCCACCTAACAACAGCTGGTGGGTTAGCTGGTGCACTTATCTTCTCATATAGATGGGGATCAGGGAGTGCTGATGCTCAGAGCCGGCCCTAGCCTAAATGATGCCCTATGTAAGAATTCGGCTGGTGCCCCCTAGCACCGCCACTAGTTCCACCTCTGACCCTGCTCCCCTTTCCCAGCACCATCAACCCTCATCATAGCAGTCATCATTTTGGTGCTCCTACACGCAATATTTTAAATAGAAACAGTGCACACATTCGGTGCGCAGCCCAAACAGGGGTGTGTTCTTGCTGGGAAGGGGCATGGCCACCTAATAGTACCCCCAATTCAAATTATGCCACACAGTAGTGCAACTTTATTCACATTATATCATGCAATGGTGTCCCTTATTCACGTTACATCACACAGTAGTACCACTTTACCTTATGTACACTCCTCACATTATTCACATTATACCCTTAGAAAAAAATCCTGAGAAAATATTTTATTTTAAGCACCTCCATGGCCACACTGCAACCCAGCACAAAGCAGTGTGTGCTGGGCAGAGGAGAAGAGCTGCAGCTGCTGCTGTCACTTAAGGGGAGGGGGCCCGGGGCCCCCACTGGGCCCTTCCATCAGACTTTGGCCTGGGTAATTTGTACCCCCTACTCCTTTCTCTCGGCACCCCTGATAATACCACACAACAATGCCCCTTACACATAACACACATAATTATGTCCTTATAACCATAATGCCCCTTACACATTATGCCAACCTTTATTAATGCCCTTCATACACATAATGACACACATAATGCCCCTTACACATATGTTGCACATTATTAATGCCCTTATACACATGACACACATAATGCCCATTACACATATGTTGCACATTATTAATGCATTTATACATGACACACATAATGCCCCTTACACATATGCCGAACACTATTGCACAACCAACCCACCCGCTGACAGCACTCGCACAGCTGCTAACACTGTGACCTCTGCCTCGGCTTGGATACAGATGTTTCCTCATACATCTTGACTCAATAAGCCATGCAGCTCCTGGCCAGTTCTGCTAACATTGGGTGCCTTTTTTTGCTGAAAATTTGTCTTATTTGCATTGTTATGTGACCAGGACACACAAGGAGCTTCCGATGATTAAAATGATATGTGGCATAAATATATTCTGTGTGCGACTGTGGCTGTACCTGCATACGGAATGCTATTTTACAGTGATTTCCATGAATACACTATTTCATATGCAGATACAGCCTCACTCACACACAGAATATAGGCATGCTGCATATCATTTTATCATTCCAAATGCCCTAAGCAATTGCCTAGTTTGCCTATGCCTAAGGCCGGCTCTGCTGATGCTGCTTGTCACGGACATGTGGGCACTTCATATGCATTTAAAAAAAGCACTTGCAGTAAGTGGTGTTTCTTCTAGAGCTGTTTAGGAAAAACACCTCTTTCCCAGGTATTGCTCCTAACTGTAATACCTCCATGGCCTGCAGTTGACCACAGTCTCCAGCCCATGGCTGGCGTATCTTTCCTTCCTCTGACAGGCATTATGCACAACAGCTCTAGTATAAAGAAGCAAGTGAGCAGCACTCGCTAACCCTATCTCACTCATTACAAAGACATCACTAACTCTGTGGACTGGGAGTCAGAGGAGGTTACTAGAACCAATGCATCTTCTTACAGAGGCAAGAATAGCAACCTGCAAAAGGCCAAAGTCTGGAAGGTTGAATGCCTCTTTCTAAATTATACAGATCTCATATGGCACTGAGCAAGCATTCTCAGTTGTATAATCCTGACAAATTAGCCTTAAGAACATCCCTCAATAATGAGGATGAAATGGTTCTCTGCAACTTTACCAGAATTCTGGACATCCCTGCCATTTTTTCCCCAGATATTGATCCACTTTTCGCTGTACTCATGGGTGATAATGCCCAGAGTAACACTATTGATAAATTACTGCGGAAAATCCAGTTCAAAGTTTCAGATGCTTATGGCCCACTGTGGTTTTAACTGGATAAATCGCAGAACGAAGGAGTCTCTAGCAACTCCATAGACTCCTTCTTGTAGCTTCTTAAATTTCCCTTTTGAAAGCTATTAGCAAGACTACAAGTCCGTTGCGGACCAGAGGGATCACCAAGCCTTTCAAATGGCTAGGAGGGTTATTCTCTTGTAGCCAGAAGTTCAACTCCAGACCAGAAAGGCATATCCAGAGTACTCAGAGGAGGAATGTCTTGGACATGAGTCACAAAAGGTGCTGTGTCCGGCAAGGCAAACCCCTCCAGGAAAGACATAGGATACTGTAAGTGGCCTTTATGTACTCCATTATCCTTGACTTCCTCCTGCAATACTGTAGCTTCCTATAGACATATTACCACAGACAGGTGGTTTTGAAAAATCATAGAAAAAGGCCTGTTCTTTACCCTCCATACGTTTCCATGCTACAGTACATATTTCCTCACTCAAAGAATGCCAGTCCTCTGCTAGAATGAGTAATATATATATATACTTGATGTGCTTGTGCTGTACGGATGTGCCAGGTGAATTGTCTTGACAAAGGCCCTCTAGTGGCCGAAACGTCGACCTCCTCACAAAAGTAAGATGTTTTTGTATCTTTAACAAGTACCATTAAATTACTATTGGTCTTATTGGTGAGTGCTCCTTGTGGATCTATTTCTGGCTCTACACCTGTGATATATTGGGAACATCGTTGGATGTTTGCTTAAGTGGAGCACCCTAAACGTTGACAGGGGCTGGCCGTGAGTGCGGATTCCCCAAAATATATATATATATATATAATAATAATATCAGGGTGACATAGAGCTGGCAGTCACTTTCAAAAATAACTGTATCAGCCATATTTTACCAGTAAATTAAAAGGACAGTTCATACAGGGTAATTCTTTCTGTATGGAAAGTCTGACCAACGTATCTTTCATGATGGTCAATAATGATTTTTGTATCAAAATCAACCTCACAGAGACCTTTTATACAATCCAAGTCCACCCAGAATATCAGGAGGCTGCTAGTGTTTCTGTGGAATGATGACTCCCAACTAGAGGATTGTTATGGTGTTTGGCCTACTCATTGCTTCTTACACACTCACCAACCTTATTAAGGCTGTAGTCACACATCTGCATCAGAAAGCAGTCCAATGCATCATCTACTGTACTTAGACAACCTCCTGGTAGGCGAGGAGAACGAGGATGTACTTCTATCTCAGAAAAAGTTCATTTGAGTTCTCTGGTTTTCCATAAATTCCAACATATCAATACTGCTGGCTTGTCAATCAGTTGTTTTTCTGGATTTTCTCACAGTCGTTTACTTTCTCAATAGCAGTACCCTTAGACAGATGGAGATAGAAAATGTTGTATCCCATGCTTTTTATCTCCAATTTTCCTTGGGATACTAAACCATGGTTATAGGAAAGATGAGAGTTTTGGATCCAGGTTTTCTCCATGCAACCCTTATATGCAAACATTTCCAGGACCTTCAGTCATCTCTATTCCAGTTGAGGCTTGTAAGATTCTTGGTTCACAAGGAGATCCTGAGATGGACAGTCCTCAAGCTGCCTCCTCCCAGATCACTTTTTAATACCACCACTGGATATCTTCTTCACCTCTGATGCTTCCCTCACATGCTGGTTAGCTTTCACAAAAGACAGAATGCAGAATGGGAGGCATTTCATCTATCATACTCTGTCGGGAAGAAGTGGACATTTGGAAACTGGGCAGGTACAGAACCAAAGCTTTTTGTTTTTCAGTTGTGAGACTTCACCACTAAAAAATGTAACATTTTGGATTGCTATACCTGAATCCATAAATAGACAGATAGGTCATAAATGTTTTTAGTTTTGTACGTGTGTCTTTTTATAATTTTGTCTGTGATTGCATTATTAAATGTCAATTTTTAGAGCCTATATCAGCATGGATTGCTAACTTGAGAGCGATTATCATCTGACTGTATGCGTTCAATATGCACAGGCTCAAATTGTAAATAAAAATGCAAACATTCAGATTCTTAATCCAGTCACAATTTGACTGACAGGAAGTTGAGCAAAAACATGGCATTTGCTCAGTTGCAGATGGATGCGGGACCATTTGTCTACAACAAGAAGATAGACAGCCATTAGGTCGACACCATTAGTTCGAGAACTCAATAGGTCAACATGCTTTTAGGTCGACATGCCATTAGGTCGACATACCATTAGGTCGACATGTCATTAGGGCGACATGCCATTAGGTCGACACTGCCATTAGGTTGACAGCGTCTAGGTCGACAGTCAAAAGGTTGACATGTTTTTTTTCACTGTTTTTTTACCCAAATGTCGACACAGTCGACATGGACACAGTTTGAAGTGAACCGCAGCCCCTCGCATCGCTCGATTCGCTCGCCATGCTTCGGGCACGGTGCCTCGCTGCTCCCGGCACACTATTATAATCTAACTCCACGCCCTAGTGGATGGTAGGGCATGAAATACCGTCTGTCGGCACATGTCGGCTCAAAAAACAGTGAAAAAAACCATGTCGACCTTTTGACTGTCGACCTTTTGACTGTCGACCTTATGGCAGTGTCGACCTAATGGCATGTCGACCTAATGACATGTCGACCTAATGACATGTCGACCTAAAAGCATGTCGACCTATTGAGTTGTCGAACTAATGGTGTCGACCTAATGGCTGTCTATCTACTTGTTGTCTACAAATAGTCCGGATACCGTTGCAGATTAGTGGAAGCTTTGGACTTATTCACAATTTGCACAGGCGGCTGATACTCTTCAATGATCCGGGAATTGTGAATGCATTTGCGAATGCATGGCGGCAGCTTTCTGCTCACAGTCCACTCCATTTTGTCTATAAAACGACCAATGTTGAATTAGCCCCATTTACCTTCATATTTCCAGTTTATTGATTTTTATGATGGGACTAATTTGATCCTAATAAGGTTATTTACATTTTTGGTCTTATACTAACACTGCAGTTGAATGTCGGTACACACTGACGTTACCTGACCAAAGAAACCTATACAATATAGGTTGTGCTACCACTTTTTTATGCTGTGGGAGACATTTCGCCCTATTACACTAGGTGGTGCTCTCTCTCTCTCTCTTTGCTGTGTTTTAATTGATTATGTGATTAACAACACATTTTCTGCTGGTTAAGGAGATGCCACTCATGCACACGATGAGGAGTGTTATAAAGCATTTCACTACAGTTACACAGAAACTTGCTTCACAATTGTTTTGTGTTTTCAACAATACCTGTGTGCCCCCAAATCTGTTTCACTTTCTTGTACTTTATATATCTGTGTGTATATATGTATATATATGTATGTATGTATGTATGTATGTATGCTGTCTATATAAACACACCAATGTTTACACCATTTAACTGCCTGATTGTGAGCTCGGTTTTACAGCTGGAGTAGGAAAACATGTTTTATTTTAATTAAATGTATACCAATAAATCTATAAATATTCTAACAATAATTAAATAACTTTTTGATAAATAGTCTTCTTTTGTTCTTCTCTTTCCAAATAATTACACTAAATGACTGCCAATAATATTGTATAGATATTGAATTAACCATTACATGACTTGATGTTGGATTAATGTACTGCAGTGTTTACCCTTCTCAGGTTATTTTAGTCTTACCCTCTCTAGAAAGGCCCGTTATGGGCTGTATCGCATCACAACGCATACATTTTGCATGCGATTTGCGTGTGATGCGATCAGAAGGCAGTACAAAAAGTATGTGCAGCAAATACTTTTTGTCATGTGCGATGAGATGCCCGTGGGAGTGCGCATCGAACGGTGCAAATGCACCGTGTATGGGCACCTTAAGGCGTGTATTAGCCTGCTTATTGACCAAGGGTGGAGCATAACTGCACAGTTCTTAAGTTCCTCATATACTACTGTAATGCTATTACGGAAAATGCTGTAGATTACAGTCACATTACATCATACCTAGCTCATGCAATAGTCATATCATTGTACTTCACAAATCATGTTTGCATTTACTATGACTAATAAGGCTAGACTCAGAAATGGACAGAGTAGCAAAACGGTCATCTGAGAGACCATTGTAAGATGCAGAAACTGGCTTTGGCAATCCTCAAATACATGTACACCCTGTCCACACACGTTAATCATGCTGAGTCTTATAGGGCACTGTGTACAATTTTGTAGGGCATTATTTGCATATGCGCTTCACTAGAGATGTAAGGAAACCAGCTTGTATGTGTACATCTCTGAATTGGGTCCCTATATAACTGAAAGGATCATGCAAGTATTGTCTAGATTTCAGAATTCTGTAATTAATAAGTACAATTTGTTCAAATTAGACAGTCTGCCTCCAATATAGGCAATATTGAACAAATGTGATCATTTGCTGAAGTACATTATTAATACCTTTCTTTCCGTCTCATTTTTTTAAATTACATCTTAGAATCCACATAAATTATTGCGAATTCTGACTAAAGAGTGACCCAAAATAATATGGAATGTCAAATAAACAAAAACAGCAAAATGAAAGCTTCTGAAAAAAAAACCAAATACGAACAGGTAGACATTTACTACATAAGAAACGATATTTCTTTCTTTTTTTCTTTTATTTAAAGGAAGTACTTGCAGCAAATCTATGCTTTGCCCACCTAGTCAATGCAATATGCACTGCATTACTATTCTAGGTACAGTACATCAAGCTGGCACATCAGTGGTAATAATTCGCAAACCTACTTTCATTCAATGATGCAAGTAAATATTATAAACTGAAAAATGTCAATGGGTGTGAATACAGTTATATACAAAGTATACATACCCAATGTATTCAGGCATTTACCTATAATAATGAAACTGAGTCAGATCCTGAGGGCATCAACATACTGTATAACTAATTTATTTTAAGCATGCTTTATCACTGCTGCTATATGTATTTGCAAACTTTATATGGACATATTGATACTGTAGGTGTAAAGATGATTTAATTAGCTATTCATTTGTCCACAATATATGTCAGTAAAAGAAGTGTAAGAAAAGAGAAACACACCTCAGGCAGGAGAATATTTAGGCAATCCATATTGTACTGGCTACAGTAGGCTCCTCCATTTGTCGGGTGTATATAATGTGGGAGTAGGACTCCGATATTGAACAGTTTAATTCTATTTTGCCATGATTATTTTCAATGTATTTACAACAACTCCAAACATATCATGCAATATCAATCTTAGACATGTAACCAATGAATCCCATCATTCCTGGTAATTGTTCCATTGGAGTTTACAGTCGAAACCTCCCCTCCTATGTATGTATATGTATCTATATCACCTATCATATTTCTTTTTTTGCAAGGAAACTCGAGTATTGTGAGGAAACCCACAGAAAGACAGGGATAACTACCCAAGACTCAAGCACTGAGATACCAATACTGACTACTGTGACACCAATAATGCACAATACAAACAAGCAATACATATGGCAATATAATTAAAGAATGTTTCATACCTTCCTTTTCTAGGTCGTTCCTCAGTACTAACAGCCCAAGGTTTATTGCTTTTCTAATAGATTCTAGGTTCCATTCTGTTGAATTGTCTTTCAGCATAATCACATTGAGAGTGTAGTTTCCATTCTCACACATCAAATTCACTTGGGTTTGCAGCCATAGAAAAATCTGGATGAACAAACATACAGATGGCTTCAGCATTTTACCTCAAGCATGTATTGTGAGCAATTTGTGAGGATGTTAGTGATGCTCTGAAAATAACAGGAACTTCTAGGACTACATCAATCATCTGTCACTCCCTTCTACTCCCATCTAAAAGTTGTCTAGTCACCTATTAACAATTGTAGATAACACACAGGCTGCTTCTGTATAGAGCTTTTTATATTTGTATAGAGAAAGGTCAGAACCATTAAACTTTAGCAGAAAGCTGACTATGCCATTAAAAGTAAAAATTTTAATTACTGTACTCAGGGCTGGATTTAGGGGTCAGGCCGCCCCTAGGCACCAACTTTTTAGCTGCCACCTGGACAGAGAGGACCCTTTTTGAATTTTTAAAATAGGAGGGAGGTCAAGTGGGCTGCTCCCCGGAGTTACCTCTTCCACTGGTCCAGAACACCGCGCTCCTCCTTCGCAGAAGCCACTGGCGGCAGAGAGAGGGCTGAGACCCCTGGGAGGCAGCAACAGTGGCAGCAATAGCAGTGGTGGTGGTGGTGGTGGGCACCCATAGCCCGGACAATGTGCTCCTCCTCTGCAGCAGCAGTCACCGGCAGGCAGGGAGGGCTGAAACATCCGGGCGGCAGCGGTGGCAATAGCGGCGGTGGTGGGCACCGGCAGCCCGGACTCAGCACACTTCCGCAGCAGCAGCAGCAGTTATAGGCGGGCAGAGAGACGGCTGAGATATCCGGGTGGCGGCAGCAGCAGCGGGAGCTAGGTGCAACACACCCTAACAGGGCTGAGGGAGGGCGCTGCAGCCCATAGTGCACCCAGGAGGACACTCGGGGAGCTCTGCATAGCCCGGAGTTCACTGCAGCACTGAGACCCCAAGAGCAAGCAGCACTGCAGCCCGCTGACGCCGAGGTGCGGGATACTGTTGGTGTGGGATGACAGCTGACAGGCGGGATGCTGCTGCTGCTGTGGGATGATGAGCCATGCAGCGCTCCATGCACCTGCATAGCTCGCCCCCCCATAATACCGACACTGCTGGCTGCCGCCCTTAACATGTGCCGCCTCTAGGCCCGTGCCTCACGGGCCTAGTGGCAAATCCGGCCCTGACTGTACTATGGAAAATTCTTGAATTTACTAAGCCTTCAACTGTATACTGTATGCTAACAGAGAGAAACATTCATATTTTGCTAAATAGATAAAGTGTAGATATCAACTCCTATCGGTGCATTGCAGCCCGAGATAAACTATGCCCCAAAACATGTCACCACATCTTCAAAACAGTAAAGTTTAAAAAAGGAGGGTGAGTAATAGTGTAATCCAATGGTGCTGTGACAATATAATATGCAATAATACATACTGTAACAATAAATGTGACAACAATTCTATACATCCCTCACAACCTTCTGGGATCCTTTGAAGGAATTGGATGTTCTAATACTGTATGTGTAAAAAAAGTGTTCCAAAGGTACTGTAATATTCTTTCCAGTGGGGGTTGATGAGGTGTTTTAGGTAAACTCAATATGTGAGGCAGCGCCGGTGCTAGGGTGTTTGATGCCCACCTGCAAACTATAAATTTGCGCCCTTCCATACTTTACCTAGGCTGCGTGCTGAATGCACACACTAAAAAAAGTGTGTATAATGCCTGTAAAAGTAGTGCCTCTTAAACACATGTTTCCAGTTGCAGCAGTGTATTATCTAGACATATTGGTGCCCTGTGCCAGAAATGGATTTGGTGCTCCCCTCTCACACAAACAGTAAAGACAGGTGCGTGCGTCTCTGGAGCGCAGCAAAAATTTAAACCGTGGTTTCGTGTGGAAGGGGCATCACTTTATAATAGTACCAATTCACATTACACCACACAGTACTGTAGTTCCCGTTTTCACATTAAACCACACAGTCATACCCCTTTTACACATTGTGCCAGCTAGAGCTGATTAGGCACACTGCCTGTATTACACACATCGTAATGCCCATTACACATAATGCTGCACACCAAAATGCCCATTACGCATCTTGACACACACTGTAATGTCCATTACACATTACTTCACACAACCTAATGTCCATTACACATTAAGACACACACCATAATTCACATTACACATTATGACACACACTGCAATGCCTATCACATAGCTTACCTATATGTTGTTGCCAGGAGTTAAATGCACATTGTCAGGGGGTTTCTTGTTTGACTCCAGGGGTTTTATGCTCCTTGCCACAGGGGGTTTCGTGATCCTTGACACAGGGGTTACATGCTTGTTGCCATGGGGAATTGCATGCTCATTGCCAGGGAGAGTTACATGCTCTTGGACCATAGAGATTACATGTTCTTGGCCCTATGCCCCCCATTCGCACCCATATTGTATACTCATCACACATCCCTCCTGTGCCTGTACCCCACAATCATACATAGATGTAGGAGTATCTGACCTTACACAGGAAAGAAGACAACGGATTGTCAGGGCCTCCTGATGCTGATAGTGGCACCCCTCTGCCTCTACTGATGGACAGCAGCTAGCCTGGGGGCCCTAGCAGAAATTATCTGTACTTTGATCAGCACTCAGCTAGTTCAGTCTGTGACATACTTTATAATCAATCTATAAAACCTCCCAGCAATGTAAGCTGTGAGGATGCTGTGAGGATTTTAGATTGGTTATAAAGGCTGCCACAGACTGGATGTGTAGAGTGGAGTCTGCGCTTGGGGCTGCAGTGGAGTGACCAGGTGCTGCTCACTCTTCCTGCTGTTGGCGCCACTGCCTGTGTCACAGTTAGACAGGCGCAGGCTGCAGAGGCTGGAAGCGGCAGTCCACATCAGCAATATAGCAGAGCGGGGAGAGCGCCTATCCAGCTTGGTGCCTCCCTGCTTTGCAGGACTTGCTGAGTGGGTAGCACCAGCTCTGATGTAAGCGAAGAAAAGAAAAACACATGTATAGAACCTTTACAATATAATAATGTGCACCATAAAAAAAAATTAATTAGGGGAGTGAATTGACACTTCAATGGTTAATCTTGTTCCTGTGTATCTTGCTCACCTCACATAGAGGGTTGAATAAACTTAACAAGGTACAGTATCTTTTCCTTCTATATATGGAAATCACCTATGGTTCATTCAAAAGTAAAGCGTACCCCACTCACGGTAAGTGAAGTATTTTCCAAGCACATAGCAGTTTCTCGTGATGTTACCAATAAGGAAGCTTCCATAGGATCTATGTGTACCGATACATTACTCATGAAAACCTTAACATTACCCAAAGAACTGACATACACACAAGAAAGTTAAAATGTATTATACACTCCATACATACAGTGCATACATACATTGGCGGATTCAAGGGGAGGGGCACCCGGGCACGTGCCCCCCTGTCATTTCATTTTGTAGCTGAGGACCAGGGCTTTCCAACGAGCCCAGCCCCGTGTCTCTAGCCCCCCCGGGAACCGGAGATATTGCCTGGCAAAGCTGTAACATTTTCCCCGTAGGATAATATGGGACCCGTTAATTCCAACCCCCACCCGGTTCCGACGGTTGCCAGTTCCCCCTCTGGCATCACAGAAGCTTGGAGTTTGATCTGATTCAATTCCAAATCGCTGGGCCTTCAATATGATACCAGGCTGGTCCATATCGGTCAATCGGTTCCAGAGATTTTTTTATTTTTGAAATGTAATTTCATGGCTGTTCATGTGCTTTGAGGGCAGATTACTCTGGAACCAAACGTTCCAGTTTCACTGGACCAAAATCTCTCAAAGCCCACTCAAAAGTTCTTCAATATGATACTTGTCTCATGTAAATGGGTCAGTTGGTTCCGAAGATATAGCCGGTTAAATGAGATAACTGATTAAATGGGGAGGGGTGGTTTTCTCTCCCCCTCACACCAGAAAATGCAGGGACTAGGCTGGTGTAAAAGGGGCCAACCTGGGAATGTATTTTCTGGTGTGAGAGGGGTATTATATCAAATAGCCAGGACCTGCAGTGCTCTGAATACAGCCAGGCTCTGCCACTGTCAGTGGCTATCACTTCTGCCTGGCGGCGGCTGTCCCCCATTTACCGCGAGCATGTATTCCCCCTTGGCAATGAGCATGTAATCCCACATGGCAATGAGCATGTAGAAAAGCAGCACTTATGTAGCATAATTTTTAATAGGCATTATGGTGTTTGGCATAATACATAATGGACATACTGTAATGGCGTGTAACTTAACATGTAATGGACATTATGGTGTAAATGTTTAATGCGCGCCTTTGGCGGACAATGTCCCTGTTTATGAAGCATATTGTGAATTTTGGCTTAATCTGTGTGGCATTATGTGAATTCTGGCTCAATCCGTGTGGCATTATGTGAATTCTGGCTCAATCCGTGTGGCATTATGTGACTTTTGGCTCAATCCATGTGGCATTATGTGAATTTTGTCTCAATCCGTATGGCATTTTATAAATTTTGTCTCAATCCGTGTGGCATTATGTGAATTTTGGCTCAATCCATGTGGCATTATGTGAATTTTGGCTCAATCCGTGTGGCATTATGTGAATTTTGACACAATCCATGTGGCATTATTTGAATTTTGGCTCAATCCATGTGGCATTATGTGAATTTTGGCTCATTCCATTTGGCATGATGTGTAAGGGGCAAGTATAATGGGGTCTAGTATTTTGTTGCATAATGTGTAGAAGTTGTATATGGTGTGGTACACTACACTCAAGGACACGCCCCCTGTTGCGTGGCCACACACCCTTTTCCTAGGGGTTGTGGCCCCTTTTGCTTCACTTTTGTCGCCATGGTGGGCCTGCATACTTTAAATGCAAGGCCCTATTTTTTATTTCATTTCCACCCTCTCTCTGCTGCTCTCTTAGCATGTACACTGGCACCACTAACACCGCCCCTCCCCCACCCAAACCCTCTTTTATCATGGTGCCCCCCCCTGTAATTTTATCCTGGATCCACCCCTGCATACATACTTACCTGTCTTGATCCCCATAGGTTCAGTCCACACACTTGCCCCCAAGCTGGTGCTGGTGCTTGTTGCAGAAATACAGGGGGAAAATTGCATAGGGTCCCCCTGTATTTCTATAACCAGCACTGGGCTCTTGGACCGGTCCTGGTTACAAAAATATACGGGACAAAAAAATAGGGGTCCCCCTATTTTTATAATCAGCACTGGGTTCCAACAGCCAGCAATATCATGTCACATGTAAAAATTACACACTTCATACATATATACTTACCTTTCTTGATTACGTAGGTCCGGTCCTCTTCACCAGTAGAATCTAAATGGGCCCCTCTCTCTGCACATGTTACATCTGCCCCACCTGCAGTGCACATGGTTTTGCCCATTTTCCAAACAAATTTGTACTGCAATCGGATCTGAATAAGGGCCAATATGGTTGGAAAATGTGTTGCAATTTCCTTTTGTATTTTCTGCTGAATTCCCGGCTGAATTCAGCAGTACGAATGTTAGTAAATAAGCCACCAAAGAACTCATGGCCATATACGTCCACGTTCTATCGATGGTGTACTCATTCATATGTTCATAAAAACAGCAAATCAGTTGAATTTGGCTGATAGTAAATCAGCCAAACTGCTGATCCCAACTGTAATTAAGATCGAATGGGTATGAATGGGTGCATTCATACACACTTGATCTTAGTAAGCATTCCCGATAGATAGATAGATAGATAGATATATAGATAGATCATTTAGGACATACTATTATTTAGGCAGAAGCCAACGGGGGCCCCATAGGTACCCTATCTATCTAACCCAATGACCCTAACTCTCCCTTGTAGTAGCCTAACATTAACCTAACAAAGGCCAGCATTTATGGGTGGAAACATGGCATTTTTGGTTTGTGTTGAAAGAAACACAAGCATGCCAAGGCATTTTTGGGGTGGGTCTCAGACGTTACCACTGACCACTTCCAGCCTGTCTCTGTAGCAGATAAGTGGAAGTCTCAGACTTACTTAGACTTCCTCATATGGAAGGTACACTTAGATGTTCCGGAATTTGCAAATGGATCTGAATATCCTACCTGCGATGCATTTATAATTTTGCACAGGGCTGTTGGGCGTGGTGCTGGCAGCCATTTGAGGAGGACATGATCTGCCCGAGCTCCTGCTGTAGCAGGCTTAAAAAACCCTCTTTTGGCACTATCAGCATTTGATTCATAGCCTGGGAGACTCCTCTCAGGTCCCAGGTACAGGCGTTACAGCAAGTGGGAGGCAGTCGGGGTGGCCGTTCGCGGCCACTCGCGGATTGCTGCCTACCCGAGAACCGGAACCTAAATTTCCCCAGCCAGCCGCATCGCAGGATCCGTGGCGGGCGCCTGCCGCAAATTTGCGGGTGAAGACTCCAGAGTGCTGACACATACACTGGCCCTTCTCTGGAAGCCTACCAGGCTGCAACACAAGGTGTATTTATCCCTCTACCCTTGCAAAAATCCTCTGTCTGACCCTGCAATCTATCCCTCTATTGGCGGCCATCTTGAATGTGGCAGAAACAGGCTGCACTGATTTCTCAGTACTACATTTTCAGTGTTAGAGTGCTGCCTTTTAGGATAACACCAAAGGTTAAGGTGCATTGCATAGCCTGGCCTCTACTCTTTACGCCCCCTGACCACCCAGCGCTCTGAGCATTCCTGCGGATTGTGGCCTACCTGACAATCAGAAGCTAAAACCTTTATATATTACTATACCCAACAAAGCTCACCAATAGCAGTGATTTGTGGGCCTATACCTACATGAACCCATAGACAGTTGGATTCAGTGCCCCAGCTTCAGAACCTGCCTTGATCTTCCACTACAGCCCTTCTGATCAGATTGGAAATTCTTAACCACCCTATAGAGCATAGTATAGTAATCTGATAAACTTTGCCACAACATTAGCTGCCGTATTGCCCTTCTCCTATATCATCTACAGAGGAAGGCATATTATCTATATTGCAGGAAAATCGGAATTCAGGGTATATTCGGTTATAACTACCTCTAATACCCCGTACTGATCCTCCCCATGACATATCTAACGTGACTCTCTTGTCTCCAAACAATGCCCTAACACCATCATCATCTAAGGCAGGGCTGGGCAATTGCGGCCCTCCAGATGTTGATGAACTACAAATCCCAGCATGCCTTGCATCAGTTTCAGCATGGCCACATAGCAAAACTAATGCAAAGCATCCTGGGATGTGTAGTTCATCAACATCTGGAGGGCCGCAATTGCCCAGCCCTGATCTAAGGGATGTGGGAGAATATGAAACTTACTATGAAGCTTTCCTTATCTTGCTAACTATTATTCTGGATTGGGTCTCCAAATTATCTGACGTTTCTCTAATCTCCACCGGTATCTGGAGTTACATACTCCTGAACTCTGTTATTCTCCAAAACCTACAATGTCACAAAGAAGCCGTAAAGCTTCAGGCAACGCAAAACCAAATATTCTTCGAGCGTGGGAGAAAACAGGTTCTCTCACTAAGCGGTTGTCTACTTCAGAACAAATATCTGACTCTGAAGATACCCCCACACGAGTCGACGCTTACCGCTAAAGATGTTGTCTCAATTGTTACTAAAACCATAGAGAGATGAGAACTAGCAGATTTAGGCTCCTTAGATGCCCTTGAACATAAAATGGATGAGGTTTGCAACCACCAAATCGTAGTTGAACAAGAACTTGCCGACATGGAATCTTATAGAGATCACCTTGAAGATTTCGAAAACAGGAACAGAAGGAACAATATCTGCATACGCAACATACCCGAGTTGGTCACTAATGACACCCTCCCATCATACTCAGAAGATCTATTTCTTCATCTTGTTCCTGATATCCCTAAGCCTGAACCGTGCTCATCGGGCTCTTAGGGTGAAACCTCAGTCTACACAACCTTCCCGAGATGTGATAATGCGATTTCATTATTATCACACCAAAGAACGCATCGTGGCCACAGTGCAGGGATCTCCACCAATTACTTATGCAGATTCCCAACTACAAATATTCCAAGATCTGTCTCAAACAACCTTAAAAAAGAAGATATCAACGTCACCAAAGCTCTCAGGAGTCATTCCATCAGGTACCGATGGGGATTCCAGTTTCAATTTATAATTACTAAGAATGGGACCACTCATAGTGTTAAACACCCCTTCAAGATTTTGAACTTCTCCAAAAATTTGGCATTGTCGAAAATATAGAAGAAACTCTTTGTTTGCCGAATACTCCATCTCGCCTTCCCTCCTCGGCTCCCATACCTGAATGGTCAACTGCATAACGACACCTGCTCACCATAATCTGGTACCCTTACCCGCTTTCGCAGAAGACCTCTTATAGTAAAATCCTTGCTCTTTTTATGTATATATTGTACTATATGCCTCTAGACCTTATGCTATATAGTTAATCTCTCATCTATCTCATTTTAAATGGTGGACTGGATTATCTTTCTATGCTACAGTTACTTATTGTTATCTCTAGGTCATGTTGGCTATATACGAATTTAGACTTGTGTCTACATAGCGATGTTATATTTAAACTTTTCAGGTTATGTTTTACCAACATCTAATATTTTAGCTCTCAGTTAATCTCTTTGAATCATTCTTCTTAGCGATTTTTTGTGTTATCTTCACTGTCACTTTTACACTTACTTGCTTTAGCTCTGGACAAGCTTCTTCTCTCTCTTGTCGCAACCCTCTCTCACCTTCCCTTAGTGGCTCACTATAGGCTCCTCTCTTTTGTACTCCTATTTTACACCCCTAACCATGCCTCCATGATCAGGGTTTGCCACTATGGCACTCCCCCTCTTAGTTTTGAGCTTCTCCTAATTACCTGGAAAGCTCTTATGTCTCTTTTTTTTGTCTTCTCTCTTGTTCTCTCTTTTTGTAGTCTCTTTCCTATCTCTCTCTCTCTCATGGAGTTGTCGCTGCTCATCTCCTTGATCGAAATTTGTGCTTAATCTGTGATCCTCCATGATGCTGAAAGTTCTATCGGTACTCTTTACCTAGCACGGCGCCCATCGCGGGCATCGCGGGTACATTTATGTCTGCCCGCGACGCGACCGACGCGATGCCCACGATTTCCCATTGAAACCCATGTTAAACATGGAAATCGCGTCGGTCGCGTCGCGGCTGGCCATAAATGTGCACACGATGGCCGCGACGCGATGCCCACGATTTGCCATAGGAATTAATGTTAATAGGCCCGATGGACACGATTTTCAGGTTAAATGGCTGAATGGACCCGATTTTACCATAGCAAACAATGTTAAATGGGCTTTACAGCCCAAATACTTACCCTGAACTCTAAAATGGCCCCCCCAATTTTTTACGCCACCCCACGATCAACGTGAACCCGAAGCGTGGCGAGCGCAGCGAGCCCCGCGAGGGGACGCGGATACCTTCACAGGTAAACGCGTCCCCTCGCGGGCTTCACAGGTGTCCGCGTCGCCACGGACACCTGTGAAGCCCGCGAGGGGACGCGTCTAGCTGTGAAGGTATCCGCGTCCGCTCGCCACGCTTCGGGCTCGGTGGCTCGCTACGCTCGCCACACTATTCTATTCTCAACTCCACGCCGACGTGGATAGTGGGGGTATGAAAAGGTCGGAGGACGCGTACCGCCGCCCCTCGCGGGCTTTACAGTTTTTCTCCAGAAGTAACACAGATATAATTATGTTACAGGAAACCCATCTTAAACCACCTCACCCCTCCATCTCTTCTAGGAAGTACCCCCAGGTTTACTATTCTTCTATGTCATCTAAATGACGTGGCATGGCCATTTTGATCGTGACCTCCCTATTGTTATTGATAAATCAATCTCCCTCGCTGCTTAACTATTATAGGAGGTGACTTCAATGCTACCTTACAACCTGCATTAGACAGATCAAATACTAACCTAACCCTTCCCAATCATGCTAGACTTTCAAAGCACCTTTTCACACATCTCTCCCTCTATGATCTCTATGATACATGGCGGGTGACCCCCACCTGGTTCCTTCTTGATGCCACCTGGCTGTAAAAAAATTCTGAGGAGAACACTGAGCATCCAAGTAGGCATGTCAGACAGTCCGTATCTATACTGCCAGAAAGAAGAGGCAATTTGGAGGCCCTTGCACAAACTGGCTTTATTTTACCTAAGCTGTCCCCTCTCCAGTGTGTATTTAGAAAGCGTCTTTAGCGCAGCCGGTTACCTTGTCAGCGATCAGCAGAGAAGGTTACCACCACAAAATGTGAAGAAGCTGATGTTCATCATAATTAATTACAGTATAAATTCCTCCAGGAAGAACTTTACCGGCAACTGCCTCTTGTGGGGGCACAAACCAATCATTTCAGCCACAGTTGTGTGGCAGACCCTGGAGCTGAAATGATTGGTTTGTTAAAGTGTGCATGTCCTGTTTTTACAACATAAGGGTGGTTGGGAAGGCGCAAGAAAAATTCCAACTTGCACCTCTTTTCTGTGTCTGCCTTATAAGTCCAGGGGTGCTGCTGTCCAGGGGTGCTGCCAGTTGGCTGATTGAAGAGTACAATCCGGACAATAGTGGGATAAGGGCAGAAGGCAACTGAAGATGCAGTCTGTAGTCATGCAACACTAAAGGCATACACCTTGCCAATTGGAGTCATTTTGTTTGAGCTAATCCAAGAGAGGAAATAGAGATACAAAGGACGCTGGTTGAGTCTCAGTAATGAGGCGGCACAATGGCTATTGTTAAAAATCTACTTTTATTATTGCATTCTAAAATATATTAACTTCTCCTGCATGAAATATATATACTGCACCTGGCGAGCATATAAGTAAATAACGTGAAACTTGTTATGATTTAAGGCAACTTCATGAGAAAAATGACGGTGACATCATTCAACCAAATTTGTTGTGTCCAATGATTAGGATACAATAAAAGTTAAATCATAGGTCAGTGGTTCAGTGGTTCCCAACCCTGGTCCTCATCAGTGCACGTTTTCCAGGTCACCCAGCAGGTGCACTCATTATTCAGACACATTTTAAAAGATCCACAGGTGGAGCTAATTATGTCACCTGTGATTCTGTGTGGAGACTTGGAAAACATGCACTGTTAGGGGTACTTGAGGACCAGGGTTGGGAACCACTGTCATACAGATGGAGTCGGGCTCCCTTTTGCTGGCGAATCGGCAGACTGTCATTGCTGGCGATCCGCCAGCAGCCCGGCTCTCCATCTGACTGAGAGGCGCGTGCGTCTCAGTTTCTGTGTGGCGGGGCGACGGGAACCTGTCCGTCTTCGCTTCAGGGAGACTGACAGGGTTAGGGGGGGGGTGCGGGGAGGCAGTGGGGTCCCCGGGTCACCGCCGACAAGCCGGCGGTGACCCGGGGAAGCGCCTTTCGCAGATACAGATGGCGGGGGATGGCGGCTGGCGTCGCCATCGCCATCCCCTGCAAAGACAAGCCCGGCTCCATCTGTACGTAATCAATTCTTAACAAAATGTATATTCTTCTGAACTGCCCCTGGTGCTGCGTACTTTCCCAAGAAAAAAGTAAAAACAACAATTATAATGATAAATTATCAGCTGGTTATTAATAAATCTTGAGATAAGATAAAAAGAGAGGCTTAAAGGACCAGTCCTGCAGGAAAATCTCATGTCTGCTGTTCACCTGTATTATCATCAGATAGCTGACAGAGAATGTTTTCTTAGCAAATCTAAAATCATTAAAACATTGTTTTTCCTTTTTCACAGTCAACCTGTCTATATTAGCGGCTACATTACCTGTCTATATTTTACAGTCAACCTGTCTATATTAGCATACAAAGTCAAGGGTGCAGGTGCACAAATTAAACTCCCAATTTAAACATTTTTGCAATAAAATTTTGCATTTTAGCGAGGTTCTTCGCTTAGTTATGGCCATAAGTAACGGCTTGCCCACCGCGACCAGGTGACCTCATTAGTCGGGCAAGTCCCTAACATTTTGCGGGGTACAAATCTAGGGCACTGGGCACCCCAAAATGGTGCAGCTGAGTGACCCCAGGGCAACACAAGACTGAAAGAAATATATAGTGAAACAAAGTGAGGATAGGTTAGTGAGAGAGGCTGCTAAAAGATAGCAGGAATAAGTAAGTGAGAGGTAAAAAAATGAGAGATAAAATAGTGAGAGGTGAAGTAGTGAGAGGTAGAGATTAGAAATGAATTACATTGAAATAAAACACACAATAGGGATGAAAGTGAAAATAAGTGTTAATTTGTGTTGCTCCTGAGGCCAAACAGCCACACCAGTCCAGGGGGGCCCACAACCCAGAAATGCACCCCCCCATCTGATAATCCATTAAACATTTGTGCAGGTCTCACCTTGCTCTGCATGCAGTCTAAGAAATGTCAGGAACCTAATTAAAACCAATATATAGGACAGGTGGGCGTGGGTGCTACCACCAGGCGCAGAAGGGGTCTCTGGCCTTCTAATGTGTATGGAAATACACGGCATTAGATATACAGGGGTGGGGTCCTGGGGTGCACACCAATTGAGAGGTGCGACCCTGCGGAGACCTTTCAGTAGAACTGCATACAAAGTCAAGGGTGCAGGTGCACAAATTAAACTCCCAATTTAAACATTTTTGCAATAAAATTTTGCATTTTAGCGAGGTTCTTCGCTTAGTTATGGCCATAAGTAACGGCTTGCCCACCGCGACCAGGTGACCTCATTAGTCGGGCAAGTCCCTAACATTTTGCGGGGTACAAATCTAGGGCACAGGGCACCCCAAAATGGTGCAGCTGAGTGACCCCAGGGCAACACAAGACTGAAAGAAATATATAGTGAAACAAAGTGAGGATAGGTTAGTGAGAGAGGCTGCTAAAAGATAGCAGGGATAAGTAAGTGAGAGGTAAAAAAATGAGAGATAAAATAGTGAGAGGTGAAGTAGTGAGAGGTAGAGATTAGAAATGAATTACATTGAAATAAAACACACAATAGGGATGAAAGTGAAAATAAGTGTTAATTTGTGTTGCTCCTGAGGCCAAACAGCCACACCAGTCCAGGGGGGCCCACAACCCAGAAATGCACCCCCCCATCTGATAATCCATTAAACATTTGTGCAGGTCTCACCTTGCTCTGCATGCAGTCTAAGAAATGTCAGGAACCTAATTAAAACCAATATATAGGACAGGTGGGCGTGGGTGCTACCACCAGGCGCAGAAGGGGTCTCTGGCCTTCTAATGTGTATGGAAATACACGGCATTAGATATACAGGGGTGGGGTCCTGGGGTGCACACCAATTGAGAGGTGCGACCCTGCGGAGACCTTTCAGTAGAACTGCATACAAAGTCAAGGGTGCAGGTGCACAAATTAAACTCCCAATTTAAACATTTTTGCAATAAAATTTTGCATTTTAGCGAGGTTCTTCGCTTAGTTATGGCCATAAGTAACGGCTTGCCCACCGCGACCAGGTGACCTCATTAGTCGGGCAAGTCCCTAACATTTTGCGGGGTACAAATCTAGGGCACAGGGCACCCCAAAATGGTGCAGCTGAGTGACCCCAGGGCAACACAAGACTGAAAGAAATATATAGTGAAACAAAGTGAGGATAGGTTAGTGAGAGAGGCTGCTAAAAGATAGCAGGGATAAGTAAGTGAGAGGTAAAAAAATGAGAGATAAAATAGTGAGAGGTGAAGTAGTGAGAGGTAGAGATTAGAAATGAATTACATTGAAATAAAACACACAATAGGGATGAAAGTGAAAATAAGTGTTAATTTGTGTTGCTCCTGAGGCCAAACAGCCACACCAGTCCAGGGGGGCCCACAACCCAGAAATGCACCCCCCCATCTGATAATCCATTAAACATTTGTGCAGGTCTCACCTTGCTCTGCATGCAGTCTAAGAAATGTCAGGAACCTAATTAAAACCAATATATAGGACAGGTGGGCGTGGGTGCTACCACCAGGCGCAGAAGGGGTCTCTGGCCTTCTAATGTGTATGGAAATACACGGCATTAGATATACAGGGGTGGGGTCCTGGGGTGCACACCAATTGAGAGGTGCGACCCTGCGGAGACCTTTCAGTAGAACTGCATACAAAGTCAAGGGTGCAGGTGCACAAATTAAACTCCCAATTTAAACATTTTTGCAATAAAATTTTGCATTTTAGCGAGGTTCTTCGCTTAGTTATGGCCATAAGTAACGGCTTGCATGCAGAGCAAGGTGAGACCTGCACAAATGTTTAATGGATTATCAGATGGGGGGGTGCATTTCTGGGTTGTGGGCCCCCCTGGACTGGTGTGGCTGTTTGGCCTCAGGAGCAACACAAATTAACACTTATTTTCACTTTCATCCCTATTGTGTGTTTTATTTCAATGTAATTCATTTCTAATCTCTACCTCTCACTACTTCACCTCTCACTATTTTATCTCTCATTTTTTTACCTCTCACTTACTTATCCCTGCTATCTTTTAGCAGCCTCTCTCACTAACCTATCCTCACTTTGTTTCACTATATATTTCTTTCAGTCTTGTGTTGCCCTGGGGTCACTCAGCTGCACCATTTTGGGGTGCCCTGTGCCCTAGATTTGTACCCCGCAAAATGTTAGGGACTTGCCCGACTAATGAGGTCACCTGGTCGCGGTGGGCAAGCCGTTACTTATGGCCATAACTAAGCGAAGAACCTCGCTAAAATGCAAAATTTTATTGCAAAAATGTTTAAATTGGGAGTTTAATTTGTGCACCTGCACCCTTGACTTTGTATGCAGTTCTACTGAAAGGTCTCCGCAGGGTCGCACCTCTCAATTGGTGTGCACCCCAGGACCCCACCCCTGTATATCTAATGCCGTGTATTTCCATACACATTAGAAGGCCAGAGACCCCTTCTGCGCCTGGTGGTAGCACCCACGCCCACCTGTCCTATATATTGGTTTTAATTAGGTTCCTGACATTTCTTAGACTGCATGCAGAGCAAGGTGAGACCTGCACAAATGTTTAATGGATTATCAGATGGGGGGGTGCATTTCTGGGTTGTGGGCCCCCCTGGACTGGTGTGGCTGTTTGGCCTCAGGAGCAACACAAATTAACACTTATTTTCACTTTCATCCCTATTGTGTGTTTTATTTCAATGTAATTCATTTCTAATCTCTACCTCTCACTACTTCACCTCTCACTATTTTATCTCTCATTTTTTTACCTCTCACTTACTTATCCCTGCTATCTTTTAGCAGCCTCTCTCACTAACCTATCCTCACTTTGTTTCACTATATATTTCTTTCAGTCTTGTGTTGCCCTGGGGTCACTCAGCTGCACCATTTTGGGGTGCCCTGTGCCCTAGATTTGTACCCCGCAAAATGTTAGGGACTTGCCCGACTAATGAGGTCACCTGGTCGCGGTGGGCAAGCCGTTACTTATGGCCATAACTAAGCGAAGAACCTCGCTAAAATGCAAAATTTTATTGCAAAAATGTTTAAATTGGGAGTTTAATTTGTGCACCTGCACCCTTGACTTTGTATGCAGTTCTACTGAAAGGTCTCCGCAGGGTCGCACCTCTCAATTGGTGTGCACCCCAGGACCCCACCCCTGTATATCTAATGCCGTGTATTTCCATACACATTAGAAGGCCAGAGACCCCTTCTGCGCCTGGTGGTAGCACCCACGCCCACCTGTCCTATATATTGGTTTTAATTAGGTTCCTGACATTTCTTAGACTGCATGCAGAGCAAGGTGAGACCTGCACAAATGTTTAATGGATTATCAGATGGGGGGGTGCATTTCTGGGTTGTGGGCCCCCCTGGACTGGTGTGGCTGTTTGGCCTCAGGAGCAACACAAATTAACACTTATTTTCACTTTCATCCCTATTGTGTGTTTTATTTCAATGTAATTCATTTCTAATCTCTACCTCTCACTACTTCACCTCTCACTATTTTATCTCTCATTTTTTTACCTCTCACTTACTTATCCCTGCTATCTTTTAGCAGCCTCTCTCACTAACCTATCCTCACTTTGTTTCACTATATATTTCTTTCAGTCTTGTGTTGCCCTGGGGTCACTCAGCTGCACCATTTTGGGGTGCCCTGTGCCCTAGATTTGTACCCCGCAAAATGTTAGGGACTTGCCCGACTAATGAGGTCACCTGGTCGCGGTGGGCAAGCCGTTACTTATGGCCATAACTAAGCGAAGAACCTCGCTAAAATGCAAAATTTTATTGCAAAAATGTTTAAATTGGGAGTTTAATTTGTGCACCTGCACCCTTGACTTTGTATGCAGTTCTACTGAAAGGTCTCCGCAGGGTCGCACCTCTCAATTGGTGTGCACCCCAGGACCCCACCCCTGTATATCTAATGCCGTGTATTTCCATACACATTAGAAGGCCAGAGACCCCCTTCTGCGCCTGGTGGTAGCACCCACGCCCACCTGTCCTATATATTGGTTTTAATTAGGTTCCTGACATTTCTTAGACTGCATGCAGAGCAAGGTGAGACCTGCACAAATGTTTAATGGATTATCAGATGGGGGGGTGCATTTCTGGGTTGTGGGCCCCCCTGGACTGGTGTGGCTGTTTGGCCTCAGGAGCAACACAAATTAACACTTATTTTCACTTTCATCCCTATTGTGTGTTTTATTTCAATGTAATTCATTTCTTATCTCTACCTCTCACTACTTCACCTCTCACTATTTTATCTCTCATTTTTTTACCTCTCACTTACTTATCCCTGCTATCTTTTAGCAGCCTCTCTCACTAACCTATCCTCACTTTGTTTCACTATATATTTCTTTCAGTCTTGTGTTGCCCTGGGGTCACTCAGCTGCACCATTTTGGGGTGCCCTGTGCCCTAGATTTGTACCCCGCAAAATGTTAGGGACTTGCCCGACTAATGAGGTCACCTGGTCGCGGTGGGCAAGCCGTTACTTATGGCCATAACTAAGCGAAGAACCTCGCTAAAATGCAAAATTTTATTGCAAAAATGTTTAAATTGGGAGTTTAATTTGTGCACCTGCACCCTTGACTTTGTATGCAGTTCTACTGAAAGGTCTCCGCAGGGTCGCACCTCTCAATTGGTGTGCACCCCAGGACCCCACCCCTGTATATCTAATGCCGTGTATTTCCATACACATTAGAAGGCCAGAGACCCCTTCTGCGCCTGGTGGTAGCACCCACGCCCACCTGTCCTATATATTGGTTTTAATTAGGTTCCTGACATTTCTTAGACTGCATGCAGAGCAAGGTGAGACCTGCACAAATGTTTAATGGATTATCAGATGGGGGGGTGCATTTCTGGGTTGTGGGCCCCCCTGGACTGGTGTGGCTGTTTGGCCTCAGGAGCAACACAAATTAACACTTATTTTCACTTTCATCCCTATTGTGTGTTTTATTTCAATGTAATTCATTTCTAATCTCTACCTCTCACTACTTCACCTCTCACTATTTTATCTCTCATTTTTTTACCTCTCACTTACTTATCCCTGCTATCTTTTAGCAGCCTCTCTCACTAACCTATCCTCACTTTGTTTCACTATATATTTCTTTCAGTCTTGTGTTGCCCTGGGGTCACTCAGCTGCACCATTTTGGGGTGCCCTGTGCCCTAGATTTGTACCCCGCAAAATGTTAGGGACTTGCCCGACTAATGAGGTCACCTGGTCGCGGTGGGCAAGCCGTTACTTATGGCCATAACTAAGCGAAGAACCTCGCTAAAATGCAAAATTTTATTGCAAAAATGTTTAAATTGGGAGTTTAATTTGTGCACCTGCACCCTTGACTTTGTATGCAGTTCTACTGAAAGGTCTCCGCAGGGTCGCACCTCTCAATTGGTGTGCACCCCAGGACCCCACCCCTGTATATCTAATGCCGTGTATTTCCATACACATTAGAAGGCCAGAGACCCCTTCTGCGCCTGGTGGTAACACCCACGCCCACCTGTCCTATATATTGGTTTTAATTAGGTTCCTGACATTTCTTAGACTGCATGCAGAGCAAGGTGAGACCTGCACAAATGTTTAATGGATTATCAGATGGGGGGGTGCATTTCTGGGTTGTGGGCCCCCCTGGACTGGTGTGGCTGTTTGGCCTCAGGAGCAACACAAATTAACACTTATTTTCACTTTCATCCCTATTGTGTGTTTTATTTCAATGTAATTCATTTCTAATCTCTACCTCTCACTACTTCACCTCTCACTATTTTATCTCTCATTTTTTTACCTCTCACTTACTTATCCCTGCTATCTTTTAGCAGCCTCTCTCACTAACCTATCCTCACTTTGTTTCACTATATATTTCTTTCAGTCTTGTGTTGCCCTGGGGTCACTCAGCTGCACCATTTTGGGGTGCCCTGTGCCCTAGATTTGTACCCCGCAAAATGTTAGGGACTTGCCCGACTAATGAGGTCACCTGGTCGCGGTGGGCAAGCCGTTACTTATGGCCATAACTAAGCGAAGAACCTCGCTAAAATGCAAAATTTTATTGCAAAAATGTTTAAATTGGGAGTTTAATTTGTGCACCTGCACCCTTGACTTTGTATGCAGTTCTACTGAAAGGTCTCCGCAGGGTCGCACCTCTCAATTGGTGTGCACCCCAGGACCCCACCCCTGTCTGTCTATATTAGCGCTGAGGCCTTCATCGACAAATATCGGGCTTATGAGTGTCTTTGGCGCACAAAGTCCAAGGACTTTCATCCAGGGGCTAACCTGGATTAGGTTTGTAAAATAATCCAAAATCTATGCACTGTGTTTCTTAAGGAGCACAAGAAAATTCAGGCTTCCCAGAGATTGAGTGCTGGAGCCGACCAAATTTATCAAATATCCCTCTGGTATTACAATCTCCTAAAGTTCACCATCATTCAGGAGAGCAAGTCATAGGACATTGCGGCGAATATGAATGAAAATTCGCAGACCATGTCACTAAGTAGAGACAATGTTCAAGTTTTTTTCCTATCGAATGGATTCCTCTTGCCAATGGACAGCCCCCACTCTGTTAAAATAGGCCATGTACTGTTCCCTGACCTGTTTGGCCCATGACCTCCCCCTATTCTGTTGTTTCTGGGTTTCCAAGGGGGATATCTGCACTACCTCCTCTGGCAGATCTGGGTATTCTTATAGTGCTGTGCCTGTAGCCCTTTGCTGTGTTGCTTGGCCGCGGAGAAAATTGTACAGGACACAGCACGCCAAGACAACCCAGTGTAATATGTCACCCTCAGTTTGATGACAGTGTGGAATATTAGCCAGGTTTCCAAACGCATTTTCCACAATACGGCGTGCCCTGTATAGCCTGTAGTTGACGATTAATTTATCATGGTTTAGGTCCCTTTGTGTATATGGCTTCAGTATGTGCTCATGCATGGCGATTGCCTCATCTGCCACAAACACAAAATTCAGCCCATGTTTTGTTCCTGGACAGACGGCAAGTTAAGGGTGTTGGCGGTGAGTCTCTTGTAGGATTTTGTATCCTTTAAAGTGCCACCATCGGAAGCACGCCCATTCCTGCCAACATCCAGGAAGATGAACTCATAGTTCGCATTCACCACTGCCATCAGTACAACACTAAAATAGCCCTTGTAATTGTAGTAGTAGGAACCACTGTTGACAGGCTGGGGTATGCGGACATGTTTGCCGTCAATGGCTCCTCCACAATTTGGGAAGTTCCATAAAGCTGGTCCTCTGCGATTGCTTTCTACTCGATCACGCTGGTAGGGAACTGAAATCAAGTAAATAAAATTGATTAGTAATTGTTTTTTTTTACAGCAACACAGTGCCGACACAGAACCACCTCCTACCCCAGACCTTTATCTCCTATTAAACACTTCAAACCCATCAAGCGACCCTTGCACTAAACCCACACTGACGCCCACCCGCCACAAAACCATGCTAAAAACTGCGCCGCAAGGGAAAGAAAAGTGACACACCAGAGGACGTCTTTCTGATGCGAGAAGAGCAGGTTCTATGAAGGCCCTTTGACCAATATGATGCCTATGCAACATATTTGGCAGATGGTTTACGCCAGCTGGCTCCAAACCAGCAATTGGCATTTGAGAGATTCAGCAGCGAGCTCTTGTTTCAAGGGAGTTTAGGGTGCCTTAAAATTGACAGCCAAATAGTTGGCCTTTCCCAGTACACATTATGTCCATAGCAGTACTGCCCCTTACACATCATGACCACAGTAGTACATTACTATGTGCACATTATGCGTAAACAGTATAGTAATGACCTGTACACATTGTGCCAGAGCTATAGCTAGACATTTTGATACCCTGAGGGGAAAAAGTTCAAATTCCCCCCCCCCCCCCCCCAAAAAAAAAAGAAAAGCAAAAATGCTGGGACTTCTAGTCCTGATCACTATATTTTGGCAGGTTGACACTCTACACATACACTATACAAACAGTCTGTAGGGGGCACTATACATTATACTAGAAAGACAAGGGGATGTCAATCACACTGGTCAATTGAATAAACAATTGTAGGGTGAGCCTCTCTTATTTATTATAAGGCACAAAATGGTGCTACCCTTGGACATTAAATTGTGCAAAGAGGGTTTTTGGAAAGAAAAGTATGTCCGTGTTGGGTACACCAAGGAGAGAAAATTATTTATAAAAATTAACTTTTAATGATTCAATTAAGAACTTAATTCTTAATTGAATCATTAAAAGTTAATTTTTATAAATAATTTTCTCTCCTTGGTGCACCCAACACGGACATACTTTTCTTTCCAAAAAAACTCTTTACTATACATTATAGTCTACAGGAGGGCACCATCAGACTGTGTGGGTGCACACAAGGACAACCGGTGCTTCAAGCCATGAAAAAAGAGAGTGACTTCTTATGATGGAGCATGGCCTCATGGGAGGGGTAAAGCCTCATGGTCTGAACTCCTGATGTTAGGATTCCTGTGGCTATACTGCTGGCTCTTACAGTTATAGGAGCCAGGTGCTGCATGTAATGTTAAAATGCTGCACCCAGCCCCCGTCACTGAGCATTGGGTACATTTGCATACCTCCCAACTGACCCGCTAAACGCGGGAACGTCCCGGTTTTTGGGGACATTCCTGCATCCCTCCCGTGGCTGGCAGTGTCCCGCTGCGCGGGGGGGGAGCAGTTGGGAGTTCCCCCAATCTGACACAATAGACGCTGAGGCCGAAAACGGGGGCGCGGCCCAATTTGCATAAGCTGCACCCTCATTTGCATATACCCCGCCCCCTTTCGGGCACTAGCGCGGATTGACAAAGTTGGGGTATATATAGTAACAAAAGATAATATAAAATATACAATACAATTATCTACTATCTCTGGGCTGCAGCTTCATTTGAATAAGGAGTGCTAACTCCTGCAATCCTGCATCCCTGGAATCCCCAGCTCCACGCAAGTCATCACTCCTGCATTCCTGCATCTCTGGTATCCCCAGCTCCATGCCAGTCATCACTCCTGCATTCCTGCACCGCTGGTGTCCTCAGTCCCTATGCAAGTCTGCATCACTGGTGTGTCCATCTTCCAGCAAACCTGCCTTCCTGCATCTCTGGTGTCCCCACATCTGTGCAAGCCTGCTTCTCAGTAATGCTGGAAACTCCAGTTCCAGAGAACTCTTAACTTTATGTTATTCAGCCATTGATTTTATTCCCATTCAGTCATTGACTTCATCTTATTCAGATATTAACTTTGTTCTTTCAGTCACTCATTCCTTCATTCAACCATAGATACTTACCTGTAACCATATGCATAAATAAATCTTACATTAAACCTTTCAGAAAGGGGACATTAAATCCACCTACGTTCCGGTCAGTAACACACATACCGTTCCACTACCAGCGTCTGTATTGCAATTGTGGCTGTGCGACTTCTGCAAGCTGCAACTGCACCTACAGTAGAAGATCCAGGACCCCACAGGTAGTGGGACCCCAATGCAAATCACTGGCAACCCCTGCACTTGAGCCCCACATCGCCCAAAAACATCTAGGGGTACAGGTTATTCATTACTGACTCTCTGGGTGACATTTATTAGAGATCGATGTTGGGTTTTTGGCGATTTTTATCGCAAAAAAGGCCGTTTTTTCATTTTTTTCCCAAATCGACTATTTGCGGCATAAATCGCACTTTTTGCCGCGAAATCGCACTTTCTGAAAGTGCGATTTTTTTTTAACTCCCGAATTCGCATCCAGATGTTTTCCCCAATGAAAAATATACAATTCGCATTTTTAATGAGATGCGAATTTGGAAATCGCCCAAAAAAATGTTCTAAACTTCAAAAAAAAAAAATAGACCTGATCCTGACTGGCGATTTTGTCAGAAACATGGCGATTTTGTCAGAACCATGCACAGATCATTGTGATCTGTGTATGGTTCTTTGGTAAAATATGTGTAAAAGTAAAAAAAAAAAAAACGGCGTGGGGTCCCCCCTCCTGTACATAACCAGCCCCGGGCTCATTGAGCCGGACCTGGTTCCAAAAATACGGGGGACAAAAAGCGTAGGGGTCCCCCGTTTTTCTGAAACCAGCCCCGGACTATTGGACCGGTCCTGGTTCCAAAAATACGGGGGCCAAAAAATCTGGGGTCCCCCGTATTTTGAAACCAGCACCGGGCTCCAACAGCCTGCAGTGTCATGCCACAGCCGGGGGACACTTTTTACACAAGGTCCCCCGGCCGTACCATGAGCACCGTGGCTGGTCAGCCTTGGACGGGGTACCTGGAGGAGTGGGGACCCCCCAATAAAGGGGTCCCCCCCCAGGCTTCACCCGTCCAGGGCTGAAGCCCGGGGCTGTCACCGGCGTCCCTGGCCATTGGACGCCAGCCTGATATGGTTAAATTCACATTCCTAACATTGCTTAATACAGGAGAACTACAAGTGCCAACAGACCTCCCCCGCATGCTGGGACTTGGAGAACCACAAGTCCCAGCATGCGGGGCATTAATGGGCCAGCTGGGACTTGTAGTCCACCTGTAAAAAGAATGTTCAAATAAAACACACACACAGAAAAGTAAAACTTTATTACATACACATTCACACACCTCACTTTTACACCCACATTCTTACCGATCCAGGATCCAGCGCTGGTCTCTCTGCAGCAGAGCCGGACAGCCCGCAATGTCAGCGGGCTGAACCGGCTTTCTCTGATGCAGCTAACAGCTTCTGTCGCGCTGTCCCAGCGCGACACAGGCTGAGAGCGTGATTGGGCGATGCGTCTCCATGGAGACGCATAGCTCAGCCCTGATTGGCTGAGCTATGCGTCTGCATGGAGACACATAAGCCGGAGACGCTCTCAGCCTCTGTTGCGCTGGAACAATGCGACTGAAGCTGTTAGCTGCATCGGAGAAAGCCGGTCAGCCCGCTGTCAGTGCGGGCTGTCCGGCTCTGCTGCAGAGAGACCAGCGCTGGATCCTGGATCGGTAAGAATGTGGGTGTAAAAGTGAGGTGTGTGGATGTGTATGTAATAAAGTTTTACTTTTCTGTGTGTGTGTTTTATTTGAACATTCTTTTTACAGGTGGACTACAAGTCCCAGCGGGCCCATTAATGCCCCGCATGCTGGGACTTGTGGTTCTCCAAGTCCCAGCATGCGGGGGAGGTCTGCTGGCACTTGTAGTTCTCCTGTATTAAGCAATGTTAGGAATGAGAATTTAACCATATCAGGCCGGCGTCCAATGGCCAGGGACGCCGGTGACAGCCCCGGGCTTCAGCCCTGGACGGGTGAAGCCTGGGGGGGACCCCTTTATTGGGGGGTCTCCACTCCTCCAGGTACCCCGTCCAAGGCTGACCAGCCACGGTGCTCATGGTACGGCCGGGGGACCTTGTGTAAAAAGTGTCCCCCGGCTGTGGCATGACACTGCAGGCTGTTGGAGCCCGGTGCTGGTTTCAAAATACGGGGGACCCCCAGATTTTTTGTCCCCAGTATTTTTGGAACCAGGACCGGTCCAAGAGTCCGGGGCTGGTTTCAGAAATACGGGGGACCCCTACGCTTTTTGTCCCCCGTATTTTTGGAACCAGGTCCGGCTCAATGAGCCCGGGGCTGGTTATGTACAGGAGGGGGGACCTCACGCCAATTAATTTTTTTTAATCACAAAATCCCACATTTTAACAAAATCGCACCTTTTCATGACTAAAAAATCGCACCTTTTCACCCCGAAAATCGCCCTACATCGCACTTTCTTGCACTTTTCATGCCGGAATACACACCTCATTAAATATGCGAATTCGCGGCAAAAATGCGATTTTAAAAAACGGCGATACAGGGCGATTTGGGAAAAAATCGCATTTTCTCAAAAATGGTAAACCCACTGAATCTCGCCCTCTGTCTTCAGACCTACTTGAAATAACAATTGTGCCAGCATGGCGGTTTGATAAACAGTCAGAGTAGATGAGAACACTTCAATTGTGACTGTCCTTGTTGTTCTGTAGGCCCACTCTAATTGTTACTACCTTGTGTAGTTTAAAGCATCCGTGGGTATGTAGAATCATCCTGGATGAGTTACATTTTATGGTCAAGAGAGACGTGCCCACATTTTTAATATGCTGTTGTTTGATTCTTGTACCGCACAATTAAGGACATTTCCTGTAACATCTGTTCACATTGTTGAAACAAGAGTCAATTACATGTTTCCATCAGCAATACACATCAGACATTTGCAAGCAAATCAAACAAAACAAGCAGTCAGAGCAGATCATACCATAAAACAGGATAAGATAAAAGAAATTCAATTCTGCAGATTACAGCAGGTGGAAACCCAGTAACCGTAAAGAAAAGGTAGAAGATGAGACTATAATTAGATGGATTAATTAGTAAATGTTAAGGAACAGTCATGATTATAATCTAAGATACAACTGTGGCAAATTTACATCCCAGGGAAATTATAAAATAAACTATAAAGAATAAAGGAAAAATCAGTCCCCTGTTGTCACTAGAGTGATATGTTATGCATTTATATATTTAATGATTGTTTTTTGTTTTTTTAAATGATGAACATTATTGTTTTTTTTTTTTATTTGTTTCTCTTCATAAAAGAAGAAGCGGCTCTTGGTACTATTTTGGTTTACAACACATCAGTTGTATAAAAATATACAGTATGTATTTTAATTAGTTAGTTATTAAATCTATATGGATTCTGTATTATGTTACTAACTTTGGTTTAGCGCACAGAAGAGTGACAAGAAATTCAGTAATTATTTGATTGTTTAGATCAGCGGTTCTCAAACTGTGGGTCCTGACCCCTAAAGTGGGTCACGACCTTCTCAGCATGGGGTCGCGACTCCATGTTGCTGACCATCAGGCTGATGACTTTTCTAATCAGTCAGTGATTCAAGGAGTCTGAAAATCAGTTGAATTGTCTGTTATTTTAGACTCCCCCCATCATTTTATGCCCCCTCAATGCTGCCATGTATGTGCCGTCTGCTGACACACATGTGATGACCTTCTGCAGTAACTTTCTGGGGTCCTGTCATTATTTTTTTGTCTGATGGGGACCCAGAGCAAAATAGTTTGAGGACCCCTGGTTTAGATAATTTTTTTTATAGTGTCTGATCTGACGAAAGTGGGGTACTTGGCCCCCAAATTCTAAAGGGTTAAATGACTCAGTGTCCCACCTTCTGTAATGAACCACAATATGACACTTTTGGAACTTTCATTTTAAACACATTTATAGGATTGTGACAATACTACACATTGATTTTTAACATTTTCTTCACCTGTTTGGTGGAGTTTCACATATCAAATTTAAAGTGAACTAAGATGAAAAGAAAATTGTTATACCTGATCCACAATTCAAAATTCACAACACACAAAAAGGAACTTTCCCATCACTTTTTGTTTAATATTTCTATCACATAGAGCCCATGACGATTCTCATTGTTAAACTTGTATTAGATAACTCAGTGATCCACAATGCACTCCATTTATCTTTTGAGCCTGTCGGGATCTACTGCCAGTGTTACTGCATTATTGAACAGGGCACAGGCGTGAAAGGGAAACCCATACTGCTGGGAGAGAGCATTGCTGGGAGAGAGCAGCCAGGTCAGCTCAGCTGGGAGGAAGTGATCAAGGAGTGATAACAGCAAAGAGGCAGTATGGAAGGCATGATGACTGCGATCATGTCATCATAAGCCTCGATATACAATGCAACATTTCTGACATTATACAATGGTGGCATGGCCATGATGATGTAATTCTGTGAGATTCTCATGATCTTCCACCTTTACTGCCCACTTTACTCACTAAGTGGGTGGTCGGTCAGGGGTGCAGATCACACCAGGAGACTTGCCCCTTCTTTCTGGAGGCCAGGAGGGACACCCGATATCTGACAGCCTCCTGGAAATCTGTGAGGGTGGTAGGCAATGGAAACCCAAAGCGACCATCACAAGAAAGTTTTTTGTTTGCAGTGGAGCATATGTGGCATCATGATGTCACTCTGCTGAGAAGAAGAGGAGCCGCAAAGAGGAGCAGGAAGACAACAGAAGTAAGTTTGATAGAGGGGATAGGATTGGAGTGCCCACATCTCTGTGAGAGATGTTCAGAATATCTGCTAAAAATGCCAGCATCACTCACATTTTTTATATAAATTTAAATAAAAAATGGTGTGCAAAAATTTCCACACCTATTCACTTGGCACTCAAAGGGTTAAGCTGCAAACATAAGCTTCATCAGCTGCAGAGGGTCTCCACCGACTTGTATCTAGCTTTATATAGTAAGATTGACAATGTAACTGTCTATATAAGATCATACAATGAAAATTCAGAAAACATGGCATTAAGCAAATCAAAGCCAATTATGCCTCAGTAGTTAACTAAAGCCTTTTATTATAAGGATTTTAGAATACTCTATATCAGTGATGGAGAACCTTGGCACTTCAGCTGTTGTTAACTTACACATCCCAGCATGCCCTGCATCAGTTTTAGCATGGCCAAAGAGTAAAACTGTAGCATGGAATGCTGGGATGTTTAGTTCAACAACAGCTGGAGTGCCAAGGTTCTTCATCACTGCTCTTTATTGACATCAGCTGATGATCTATGCACAACTGTGTGATTTTTAAGTAACGTGTTGGGTTGGGCCAATAATAGTATGAATATATGTGTAGTATATTGTATTTTTTAATTAAATTGATTTGTTTGGCAAATATACTATCTGTCACCAACCAGCGCCTCTAGTAGGTGACAGATAGTACTGTACATCTGCCACTGTTTTTTTTCAGTCTTCAATACTCTGGGGGGTATTCAATGCTCTGGCGAGCGCACGGCAGCGAATCCTGTTTTGGATTCGCTGTGCGCTCGCCGTCATTCACTGTCACCCCACTATTCGACGTCAGCTCCCAGCCCACACTATTCAATGCGTCAGGGGCTCGCTGCCCCTGATGGCGAAAATAAACCCCTATGGCGAATTGCAGTCAGCGCTCTAACCCTGCTGCTGCGGCTACACTGGGGATGGAGCTGGATTCCCGGCGGGGGTGCATGCTGATGCTGCCGGGAGCCGAGGACGGGGACGGGTCAGCACTCTGGGGATGAAGCTGGAGACCCGGCGGGGGTGCACGAGGACGGGAACGGTCAGCAGACCTCCGGCTCCAGCAGCGCTGGAACTGACATCTGCAATCACCGCGCAGGGTCTGCTGGAGCCGGAGGTCTGCTGTTGCTGGAGCCGTCTCCCTACTCATCACACAGGCAGTGTCCCGGCTCTCTCCCCTGCTGCAGCTACACTGCAGGGGATGGAGCGGAGTCCAGGCGGGGGAGCGCGATGATGCCGTCTGGATCCCCCACACAGCCTGAGGATGGGTTCAGCAGCAGTAGAAGTCCTCCGGCTCCAACAGCCCCGGCGCTGACATCTTCTATCACCACGCTGGGGCTGCAGGAGCTAGGCTCCTGTCTGCATTACACGTCCCCATATGTTGCCTTCAAATGTGACTGCACCCGCATGCCTACCCGAACCCCCCCCTCCCCCCGGCGCAGCTCAGCTGGCTGTCAGTTCGGTGAGGGGAAAAAAAATCGAAATAAAATAGAGGTGCTTGTAAAGTGGGGGAAAAAAGCAAGAACCTTCAAAAAAAATTAAAACCTGTTTTTTTAATGACATAAAAAAACAAAAACCATTAATTTTACAAGTACACATCACAGTTCACCTAAAAAAGATGACGAATGCTAAACGGAGAATCATGGCGAAAATCAATGGAGAAAGCAGTTCTCCATTTGAGCATTGAATACACTGTCGGCGAATTCCACTAAAAACCCCATTGAAAATCACAGGCGAATTGTGGAGAATCATTTACGGCAAATCGGCAGACATTCGCTGTTCATTTGTGGCGAATTGCCTCCATTGAATATGGCGAATTGTTTTTTCTAACAGAAAATTCGCCGTTAACCCAGCGAATTGCCAGATTCACTGAAAAAAACGGCGAATCTGAGGCATTGAATACTGGCCTATATTGGAGTTCTACAATTTTCTCTGGATCAGGTGCTGCAGTTGAAGCAGGTGCTTTTAGTATTAGTCATCTTTCCATCGCCACCACAAGAGACCAGCGCTCAACTGTTTTGTGTTGTTATTTGTTTACCATGCAAATATTTGATGGCTTTGTACTACTGAACGGTTACTTGACTGCATAGAGATGTTTTTTCGATGAGAGATTAATTTCTGATATCAACTATTGTGGTTTAATATTAAAAGTTTTAATTATTAAAAATTCTAAACATTTTTATGATGAATTTTACTTTCTGTACTAGCATTGCCTCCTTTATACATTGATATTGTTGTTGGTTCACAGCAGCAGCTTACATACTGTATGCCAAACCACACCTGGGGGCATATTTATTTATATTCGGTGTTGGATTTGATTTTATGTTCAATTTAAATCACTTATTTAACCCTATATCGAGCAAACAAAAAAAAAATGTTGTCACTTACTGCTGCACTATTACTAAAAGTTAACCTTTGATAGATTTAATTAAAATAACTTAATATCAACAGTCGGTGAAATGTAAAGTAAAGAATATTGGGTGTAAGTAACATAAAATAGGGTACTTGTGTAGTTTCACTGCATCACTTCCCAGCAGATCGTATGCAAATCCCAAGCGCAGCGAACCCCGCGAGGGTATGCAGAATAAATGTCAAGTAATCAGTGTCCCCTCACTGGGCTCGCTGCGCTCACCACGCTTCGGGCTCGTTTTCAGCATTCGCTCACTACGCTTCAGACTCGCCACACTTTATAATATCAGCTCCACGCCGACGTGAATAGTGGGGATATGCACAGGTCAGGAGGACGTGTATCACGTCCGCTCGCCATGCTTCGGGTTGACGTGGATAGTGTGGGTGTGCTAAATCGCATATCGAATCGTTTGCAAATCGTATGCACATATCGCATGCGATTTGCATCCGATGCAATCTGCAGGGAAGTGCCACCATGAAACTACACAAGTACCAAAAATAGTGTTTTAAAATCAAGGCCATATGCAGGGGTGGATTGGCCCAGCGGGAAACCGGGCCATTTCCTGGTGGGCCAGCCCAAAAAAGCCATGAAGTGCTGGGTCATGGACCGCCATCTCTGTGTGTTAGCCGCCACGGCCACAGCACTTTGCCCTGAACAAATATGACTTGTGTGAGGATGCTCCCCAGCACTGCAGGCAGCTGAGGAGTTTTTTGCACACTGGGTATCAAGGCGCTGTCAGCCCGCTGTCAGGCTAATATGTGCGGACCCCCACTCAAGCACCCAACAGCTGGTGTGTGCCCATTTGCAGCACTTTTGCGGGTGCTGTTAGCCAGGAGCACTGGAACCGGATGAAACGCAGCAAACTGGCCATTCAATGTCCTGCTGTACCTCCAGATGTTGGTCCTGCCTGCTCTCTTCACTGCCGCCCAATCTGCGCCATGCACAGTGGTGAGTAGCACACATTTATGCTCATGTATATTGTGGGGATCAAGGTGTGTCATTTTGTGGGTTCCTGTATGCTGTTTACAGTGATTAGCATCTCCTACAGCCCCTCCACTACCAGGGTGATCTGACATACTCCCAGTGACCCCCTCCACCCCACAATTTCCTTGTACCTCTTTACCCCTCTATGTGCCCACCTCACCCCACCTGGTGCCCCCCCTCCACTCACAATCCCCTGTGCCCACATCACCCATCCCGTACTATAACCCCCACACCGTATCCTGTGCCAACTTCACTGCTTCCTCAATCACTATCCACTATGACCATCCTTCACTCCGCCCCATGCTGTAATCAGTATTCTGCCCACCAACATCCTGACCATTGATCATTACATAAGATAACGCTGGAAAGGAGAGATTTATCATGTGTAATGACCAGCGGTCAGGATGTTGGTGCGCAGAATACCGACTCCAGCATCCTGGCCTGACCCTGCTGCACATACAAGAGGAGGCTCTTGTGGACGCTGGGTGCTGCTGGTCCCACACCTTCCGTCCCTACTTGGGGTGGCCTGGCTCTCCTCTTGCTGCCGTTTGATCCCCGATGGTCAAACATTTGGGGTGGCCCTGCTCTCCTACCACTACTGCTGGATCCCCATTGGTTGCCCATGTGGGTGGCATAACTCTCCTCCCACCGCCGCTGGATCCCCTCTGGGCACCTTTGCTTAACCCCGCTCCCATTTAAATAAATATTCCAAAGTGAGTTTCTATCCATTTCCCTGCTGTCACTCTCCCCTTCCCTGTCCCTGCTGTCACTCTCCCCGCCTCTCAGCAGAACCTGCCTCTCAGTAGACCCTGCCCCCTATTAGGGCTGCTTCCAAAAAATTCCCAGGCTGGTATTCCCACGTTGGTATTAAACCAGCTTAATGTTTGCTTAACAAGCCATGAAGTGCTGTGTGTCCACCGTCTGTACATTTCTTCACAAGGGCACCCACGAAGTATTTATGGAAAGAGACTATGCCGGACACCACCTTGAATACATTACCTTAATCATGGCATCAAAAGAATCGCATAGAGAAAGTACTTTGAAATATCTAGTGAATAAGGAATCATAAGCGACTGCACACAACTGGATATATCCAAGGGCTATGAAGAACCATTATTACAGTGAACTTTTCATAGCTAATGAAATGTGCTGCACATACTTTTTGTACTAGATCCCATCTTATCTCATCTCATTGCATTGCAAAACCTATGCAATGCGATGAGATGCGATATTGTATACAATAATTGTACCGTGTATGGGCACCTTAATGCCGCCCATACACGTCCCGATACGGGCGTGCGTTCCGTGGTTGACTAGCACGGATCACATTGCATTGCATTGCCTGTGCATGCAATGCAATGCAATGTGATGAAAACAAAGTACAAAAAGTATGTGCAAGCACATACTTTTTGTACTGTGCGATGAGGTGCCACGGGAGCGTGCAACCTCAAAGCACACATCGGACAGCCTGCATTGCAGCGTGTATGGGCTGCTTAAGTCCTTTATCACAACCCTTCTGTTTATTTATTTTTTTGCCCTAATCATGTTATTCAAAGGTAAACTACAAGTATTACTACCTTTTTAATGGTAAAATAGTTATCATTACATAAGGATTAATTAAACTTACATTTTTTGCATTTAAGAACTGTATTCCATTAAAAGAAGCGTCCAATAATCAGTTACTGTATGTGTATTTGCATTGTTAATTGTACTAGACTATTGTCATATCACTACATTCACCTTGAAAAAGCCCTAAGAGCGAAACGCGTCGGTGTGGTGGAGCCCAGACACCCATTATTGGTACCCAGACTCAGCCATCTTATTGTGACCGGACCAGCTTTCCAGAGCAAAATCCCAGCAGCCGCTCAATACCAGGACACTGCACCAACAAACCAGGTTGAGCCCTACACCAACTGGAGCTCCCTGGGTTGGAGGACTACATCACTCCTACTTTCCTGTATCGGCAAACATCTATTTGGGACATTACCAGGAAGCGTTTATAGGAACGGACACTTTTTTCTCAAGGATTATAGTCTCATCCTTGAGAAAATTGGGTGACTATCTCAGCTCCACTTTGTTATCACTCATTATTTAGTACAAGCCATTTCATATATCTATATATGTGTTTTATTTTAAAGTGTATTTTTAATAAATGTATTTTTTACCTTGACCTGTTGCATATTAGTAGGTAAAAGCGCAGTTTCACACACACCCTTTTTTCATATCACTACATACCTGAGTCATCCATATATGTTTTTGACACTATTTGCATGTACTGTTACACAGAGTAATTAGAAGACTAAAACTGAAAAGGGCAGGAGATGGTGGTAGACATGTGTGATTGGCGGTGTTGGACACACCCAATGGGTGGTGTTAGACATGCCCAATAGGTGGTGCTAGAAAAAAGCTTTTGATGGTGCACCCCCTAATAAAATGTGCTGCGTACGCTTATGGCAATACTGATGATTTAATACTTGCAATAGTAAAAATGTTGGCTACTTTGTCGAATGTTCTTGCCATTTGTTTTATAAAGGACGCACCTCCAGACCTTTAAAGGTGTGCATTGGGGAACATTTAAACAACATAAAAAGGGAATAGAATCTCATTCTATCCCCATCATTTTAAACTTAAACACAACTCCTCTTGTAGTCACATTATTAGGTTTGGTTTGGCGGTATCAAACAAGTGTTGGGCACCGTTAGGAATTGCAATTTAGCAAGCACTTTAGCCCGAGAAGAGATGAGCTATATTTATGATTTTAATACCCTAACCCCGAGGGGCCTCAACTTATAAATTCCTTTATTTTATCCCCATCCATTTATATTCTGTATTTTAAACTTTATCACGTTTTATTGTTCACAGACTTCTTTTATTGTGTGTGTTGTTTATAATGAGATTTACATATGTAACTCATTGTTATATCCCATCTTTATTATTGGTCCAGTCCTGGAGAGTGATCCCGTTCTTGGTTTGGGAATAGAGGAATACCATGGAGGGGAAGAATACCTGTTATTGTGGGGACCAGAAATGAATCACCTTGAAGATCTAGTAACTTCCATCTTTGGAACCCACTTCCAGTGGTGGTAATACTAAATGGAAGCATGCGCACTGACTGACCTTCCGCAAGTCTAGAGTATAATCGCGGACATCGACAGGACTCACTTCCGGCTGAAGTGATGGAAGCCGGAAGTGAGGTAGCTGTACACGTGGCTGGGGAAGAAGTTATGTCGCGGACCGGAAACACAAAACGTTGGGAACGCCGTTGATAAACATATGGGGCCAAATGTAATAGGATGAGAATTTCAGAAAGTGAGAGATTTTGGGAGAGTTTTCCCATGTTTTTTAAAGCAGCAATCAATTACATGGCAAAATCAACCTGGTTTTTCAGTGTAATTGATTGCTGCTTTAAAAAAAAGGGGAAAACTCTCCCAAAATCTCTCACTTTCTGAAACTCTCATTCTATTACATTTGGCCCACGGAATTTTATTTGTATGTAATGTGATTGGTTGTGTCTATTATGATAATGTTTTTATTTAATTGGACAATGTGGGTATATAACCACTCAATATGACACCAGAGTCATTCTCCTTGAAAAAGACCACATGTGTGGTCGAAAACGCATTTGGAGCTCTGGTGTATATGTAGGACCTTGGATAAAATCCGGACTTCTTACTTAGCCTGCTTTGGACGGTGCATCCCAGGTTTATCTTCCATTGTTTAAGCGCTTATGAGAACTGATACACTTCATGTTCTCCATCCATCTTGGTAATTACACATTTTTTTCTGCTGTTCCACTCTTTTCTATTGTTATGTTTATGTGAATAAAAATGGTATTGCACCATATACCATTTTCTAGTCTATTTTTGGTACCCATCTGAGAGAATGTGTGAGTCAGAAGGATCCGGTCTTAATTTCACCTATAGTAGTCGATTTTGGAGAAAAGGAGACTCTGCATAAGTAAGATGAACGTATGGTCAATTTTTGCTGTTGAATGCTTTCATATTACGGAGAAGAGGACCGTCCCCATTGATATAGGGACGTATCATTCTCAAATTAAGGCGCCAGTGGAGGGAGCATCCAACTCTTTTGTCTTGTTTCCATATTTTAGGGGTGTAGGGTCACCACTGTGGATGTGCCCACTAAGGCTGCCTGATGCACAAACTGATTTTTTTTCTGTTTTATTGCTAATCAGCTCCTATTTGTCATGTTACAAGCTGGGTTTGAAAAATGGCAGGTAGGAGCTGATTGAAGCTTGATACATCTGGCTCTATGTCTAGCAGAGAGAACTGGAGTATGGAGCCTCTGAATGGGTTTGGCTGCATTCGGAGGGAATGAGAAATGAGGTTACTGTGGCAGTATGCTGTACCTGCTCAGTGCCATGAAATTTATACCATAAAGATAATCTAAAGAAATTATACAATTTTCTGGGGGTGGGGGTGGAGTTCTGCCATTTTAATATGCTCTGAACACTTGTAAGTGGCTGTTGTGATGAGGTAGCATTTGAACGGTCTGGAGATAGACTGATGTCAACCTACATGTAAAGTATGGCATTTATGTGATTATTGGATGGTAACCAAAATTGGGTGTTACATTGGAGTTATAAAGTTGGGGCAATGATATATAAAGTATATTTCTGTGACTTTTGGATGTATTTACATTTAAAATGCAAAGCTACTGTACAAAGGTGTATATCCAGTGCCTAAAGTGGTCCTGGAGAAGTGAGGTAGCTCATTTCCCTCTTCTACCTCTTCTACCTAATTAAGGCCAAGCCAGGGACAGTGAATTCGGTTTTGGTACCACCGTGCAAATTATGATGCTTGTCTGTTAGAATTACTGTGCAAGGCCAAGGTGGAGGGTAAAGTAGTTCCACCTCACCATTACAGGTAGTTTCACCCCCCCCCCCCCACACACACACACACACACATACATACATACATACATACATACATATACACACACACACTTTAACCACTGTGTATATCTATTCACTGGGTGTTAATAATAATAAATATTCCTTCTGTAATCATAGATAAATGTGCTTTTTTGGGGTTTTGAAATTCATGTTGCAATTGGCGGCACTCTTAGAAATAAATGAAGCACATGCTCCTATTAATACAGTATATCAACACTTCAAAGATGTAATGCCTCATTATCAGGATGAAAAACAAGTCCAAACACATACCTTATAGTAACCACCTCACCCATGTGTCCAGCCAGCATCTGATGTCAGCCCCACATGTCCGTCACCATGACTCCCAGGTATATTACATAAAACACAACACAAACTTATTCAACATATTACCTACATGTCCACAATAACATAGACAGTATCATAATGAGACTCTATATTGATCTGAAATCTTCTATTAATCGAATACAATACATATACTGTAACACATGTTGCATCACAAAAAAAATCCTTAAAGGTACACGTCATACATAGAATAAATGACAATATATGTAAACATCTCCGAGAATGTCTACATGCAATAGACAATAGTTATAGAAAGTCAATACCCCATGTCAAGCATACTTAGAAGAGGTTACATAACATTCTAGGCTCATTCCAATCTATTGAAAGGTGTCTCAAAGTCTAAATAAAATAGATATCAGACAGAGAGTAACTGTTTCACTAAAGGAAACTATGTAATCCTCTGTGCTCATTTAGACCCTTATGTCACGTCTCGTGAGCTTGATAAAGCACCAGCCGGAGTATAACGGGTGGCTGGGTGCTTTAATGTAGGGCTGTTGCATGAACGCCAGAATGGAGTAAGGCAATAAGATAAAGTAAACCCTTTTTAATGAAGATACTGCGGTACAGAAGATATGAATGATGACACAATGAGGCAACTGTAAATATTGATTGAAATGACAAGAAGACAAGAATACTACTTATTTAAGAAGCTGATTGGATGATTGAAAGATTGGAAGGTTGGATGATTGGATGGTTGGATGATTAAAGAATTGGATGAAATAAGATGAAGTCCAATAATGGGTTCTTGCTGAATGAGGTCGTGGCTGTCAGAATGCCAGCTATACGAGCCATGGATATTAACTGTCAGGATGTGCAGGATGAAGATGACACCCAGGGGGGTGTTTAACCTTGTCCTTATCCTAAAAGGCGGCAGAGGAGTTCCGTGGTTGGATACTGCAGAAATAGTCAGGGAAGACAGAGATGCTATCTGGTGGACAACATTGTACTGACTGACTTGCAGGCCCAGCCTGCAGGGTTTTATGCACTGAGCTCAGTCCTGATTGGATCCTCTGTGATGACTTCACGATCAGGGCTGGCTTTAGGATTCAGGATAACCAACAAGATGGCCCCCGCCATACAGGAGACATATGGAGACAGCAGGGAGATAGACTACGCGAGTGCGCCCAGGCCAGCGCCATCAGGACTGAGGCCTAGGAGAGAGCAGATGCCATCACAGCGAACCTTACCTCGCGCCCCCGGACACTAGAACACTGCAGGCCAGGACCGGCGCCAGGAGCAGAGGAGAGCTCATCGGCGGAGGATGGAACGCCAGAACACTGCAGGCCGGGACCAGTGCCGGAGGTAAGGGTAAGCGCCATGGCGGTTGTGACAGCACCCCCTCCTTTATGAGTGGCCTCAGGACACTCTCTGGGCTTAGATGGGAATCTTCTGTGGAAGTCACGAACCAACTTGGGAGCATGAACTTCGGAGGCGTTGGTACAAGACCTCTCTTCAGGGCCATAGCCCTTCCAGTCAATAAGATACTGTAATCTTTTTTTTTTTTTATTAAATTTTGCAGCATAAAAAAAGACACAATTAGACATACAATACATTACATAACTTATTAGTAAGGATACAATTCAATGAAATAGTAGACCTGGGTGGTATTCAACCACTATTATCATTTCATATCAATTGCCAAGAGCTACGCTTCATAAAGAAAAAAAAGAGAAAACATACAGACACAATACAATACATTACAATACAATCGTCCACTGCTGTTTACCTTTGCCCCAGATTAACTAGCTAAAATTTGTCATTCTCCAGTCTCCCATAACAAAAATGCAGGGGTGCCTAATAACAGTGTTTAAGACACATCTTAATTCCTATTTCGTTTTAATCTTCCACAGGTATTAAGATACCTAGACAATAATCCGATCATAATTACACATCAACATCATACATCATCCGCTAACCGCCCGGTTACTGCCTTGGAGAGCACTGGATTACACAGCTACGCCTCTTTTTTTTCTTCAACGTGATTGCTATAAGTGTTCATATTTTATCAAGAATATATTCGATCTACAGTTCTAGTGATAACATAATTTAACGTGTATATCAAAACCATACAAAAATACTGTAATCTTTTATAACGAATGCGAGAGTCCAGAATCTGAGCCACCTCGTACTCGATGCCTCTGTGAGTGAAGACCTTGGGAGACTTGGGTAGCGCAGAATGAAATGTATTCAGGATTAACGGCTTTAATAATGAGATGTGAAATGAACTTGGAATCTTCAAGTAGCGAGGAAGTTTTAATCTGTAAGCAACAGGATTGATGATCTGAAGAATTGGAAATGGACCGATGAAACGAGGAGCAAACTTCATTGATGGCACACGAAGTCTGATGTTACGAGTTGAGAGCCACACTTTGTCGCCAACCTTCAGAGTTGGAATAGGTCTCCTTTTCCTGTCAGCAAATTTCTTATACCTTTGCGAAGCTTTTACCAACGAATTCCTGATTTTTCTCCAATGCCGATGGAATTGGCGAAACGTAGGGGCTGCTGCTGGTACTGCTATAGGCAGTGTTATTTTTCAGCAGGAACCAGCAGGAACTCAGTTCCTGAACCTCTAATTAAATATGACATCATCAGGAACTGAAAATGTACTTTCCATAAGATAAGTTTTATTTTAAAGTCACCTGTGAGTGCTTTTGTTTCTAAATACAATATATACATCTATCTCTCCCTCCCTCTCTCTATTATATTTAAATTTTTTATTTAATTGATCCACCCCCAGACCTGGAGTTCCTAGACCTATCTTTCCAGAAAAATAGTACTGGCTATAGGGGGTAACTGTTGGAATTCAGGGACCCTGGGATGAAAGCCGTAATTGATCAGGAATGGAGTGGAAGAAGAAGAAGTGTGGTATTGATTATTATGACAAAACTCGGCCCAGGGAAGCAATTCAGACCAGTCGTCTTGTGAAGATGAGATATACAGATGAAGAAAAGTCTCTACATCCTGGTTGACCCGTTCTGTCTGGCCATTAGTCTGAGGATGGTATGCAGTACTGAAGTTGAGTTGTATTTGTAAAGTTAGAGCTCGCCAGAATTTTGCCACAAATTGAACCCCTTGATCAGGAATTATTTCTTTAGGAAGGGAGGTATTTCTTTAGGAAGGCCGTGAACCCTGAAAATTTCTTTGATGAACAAGGAAGCTAACTTTGGAGCTGACGGTTACCCTTCTAGGGGAATGAAATGTGCCATTTTTGAAAATCGATCTACAACCACCCAGATGGTATTATGAGAGTCAGATGGTGGGAGATCTGTGATAAAGTCCATAAATATATGGGTCCAAGGACTTTGAGGGATGGACAGTGGCCTCAGAGGACCAACTGGACCTTGACGGGAAGACTTGTGTTGGGCACAGGGTGGACAAGAAGCAGTGTACTCTGTGACGTCTTTTTTCAGATTAGGCCACCAATAGGATCTAGACAGAAGCTCATAGATTTTTTTGAATTCCGGGATGCCCAGAGAATTTGGAGTGATGAGCCCAACGGAGAATTCCCTTTCTAGAAGTTGGATTGATGAATGTCTTTCCAGGAGGAATAGATGCTGTAAGTCTTGTGGCAGGAAATGCGAGAGGATTGATTATGGTATTCTCTTGGAAAGATTTGTTCTCCTCTTCTACCTCCCATGATCTGGATAGAGCATCAGCATTTGCGTTTTTTTGCTCCTGGGCAGAAGAACAATTTGAAATCAAATCTGGATAAGAATACAGCCCAGCGGGCCTGCCGTGGTTTAAGACATTGAGCATTCTTCAAATACAATACATTTTTATGATCTGTTATGATGTTTATAACATGTACTGCCCCCTCCAGTAAATAGCGCCACTCCTCCAACGCCATTTTAATGGCCAAAAGTTCTTGATCTCCGATGGTGTAGTTCTGCTCAGCAGCGGAGAACTTTCTGGAGAAGAAGCTGCATTAATGCAAACGACCATCAGGTTTTATTTGAGAGAGCACTGCTCCGACTCTGATGGATGAAGCATCTACCTCTACCGTGAATGGTAAATTAACGTTGGGCTGTGCCAAAATCGGGGCTGAAGTTAATTTCTGCTTCAGTAACTGGAACGCTTGAAGAGCTTCTGATGGCCAATTGGAAGGCTTGGCACCCTTCCGAGTGAGGGCAGTGATTGATGCCACAATGGTAGAGAATCCCTTGATGAACTTTCTGTAATAATTTGCGAAATCGAGGAATCGCTGAACCCCTCTGAGGGTATGAGGAATAGGCCATGACTGGATTGCTTGAACCTTTGAGGGATCCATCTCGAGACCCGTACCGGACACAATGTAACCTAGGAAAGGAATGGAGGAGACTTCAAAGATACACTTTTCTAGTTTACAGTAAATGTGGTTATTTCTTAGACGAGAGAGGACTTCTCTCACCATTTCACGATGTTTAGACAAGCAGTTGGAATAGATCAGGACTGAGGCCTAGGAGAGAGCAGATGCCATCACCATGAACCTTACCTCGCGCCCCGGACACTAGAACGCCGCAGGCCAGGACTGGCGACGGGAGCAGAGGAGAGCTCACCGGCGGAGGATGGAACGCCAGAAGACTGCAGGCCGGGACCAGTGCCGGAGGTGAGGGTAAGCGCCATGGCGGTTGTGACGCCTTAGTTGCTTGGGTCCCCGAGCGATGTATTCAAGTAGCCTCGCACTGCAACAAACGCAGGGCCTGGTTGACCCCCCTCCCCCTGTATTGTTGTTGGGATGTGATCATAAATAATATAAAGGGGTTGGGCCCATAGTGCTCCAGCAATCCACGTGAACAAAGCCAGTGATGGATAGCCATCGCTGGCTATTCGCTATGTATTCGCACCCCTGCACAGGGGTGGGGGGAGAAGGGGAGAATGTGGCAGAATTGCGTTTACTTGATTGCTGTTCTCTGTAAATTCCCAGTCCAGGATCAAGTCTGAATCGGGCCCTATGCCCACTGATCTCATAGTGATGAGCCACCGGCTGTTCACTATGTACAACTGATAAACTGTAGCTATTTTAAGCACCTGAAGCATTCATTGGATTTAAAAAAATTCAAATTGTACATTGTTGTAAATGTAATAGCTTATAATGTCTGTTTTCATCTTTACTATTCATACCTCTAATATAAAAGGGCATAATTGACACATCACATACTGTATATTAAGTTCCTCATTCACAGATGCAATAGGACAACATTTTAGGCCACCCATGTAATATCATTGCTTGCTGTAGTATAATGGTTGACCTAGGGCAGGGGTCTTCAACCTTTAAGACAACGTGGGCCACTTAAAAAAATCCAGTGAAGCCCGAGGGCCACTAAACTCTACTGCGGTATTTCGGACAGCCCCATAGAATCACAGCTCCCCTAGAACATCAGCACAGTCCTTCATAGATAGTTGGCACAGCCGCCCATACTCAGCACATAACCCCACACACACACACACACACACCCCAATAGTCATCAGCAGCCAATTTGGGATCCAGTGCAAACAGTAAAATATGTGGCCCCCTCCCATATATAATTTGAAATTGAATAAATTGCACGCGCCGTAGGCGCGCTCCCAAAAAGGGGTGTGGCCTAATTATAAGGGGCGTGGTCAACTTATAAAGAGTGTGAACTAGCAGGAAAACTATTACCTGGCACCTCTTTTGCAACCTGCATGACCAGACATTGGTTACCGCAGGAATGGTCTTTGTCCTCACGCGCTTAAGTTGACTGAAGGCTGCACAGTGACATATAAACATGAAGGCCCACACAGTGAACTAGTATGCCTCACAGATCAAGCCCAAACAATGAAAGGCTACTTAAATCAATATACACTGTTACACTGTTTATCCGTAATGCCCATTACACATTGTGCATCACACCATAGTTTCCATTAGACATTATGCCACACACCGTAATACCTGTTGTACTTTATGTCATACACCGTAATGCCCATTACACATTATGCCGCACACCGTGATGCCCATTACACATTAATCCACACAAAATTATGCCCATTGCACATTATGCCCCACACTGATGCCCATTATGCCACAGACCATAATGCCAGCAGTTTTCCTGTTTATACATATGATGCCCCAGCAGTGCCCCCACACAATGCCCCAGCAGTGCCCCTCACACACAATGCCCCAGCAGTGCCCCTCACACACAATGCCCCAGCAGTGCCCCTCACACACAATGCCCCCTGTAATGCCCCACACACACAATGCCCCCAGTAATGCCCCACACACAATGCCCCCAGTAATGCCCCACACACAATGCCCCCAGTAATGTCTGCAGCTTTGCCAGGTCCCCTGCTCCAGCCAGCTGTACCTCCTCATCCTGCAGCTTTGCCGGGTCACCATCCATGCCTCCTCCTGCAGTTTCGCCGGGTCCCCTCCGCCAGCTGTGCCACCTCCTCCTGCAGTTCCTGCGCCAGGTCCCCTGCTCCCGCCAGCTGCGTCGCCTCCTCCCACAGCTTCGCCGGGTCCCAACTCCCCAGCTTCCACCTGACGTGCCTCCCCCTCCCTCAGCCGCACTGGATCCACTCCTCTGCCCTGCCTGCAGCCAATGAAAATCGGGTAGGCGGCACCCGGGGGACTCCATTACGCTGCCTCCCTCGGCAGCGTTTTCTTTTACTTAAAAAAAAAAAATCCTGTGCATGGCTGGCCGGTGGGCAGAGGGCCACTGAGATCAGCTCCGTGGGCCACTTGTGGCCCGCGGGCCATGGGTTGAAGACCCCTGACCTAGGGCAATCTTTTTCTATTTTGTTTCTTGGCTTTATATTTGAGCAAAGCAAAAACATTAGTGCAGAGCCTTCGCTCCAGAAGGAACTGTCAGTAAGGTAATCCATATTGAAGTGTTTTCGGATTAAAACTATAGGCAAGCAGGATAGTATTCCTACCCGTTCTCTTTGTAAATAAAAGACATTGAGAATATGGAGAGGGGGCAATCGGGCGCTACATTTGTTGCAGTGCGAGGCTACTTGGATACATCGCTCGGGGACCCTAGCACCTAAGGGTCTAAATGAGCCCAGAGGATTGCATAGTTTCCTTTACTGAAACAGTTACTCCCTGTCTGACGTTTTTTCATTTAGACTTTGAGACACAGTCAATAGATTGGAATGAGCCTAGAATGTTATGTAACCTCTTCTAAGTATACTTGACATGGGGTATTGACTTTCCATATCTATTGTCTATTGCATTTAGATACTTAATGGGCCTACACACGGGGCGACTGTGTAGATTGCTCAGAATGCTCAGCAAGATCGCACAGCACACATCTCTGCACAGCAATATGCATGCTGAGTGATCCATGCTGAATGCTGACCAGCAATGTAATACATTTCTGCAGCATGCTGAATATTAATCACCAGGTGATAGCGACGTGCACTGCCACGCATCGCTATCACTATGGCCCCTACACACGGAGCGATGTAGGGGCATTCTCTAAGCGATCTAGTAAGATTGCTTAGAAAATGCCCTGAAATTGCCCAGTGTGTAGGCCCGATTAGACATTCTGTGAAATATTTACACATTTTGGAATATATTCTATGTATGACATGTACCTTAAAGAATTTTTTACCATGTGTTATTTGGAATGTATTAGATTAATGGAAGATTGCAGATCAATATAGATACTGTCTATGTTTTTGTGGACATTTAGGTAATATGTTGAATATGTTTGTGTTGTGTTTTATGTAATACCCCTTTCAGACAGAAAAAAAGACCCGGGAATTTCCCTGCTCTTGCCGTGTCGACCCGGGTTTTTCTTCTGTCTGAAAGGGTCAACACGGGTCTAAAGTTCCGGGACTTCGACCCAGGTATTTACCTGGGTTTTTCCCGTGTCAGACACGTGTTTGCGGCTGTGTGAAAGGGTCTGACCCGTGTTTTTCTCCCGACTATTGAAAAATCATGCTGATTGGCTGTGCGGCATGGCGCTGCGCGATTAGCTGATCTTTTCAGCTTCCCTGATTAGCTGAGCGGGCGTGGCAGTGGCGTGCAGCGCAGCACTAAATGGCCATTGGAAAGATGAGGAGATCCATGAGCTGCTCAATGTCAGAGGGGAGGAAGAACACACCTGCTACTGCTCTTGTTGACTGAACACATGGGTGAGGTTGTTAATATACAGGAAGGTATATGTTTGGACTTGTTTTTCATCCTGATGACAAGGCATTAAAGCTCTTAAACGTTGATAGATTAATAGGAGCTTATGCTTCATATATATATATAAATATTTGGTACTTATATGTTAGATGGGTGACCACTATAGTTAGTACGCTCATACCCCCACTATCCATGTCGGCATGCAGTTGATTTTATATAGTGTGGCAAGCGCAGCGAGCCACCGAGCCCGAAGCTGAGGGGACGTGGAAAACTAAGCAAATAGCTTAGTGGGCACCCAACTAACATATAAGTACCATATATATATATATATATATATATATATATATATATATATATATATATATATACACACACACACACACACACACGTATTTAAATAGACGCACTCAACGGTCTTCTTTTCTCTTTTGCTTGCAAATTTAATACATACCACAGTGATACAAGAACTTTTTACATGACAGTGGGTTAACGGTGGTTTTTGGGAGGTTCCTCTGCCAAAAATATCCTTTGATGGCCGCTTCGATGCCTTGTGCACCTTTCTCAAAAGGGACTGATAGCTTAAGCATAGGCTGTAGGCTGATTGCATACATCAAACAGGATATATAGCAAATGTATTACTCTCATCTATCTGTCATTATGCAAAACAACAATCTGAATCTGGAACTCCCCTCCATCATGCCTCCATCATATTTCTGGGGACCAGGCACCGGAAATTACACCAGATGCTGGTAAGCCACATGAAGGTCTTACTATGCTGGGAAGGGAAAAAAGTTCCCAAGGGCAAGGAAATTATGTAATAGCCATCCACATGGTGGTTACCATAGTAACAATAACAAACACAAATAAGATGTGCTTTTACCCAGACAGCGCAGCCACTTTGGTATATTTATAAGCACTCAATATATCGATAATTACTGGCACAGGCAATGTTTGAAGTAGATCATATTATGCAATACATACTTACAATAATATATATACTTACTACACAAAATAGACACACATAAATAAGAAAAGAATATACGTTATACAAAAAATGTTTAGTTAGGAGGGCATAATATACATTATATAAGCACCATAGTCAATTTACAGGATGGAACCTATTATAAATATTTGCAATGGGATCAGACCAACTGTATTTATTGCATCAAGCTCATAGATCCAGTAACATTCACTCTGTAACAGTTTGTTGTGTCGGTTTCCTCCTCTACGTAAGGGGGGCCAGTAGCGCACGCAGGGGGGGTTTCTGAGTACCCAGAAACCCCCCAGGAGTCTCAAGTCCCTAGTCTGAAAGCTGAGGGTCCCCTCTTTCCATAGGTACAAGAATTTTAAAAATCGGCCCTTGGGAACCGGAGATATCTAACTTCAAAGCAGTGGTCCCCATCCAAGCCTGTTAATTGCTTTTCCGAGTCAGATATTTCAGGTTCTGTCTGACTTAGAGTTTTTCTGAGGGTATATTCCAAAAGCTGGGACTCTGCTCCTTTGATGGACATTAGTAGCTTGTCTCTACAGTTCCCAGAACCAGAGATATCAGCCTTCCAGCAGCTGGTTACTGCTCCAGCTCCACACACCTGGTATGTAGTTTTATATGCTCGTTGGCAGATTGCTCTGCCTTCTGAATTCTCATCCCCTAGTCCTCAATAACATTTGGTAGGTGGGATTCTCTTGTTTTTAATTCCATTAAAATCTAAGAAATCTATTACCGGGAACTGGAGATACAGTATCTGCAGTCAAGCAAGCTGTCCTCCCACCAGAAAATTATGAATAATAAGCCCATTCCACTATACACCCCTCCTCTGCATATTAAACATCCTCTACCACCCTGGAAGTTATGTATCAGGGCCCCTTCATTCAGCCCAATGCCCTCTTCTCCCACCATCTGTGGTGCAGTAAAGGGGTAATTAGTGGAAATTACTAATCCAGGCCCTACATGCTGAGCAGTTGATATAATACCTCCTACTACCTGTGGGACATCAAAGCTTTCCCCACCCCTACCACTGGAGGATCAGTAGGGGCCCCAATACATTGTTAGGCCCAATAATGTAGTTAGGCCTACACTGCTGTTGATGCCCCTGTATGTAATATATATATATATATATATATATATATATATATATATATATATATATATATATATATATTTATTATTTTTCTTATTATTTATATACATTTGGTCTATCTATAATACTTTAACTGACCCGGCATATACTGGGTCACCTAAGTGTCCATCTCTGTGCTTTGCTCCGCCCCTCTGGAAACCCCCTTCTGAAAATCCTGCGTTTGCCACTGGGGGCACATAATCTATCGGCATGAATGAAAATTTTTTTTTGATAGAGTGTCCATAAGTAGAGAAAAGTTTAGCCACAAGAGGTGTCCTAGATTCAGTCTTTACAAAGGCTTTTTTAACAGAACTTCTGTGCATGGAGAGTCTTTCCTTTAACATGTTTATGATTTTTCCCCGATATAGATTATTTTGCACAGCACATAATCAGATAGAGAACATATCGTGTCTCGCAATTAGTGCGAAATTTGAGTGAATTTTTCCTGATCTCTAAAGTCCTGGCACATTACATCCAGTACCTTTTCAAGTGTGTCAGGTTCTGAGGTGTAGCGAACAGCTCTTGGTAATTGGGAAAAAGGGAGTCCTTTTTTCAACGGATGAAAACTTGCCGCTGATAGCAACGTGTTTCTATCTGTCGACTTTTGTATAATACTGTAGAAAATTGTCCATATTTACATTGGATGTCCCATCAAGGTAATTAATGGTACATGGACTATAGGTGCAGCTAAATCTAATCGACAGGCAATAAGTTTAAATGGTTGATAAAGTCCAGCAGCATTTTCTCTGTCCCAGTTCACACTACGAATAGGCCATCGATGTATCAAAAATACATCACCATATATCGGGAATAATTGGCATTAGACAAAATGTGTTCTGACTGTATTGGTACAAGAAAATATTAGTGTAAGATGTGGCCATATTAGACCCCATAACTGTGCCCTTGCGCTGCAAAACAAAACGAGTTATGGAAAAGAAAATAATTTATTTAAGATCACCTCCATAAGAGTAATCAACATTCCTTAGATGGCCCCTTATAGTGAGGACTGGAACCAACTATGCTGTAGGACTGCCTATAATACCTCCTCATGAGTGATATAAGCGTCCACACTGGTAACGTCTAAGGTTACTAGAAGACAACCAGATGGTGAGTTATATCCTTTAAAAAAGAGGCAAATTATACTCACTGATAATTCCTTTTTGTTCCTAGAGATCCCATGGCAGCCATAACACTGGGATGTTCCCCTTCCCCTTATAGATCAGGCAGGATTTTTTTCTCTGGGACCGCCCACCTTGGGTATAATAGACCCCTCCTCCTTCTCCCCTGTGTCTTTTGAGTGTCTCTGTAACATCGGTCCCAAGAAAAAACACACATCATAGAACACAAGGGAGGGAAAAACAGTGGCTGCCATGGGATCTCTAGGAAGAACAAGGAATTATCAGTGAGTATAATTTGCCTCTTTCTTCTACAATCCTTATGGCAGCCATAACACTGGGACATACCCAAGTAAACACATGGGAGGGCTAAATACTGCATGTAAAATATCTATTACTGAGAAGACAGTCAACCAGACAGTGCCTCCTGTAGAACATGCTTCCCAAAGTGGGCAAGAGAAACATCAAGCGCATAAGGATTTGAAAAGGTATGGACTGAATCCAAGTTGCCGCTCTGCAAATTTCTGTCACTGAAGCCTTCGCCTTATTAGCCCAGGAAGTGGAAACTACCCGAGTGGAATGTGCCTGTACAATAGGTGGCTCCATCTTGCCTTCTTGCTTGTAAGCGAATAGAATCGTATCTCTGATCCAATGAGATATCGTCTGTTTCACAGGTGCATTTCCTATCCTTATTCCTTCCGGAATCACAAACAGGCGTTTTGTAGATCTAAAGGTTTTTGTTCTTTCCAGATATATCGATATAGCTCTGACAAGATCTTAGGTATGCCATGCTTCCTGCTTCTCATTCTGTGGCTCTGGATAGAAATTGGGTAAAGTTATCTCCTGATTAAGATGGAAAGCAGACACTACTTTGGGTACAAAATCTGGGTGCGTTCTTAGTACCACTCTATCTGGGAAGATCACTAGGTAAGGTTCTTCTATCCATAAAGCTTGCAATTCGCTTACCCTTCTGGCTGACGTGATTGCCCCAAGAAATACCACTTTCCAGGTAAGCAACTTCAACGAAATCTCCATTAATGGCTCATAAGGTTGTTTTGTCAAGACTGTTAGTAACAAATTTAAGTCCCATGGTGCTACTATCGATTTAACTGGTGGTCGGATTCCTTTCAGTGCAGCACACTGAGAGCTGAGATCTGTGCCTTAATAGTAGCCGTAGTGAGGCCCATCTGGAAACCTTTGAATAGGAATTGCAACACCTTGTCAGTTGAAATACAGGAGTCTCCTATAAACTGGCCCCCATTAATGAATTTACTCCAAGTTTTGTAGTAAGCTAAAGAGGAAACATCTTATATAGCCTTCAGCATCATCTCCTTAATACTTGTGGAGACAAATTATAACACCTCAGAAACTGCTGTTCAATTTCCATGCCTTTAGACACAACGTCGCTGGGTCTGGATGGAGCATGGGACCCTGATTTAGTAGGTCTGTTCTGTTTGGAAGTGTCCAAGGTTCTTGCACTGACATCCTGAGGACATTCGAGAACCAAGCTCTTCTTGGCCAAAATGGTAGTACTGCCACCACTTGTACCTGGTCTTCTCTTACTTTCTTCAGCACTTTGTTTATCATAGGAAATGGGGGAAATACATATTTCAGATTGAAACTCCATGGTACCGAATACGTGTCCAATGCCAACGCTTGAGGGTGATAATATTTTGAGAAGTAGTTGTTCACCTTTCTGTCGGAATAACTGGCCATCAGGTCCACTTCTGGGATCCCGAATTGATTCCCTATTTCTTGAAACACCTCTTTGTTCAGTTCCCATTCTCCTGGGGAGACTTTCTTTTGACTCAGGAAGTCTGCAACCACATTCTTCTTGCCCGGTATATGCACTGCTGAAATGGATAACAGATGTTTTCTGACAACTTCATCAACTTCTTGCTCCTGGTACCCCCTTGGTGATTTATGTGGGATACCACTGTTACAATGTCCAACATGATTCTGAGATGAGATTTCTGAATTTCTACTTTTAGAAGGCATATTGCCTCCCAGACCACTTGTAACTCTCTTACATTTGATGAGTTCTGTGCTTCTTCCCCCTTGGACCAACACACCCTCGACATCGGCATACCATCAAGTCAGACTGGCATCTGTGGTCAATACTAGAAAGACATGGTTTTTCAGAGTGGAACTTCTGACTTCTAGATCATGTGTCTAGTGATTTTTTTACCAGGTGATTTAGAGATATTAAGTGATGATCGCTGTATCCCTTTCGTAACAATGGAAGAAGATACCATTGGAGTTGCCTTATGTTCCATTGGGCCCAGGGTATGATTCTGATACGTTCCTGAATTGAATCTGATGATTCCTGAATTGAAAAAGCCGCCTGTGTGCGGCGAAACCGGTCTTAAGAGGAGCTTTCCCCTAACTATCGGCAGACTGAGGACACAAAGGGTCGATTGGGAGCATATACCCCCGGCAAAAATCCCCCTTGTACACTCTGGTCCAACCCACGGACATTCACAAGCAGCACAGAGTGTTCCCCCTGCCGACGCTGATACACGGAGGACCGTGATCAGCCAGTCTGCTTCCTACAGCAGCACAAGTCTACACGGAGTTGCGCCCACCGGAGACTGTGTACTTCAGCCTACAGTCGGCTTTCTGGCCGCTGCAGCAGCTGTAGCTTGCACACCAAGGCAAGGCATACTGGTCAAGTGTGCCCACCCACTCCGCACTACACACTGTAGATTTGTGAGACAGTGTCAATCCTCCAGCCAAGCGACCAAGGCACCATCCCCAAATGGTCACCTGCAGCTGTGAGGGATCCACTCCATTTTTTCCAGCATTTACCCTTGCCGGGAGGATTACAAAAAATATTCGACCAACACAGACTGTATTTGGGATTACCCCCCATGGAGTGACTGCTACTACTGTCCCATTTGGTCCAATCCAGGACTTGGTAACTATTTGTTACACATTTATGCTAACGCATTGATATGCCCTTCTTTTAATTGAATAGTGCATGCATGCAATTTATCCAATACCTTTTATCCTTTATTTTATTTTATTCTATGTGTGTTATTTAGTGATTGTTAATTGTGTAATAAATTTATACTGATATACAGGAGGTGCCTACTGGTTCTTGTTTCTGGTATTTCTTGTATTGAGGGCGGCAACCCTCTCCCAGAAGGCAGCCACCTGTGTATAAGCACAATACACCATCCCTAGCGCTCAAGTTTTGCTCTATTTTCTATGATTCCGATACAGGAGGCCATGATACCAAATAGCTGAATGGCTAGTAGCAGGGGAACCTTTCTTCTTTGCAAAATCAATTTCACTAGACTTTGTATCCTTAGACATCTTTCCAGTGAAAGAGCAATAGAATATTTCTGGGTGTCTATATTTACTCCCAAGAACTGAATTCTTTGTGTTGGACATAGTTGACTCTTTTCTTCATTTATGATCCAACCGTGTATTTGTAAGATCTTCATAGTTAGGTTGACACTCTCTTTCACCTCTTCTACTGACCTTCCAGCTATCAGCATATCGTCCAGGTATGGCCAGATTTGCACTCTGTTTCCTTAGTTCTGCAATCAAGGTGATCAACACTTTTGTAAACACTCTTGGTGATGTCTTTAGGCCAAACGGTAGACATGTGAACTGGAAATGTTGATCTGCCACTGTAAACCTCAGGAATCTTCTGTGCTTCAGATTTATAGGTATATGGTGGTACGCATCTCTGAGATCTATTGATGCCAGATAATCTTCTCTCCTTCTCCCAGCCACTATGGAACTCAAACTTTCCATCCGGAATTTTATTCGTTTTATAAAGTGGTTTAAGTCTCCTAAGTCTAAGATGGTTCTGATATTGGTCTTTTCTACCAGAAATAGATTTGAATAAAAGCCTCTTCTGTGTTGGCTTTCCGGTACCAATTCTATAGCTTTTACCTCCAAAAGTTTTTCTATCTTCAGAAAGAGTGCTTGCCTCTTTTCCGCTCCTTTGGTACCCTTGACCTCATGAATCTGTTCTGGCTGGGAAACTTTGAGAATTTGATGCTGTAACCGTGATGCACAATGTTCAGTACCCATTTTTCCTTTACCAAGTTCTCCCATCTATCTGCAAATTGAAGTAGTCTGGCCCCTACTTCTATCACTTGGGAATAGTAATAATTTTCCTCCCCTCTCGGATTGGAATCGTCCACGAAAGTTTTGACGAAAGGACTGACGTGAAGTGTTAGAGTTTCCTCTTCTGTAATAAGGTCTACCTGGACGGTAACTTTTGGCTTCTTTATAAGACTGTTTAGTCGATATAGGATATGGAAACCGAGTCCTTCTTGTGATAAACGGACTGATTTCCCACTAGATATTTTCTGTATCATCGAATCCAATTTTGAACCAAATAGGAAATTGCCTTCAAAAGGTAAAGTTGTCAACTTATTTTTGGAGTTGGCATCTGCACTCCAGGGTTTAAGCCACAAAGCACTTCTTGCCGTCACTCCTGCCACCATCGATTTAGATGCAAAGGGAAACCGCATCCAGCAAGGCCTCACAAAGATAATCAATGGATTTTTGCATGATCTCTAAACTTCTTAGTAAATACTGCTTGGAAATTCTTTCTTCCATATCAGTATGCAAATTAGAAGCCCAAAGCCTTAGAGCTCTAGAGGCTACTGCCACACTAGACGAGTGAGCCAGCCGAAGCAGAATGTACCTTACACAGGGATTTCTCAATTGTCCTATCCATGGTATCCTTGAAGGCTGCCGCGTCTTCCACTGGTATAGTTGATCTGGAAATGAGTTCTGCCACTACTGCATCAACCTTTGGTATCGAACACTAACCTAGGAATTCATCATCCTTCTAAGGATACATCTTCTCAACTCTGCTACCCAATGTCAATCTCTTATCTACATTGGACCACTTCTTCACAATAATCTCCCTCACCACCTTGTGAACAGGGAAAGTTCTTCCTTTTCTAGATCTGTCCTCAAACAGCAGATCCTTCTCCTCTGAAGTACTTGGTACTTCCTTATAATTCATTGCTTTGTATATTTTCTTAAGCATGCTTTCCACCAGTTCCAAGTTATAGGCTCTAACATCCTCTAACTCCCCCGATTCATCCATGGAGTCCTTTTCTAAGCATTCCACATCCTCTGAAGATCCTTCTTCCTGCCTAAAACCAGCCTGGGATCTGGACCTCTTGGAAGTCTGTGATTGCAGAAATTCCATCTTTGATACAAACGGTTGCTTCATCGAGGTCGAGTTCTTGGAGCATCTGTTTGCTCAGCTCTTTTAGTCAAATTAGTCTGCCCCACTTCATAATCTTCACATAAGGACTTCTTCTGAGCTGATGCTAAATGACTTATCAGATAACATGCAAGTAGCTTCAATAAACTTTTTGTTTGAAGTCCTCTTTTTATGAACCGGTGAAGTAGGCACACTACAAAAAAACAAAACTGCACCAAATATCTAATCTAAAAATAAAATCTCTAATGCCCATAACCAAAGGGCTTACCTCACAGGGGGCATTATCCGGCTTGTGGGGAGAAGGCACCTCCATGCTGGTAGTCAATCAGCTGCACACACCACAATCAGAATCCTGAATGAATCTCTTCCTCAGCTTGTGGATTTAAGTAGCGCGCCATAACCACTTATATGCCGCGAGCTAATCTTCAGGAGGGCCGAGTGGAACCAAATGCCTCCCATTTGTTTCCATGGGGAAGCAAATGGGCGATTGCGCACTTCCTCCCATTCCGCCTTAACCTCTCCAGCGTGCAGGCTTTTCAGCCTGGGATGCTGTTGCTGCTATGTCCCGGTTCTCCTGCCCCCGCTCCAAAGCGTCCTGATCTCCAGTCTGTTGCCGCCATTGCACACATGGTATGTCTCTCATAACTTGTATATTTGGGCAACCCCGGTCCATAAGGCAGGAATCTTATGCGGGTGTGGTTCGTTTTATCGATCATAGTTAGGTTGACAGTCATTAGGTCGACACCGTTGGGCCAACATGTGGGAAGGTCGACAGGCGTCTAGGTCGACATGGGTTTAGGTCAACATATGCATTAGGTCGACATGGGCTTTTCACCTGAATGTCGACACAGTCGACATGGACACAGTTGGAAGTCAATCACAGCCCCTCGCATTGCTTGCTTCACTCGCGATGCTTCAGGCACGGTGCCTCGCTGCGCTCAGCACATTATTTTATTCTCACACCACGTCCTAGTGAAAGGTAGGACATGAAATACTGCCTGTCGGCACATGTTGGTTTAAAAAACAGTGAAAAAACCCATGTCGACCTAACGACCTAACCCATGTTGACCTAACGCATATGTTGACCTAAACCCATGTCGACCTAGAGCCCTGTCGACCTTCCCACCTGTCGACCCAACGGTGTCAAACTAATGACTGTCGACAAAACGACCGTATCCCATCTTATGCATAGAGGCAGGAATAAAGCCACACTTCTCTTGCATCTTCTTCTCCCCGGGGAGCCACCCCACTCAGCTCCTTTGCTGACAAGAGGTAACCCTTCTCTGTCCTCTCTAAAGAAGGGTGGGTGGGCGGTCCCAGAGAAAAAATCCTGTCTGATCTAGAAGGGGAAGGGGAACATCTCAGTGTTATGGCTGCCATGGGGATCGTAGAAGAAATATGGACTACTACGAAGCACAGGCTGTAGTAAGTAATCCACATATTGGGAGAGGGGCTGACCCAGCAAATCAATAGAAGATATAATGGGCTTCCCTGGATGGGAAAACAAAATACTTATGGACTTTGGACAAAATATAGACAAAGGTATTTCAGAAACGCAGTTAAAAATGTCAAAGTTTGCTCATCCAACCAATCCTGCCCAAAGCCCAATTGTAGGATCTCATCTATTTTTTTTTTTATTTCTCCGTGGGAGAAAAAGCAAGTTTCTCATAACAATCTACAAGTTGCCTCATTTGATATAATCTTCACAATTGAGAATCACTTTGTCGGCAGGACATACTATGATCATTGCACAAGTCAATGATCACATCATTGCACAGAGTCAATGGCCTCCTTCTCCTCCAGACTGAGGTTAGAGTACTTGCACCTGATTTGCTTTACAGATGGCAGAATATGGTGCCTAAAAGGTCTCTACAGAGGCATTTGTGGAGGGAGTTTCATACGCACTTTTTGGCTTAAATGGCGAACCAGTCATATCCCTGCTGTTTGATGGATGTTTCAAAAAGAAATCCTTCAAACGTAATTGTCAATGAAAATTTGTAGAGTTCAACATTACAATCAAATGTTTTTTTGTTTAGTTTCTACAAAAGACAAACCTTTATTAAGAACTGTTAATTCACTAGCAGTAGGGATAAACTTAGACAAATTAAAAATAACAATTTCTTGCCTACCTTCTGATCTCTTCCCTTTGACTTTGTTGTGTTTGACACCCCCTGTCCTGCCTGACCTTTTGTTCTTTTATCCTGCTCCTGGTACGGAGCTTGTCATCCAAAAAAGTGAAACACCTCATTGAGGCTGGTCAAAGTCACTCTAAGAGGTCTGCGAATCGATATCAGTAAAATTGACCTCTCTTTTTCTTCTACTATATGCATGATTATCTCTCCAAGTACTTCTAGCAGTGTGTCCCACTAACCAAGAGTATACCCTCATCTCTCTATAATAACATTTAACTTTTCTATATTTCGCTTTCTTAAAAGCATTCTCATTTAATTTAGTCAACCAATTGTTACCGGAGTCTTTTTTCAATATTTCTAGACATTTGATTTAGTGGTATCTGTAATACAACAGGTTAATACCGATATTGAACTAGTTAATAAAAAGATTTTATTATGTGAAACAAGTGGTCTAGAAATATTGAAACTACACACAGCCCAGCAAACCGGTCTGAATCAGGCCCTTAATCCTTTAGGTTACGTTAGAACATACAACACTCACAAAAGTATGCGTTGTATGACTCTTATAAAGGTTTGTTTGGGTTAAATAACCTTCACCATGTCTACCTGGTGAAAAGACATGTCAAACTTACTTTGACTCACTTAATAGTGGAAGGAGACAAACATACCACTGTTTCTTTTATAATGAAGAGTGCACCCAACTCACAATTCAGAGTAGTAATTCAATGTTTGCCCTTTTATTCCAGTAGACCACAACAGGGCAACAATTAAACAAAATGACTTTAATAAATAATTATATTAATAAAGGACCACCATAGGAGATTTCACAGACTCAAGGTAAAAGCTGGTGCTAATAATGAACCATATTTTAAAAAAAGACTGTCCAGATCAGTCGATTAAAAAAAGTTCAAACCAAATACCTTTGTTTGTGTTAGAAACCAGGTGATTCACTGTAGTACAAGTCCAAAAGTCCAAAACCTATACGTTTCAATACTAAGATCTTTTTCAAGGTTCACCAGAAATCCGGTTCCCACAAATAAACGGTTGTGCTGTGCGCTCCACCTCAGTGGAATGCACCCGCACCAGAAGTCCCATTTCTATATAAACAAGCCTTGCACACTCCACTATAGTAGAACGCATAGGGGGCGGAAGTACCGTCACTGTCAACTTCTGCATTTGATATGCTTTCCACAGCAGCGGAGGTGCACAATTTGTAGGAGTGAGCTTTCTTACATTTCTTAATTTGCATTTAACTTCAGTGGAACACAACCCCAATACCCAATACCCTTCATGTATTTAAATATTACAAGATAATTCTTAAAATAAGTCTTCCTCCAAAATTATGTTATATATTTTTTTTAGAAAATGGGGTCTAGACGTATACTTTATTAATTAAATAAATAGAATTAATATATTAAAAAAACTTGGAAACAATATATAAATAACTTCTTTGAGGGGGGATGGATAATAAATAATAAAAATATTCAAAGCTAACTTAAATTCCACTTCAATTTAAAATCGATGTTGAGTCCCTGTGGTACAATGGTATCTAAATTAAAAACCCATTGCATTTCTGCTCTCGCTAAATTACCTTATAAATCTCTATCCTTCCAATTGGCTTTAATATTCTGAATGTCTATACATTTCTTAAGTGCATTCGTGGAACAGAGGTGTTTTACTTTGAAGTGTTCTGACAAAGTATGTGTGGTGGGACTTTTTTTTTTATATTCCTGACATGTTCCACCAGCCTAGTTTTTAATGCCCTAGAGGTGAGGCCTACATAAAAAGTTTGCTTTCACATTCCATCAAATAAACCACATTGGTGGTATGACACGTAATGAATCCCTTAAATTTTGTTCTCTCTCATTAACTTTCAAATGTGTGATTTTAGCAACAGTAGAAGGGATTGTTCTACAGGCAATACAGTCCCTACACTTATGGAAACCTGTGAGAACTGGATTGGGAGTCTTTAAGGGGAGAGCACTTCTTACTAGAGCATTTTTGAGGTTGGGTCTCCTACGATAAATTAAACTTGGTTTGGGTGGTAAGGAATCCTTTAGGACAGAATCTTTTAAAAGGATACCCCAGTGTCTTTTAATGATACCTTCCATTGGTTTATATTCTGACTTAAAACCAGAGAAGCAAGACCATTCTATGTTGTTTGTTTCTGTGGTTTTATTTTTTCATTTTTTTCTGTTAAAAGTGGTTTCATATCATCACCTCTTCTTTGACGGTTTCTTTTATATCTGGCTTGTATCCCTTTCTTATGAACTTTTTTTCCCATGGCTGAGATTTAAAGTTTAAAAATTTCTTCCTCGCTGAAATTCCTTTCAATTGTAGGAACTGACCTTTCGGCATTCCTTTCAAACATTTAGGGTGATGGTTGCTATTCTGTGAAATATAGCTGTTAGATCCTGTCGGTTTAGAATAACCTTTTGTGTGGATCCTATTATCTTTTATATACATGGACAAATTCAAAAATGTTATAGTTTCCTTACTAATTTCAAAATTCAAGATGATATTTTTTTCATTATTCTTTAGCGTTGCACAGAAGGACATAAGGTCTGTTTTGGATTCTCTTAATTTCTACTTATTAGCAATGCTTTATAATCCAATACTTTGTTAAATCTTATCAGTACTTGGTTATTCATGGAGGGATAAAAAAGAAGATGAAGAGTTAATTGGTAACCTGGAGGAATTAGGTGACTGTGAAGATTTATCAAACATATATTTTACTCTTAATTTCAAATTGAATTTATAAGAGTCAATCTGCCATTGAAAATCATCAAACATGGATGATGGTACAAATGTGAGACCTTTAATTAAAACGGTAATTTCCTCTTGGGTTAACTGTGGATCTGAGAAGTTGAAGACTATATTTTCATTTTTCCTTTTTTCTTGTTATGTGAGGATCCTGAGATATTATACTCTTCTGGTGGGTTTATAGAGTTCATGGCACAATGTGTGTGGATGCTGACCTCTAAAGTTGTTTTGGTACTTGTGTATTATCACGGCGCCCATTACGTAGTAAACTATGTAACTTACATAACTTGTTCAGGAGCTGTGATAATACACAATGGTTCATATCTCCAATATCCACGTGGGCGTGGAGTCAATTTTGTAATGTGTGGCGAGCGTAGCTCATCACCGAGCCTGAGGCGTGGCAAGCAAATCGAGCCCAAAGAGTGGCGAGCGCAGTGAGCCCCGCAAGGGGACGGGATCTGCATGTGCTCGCCACGCTTCATGCTCGGTGGCTCGCCACACTTTATGAAATTAACTCCACGCCCACGTGGATACTGCCAGATTCCTGCTCCCCTCCTTAACTCCTGCTGTGCTGGGCTCCCTCTGACCGGCCAGCCAGCTGTCACTGTGCATCACCTCCTCTACACCAGGACTCCCGCTGCCGCCGGTCAGTCACCGCCGGGTCAGGACTCCCTCTGCCGCCTGTGGTCTCCTCCGTGCCGCTGGTCAGTCACCGCCGGGTCAGGACTCCCGGGGATCGTGAGTGTATTAGCACAGCGCCCGGCTGTGCTACACTGACAACGTACCTTAGGCTACGTTGTCAGCGTAGCGCAGCCGGGCGCCGTGCTAATACACAAGAACCGTTTTTTTTTTAGAATGGATGTTATCCTCAGATTCGCTAGGGGAAGGTATTCCCCCACTGGATGTGTCAGTTTCACCCCAAAGGTTTCCTAGCTCTCCAAGGTTTTCTCCGATCTTTATGTTGGGGACCTGATGTGGCCATGTGGTTATATGCCAGGAGAATATGTTACAAGCTGTTTAATCCTTTTGGACAATTTCAAGCTTGTTTCTTTTGAACTTCAAAAACTTACGATGATATGTGTCCACTTGTGTTTTGAGTTTATCTAACCATGGCGTTTGTGTATCTTTCTCAAAATATACAGGTGTAGTAATTCCACAGCAACTATTTTATCTTTAATAAGTGTCCGTTCACGGGTAGCTTCTGAAATGACAAGATGTCTAAACTACACTTATTTAAAATTGCCACCCATTCATAAGGAAGCTGTCAATCCCCCTGGCTGCCCTATAATTGCAGCCAGGGATTTAGTTACTTATGCAAGTTAGACATTGTGAGCCTCAACACAAACAACCCACATGCTCCTGGTGTGGAGGAAACATGTAGGTTGCTATCCACTTTTATGGTAAATAGTGGCCCTGTCTTTCTTTTTTTTAGAATTGTTATCTCTTACCCTCAATTGTAATTATTTTTTATTTGACAGCCAATGGCACTTGCAGCGCCAGGGCTACGCAATGGGTTCTTGCATAACCCCATCATTTGCAAACTGTTATAAGTTTGACATTGAGAAGGAATTATTTTTTGCCAATACTTCTGTTTCATCCAAAATCTTTTTTTTTAAACACTATATATATATATAGATATCTATATCTATATATATATAGATATATATATCTATATATATATAAATATAGATAGATAGATAGATAAATAGAGAAAGAGAGAGAGAGAGAGAGAGAGAGAGATAGAGAGAGATGATTTACTAGTTATTTGGATAGGTCAAAAACAAGAATTTGATCAATTAATGGCTTATATTAGTCCATGTGACTCCACAATTAAATTTATGAGCCTAACTCAGTACATTATTTAGATGAGAAGATTACACTTGACCTGGGAGTTATTTAAACAGGACTTTATAAGAATCTCACTGACAGGAATACTATCCTGCATTTTTTAAGCCAACATCCAACATCAACCAAAAAAGGTCACATCTTCTAACAATTCTTATGGGTTCGCTGCATTTGCGACGATGCTTTTGAGATGGATAGGGAGATTGATCTTATGATAGATAAGTTATATATATAAGACATCGAGTAATGACACTAAGGTCCAGAAAATCCCATTTGTACAAAGACTTAATCCCAGTAGCAAACAAATTGTACAAACTGACAAGGATCTGTGGCCATTAGTACAGAAGGACCTGGATCTTAAATTGTTTGCACAATTCTCTTTTGCCCAGTTTCCAAAGACAATGGAATTTAAAAGATTGGCTGGTAGGTAATTTATCTCTAAATAAAACAATAAAAAAAGTAACTTTATATCTTAAAAGCAAGGATGTTACAGGTACATCAACTGCATTACATGCAGATATTTGGATACAAGCAGTTTTTTTTTTACACATCCACATTCAGCACCAGAAGTATACGTCAAGTCTTGACGTGTTCAAGCACAAATGTTATTTACATCATCAGGTGTCCTTTCAGGTCTCTAGCCAGACCAGCAAGTCACTCAATGCAGTGCAATTGGGAGGTGTTCCCTCCTTCCATGGCTGCCTCTTTGGCTTCTATGGGCTGTGGTCAAAGCAGCCCACAGAACCTGGGGTATGCACAGTACTGAGAATGATACAGTGCATGTGCTGGTCCCAGTGCCTGTCAACTGCATTTCACAGGCGTTAGGACCAGCCAAAGCAGCCCATAGAAGCTGCACAGTACCAAGCACGATACTGCGAATGTGCTGATCCCAGGAGCTGGGACCACGGTGGGGAAGGGTACTAGCATTGTGGACAGTGGCAGCCCCCCATCTAAAATGAGGTAGGAGCTGCCACTGTGTATATGTATATATGTGCAAATTGAATGAGCGAAGCCACCTGTGCATCCTAACTGGATAGTAATTATAAAACAACAACAATATTCCCTTATTCATAGAGGGTGTCAGCCAGTCTTTAAGTATAAGAGTAGTGGTACTGTATATTACTAAAAAAAAACTGTATTATAAAATTGTAGACATTGTAGACAATATATAAGACAATATAGACAATATATAAAGAGAGCGGCAACTCATTGTTGTAAAGTATAAACTAGTGCAATCTGGAGCAATAATAAAAAAGATCTATTTGTATAAAATTAAAAATATTTTTTTATTCATAATAAAATAAATTTAAATATACAACAAGTTTATATAAAGTTAAAACAAGAATAAAAAACAAAAATAAGTTTGAAAAATGGGAGGTAAAAGAATTATATAAAGTGCTTATCTCAAATATATGTTGGGAGGTTAAGGTCACCCAACGCGTTTTGTCCTGTCAGACTTCATCAAGGGGTAAAAACCCCTTGATGAAGTTTGCCTTGTGCTTTTTGGAGAAGTATATTTCCCCTATCGCCTCCTCTCAGGCTGGTGGGTACATGGTCAACGATTTGATGTTGGAGGTCCCTTAGGGTATGTCCACTTTCTGCGATGTGCTTCGCCACTGGTTGTTCAAGTCCTTTAATTTTGCTATTCCCTTCAATAGCTGCCTTGATGGACGAATGGTGTAACACCATCCTGATGGGTTGGGTTTTTATAGTTTTCCCTACATAGAGGAGGTTGCAGGGGAATTTGATGATGTAAATAACGTGTGTTGTGGTGCACGTTAGTACATTAGTGCAACTTCCGTGTTTGGATCTGTGAAGATAGCTCCCGTAATCATGTTGGTGCATGTCGTACAATGGAGGCATTTGTAGCAACCCGGGCTCCTCTGCAAAAAGTTGGAATCTATCTTTGCTTTATACATTCCTGTAATATCTGTATGGACCAGCCAGTCCTTTAAGTTTTTCCCCTGACTGTAGCACACCATCAGTCTTTTTTCTTTAGGCCTGGTAATGTCCTATGCGTGGCTATGTTGGGCCACAGAGCCCTTGATTCCCTACTCAAGATGGGACTAGCTGTGGTGAATTTGCTCACCCATGTGATGGCTTCCACCTTATCTTTCGGTTTGGGTGTCAATAGGTCCTCTCTTGGTATTTGCTGGATGTCTTGAATGCATTTTTGTAAGCGGCTGGGATCATATCCCCTCTTGAGGAATTTACTGAAGACCTTGTTTAGCTCTGATTCTAACTCATCTGTGTTAATTGTGATTCTTGCCACTCTGATCAATTGTGATCTTGGAAGGCCGTCTTTGAGTGCCTTGGGGTTGTGACTGTTCACCATCAATAGGGTATTTTTATCAGTGGGTTTTTGATATACTGATGTATGTATAAACCCTTCCTTGATGGTTACCAATACGTCCAGGTAGCTTATGCTCTAAAAGACTAAGGTTGTACGTTATCTTGATGGGCGAATCTCTGAGATTGATGGCGGTCAAGAGTGTGTCTAGTTTCTCTTTGCTTTCTGTCCAAATTAAAAATAAATCATCTATGTACCTTGAAAAGTACAGTATTCTCCTTGTTGTCTCTGGATCTTTGAAGAACATTTAAATTTCCTTAAAAAACATGTAAATATTGGCAAAGGATGGGGAGACATTGCTCCCCATGGCACATCCATTCTTCTGCTGGAAATGGTGCCCATCAAAGAGGAAATGATTTCATTTGAGAGTTAGTGTCAACAGTTGTATAAACAAATCAATGTCTAATAGTTGAAGCTGCTCTTCCGTTAGAAATGTTCTTACTGCCATGAGACCAGCCTCCTGTGGGATGCTTGAATAGAGGCTGTTGATATCAATGGTACATACGATGGCTCCCTCTGGAATATTCGTCAGTTCTCTGAGATGGCATAAAAAGCTGGTAGTATCCTTGATGAACCTGCTGTTCTTAAGGATTAGAGGTTGTAACATCTGGTTCAGAAAGATTGACACCAGCTGGTATAAAGTCCCTCACCGATATGATCGAGAGTCCTGGCGGCTGGACCAGGCTCTTGTGGATCTGCTTTGGTGACTTTTTCAGGAATTAAGCTGTTTTTCTGGGCTGTGTCCAGAATGGTGTCTAACTCTTTCTTATACTGGACAGTTGGGTCCATGTTTAGGGTTTTGTATACCGTGTGGTCTTGTAGCTGTCTGAAGGCTTCCTTTTTAGAGCCGACCAAGTCCATGACCACAATGCTATCCCCTTTGTCTGATGATGTCCTTATAGGACCCTAACTCCTTCAGGGCCTTCCATTCAGCTCCTGTGAGGTTGCTGTGGGATTGTTCCTTAGCCTTAGCATATTTCAGGATGGACTCATCCATGAGGAGTGTGAAACATTTAATCGACGCATTGTTTGATACAGGATCAAAAGTAGATCTGCTCCGACTTTGGAGAAAAAGTGCATGTGCTTGTGTTGCTGTGTCAAGTGGGGTGTTCTGAAAGTGCGCCTGCAGGCGTAACTTACGTCCAATTTTATATAGATCAATCTCCCATTGGACTTCATCAAACCTGCTAGTGGCGACAAAAGAGAGTCCTTTGCTTCGAACACTAGTTCAGAGTGTTGTAGAGGAAAGATTATATATATATTCCATATGGCTGGCACTCACAATTGATGTCTTAATTTGCTGGGGTGAACTTCCAAAACAGCGAGCCAAGTCCAGTTTTTTATCATACAAAGCAGAAAAAAAATGGAGTCACTCACCAGTCTTTTTAAAACAGCAAGTTTGTATTAATCAGACAGCATGGTAGAGCCTAATGACATAATCATAATTATGTCACTAGGCTCTGCCATGCTGTCTGATTAATACGGCGCTGCGAAACACTTGTGGCGCCTTATAAATAAAATATATATATATCCAAGTGATTGGACCGGCACCCAGCACTTAGTTGAAGCCCAGACAATGTAGCTTGCCCTGGTGCCAGCTATTGGGACTTTGCAGCCCCTTGTAGATAGGTAACGATAAAGAATGGGCACTCAGGGACTTGCAAGTAACGTGGTGAAAGTAGGACAGGATTTAATCCATCAATCAACGTTTCGGGGTCTCCCCCGTCGTCAGGATGATACAAACAGTGTATTTTCCTGTTTGTATCATCCTGACGACGGGGGAGACCCCGAAACGTTGATTGATGGATTAAATCCTGTCCTACTTTCACCACGTTACTTGCAAGTCCCTGAGTGCCCATTCTTTATCGTTGCACATATATATATATATATATATGATTCCAAGGAAGGCAGCACTCAGGAGGCAGAGGTAAGTGAAAAAAACGTCTGTATTAGCGTACAAGCTTTCGGGGTGTGACCCCCTTCATCAGGTAACAGGTTGTCTGTTACCTGATGAAGGGGGTCACACCCCGAAAGCTTGTACGCTAATACAGACGTTTTTTTCACTTACCTCTGCCTCCTGAGTGCTGCCTTCCTTGGAATCATATGCTTTTGTATTTTGTTCGGGCACCGGGGCTTATTATTCATTGAGAACAAGCTGAGTGCCGGCTGAGTTGGACTCTTATATATATATATATATATATATATATATATCAGACGAAGAAGTGGCACTAGGAGACTTTTTGTAGGTGAAAGCAGATTGGACTCTTTATTAGAAATCAGTCCATAGTCATCAATGTATAATACATCCTGACGACGGGGTTGCCGAACCCCGAAACGTTGATGACTATGGACTGATTTCTAATAAAGAGTCCAATCTGCTTTTACCTACAAAAAGTCTCCTAGTGCCACTTCTTCATCTGGTATACATTCGGGAGGATATCTTCCTCACCAAAGGAGGCACAAGAGCCAGTACATCATTGCAAGGATTGCAGCGTTAAGAGGCGGCGGCGCAGGAGGAATGACGTCATTCCACTGACGCTTCTCCTAGCGTCGGCGGTGGATGTTGCATAGCAACCCTGCAAACAGTGAAAGAAAAGAGAAAACCCACATTAAGAAAATGACATTTAAAAAACAAAAAATACACACGACATGGCATGACATAACTCTATACAGTCTAAGGCAACCAAATATGATGCCTGAATGAATTATTAATAAAAGCAAGTATGTTACTGCATAATACGGGTATTCCACAACAAACCCAAAAAGTAAAGAGCTAATGTATGGACCACTAAAGGTCAACACCGCTTTGTTAGGTAAGGGCATCTAACGCCCTAGCACAAAAAGTAAATGGCACAAGGAAAAAATATAAGCAAAAATGTAAAAAAGACAAATAATTTTTTTTCAAACAGTATTTACAAAACAACCTAATGGGATTTAAAGAGACAGTACACTGATGCCAGAATGGTCATTTAACCCATTGGGGGTTACCGTCCCCAATCTAAGGATCCACCTAGCTTCACTTTTTAATAGGCCAAGACCCCTATTGCCACCCCTCAAAGACCCTGGCACATGATCAATCATGCAATATTTAGGTTGAGACATTGTGTGGGAAGTAGTGACCCAATGTCGGGCCACTGGTTGTTCACTTTGGCCAGTCAAGAGAGCATTCTTGATTGCTGACCTGTGAGCTGCCATACGTTCCTTGAAGGATTGTTCGGTCTTGCCAATGTATGACAGCCCACAGGGACAGACTATTTGGTACACCACATATCTTGTGTTACAAGTAAGTGTGTGATTGATATGCATACACTTTCCAGTTTGTGGGTGAGGGAAAGTATTCCCTACCATTAAAAAGCGACAGGTAGTACAAGTACACCGAATGTTACCTTTTTTTTGGAATTCCTAGTGCTCGGGCCAATCAGTATCTCAGTTTTAACTAAAGTGTCTTTGAGATTTTTAGGTCTCTTGTAACAAGCTAGTAGATCAGTGGTCTGTAGGCCAAGATCAGGGTCTGATTTGACCATAGGCCAAAGTTTCTTGGAGGTGGAATTTACTACGGTACTGCTTGAGTTAAAGGAGGTAACCCAGGGCATCCGGTTACCTAATTCCTTTGCAGTAGCTTTAGGCACTAACAGATCTTTCCTCTCAAGGACATCCACCCTACTTTTAGCTGCCTCGAGCACCGAAGAAGGGTACCCCCTATCTTCAAATTTTTGTATCATATAATCCATCTGTCTGTCTGCTTTGATGGGATCGGAATTTATACATTTTGAGCGCAGTAGCTGGGAGTAGGGTAATCCTTGAATGGCTGACCTGGGGTGACAGCTAGAGTAATGCAGCAAATTGTGCTGTTCAATGTGCCTAGTCAGGTCTTCTGCTGGGCCCCTCCAAAAAATAAGCAGATCATCTATATAGCGGGTGTAGAAAAATATGTGCCCGCGATATGATGATCCCTAAAGAAGATCTCTTCCTCCATCCGGAACATAAATATATTCGCGTATGAGGGGGCTACCGCCGCCCCCATAGCACACCCTGTCAGATGGAGGTAAAAACCCCCATTATAAAGGAAGAAGTTTTTGGTTAAGATTAACTCTAGGAGCTGTAGCACCAAATCCACATCCGGCCCATTGTTTGCAGGGTGGCCTGTTATGTAGTCCCTAACAGCGGCCATCCCCAAATCGTGGGGAATGACCGTGTAGAGACTACACACATCCACTGTAATCATACTGATGTCATCATCCATCTTAACAAAAGACTGTAATTTGCACAATAAAGATGTAGTATCCAACAAATATCTAGGGTGAGCCCGGATACAAGGCTGCAACACACTGTCAATCAGAATAGAAGAAGGTTGAAATAATGATTCCCGGGCCGAAATTATAGGGCGGCCGGGAGGGTCCACCAAGGTCTTATGAATTTTGGGGATAGTGTACATAAGTGGCACTAAGGGAAAGGCTGGAAGTAATGCTTCCTTCACCTGACTAGTGATGAGCTTCTTTTCAACCGCTTGTTGTAGGACCTGCTCAAGTTCATTCTTGAAGGTATTTGAAGGGTCCTGGGATAATTTTTTGTATGTTGATACATCATTCAGATGCGCCATCACTTGTTCATGATATTTGTCATGATCCTGAAGAACGAGGGCACCCCCCTTGTCCACAAGGCAAAAGATTAATTTTTCATTCTTTGATAATTTACATAAGGCCATACGTTCTGCTTTTGACAGATTGTCTCTGGTGGGCCGTTTCTTCGGAACTTCAGCTGCTACCTCATTGTTAAGTAGCCGCATAAAAGTTTTGATGGTTGGATTAAAGGACTGCGGGTCGAACTGGGATTTCGGTAGGATCTTTTCAGTTGGGTCGGTATAGTATCCCAACCGCTCACTTGATCTTTTATTGTCACAGTAGGATCCCTGGGTTTTGTCCACTTTTGTTTTTTTATCTCTCTTAAACTTGATTAGGTTCCTCTTATAAACCTGTAGTTGCTCATTTAGTTTGGCATACCAATCAGTGGTAGAATCTTCACTGAGACTGGTTTTATGATTTGTTTCAAATTCAACAATTTTATCCTTGGCCAGCTTAACCTCTTGGGTAGAATACTCGATTATCAGGAGCATCAGATCAAAGGAACACTTGTTCACAATGGAGACCCACTTGCGACAAAATGTGGAATCATGTCTTCCTATTGTGGGGCCATTTTTCATACGAAGTCCCCTCGGGATTTTCTTAGCCCGGTAATATTCGCTGAGGGACAACCCATGATAGTAATAGTCTATTTTACGTTTTTTGAGTTTTAATAAATCCCTATATAGCTCTTCAAGGGATGCAGCTTCTGACAGATCATCTAGTAGACTGCTGTATAAAATCCCTTCAGCTTCTTCTGGGGTATAGGTATAGGAAGACCCCACTGGATAAATGGTGGGACAGTAGCCTCCTGCCGATTGATCTGATGATGCTTGTGACATACTATAGTATCACTGCCAAATGTCAACAGGGACCGCAACGGCACACACAAAGAAGATTAAAAAGAGTGGAGATTACTCACACTAGCAGCCCTGCTGGACTCGCGGCGTCCAATCAGTACAGCGGTGCCCTGCTTGCAAGTTGAGTCGTTACCAAGCGAGGTGTGATACTTACCTAAGATTGATAAACACAGATCTCTGCCAGAAAGACATATTCTCATGTAAACATACATCTCTCCCTGCTGGACTCGCGACGTCCAATCAGTACAGCGGTGCCTTGCTTGCACGTTGAGTCGTTACCAAGCGAGGTGTGATACTTACCTAAGATTGATAAACATGGATCTCTGCCAGAATGACATATTTCCATGTTAACATACGTCTCTTCCTGCTGTACTCGCGGCGGCCAATCAATATAGCGGTGCCCTGCTTGCATGTTGAGCCGTTACCAAGCGAGGTGTGATACTTACATAAGATTGATAAACACAGATCTCTGCCAGAATGACATGCTTCCATGTAAACAAACGTCTCTCCCTGCTGTACTCGCGGCGTCCAATCAGTACAGCGGTGCCTTGCCTGCACGGCCATGATTGGACGGGACGGACGCGCCCAGCAGCTAGGGGCGGGAGACTATCACCAAAGGAGGAGAATGCCTGTGAATCAGTCGCGCTCACTAACCAATCCAACGCCGCACCAGACATGGAGCGAGCGGAAGATTGGACGAGGCAGACATCAATTAAACCAGATCAATGACGCCCAGCATAGGGGATGGTATATTAACAGCCTCAGTATGGTCAGTCGGGTTGGCCTTGAAAAAGCTATTGCGAAGCGTGCGCCGGCTAGCGGTGACGCTCCCTGACTCACACACCGACTAGGATGCATTTTGATCTGTATTCTTTATTCACAGGAACCCCTATTATGCGATAAGGTGCAATACCTGACTCAGTGTGGTGTATACTAACGGCGATACCTGTTTGCTCACCATAACTGACCCTTGGAAGGGGTACCCCTGAGCATATCGCTTCCACCCAGCGATATTTCTCAAACCCTCTGGTCTATATTCAAAACACCATCCAGCATTGCCTGGGATTGTGTGAACACTAAGTACGCAGAGAAGGGTCTCTACTGCTAATTGCCGCATGTATCCATTCCATTACAAAGGATACTATGTACTCAGTGACAGCTATTTCTAAGTGGTTCATTTACTTACCCTCCTGCCTAAAATAAATATGTTTAACCAGTGAATATCTGAGGTATAATCATAAAGAGTGTGCATCGCTATATAGAGACACTCTATAGCATTTTAGTGAGCCAACCGCCGGAAATATACACCTAACAGTGACTGACACAACAGTCGACACAACCAAGTGACTACCTTGCAATTAAATTTAACAGCAGCAATTAGCAGCTGCAAATTCAGCATATGTATGTAAGGTGTAGTTGCAGTATTTAAAAATAAGAGCTACTTCACTCAGCTGGATATACTATATTTACCAGCATCTGTCGACTCATCAGGTTGACATTTGTGTTGACTTTGTTGTGTCATCTAAATTGTATGAATGTGTAGACTGTTAATGATTGACACTGAGATATCTGACCCTGGTAATAATAATAGCCAGTAACACGCCAATCTGGTAAGAAACCAGTGATAATGGTCGACATCAGTGTCAACTTTATTTAAGAATCTCGCATATGCAAAAACTGATAACTTCTTTGGCAGACTCCAAGACGATTATTATAACATTACTCTTGGGTATAATATTTGTCTGCTGATACGGTGTATATACATACACAAGGTGTTCACTACACGATTAACCACATCCTTGTCAGGTCTGTGCACTTGCGCATAGGGGTATTTAGCAAATAAGACACCAGGATATTATAAATTAAAAATACAAACCTATTATGGTTAAGAGTGTCGGCTAATAATACCTGTATTGAAATAAATCTTTACACTAATACACAGTCAAATAACCGTGTGGAGTCTGAGAGTCACCGTTTTTTTAAAACACATTTATGTCTTGTCTGTGTTTTTTTATATTTCGCTCTCTTAAAAATTGTTAATAAAAGTTAATTTTTATTAGTTTGAAGTCTCTATAAGGTGCACCACACCAGGACATTCTTTTTTCTTTCTGTCAAAGTGTGCATATTTTGTGTCCAGTGGTAGCACACCCCTTATATTTATCTAAAAATACTCATTGTATACATTACCTGGGGGTCCACCCATTATCCTCAATATTTATGAGGGTCCTGTGCGAGTAGCAACTGTCTATCTGAGCTCCTAGAATTAATCTTAACCAAAAACGTCTTACTTTATAATGGGTTTTTTTACCTCCAACTGACCGGGTGTGCTATGGGGGCGGCGGTAGCCCCCTCATACGCGAATATATTTATGTTCCGGATGGAGGAGATCTTCTTTAGGGATCATCATATAGCGGGGCGCATATTTTTCTACACCCGCTATATAGATGATCTACTTATTTTTTGGAGGGGCACAGCAGAAGACCTGACTAGGCACATTGAACAGCACAATTTAACAACTAGTCCAGTTAAATTTACTTTCACACATAGCAAAGAGTGTATAACCTTTTTAGATGTGGAGATTAGATGTGAAGCTGGCCAATTGTCCACTAGTCTTTTTACCAAATCCACCAATAGAAACAATTTGCTGCATTACTCTAGCTGTCACCCCAGGTCAACCATTCAAGGATTAACCTACTCCCAGCTACTGCGCACAAAACGTATAAATTCCGATCCCATCAAAGCAGACAGACAGATGGATTCTATGATACAGGCAGCTAAAAGTAGGGTGGATGTCCTTGAGAGGAAAGATCTGTTAGTGCCCAAAGCTACTGCAAAGGAATTAGGTAACCGGATGCCCTGGGTTAACACCTTTAACTCAAGCAGTACCGTAGTAAATTCCACCTCCAAGAAACTTTGGCCTATGGTCAAATCAGACCCTGATCTTGGCCTACAGACCACTGATCTACTAGCTTGTTACAAGAGACCTAAAAATCTCAAAGACACCTTAGTTAAAACTGAGGTACTGATTGGCCCGAGCACTAGGAATTCCAAAAAAAGTAACATTCGGTGTACTTGTACTACCTGTCGCTTTTTAATGGTAGGGAATACTTTCCCTCACCCACAAACTGGAAAGTGTATGTATATCAATCACACACTTACTTGTAACACAAGATATATGGTGTACCAAATAGTCTGTCCCTGTGGGCTGTCATACATCAGCAAGACCGAACGATCCTTCAAGAAACGTATGGCAGCTCACAGGTCAGCAATCAAGAATGCTCTCTTGACTGGCCAAAGTGAACAACCAGTGGCCCGACATTGGGTCACTGCTTCCCACACAATGTCTCAACTTAAATATTGCATGATTGATCATGTGCCAGGGTCTTTGAGGGGTGGCAATAGGGGTCTTGGCCTATTAAAAAGTGAAGCTAGGTGGATCCTTAGATTGGGGACGGTAACCCCCAATGGGTTAAATGACCATTCTGGCATCAGTGTACTGTCTCTTTAAATCCCATTAGGTTGTTTTGTAAATACTGTTTGAAAAAAAATTATTTGTCTTTTTTACATTTTTGCTTATATTTTTTCCTTGTGCCATTTACTTTTTTGTGCTAGGGCGTTAGATGCCCTTACCTAACAAAGCGGTGTTGACCTTTAGTGGTCCATACATTAGCTCTTTACTTTTTGGGTTTGTTGTTGAATACCTGTATTATGCAGTAACATACTTGCTTTTATTAATAATTCATTCATTCAGGCATCATATTTGGTTGCCTTAGACTGTATAGAGTTATGTCATGCCATGTCGTGTGTATTTTTTGGTTTTTAAATGTCATTATCTTAATGTGGGTTTTCTCTTTTCTTTCACTGTTTGCAGGGTTGCTATGCGACGTCCACCGCCGATGCTAGGAGAAGCATCAGCGTAATGATGTCATTCCTCATGCGCCGCCGCCCGGGTGCGTGGTCCCGTTCGCGGCATTGTGGAGTTCTGAGATGCTTATAAGGTAGGACCGTGTCTATATTCTTGTAAGCCTTGATGAAAATGCCCAAGTAGGCATTGAAACGTTGGTGTTATATTGCTTATTTAAAATCGAATAGCTTCAAAGCTCCGGAGTGCCACTTTGTTCTTTTTGCTGTTTATCCCCGTTTGGAGGCACCCGAGGATTACGTTTGCTTGGAGGTTGTGCTGGACCCTGCTATCTTGTGTATATATATATATATATATATATCGAAGCGTGATGGTCCGGCACGGCCGCTTACAGTCACTCAACTCGGACGGGTGCCCGCAGTTTGCATATAATGCCACATAGAACTCCAAATACTGCAGCACTCCAGTCTTGCTGGGTATTACAGACCCCTCAGGACCACAGTAATCCGGGTCTCCCAGCTGGGAGACCCGGATTACTGTGGTCCTGAGGGGTCTGTAATACCCAGCAAGACTGGAGTGCTGCAGTATTTGGAGTTCTATATATATATATATATATATATATATATATACACATACACACAGATGGAGCATCTTTCATCTTCATCTTTCATGCAGGGACTAGAGGTGGATTCGCCATGCACCAGCCCCCGCCAGCTGCCGGAAGGGGTCGTGCGTGACTCCCCTTACAATGGGGGTCCCCGCCGCCAAGTTCCCCCACCTCCCCATTCCCCCCAACCCTACCCATCCCCCTGAAGCGGAGACGGGTAGGGTTCTCATCCCCCCGCCGACAGGAAACTGGGACGTGCATCCCAGTCAGATGTAGTGCCGCTTGCCAGTGGGGGTGGTCTGGCGAGCCCCGGTGCTGGATGAGCGGTGCAACATCTGTATATACACACACACAAACATGCAAACACATACATAACTACACACTAATTGACTATTATTTAGTAGGGATTTGATACACCCGGAATGGGTTTGCTGCCTCATGTAAAACTGTGTAAAACTCCACCAACTGAGGCAGCACACAAGTGTGAGTCTCAATATTAATTCTTTACAAATAATGTAAACATAGAAACTAAACCACAATCAGCTGCTAGGAGTGCATTTTGTATGTCTCTTAGACATAATTTTGACATGTATTGAATTAGGGTAAAATATCAGAGGAGGGAAAGCGGAGGAGTGGAAGCAGAGGAGAGGATGAGGGGAAGTAGAGAGAGGAAGAGGGCAAGTGGAGGAGGGAGCGAAGAGGAGGGGGAGCAGAGGAGAGGAGGGGGAGCAGAGGAAGCGGTCATGGGGGAGCTGAGGGGAGAAAGGAGAGCAGAAGCAGACCAGAGGGGGTAGAATAGTAGGTAGGGGGAGGAGGAGGGGGAGGAGAAGAGGTGTGGAGGAGGAGCAAAGAAGGGAGCGCAGTACAAGCATGTGCTACAGTATAAAAGGATGGAAGCAGAGGAGAGGAGGAGAGGAAGCGGAGGAGAAGGAGGTGGTGAGGGAGTTGAGGAGGAGAGGAGAAAGGGAGGGCAGGAGCGGTGTAGACGAGAGGGGGGAGGAAGGGGGAGTGACTTTATATCATGTTACCTGCTTGCTTTTTGACATTACGGGGGAAATTTACCAATATGGATTCGTAAAAAATAGGTGTATTCAAAGGCAGAAATACACCTATTTTTTACACATTTGTATTTTCGGGATTTACTGTCCCGAAAATACAACAATTCGTATTCCTAATGATGGGACATTCGTATTTGTATTTACAAATACGAATGTCTACACCATCGATAGGATACGACCGGAATCACCATTCAAAAGAATGGTGGTTCCTGATTTACTAAGCAGCCGTATTGATAATACGGCTGCTAATTGGTGTAAAACAGGCACGAAAATACGACAGGAAAATACACCTTGATTGTCCTGTCGTATTTGGCTTTAGCCTGCACGGATCAGTCAGATCCGTGCAGGCTTTAGTGTAAAAAAAAAAAAGGAAAATTAAATAAATAAATTAAAAAATCTGCGTGGGGTCCCCCCCACAGCTGTAACCAGCACCAGGCTGAAAGAGCCGGGCCGGTAATTAAAAATCATGGAACCCGACAAATAGGGGTTCCCTAATTTTTAACAACCAGCCCCAGGCTCCAGGTCCGGGGCTGGTTCCCAAAATACGGGGGACAAAATGACTAGGGGTCCCCCGTATTTTAAGAACTAGCCCCAGGCCAAACCAGCCAGCAGGGTAATGCCACAGCCGGGGGGGAGACTTTTTATAAAAGTCCCCCCGGCCAAAGCATTAACCCTCTGACCAGCAGCCTGGCCAGGGGCCCTGGGGGAGTGGGGACCCCCCCAATAAAGGGGTCCCCCCCTCCAGGACTTACCTAACCAGGCTGAAGCCTGGTGCTGTCCTCGATGCCCCTGGGCGGTGGGCATCGAGCTGATCTTGGTGTAAAAAAAAAGATGAATAAACTATTGTTTTAAACTGTGGAACTATGAGTCCCAGCAAGCCTCTCCTGCAAGCTGGGACTTGGAGAACCACAAGTCCCAGCCTGCGGGGCATTAAAGGGCCCGCTGGGTCTTGTAGTTCCACAGTAAAAAAAAATAGTTAAATAAATACACGTTGTCACCTGAAAAATAAAAGTTTAATACATACATTACACACACACTGATACTTACCTATCTTGATCCCGTAGGTAGGTCCCAGAGTCTTGATCCGGTGCCTTGTAATGGTTCTGGATCATGTCGTCATTCTTCACATGTCAATCTTCATGTCGGCGTCAGGTCCGGGTCCGAAGAAATCCATGGTGGACCTGTGGAAGGAAATCCAACTCACCCAGGTCTTCCATGGACGTTCTTCTGGCTTGGTCCGATGTAGTCCAGGGCTTCTTCCTTCTTCTTCCATCTTCTTGCTTCTTTTTCAAGCTGCCGGCGACTCCAGCAAGCTCCCCGACTGTCAGAGCCGCAGAGATCCTTCCTCCTCGGCGTCTGTACTCAGAATGAATTCTGGCCAATCAGGAGCCGACTTTCCTGGCTCCTGATTGGCCGCTAGGCGGCTCCTGATTGGCCAGAATTCATTCTTAATACAGACGCAGAGGAGGAAGGATCTCTGTGGCTCTGACAGTCGGGGAGCTTGCCGGAGTCGCCGGCAGCTTGAAGAAGAAGCAAGAAGATGGAAGAAGAAGGAAGAAGCCCTGGACTATGTCGGACCAAGCCAGAAGAACTTCCATGGAGGTCCTGGGTGAGTTGGATTTCCTTCCACAGGTCCACCATGGATTTCTTCGGACTCGGACCTGACGCCGACGCCGACATGAAGATCGACATGGTGAAGAATGACATGATCCGGAACCAGGACAAGGCACCGGATCAAGACTCTGGGACCTACCTACAGGATCAAGATAGGTAAGTATCAGTGTGTGTGTAATGTATGTATTAAACTTTTATTTTTCAGGTGTCAGTGTGTATTTATTTAACTATTTTTTTTACTGTGGAACTACAAGACCCAGCGGGCCCTTTAATGCCCCGCAGGCTGGGACTTGTGGTTCTCCAAGTCCCAGCTTGCAGGGGAGGCTTGCTGGGACTCATAGTTCCACAGTTTAAAACAATAGTTTATTCAATTTTTTTTTTACACCAAGATCAGCTCGATGCCCACCGCCCAGGGGCATCGAGGACAGCACCAGGCTTCAGCCTGGTCAGGTAAGTCCTGGAGGGGGGGGGGCCTTTATTGGGGGGGGGGGGCCCACTCCCCCAGTGCCCCTGGCCAGGCTGACTGGTCAGAGGGTTAATGCTTTGGCCGGGGGACTTGTATAAAAAGTCTCCCCCCGGTTGTGGCATTACCCTGCTGGCTGGTTTGGCCTGGGGCTGGTTCTTAAAATACGGGGGACCCCTAGTCATTTTGTCCCCCGTATTTTGGGAACCAGCCCCGGACCTGGAGCCTGGGGCTGGTTGTTAAAAATCGTGGAACCCCTATTTGTCGGGTTCCCTGATTTTTAATTACCGTTCCCGGCTCTTTCAGCCTGGTGCTGGTTACAGCTGTGGGGGGGACCCCACGCTGTTTTTTTTTATATTTATTTAATTTTCTATTTTTTTTTACACCTTGCAGCCTGCACGGATCTGACTGATCCGTGCAGACTGCCTCTACTAATTTGTATTAGCGGCCGTATATACGGCCAGCTAATACGAATGGTTACACCATCGGAGGGTTACAAAGCAGTCGTATCTGACTGCTTTGTACATTCCCCTCCGGAACACGACTTTGCATACGACTGAAACAGTCATATGCAGTCGTAGGGAAAATACTAATTCGAAAAACTAGGTTTTTCATATTAGTAAATTTCCCCCTACGTTTCACTAAAAATCATTTGCAAAGACCCTAGGAGTTATGCTGCCTTTCTTGTTTGTGAGATATGTATATCTCTCATATCTCATATCTGGGTCCGGAACTCGCAATAAGCCAAAGCGTAATATGCTCCGGTGCCTTTACAAAATTTAATTCTAACTATTAAATGGTAAACTACAACTTCTAAAAATTAAAAGTGGTGATGTTGCCCATCAGCAACCAATCACGTTCTGAATCTCTCCATGAGGTCTATACAATTAGATTGACCCTGCATCCTAGGGGGGATTCTGGAGAGTCACCCTTGAAAACTCACTCCCCACTCATTGCCCGATTTTGCTCCAGATTAGTTGTACTTTTGTACGCCTATAGACACACACTTACGGCCATGAGTAATTTGCAATTGATGGAATTGAATTCCATAAATATTAATGATGTGAGAAGGGCAGTATCTAGGGATGTGTGAGTGGTACAATCGCACAGTGCTCTGGGGGCAGCACAGTCACTGCCCCACAGTCTTGCTTTTGGCTAGCAGAGTGCCTGGCTGCAGGGTGGGCCAGGGTTTGGCACACTACAGCCAAAATCAGTGTTGCACTACTGCCTAGAGCACAGGTCTTCAACCTGTGGCCCTCCAGATGTTGTGGAACTACATGTCCCAGCATGCGCTGAGGTTTTTTGGCATGCTCTTACAGGAAAAAATGTGGCAATGCATGTTGGAACATGTAGTTTCACAACATCTGGAGGGCCACAGGTTGAAGACCCATGGCCTAGAGAGTCACAAGTGGTTGTTTAGGGGCACCAGTGGTGGATGACTAATTACATGCTGAATTTCAGTGTATTTGTGATCAGTGAAAGGAAATGCATATAGAGGATTATTACCAATGTAATTTACCAGTTGTTAGGTTTCGGGTGTGACCCCACCGCCGGGACTGCTGTTTAGGACAGCCACGGCCAAACCCTATACTACCTCTGTTGTACCCCCCAGGCTGGGTGACCGACTCCTGCAGGTGTTACTAGGCTTCGCCTGTAGCCGCCACGTTTGAATGGGTAGGTTAAGCCCACCCAAGCTCCGGTGCAGCCAGGTGTTATGAGAGGACAAGGAGCCGGGGACCCCCCTAGGGTACGGTCAAGAGGAAAGCTGACTGAGGGGCCTAACTGAAATTAACAAACGGCGACTTGCCGGACCCTGGCTAACGCAACTAAGCGCCCGCGACCTGGTCGCCACAACCCGCGACAACCGTCGCCCAGGGAACCATACAAAATATAAGACACAATACCAAAGTATACAAAGAGCAGGAGGGACTGGAAAACCCCAGAAAAACTGGGAGACAAGGGGAGAGAATGAGTGGGAAGCAATGGACCTTCCCAACATAAATGACCTGCCAATGCGGCAGACAGAGAACACAGGTAATGAGTAAGGTAATGACAATAAAGAAGGTGTGAATGAAACTACCCCAAAGGGGCAACTCACGACACAGGAGGAACCAATGGAAGAGGAGACCACGAAGGAGCCGCTGGGAACAGCAGGGAAACGGACCGGAGAGCAGCAGACAGATAGGTCCAAACAGGAGCTATCACCGGCGAGGACTGCAGGGCTGGCTTCCTAGATAAGAAGGCTAGGAGCCAATGAGAATGGAGGCCTGAGTCCCGCCTGTCATAACGAGTCCTTTCCGACACCTGCGGCCTGTTGAATTTCGCGGCTTTTCCTCTCTGCCTAGCAGCGTCTGCCGTTGCTAAGCAACGGCGCTGCCGCGTCTCAGGCGCTGAGAGACGTGAGGAGGGAGGACGGGCGTCACGCTCCGACGCTGCGTCCTCCGGCGTCCCTGGTTGCTAGGCAACCGGACGTCAGAGCCGGAAGGACAGGCGGCTAAGCGTACATGCCGCTCTGTCCTTCCAGAAGCGCTCCCACGGCGCCTAACAGTACCCCCCCCCTTGAGGAGGGGTTAAAGAACCCCGAAGCCTTGTTTTCTGAGGGAAATCCCGAAAGAAACTTGCTTTGAGGCGTGGGGCGTGCAGATCCCTATCGGGAACCCATGACCTCTCTTCCGGGCCGTATCCTTTCCAATGGACAAGGAAACATAAAGAACCTCGAGAGACCTTGCAATCCAAGATTTTTTCTACAAGAAATTCTGACTGTCCATGGACATTAACAGGTGGTTTACCCAGGTCTGCCTTTCGAGGAAATTTCCTAGACGTGAAAACGGGCTTGAGCAGAGAGGCATGAAAAGTATTGGCTATCTTTAAAGCCCTAGGAATTTGTAACCGAAAGGCTACAGGATTAACTCTCTTAATAATGGCAAATGGACCAATAAATTTTGGACCAAATTTAGAAGTTCCTTGTCGCAATCTGATGTTCCGAGTAGACAACCAGACTTTATCGCCTACTTTAAAGTTGCATGGTCGTCTTGACCGGTCAGAAAAAACTTTTTCCTGAAGAGCAGACCTCTTAAGAGCGTCGTGTACCTCCTTCCAAATGACCTATAAACGGGCAGTAGTGGAAGAGCGAACTACTGATCCCTCTGGAGCCAGAGCAGTGGCTTTAGGGTGAAAGCCATAATTGGCTACAAAAGGTGAAGTCCGGGTAGCCGAGTGATAGGAGTTGTTATATGCGAACTCGGCAACGGGGAGGAACTCCGACCAGTCATTCTGAGCTTTGGACACAAAAAGGCGCAGATATTGCTTCAAGGATTGATTAAGGCGTTCCGTCTGCCCATTGGATTGGGGATGATAAGCGGAAGTTAAACTCAACTTGATCTTTAATGCATTGCAAAAAAGTTTCCAAAACCGGGCAATAAACTGCGGACCTCGATCAGAAACTATATCGGTTGGAAGACCATGAAGTTTGAAAACATGAGCTAAAAACAATTTGGCCAACTTATTGGCTGATGGCAACTGGGGCAAAGGAACAAAGTGGGCCATCTTACTGAACCTGTCAATAATCACCCATACTACTCGAAAACCTGATGATAGGGGTAGGTCGACCACAAAATCCATGGCAATATGTGACCATGGTCTGGAGGGAATTGCCAAGGGGATAAGTTGTCCTGTGGGCGACACTCTGGGAATCTTGTGTCTAGCACAATCGGGACAAGACTGGATGTACTCCTTGGTATCTGGAACCATGCTCGGCCACCAGACGCATCGGGAGAGAAGATCAAGTGTCTTCTTGATGCCGGAATGCCCTGCAATCTGGCTGTCATGGAACTCCTCTAAGACCCGTTTTCTCAAGGACTGCGGCACAAATAAATGGCCGAGAGGCATCTGTCTAGGTGCCTGACCCTGGACCTGCAGAAGTAGATCCTTGAGGGTCTGAGTAATGCCAAAATGGATAATTGATGCCGGAAGAATGGGCCGAGGAGATTCCCGCAACCCTTGTTTGGGTATGAAACTCCGAGACAATGCGTCTGCTCTTACATTTTTAGACCCGGGACGGTAAGAGATAATAAAGTTAAAACGTGTAAAGAATAATGCCCACCGGGCTTGTCGGGCATTCAGACGCTTTGCTGATTCCAGGTATTGTAAATTTTTGTGGTCTGTGATAACCAGAATCTGATGGTTGGCCCCTTCCAACCAATGCCTCCATTCTTCGAATGCCCATTTTATGGCCAACAATTCCCGGTTCCCGACGTCATAGTTCATCTCTGCAGTAGAGAATTTTCGAGACATGTAGGCGCAAGGAAAAAAAAATAAGGACTCAGGATCCTGTTGAGACAGGACTGCCCCTGCCCCTACCTCAGAAGCGTCGACTTCAACGACAAACGGTAGTTGGGGATCGGGATGTCTTAAAATGGGAGCGGACACAAAAGCTTGTTTTAAGGCCCGGAATGCCTCTTCTGCCTGGGGAGGCCACTGGGATGGATCTGCTTCCTTTTTTGTGAGCGCCACGATGGGAGCTACCACATCAGAAAAAGAGCGGATAAACCGCCTATAGTAATTTGCAAACCCTAAAAATCTTTGGACAGCTTTAAGGGTCGTGGGCTTGACCCAATCTAAAACTGCTTGCAGTTTTTTGGGTTCCATATAAAAGCCTTCCGAGGAAATCACGTATCCTAAAAAGGATACCTTAGTAACTTCGAATTCGCACTTCTCAGGCTTAGCAAAGAGACGATGTTCTCTAAGCCTTTGAAGAATTAACCTGACCTGATGGCGATGTTCTTCCAACGAGCTGGAGTAGATCAAAATGTCGTCTAAATAGACCACAGCGAAGACTCCCAAGAAATCTCTAAGGATGTCATTGATGAAATCTTGGAAGACCGCTGGTGCGTTGGACAAGCCGAATGGCATTACGAGATATTCGTAGTGCCCTGTTTGGGTACTAAAGGCAGTCTTCCATTCGTCTCCCGCTTTTATGCGGACAAGGTTGTAGGCACCGCGCAGGTCGATCTTAGAAAAGATCTTAGCGGTGCGAAGCTGGTCAAACAACACAGATATTAATGGTAATGGATACGTGTTTTTTACCGTTATCTTGTTGAGTGCCCTGTAATCTATACAGGGTCTTAAGGAGCCATCCTTTTTGGAAACAAAAAAGAACCCTGCACTTAAGGGAGACTTTGAGGGCCGAATAAAGCCTTTAGCCAAATTTTCTTGAATATAGGTATTCATGGACTGCGTCTCAGGTCCAGACAAGGAATAAAGTCTGGCTTTGGGAAATTGTGCCTTGGGAATTAGCTCAATGGCGCAATCGTATGTGCGATGAGGGGGTAAGACCTCAGCTTCGCCTTTAGAAAAGACATCCTGGAAGTCAGCGTAGGCCGCTGGAATCCCCTCCACGGAAACCATTGCCCCGAGTATAGGCTGCCCTAGGCAATGACTGGAGCAATGACTACTCCAACGAGTTATTTCCCCTGCCTGCCAGTCAATCTGTGGGTTATGAACCCGGAGCCAGGGGTGACCCAGAACGATCGGCACAGTGGCGCATGAGATAAGAAAGAAAGAAATCTTTTCTGTATGAAAAATGCCCACACGTAGGGAAACTGGCGGGGTCTGATGGCGGACCACTCCGTTGACCAACGGGCTGCCGTCCAGGCCTCGCATTATTACAGGTTTTTTCAGAGGGAGCAGGGGGATGGCCAGTCTTTCAGCCAGCTGAATATCTAGAAAATTCCCAGCTGCCCCGCTATCAATAAATGCAGTAACTGACATCTTCACCTCTATACCCTGAATCTCAGTAGGGACTAATAATGCATTGTGAGGGGAAATAAGAAGAGAACCAAAGTGAATCCCCTCTGCATTCACTTGGTTTTGGCGTTTCCCGACTTGTTGGGACAAACGCGGAGGAAATGCCCTTTGCTCCCGCAATAAATGCATAAACCGGCATTCATCCGGCGAGCTCTCTCATCTGAGGTGATGCGGTAAGCACCAATTTGCATTGGTTCTTCTTCGTCCTCTGAGGGTACAAAGCCGAGGGAAGTAGGCCTCAAACTAGGTCCTCTCTCAGACCTGCGTTCCCTAAGACGCCGATCAATTTTAATCGATAACTCCATGAGTTTATCAAGGGATCCCGGGACGGGATACTGGATAAGGCTATCTTTAATGGCTTCAGAAAGCCCTAGCCTGAATTGGCTACGTAATGCCGGGTCATTCCAGCCACAGTCATTCGACCACCGTCGGAATTCTGTGCAATATGCTTCTGCAGGGTTCCGGCCCTGCCTGAGAGAGCGCAGATGACTCTCGGCAGACGCCTCTCTATCAGGGTCATCATATAGAAGTCCTAATGATTTAAAGAAAGCATCCACCGACGCTAAGGCGGGATTATCGGATTTTAACCCAAAAGCCCAAGTCTGGGGATCCCCCTGAAGCAAAGACATAATTAAACCAACTTGCTGTAATTCAGAGCCGGATGACCGGGGTCGCAGCTTGAAATAAAGCTTACAACTTTCTCTAAAATTAAAGAAATCCTTCCGGTTACCCGAAAACCGGTCTGGAAGATTAATTTTGGGTTCTACCAGAACCGGCGGATTTCCTCGTACACCCTCCTCCTGGGTTTTCATCCTAAGAGATAAATTTTGAACCATCTGCGTTAAACCTTGTAATTGACTGGCAAATGCCTGAGCCTGACCCTCAGGAGTGGGATTCATCTTAATAACAGATCCACACCAGAGACAACAAAGATATACACACCCAAAATGCTATCTGTCCAGAAAAAACGGGAGAATAAGAAAGGGGAAGGGAGAGAGGGAAAAAAAAAAAAAAATCTTTTTTTTTTTTTTTTTTGTATGGCCGGTGATAATGTTAGGTTTCGGGTGTGACCCCACCGCCGGGACTGCTGTTTAGGACAGCCACGGCCAAACCCTATACTACCTCGGTTGTACCCCCCAGGCTGGGTGACCGACTCCTGCAGGTGTTACTAGGCTTCGCCTGTAGCCGCCACGTTTGAATGGGTAGGTTAAGCCCACCCAAGCTCCGGTGCAGCCAGGTGTTATGAGAGGACAAGGAGCCGGGGACCCCCCTAGGGTACGGTCAAGAGGAAAGCTGACTGAGGGGCCTAACTGAAATTAACAAACGGCGACTTGCCGGACCCTGGCTAACGCAACTAAGCGCCCGCGACCTGGTCGCCACAACCCGCGACAACCGTCGCCCAGGGAACCATACAAAATATAAGACACAATACCAAAGTATACAAAGAGCAGGAGGGACTGGAAAACCCCAGAAAAACTGGGAGAGAATGAGTGGGAAGCAATGGACCTTCCCAACATAAATGACCTGTCAATGCGGCAGACAGAGAACACAGGTAATGAGTAAGGTAATGACAATAAAGAAGGTGTGAATGAAACTACCCCAAAGGGGCAACTCACGACACAGGAGGAACCAATGGAAGAGGAGACCACGAAGGAGCCGCTGGGAACAGCAGGGAAACGGACCGGAGAGCAGCAGACAGATAGGTCCAAACAGGAGCTATCACCGGCGAGGACTGCAGGGCTGGCTTCCTAGATAAGAAGGCTAGGAGCCAATGAGAATGGAGGCCTGAGTCCCGCCTGTCATAACGAGTCCTTTCCGACACCTGCGGCCTGTTGAATTTCGCGGCTTTTCCTCTCTGCCTAGCAGCGTCTGCCGTTGCTAAGCAACGGCGCTGCCGCGTCTCAGGCGCTGAGAGACGTGAGGAGGGAGGACGGGCGTCACGCTCCGACGCTGCGTCCTCCGGCGTCCCTGGTTGCTAGGCAACCGGACGTCAGAGCCGGAAGGACAGGCGGCTAAGCGTACATGCCGCTCTGTCCTTCCAGAAGCGCTCCCACGGCGCCTAACACCAGTGTTATAAATGTTTCTCATACCATTCCCCTTCCTTGCCCACAACTCCCTGACCTGTAAAGTCACTGATTGTATGTATACAATTATATATCCATGATCAGTTAACATCTAAATTGCTGAATATAAAAAGGGGAGTCCCATTGTCTGAGAGATAGGAGTTGGCTCTATTCTCAGGGTTGCCTACCTGACCCTCTCCTTCAGGGCCAGATGTACTAAGCTTCGAAAGTGATAAAAAATGTGACATATCAGGTAGGAGCTGATTGGCTGGCTGTTTATCACTCTCCATTTTATCACTTTTGAAGCTTAGTGCATCTGGCCCTCAGGGAGAAAATACTCTGTTCCTGGACTTCCCTGGTAATGTAGGATTGCCATCACCTGTGGTGAAACACCTTTCTTATCAATTAACCAGCTCACCACAGGTGATGGCAATCATACATGACCAGGGAAGTCCAGGAAAAGAGCATTTTCTCCCTGAAGGAGAGGGCCATGTAGGCAACCCTGCTCTATCTGTATTGCTTGAAAAAAAAATGCAAATGTTTTACCATTTTACTAACACATCTGGGTAATAACTGATTTCACCAAAGACATTGTATGGGAAGCTCTTCATTTTTTTAAGAAAATATCTTCTAAGAACTGTAACAGTAGCCTGCATTAGCAGTACATTGGTGGTGTTTATCATGGAAACTTGTAGGCCCAAATCAGTACAGTACTAATCAGCCATATGTCTACCTTTGCTATCAGCAAGAAATACTGTAGAGGACATGTGTGTTGTTTAAATGAAATAATGGTACAGTGTCATTTTTCCCCCCAAGGGCCATATTAACTTCCGCACTAGGTTGAGAAACACTTCCTCTTTTCCTATCACTGTGAGAACACCAGAGCAACTAAACACATCTAATCTCAGCAGATAAAGGATATGTAATAAAGATATGGTGTGCTGATTGTATTAACATAATCTGTGATGAGCAATTATACACTCTTCCCTTCTGTCACTCACACAGAAATAAACGTCACTTCATATCTTTCTTCATTTGTTAGTAATTAGCATTGGTGTTACAGTAGGTGAGCTCCGGTATCTGTAATACACTAGTGTGATGTGGCTCTCTCCACATGATTTCAACACATTGGGGCCGATAAATTGTGTGAAAAATTTGATATTGTTTGTAATTTACTTCCAATTTCATGCACAGTCTTGTGCTTATTGGATCGGATCCAGATATTGTCATTGCTTCCACAAGGATACATGGGATTTCATACAGTACATCATATGCAAAGTGACCACTTAAGATACCTTGCACTAGTGTATGGGGGGGCCTTAAGGCTGGGCGTGGACCATAGGGTCGACCACAGTTGGTCAACATGAGTTTTTCCCATTTTTTTTGTATCAGTTTGTACATTCCAGCAAATGGACCCCCAATTAGTGTACCACGTACAATCGCATTTCTTGCAAATGAGACATTTGTGAGCTAGACACATAGGAGAGCACAGATACTTTGTGGTGGACTAACTGATCCACTAACTGACAAACTGATCCACAAGTAAATGAACTCTTTCAGCAGAACGATCAAAGAGGGATTTGCCCCCATATTCCTATATCAAATGATCTACTTATTGCCAGCATGAATCTCTGAATCTTCTTGTTGTATGAAAGTTGGCCTAATCAGGTGAAGAAAACCTAGAAAGTTTTTACCCTATAAGAATAGGAATTAATTCCCTAAATTAATATCTCAATTGGATAATACAGGTTGAGTATCCCTTATCCAAAATGCTCGGGACCAGGAGAATTTTGGATAACGGATTATTCCGTATTTCAGAATATTTTAATATTTCAATGATGTATTTTGAAGTATCTTGCATTTATGCTGTATAAACACATCAACCACATGATATACACACAAATATATTTTATTTGTTCAAAAAACAAGGATTGAAAACATGAAACAAAGTTTGTGTACTGTCTCAGGCACTGAATTTGAATGCCAAGCAATCATTTTCTTGTACATATATAGTGCTAGTTACATACAGTATCATGTCCTCAGTAGTGCTGTTATAAAATTTCCCCAGTACATTTTTCGAAAAAAAAAAAAAAAAATACTTTCTGGAATGTATGGTTTTCTGAATTATTCAGATAAGGGATACTCAACCTGTACCAACATAAAGTCCCAATAAAATTATAGACCAATAAAACCTAGGAAGACTATAACTTTCATCTTACCTAATATCTGTAGAAAGATCTTTTTTTGTTACCCCTGATGAAATTTCTTGACGAAACGAAACTCGCTGGGTATGCTACACTAGTGATTTCAGGCAACTGATAAACATCATATATTTCTCCAGAAAAAAGGAACATTGTAAAGAAATTTCAGAATTTAATTGAATATTGGACTTTTTAATTAATATATTTTTATACATGAACAAATGTATTTTTATATGTATAAGAAAAGAATATAACTTTTGTTATTGCACACTTAGATAACACTATTGTACATTGATATATATATATATATATATATATATATATATATATATATATAGATATATCTATATCTATATATATATATATTCTGTGTATGGGATAATTAATCCACGAAAAGCACTCATCAGTAAAAACATCAATCTTTTAATTTCGTACTTGCTTGTAATAATACAAAGATCTTACTTCAAGGATCCTCAGATCCTGTAGGTCGACGTTTCGGCCACTAGAGGGCCTTTTTCAAGACAGCTTCAAATACTCACAACTGCACAGTTCAAGGGTTTCAAGTTCGTGGATTAATTATCCTATACACAGAATATTATTGGGACACATTGATTGTCACTCTAGTTAAGCACCCCAATTGATGACCTTGGCTGGCTGTGAGTGCGGATCCTCCAAGAATATATATATATATATATATATATATATATATATATATATACACACTACTACTACTACTACTACTACTATTATTATTATTATTATTATTATTAATAATAATAATAATAACAATTATAATAATATACAAAAGTATCAGCTGTTTAGGAAGAGAGGAGGAGGAAGCAGGAGCTCTTCTTCCATTTCATATAAATGTATTTTACAAATAATGCTAGTATCCGAAAAATACAGTATCTTGAATTTTGGAATAAGCTATAAATGTAGAGTATTGTTAGCTCAGCAAATCAGACGCTCTTTTGTAACTTTAAATGAGTCAATATTTAAACATCACAGTTATACAACCACATAAATCCAAGAGAGCACTCAGCTAGTGACAGATTGTAACTTTGTTTAGTACATTTGCTTGTGTTTATGATATATACCCACTTTTCACATGTTGTAAATATGTATATATGTCATCTTCACTAGTAAAAAAAAAACAAAAAAAACAATGAAACACTATCATGTTTAGGAGACACAAGACTTGATGTAAAAGTGTTGTGAAATGTTCAATGTCTACATAAAGGCATCAATAAACAGAAAGTCTGAGCGGGATACACAAAACCATTATTTGAGTGGATGAGAGGAGAGTCAGCATTACACTTGTAAAAACTCCCCATCTGCCTCATTTAAGGAAGAAGTGGAAAATGGAACAGACCATTAAAGGCAGAACAACAGAAATTTGACAGGTATTGTAAGGACTGAATCCCCATTACATATGAACAATATCACTCACAATGGGGTTTCTGAGCGATATCATTCACCATATCGTCTTGTGTGTACACTCAATTTCATTACCAATGCGTGCTCCCGTGTGACATTAATGATGATTGTCTTCTGAACATGCTGGTCAATTTTGCTATATAGCCTAACGACCTGCATGTTTAGCAGGCCCCGGTGATGTCACTGAACCATATCAGCCGCCATTAACTATATCGGCTACAGCTAGTGTCGGCTAGTGTGTAAGGGGCATTAGTCCTATTGAAATGGGCACACTGATCATTCATCCTCCACTCACAGGTTATTTCTGAACTACATACTGTATAGGGGTTTAGTTACGAAGATGGGAGATCTGTTGAAGAAGGGATGTTGCCCATAGCAACCAGTCAGAATCTACTTCTTATTTATTTAGCAATTTCTTGAAGATAAAAGAATCGGATTAGTTGCTCATAGCAACATCCCATCTTCAATAGAACTCCCATCTTAGTCAGGGCTGGATTTGTGCCTAGGCCCGCGAGGCACCGGCCTCAGGGCGGCACCAATTAAGGGCGGCAGGCAGGCTGACATTCTGTTAAATGGCACAGCAGGTGGGCAGCGGCGAGTGCCGCCGCCACAGACATGAATTATCATGTTGGCGGCAGCGCCGCTCGTCACCCGCCACTGCCCACCCACTCTGCCATGCACATTACATCACCGCTTAGTGGCTGGGTCCGACGGTCCCCCTGCATGTCCGGAAATGGCTCAGGCTCACTGCTGCCGGCTCCCGCCCATTGGCTACTCTACACACACACAGTCTATTGGCTGCTGTGTATCCAGCAGCTGAGCTGAGCGGCGCGCAGATCCTCCCTGCGCTCAGTCAGTCACAGTGTGTGAGCCGGAGAGAGACTGACGGAGACACTGTGCTAATCACTGTACTAATAAGTGCCTCCCTCCCTCCAGGTCCTCCATACAGTGAGCAGTCCAGAGTGCTTAAAAAAATATTAAGGTGGGCTACAGTTAAATTTTTATGAAATATATAAATAACAATGTATATACATGTATGATTACATTAAAATAGGGGGAGGGGGGGGGCACAAAAATGTTGTGCCTAGGGGCGGCCTGACCCCTAAATTCGCCCCTGATCTTAGTAAATAAACCCCATAGTTTTTGTGCTATTCTAAGGTCTATTGTGACACCAGAAACACTTTTACCTACACAGAATTGAACTGAAATATTTTTGTAATCCTATAATATAAGTAACACATATATTGAGACTGCGATATATTTATCAAAGGCTCAAAACCTAACTTTTGAGATAACTGAATCTACAGGTATGAGTCCTTTAGCATAGCTAACAAAGCCTCCTGTAGGTGGGTGCCTGACTGCCGGAATTCAGACAGCGGGGTGAGTGCAGCGATGCCCCTTGCATTCTCACTGTGCTGCATGCTCGATGGCTCGCCACCTATTCTAATATCCCTCTATGGGAGTCGTAGACCCCCACGAGGGAGAATAGCCCGTCAGTTGGGATTCCAGCGTCTGTGTATCTGTGTAGTCATTGCAAGCCATTGACTTCAAAGCATAGAAAAAATCTTCTAAGCATAGAGAAAATCAGTATGTATTATGGATGGCACCTGGAGGGAAAAAGCTTTCGTTTTAAAAATATATACCCTATATACTCGAGTATAAGCCTACTTTTTCAGAACATTTTTTATGCTGAAAAAGCCCCCCTTGGCTTATACTCGAGTGAGGGTCCCACTTGGGTCAATACGTTTTCCCAATTTTTTGTTGTAAAATTAGGTGCCTCAGCTTAAATTCGGGTCGACTTATACTCACGTATATACGGTATTTCTAATCATTGTTTTATAATGTAATTTTAATAGAGTTTAATAGCTTAAACTGGATGCCATTGTGCATGTGAAAGCCAATAAGTATGCTCACAAATGCCATCCTTGGCAACTCACTCGCCTATCGATTGGTAAGATAACTCTTGATGCTGTCACCCAATGCCATTGGAGAAGTGGGCATTGGGTGTCTATATTATTATTAATGCTTTTAAAAAAAAAAATTCCGTCGCTGTGAGGAGAAGCCATATAATTTTTTCCTTTTGGATGCATCTTAAACCATTCACTGCGGGTTTCATTCCTAGCACTGCAAGGAAGAAATTTACCAAGAAACGATTTTGGGAAAGATTACAATTGTCCACAGTTGCTAGCTCAGACACAAGGTGCATACACACTGTACAATTTTTTTGACCAACTTTTTTGACCAATTTCATTCATTTCGGCCATTCTGAACGAAATTCGTCAAAATATCTTTCAGTGCGTTTGGGACGAACAATGATGCACATACCCGCCAGGTGTTCATCAAGGTTGTTCGTCAACTGCGCATGCAGCTCAATTTTGTTATCTTTCAAAAAGAGCCTATAAACTGTAGTGAGAGCTTTCGTCATGTCTTTCAAGGAAATTGGTCAAATATTTTTTACAGTGTGTGTGCACCTTTAGAGCCTAATTCAGATCTGTGATTTTTGCAGACGGACAAAGCTATGCTGCACTGCAGATGGGACAAATGTTACATGTTCAGAAAAAGTTAGATTTGGGTGGGGTGTGTTCAAACTGAAATCTAAATTGCAATGTAATGCCCAGTACATGCGGTTCCATTTTAACTATTTTTCTATTAGATTGTGCTTATATAGGCGAAATAGAATGGGTTTCAGACATTTGCGGTGGACGATGTGCGGAACTACGGCATTGAAATCCAACATAAAAATAGACTGTGCCAGCAAGACTATATAGTACAGATTTGTACTATATGGTTTAAATCAAATGTGTACACTGCGCCCTGCGATTCAATCAATCTAAATCGATGATAAAATGAATCGCACCGTGCGTACGGGGCTTAAGAATAAAGCAGTTTGGCCATGCCTGGTTTAAGTAATAGAAGGAAGGAAAAGCACATTAGGGAAGAGGGCCTGCGCAAATAGCACCTTAATTTGCTTAAAAGCTTTTGAATTTGCTTTTCAATTTACCATATGTGCATAACATAGAATTTGAAACATAGAAACATAGAATTTGACGGCAGATAAGAACCACTTGGCCCATCTAGTCTGCCCCTTTTTTTAAACATGTTGGGGGAAATTTACTAAAGGAAATTTGTAAAAAATAGGTGTATTTGTATCCAGAAATACACTTATTTTTGACATTTACTATACCGAAAATACGGCAATTCGTATATGTATTGATAGCACATCAATACGACTACGAATTGCTGTATTTTCGGGATAGTAAATGTAAAAAATAAGTGTATTTCTGGATACAAATACACCAATTTTTTTGCAAATTTCCTTTAGTAAATTTCCCCCGTTACCTCAAACCATATTTGATCCTTATTTTTTTGTAAGGATATCAATATGCTTATCCCAAGCATGTTTAAATTGTACTACTGTATTTGCGTCTACCACCTCTGTTGGGAGGCTATTCCACTTATCTACTACTCTTTCTGTGAAAAAATTCTTCCTCGCATTTCCCCTGAATCTTCCTCCCTCTAGTTTCAGTGCATGTCCTCGTGTTCTGTTGCTCCTCTTCCTGTGAAGAATGTCTCCCACCTGTACCTTGTTAAAGCCCTTGATATATTTGAAAGTTTCTATCATGTCCCCCCTTTCCCTTCTCTGCTCTAAACTATACATATTAAGATCTTTTAGTCTTTCCTGGTACGTTTTGTGATGTAGGCCATGCACCATTTTAGTTGCTCTTCTTTGTACAGTCTCTAATGTATTTGTATCCTTCTGGAGATATGGCCTCCAGAACTGAACACAATACTCTAGGTGAGGTCGTACCAATGACCTATACAGTGGCATTATTACAGTACTTCTTTCTTTCTACTGCTGATACCTCTCCCTATGCAACCAAGCATCTGACTTGCCTTCTTCATTGCTTTGTTACATTGCCTACCTGCTTTTAAGTCCCCTGAAATAGTGACACCTAGATCCCTCTCTTCCTCAGTAGTTTCCATTATAGTGCCATTTATACTATATTGAGTCTTTGGATTTCTGAGACCCAAGTGCATGATTTTGCATTTTTTGGCATTAAACTGTAGTTGCCATTCTCTTGACCATTTCTCTAATCTGCCTAGATCCTCAATCATTTGTTTTACCCCTCCTGGTGTGTCTACCCTGTTGCATACCTTTGTGTCATCTGCAAAAAGGCACATTTTACCCTCAATTCCATTTGCAATATCACCAATAAAGATATTAAAAAGCACCGGTCCAAGTACAGATCCCTGGGGTACTCCACTTGTAACCTTTCCCTCCTTTGACTGTACTCCGTTTACTACAACTCTCTGTTTTCTGTCCTGCAACCACGCTCTTATCCATTCAACTATCTTAGAATCCAATCCCAAGCTTTCAAGTTTATTTAACAGTCTGCGATGTGGGACAGTGTCAAAAGCTTTACTAAAGTCTAGATAAGCTACATCTACAGCCCCACCTTGATCTATTACTTTAGTCACCCAGTCAAAAAAGTCAATAAGATTTGTTTGACATGATCTTCCCCCAGTAAACCCATGCTGTTTTGGATCCTGTAAATTGCTGGTTTTGAGATATTCTACAACTCTTTGTTTTAAGAGTGTTTCCATCAATTTCCCTACTACTGATGTAAGGCTCACTGGTCGATAGTTGCTTACCTCTTCCTTGCTTCCACTTTTGTGCGGTGGGACTACATTCGCTGTTTTCCAGTCCTCTGGGATTACTCCAGTAGCTAGTGACTGGTTGAATAATTCTGTTATTGGTTTTACCAGCTCCCCTTTAAGCTCTTTTAGTATCCTTGGATGTATCCCATCTGGCCCCATTGATTTATCCACTTTCAGTTTTGAGAGTTCTGTGAGGACTTTCTCCTCTGTAAATGTACTTGTCTCTCCCTCAGTTTTCTGACTATACTTGCAACTTAACTGTGGCCCCTTCCCCTCTCTTTCAGCAGTGAATACTGAGCAGAAATAATTATTAATATTATCTGCTATTACATTGTCCCCTCAAGAAAACTTCCACTCTCTGTCTTCAGTCTAATTATTCCACTTTTTGTTTTTCTCCTTTCACTTATATACCTAAAAAAAGTTTTCCCCCCTTTACCCACTGACTGGGCCATTTTCTCTTCAGCCTGTGCTTTTGCACATCTGATTACCTTCTTAGCCTCCTTCTGTCTAACAAGATACACCTCTTTGTCCTCATTCTTCTGCGTCTGCTTAAATTTCTTAAAGGCCAACTTTTTTGCTTTTACAATACTTGCTACTTCTTTTGCAAACCACAATGGCTTTCTTTTTCTTGTGTTTTTCCTAACTCTTTTGACACAAAGTTCTGTTGCTTTTAGAATTGCACTTTTTAATTTTTCCCACTTATCCTGCACTCCTTCCAAGTTCTTCCACTCTGCCAAAGAATCCCTTACAGAGTTTCCCATCTCTACAAAATCAGCCTTCCTAAAATCTAACACCTTTGTTTTTGTGTGCGATGAGTCAGTCTCTGTCTTTATTTTGAACCATACTGCTTGATGGTCACTGGATCCCAGATTTTCACCCACATTTATGTCAGATATTCTGTCACCATTTGTAAGTATTAAGTCTAATATTGCGTCCTTACGAGTGGGCTCCCTCACCAATTGCTGGAGGGATGCTCCTTGCAAGGAATTCAGCATGTCCCTACTTCTGGTGGAACTTGCAACAGGCAGCTCCCAGTTTACATCAGGTAGATTAAAGTCTCCCATGATTATCACCTCTCCTTTTAATGCCATTTTATTGATGTCCTGCAATAGGCTCTTGTCTAGTTCCTCTTCCTGACCTGGTGGTCTGTAGATCACCCCTATACGAAGAATCGCCTTCTCCCCTGTTTCTATGGTCACCCAAAGGGCCTCCGTTTTTTCTTCAATACTTTGTATTAAGGTAGTCTTTATATATTTTTTCACATATATTGCAACCCCTCCTCCAATTTGTCCCATTCTGTCCTTCCTAAATAAAGTATATCCTGGTATAGCTATGTCCCAGTCATGATTTTCATTGCACCATGTCTCTGTAATAGCCACAATATCCAGTTCATCCCTTGTCATTATTGCAATTAGTTCTGGGATTTTATTTCCTAAGCTCCTAGCATCACATATCAACCACCCAGGAGGTAATTTGTTGCCTACCCACCAAACTTACCAACAATGGCCACTGCAGTCACCTGAGGGAAACCTGGTCCCAGGATTGTGGACCTATGGGAACACAGGTACCTCAAAGACACCCTAACACCCAACCGGGGTCCCCTCAGAATGATAACCGGCAGTGATCAATACAAATAATAGGCATAATAGGCACAATATATGTGATATGATTTTATTCCATTAGTACCAATGAACGGATTGTCTATTTCATCACACCGTTTATTCTCTTCATTAACACACCTAAGGGGTACATATCACACAAGACACATCCCTCATACTGCATATTCCTAATATGCACAGACAACACCTATAAAAAGCAGAGAGCTCAGCATATAGACTTTTTCCTTGGATAAAATATACCACCAACAACTAGAAAGAAAAAAAACAGATTGCATCTGTGTATATATAGTAATTACCACTATAGAAACATAAGTGGGGATTATTTGATAAACAGATGCCCATGGGAATTACTTGATATACAGGTGCCCATTATTTAAACAAAAGACCAATTGTTCACTCTAGGCTGTTTTAGCAGGGCACTGCACCCTGCCCGATATTTAAAGGGCAAAATGCTCCCTGCCACTCTAGCAGCGGCTGTGGATCAGTTGGTCACCAGCAAGTCATTAGGTCAACATGCATTTAGGGCGACATGTGTCTAGGTTGACATGCAGGAAGGTCAACACGGGTTAGGTCGACAGGGTCATTAAGTTGACACGGATTAGGTCGACAGTCGTAAGGTCGACATGGGGTTTTTCACTGTTTTTTTTACCCGAATATCGACATTGTGGACATAGATATAGGTTAAAGTGATCCGCTGAGCTCGCCATTTTATTCTCCCACCACGCCATAGTAGATGGTAGGGCATGAAATACCGCCTGTCGGCACGTCGGCTCAAAAAAACCCAGTGAAAAACATGTCGACCTTTTGACTGTCGACCTAATCCATGTAGACCTAATGACCCTGTTGACCTAGACTCATGTCTACCTTCCGGCATGTCGACCTAACAACTTGCTGGTGACCCAATGATCGTATCCCCTAGCAGAACCCTGCTAAAACAGCCTACTGCCTGTCCCTGCCGGAAGCATGGGGATGCCCAGTGCCGCCATAGATGCCTGTCGCTTCCCCGGCAGTGACTTCGGCGGGGTCAGGCCCACCCATTTTGGCAATGTCCGCAGGTCACGCCAGCCTCCTTTCCTGACAGCGGTGGCAAGGCCCGCCCCCTTTCGTGACATTGCCCGCCCACAATGGTGAAGTTGGCAGGTCCGGTCCGCCCCCCTTTATGCTGCCCCCGTGCAGCATCGCCCTGCCCAGTTCCAAGAAGGAACACTAAGACCATTAATAAATAGATAAAACACATAAATCTCATGAAACAAAGCTAGGTATTATTAGTAAAACACATGTAGAGTTATCACCCTGAATACATAAATACCATTCATCTTTACAATTTCACAGTATTTAAGCCACTGGTAATTGTTTATCAAGCAAAAAAATGATAGTTTACATTAAAGATCAAGATGGAAATCCAAAACATGAAATTCCTGCTCTAATGGTACGCTATTTTCATCAAGCAAAAAGTGACTTCTTATGAGGAACAAATAAGATTCTCCAGTCTCGGCCAAAAGAGAATGGCAAAGGTCTGCTACAACAGTCCCATAGGTTACACCAGAGAAGCTGTCTACAGTTTTGTGTAATAAGTTAGGAGTTATATTTAAAAATATTTTTTCAAGAATTTCTGGCAGGACGTGGACCCGTAACTCACAGTCCTCACTCGTAATAGTCATTAGTGATGGCCTATAGAAAGTCCTAACTTGATTATAGGGCAAACAATTTAGGCACTGTTCAAACACATGGTTCTCATCTACTTTTAACTCTGTTTTACATTTTTCACAGCCTGAGTATATCACTACAGGTAGAGACATCAGAATATCTGTAATTGAGGTTGCTTGGGTCATGAAGATGTTCTCATTGCCTGGAATAAGAAATTCCAATTCTGAAATACTGGCCTTCACCTGAATGTCACCTGAATATCGATCTTCAATAATGTCCTTCAGGCTCATCTGCTTTTTTACTGCAACATGCTCAATAAAATGCTTTTGAAAATCTATAGCCCTTTTGTCATCATCAAACAAGCATTCACAGTAGGACCAAGGAGTAGTGTGCAACTCCAGATCTCCAGAAAATAAATTCTTCTTTGCCAGTAAGTATTTAAAAACCCAAATGTGACCTATTTTGCGACGAATCTGGTCACACCAAGAAATGCTTGCTCCCCACAGTATTAAGGCACCCGTTCGTCCTCTGACCTCTTCAATTGTCAGAATTATTTTATGTTGTTGCAATCCCTTGAAATGATATGTGCACTCCTTTAGAATGGAAATACTTCTTACTTTTAGAACTGAATGGACAAGCAATTCTGGTTGAAGCTGAGCAAGTCTGACATATTGTATGTTGTCTAGTTTCTGGGGCTGTCGTGGAGGCAGTTGTTTCAAGTGATAATGCTTAATATGAATGTAGTCCATTAACTCCTGTAGAACTGAAAGATTCACAATGTTTGAACTCTCCTCTACTAAAAGAGTAGAACAGCTTCCAAAATGTATCAGTCGACTCCTAAAAGTAGATTGAAGGAAGGGTTTTTCATTCCACTTATCTTCGGACACTGCCATATTATTTAGCATTATAATGTCTCCAGGGAATAAGGCTATACTCCAAAATGCAGCGGCACGCCACATGAGTACTTTACATTCAGCATCCGACTGGTCCAAAACAATAATTGTTCCCAATGGAAAAGAAGAACCAACATTTGGTCCACTTTTTACCTGGATTTCTTTTAAAGAACATGGGTGTAGCAAAACAGCCAAAATATTGTACTCTTTGGTTTTGTCTGAGCAGTGTTTAAGAAGAGTCAACGGTTTTATATGAGTTTGAGGTCTATGCTCATCATACGTTTTCTTAAGAAATTTTACTGGTGAGGTGGAATTTTTAGGCTTTTTTGACTTTTGATCATTTTTAGGAGGAGAGGGAGATGCAATAATATTTTTCCTTTTGCAGCTAGTAGTCTCAACTTGGTCACTGAGGTCATGGACTCTGCTAGTGGACTTTTCTAGACCTTTAATATTTTCTTGACACCTCTCCGGTTTTTGATTTTCTGACGCCACTTTGTTGGACTCATGTTCAGATATTTGAGTAAAAAGTTCAGGAGAGCAGGCAAAGTAGTCTTGATCTGCAGATCCTGCTGCAGTGTTTTTCCTCAAAACATTGTTTGTGCAACCTGCTGATTGGTGTTGCATGGAAGGGGTGAGCGCTTTTGTTTCATTTTGTGCAAAAGATGCACAATGTTTAAAAATGTTCCCACGACCTTCTATTGCGACCTGGCTAGATGTCAAAACTGTAAGGAACTCTGTTTCAGCAGATATTATATTAGTATTTGTTTCCACGCCATTACGATCTTCTGTCTTTTCAGGGTATGATGCGATAAAGTGATCATGAAGAACATCATTTGTATCTCCTGTAGGTTTATGCCAATTTGACGTTATATGACATTTTTTTGTGGTACATACCAAATCTGAAATGACCCCAGAGCTATGGGCACCGGTTTTAGACGTAACATTAGACCGTTGGGCTGATCTGTCACTACATACAGATGTGTCATAATGCTGGTTGTCATGTCTAGCACCTCCAAGCAACTCGGGAATCAATGACGTTTTGGTGCTGCTAGTACTCTGCAAGCATAGGGTTTGCTCATTGAAAACATAAGGGCTTTCTTCCCACTTCATTTTTTGAACATCTGGAGAACATATGTCAGATCCCCAATGCACAGACTGTGATATATAAGGAGCTCCGATAAAAATGTGAACTTTACCGTTATCACACATCTTTTTCAGGCGTTTGCTAACATAGCTTCCGCATATAAGCTCACCCCTGCATCACTTCCAAGTGCACGCTACTTTAACACAGTCACACACACACACGACTCTGCACCACACTTCCTATATCGTAATGTGTGTTCCGATTCTGCCCACCCAGGAAGTGCGTTCCGAGCCTCGTGTTCATTCTTGATATCCCCTGCCACAGGAAACCGGAAATACTCATCTACCATATTATATTCTGGAAAAACTACAATACCAAAGGCATTTCATTCCCTCACTAAAGTTTCACGTATTCATTACAAATCATCGTAATGTACTAAACTTTAGCATCCACCTGTAATAATATTCCCAAGTGCGACGTTTCTTTACGGCAAAGACGTCAACAGCTAGTCACGTGTCCAGCGCCTGCGCGGTGTATCCGTTACTGTTGCTAGGGAAACGCAGACTGTTGGGTTGACGTTTATAACGGACTGTACGGGCAGGATTTACAGCGGCTGCTATTTGAGTGGTGTAATATCGGACACCGCTCCCTCCTGGAGCGTCGCTTCTCATCTTGTCAAGATGGTGAGGAATTTTATTATCAGGATAATTAAAGTCCTCTCATACTAGAAAACGTTGGGTTTATATTATATTTGGCGAATTCTCTCTCTCTCTCTCTCAGATTTCCATCCATTGGCGTTGACCAGGGTCAGTAAAAGAGAAGGTTAAACGTTTAGAAAACGACCTACATGATTAGCCTAATACAGTGGCTCCCAAACTTATTTGAAACTAGAGCATCAGATTTTTTTCCCTTAGGCTAAAAGTTTCTTATTGGGAATGTAGAAATGTATACAAATAAACCCAATTTACTTTAATGTCTTTCTTATAGGGCATACATACAGTTCGATTTTGTATTTTCTTCTATTTGATTTTGATTATATAAGCAAAATCACAAGGAAATTGAACGCTTTTGGTTTGATCCCAATGTGTGACGCGGCGGCATCGAAATCGAATAGCAAAGTAGACTGTGCAGGCAAGACTATAAAGTACAGATCTGTTCTATATATTGTAAATCAAATGTGTACACAGTGGCATGCGATTTGATCCCGATTAGAAAGGGATCGAGTTGTGGGTTAAATAGAAAGTACATTGCACTTTGTGTACACCCCTTCAGTGTCAAGTATGTGGTGAGGGACAGAATTTGCTTCTGTTTGTCCACATATGTGTGATAGTAAGTCCATATGTATTGGTTTTCCTATTACATTAGCCGCAAATGATTAGCACAACACACAGTTTGGGTACTACTAGCCTAATATGTAAATTTGTGTATATAATACAGCTGGGCACACACTAGACAATGTGTGTGACCAATGACATAGTTAGCGTTGTCATTCGCTTGCCCTGCATTCGCTAATGATGCACGGATTGTCAGCTATATGGTGGGTATACACTATACGATGTGCACAGAATGTTGGTCCAGTCCACTGGATCGGACGACATATTGGCAGGTATTCAATGCTGTTTGCGAGTGGTGACAGCGAGCAGGGCTTCCTGCTCGCTGTCACCACTCACCCTGACAGCATTCAACACAGCCTCCGCATCCGCCAATTCCCCCTCGCTCCGGTTTTTGAGCGAGGGGGAATTGGCGGATGCGGCTCCAGAATCAGCGAGACCCGCGGCTAAAAACTGCGAGTTTTCTGCAGCAGCGGGTCTCGCTGTTTTGGGGAATTCTCGCCGTCCTGTGACGGCGAGGATTTCCCCAGTACGTTGAATAGAGCGAGCGGCCGGCGCGGGGGTTAAACAGCGAGGATCGCTGGTTTTCTGCAATCCTCGCTGTTTAACCCCCTCGCCGGCCGCTCGCTGCGGCATTGAATACCCCACATTGTCTAGTGAGTACTGAGCATAAGAGTGAAAACTGCATTTTGTAATGACCTTAAATACCAAAGGGGTCAATCCCAATGTCTGCAATGATCTTATGGGTATTAATCATGTTGGCAGTGGGCATACTTTTTTTGAGTATTTAGATTAAAAGTGTTTGTTGCCTCACAGTGCTTTGAACACTTCCGTGCTGCAAAGTCTGGTTGATTTCAGCCTGCAATGGGTGCTAGTTCAAGTGCCAATGTTAAAATGCTGCAGTAATGGCACATTGCGCCCTTTGTGCACAATAGGATTAACCTGAAAGTGTTTATTAAAGCATCAGGATATAAGCACCAATGCTTCAGACGACTACACACGTAGAAGAAGAGCTTTAATTGCAAGCAAAGAAGGGGGTAAAGACAAAATGATGCCTTTTTTGGGGCACTCTTTGAATACATTCACAATTTAAATATAGGGATCATTTTCTGGACAAAAATAAATGTTGTGCAGGGCAATATTTGTGATTGTCCTGTGTTGTTTTTTTGAGATATTGCTACTAAAGGTTGAGTATCCCTTATCCAAATATCTGTTATCCAAATTATTCCAAAAACCATACATTACAGAAAGTGACATTTGTTTTTGCTAAAAGCACTACTGGGGACATCTGTAACAGACACTCCCGGGGACATGATATGTAACAGGCACTACTGGGGACATCTGTAACAGGCACTCCCGGGGACATGATATGTAACTGGCACTACTGGGGACATCTGTAACAGCACTCCTGAGGACATGATATGTAACAGGCACTCCCGGGGACATGATATGTAACTGGCACTACTGGGGACATCTGTAACAGGCACTCCCGGGGACATGATATGTAACTGGCACTCCTGAGGACATGATATGTAACAGGCACTCCCGGGGACATGATATGTAACTGGCACTACTGGGGACATCTGTAACAGACACTCCCGGGGACATGATATGTAACTGGCACTACTGGCATACCTCCCAACCGTCCCGGATTCGGCGGGACATTCACGATTTACGGCCGATGTCCCGGTACTGCTTACCGCAGTCCCGGCTTCCCGAGACGGTTGGGAGATATAAACCACGATAATGGGGCAGATGTATCATAGCAGCGCTTATCGCGCCGCTATGATACTTCCTGCTTCGCCTCAATAGCGAGGCGAAGCAGGAAGGGACATCGACAAGATGTATTAACATCTTGTCTGCCGAAGCGGGGGAGCGTTAACTCCCCCCTTCGGCGATGTCCCTTTCTGGAGATAGCGCATCAGTTAATACTGATGCGCTGTCTCCTGTCCCCTGGCCGGCCGCACTGGGCATGCGCGGGATCTCGCTGTTCACGCGAGATCCCCAGCGCAGCCCAGACCTAACAGCAGGGACAGTGCTGTCCCTGCTGTTTAGATAGGGCTTCGCCAGCCTGATGCTGGCGAAGCCAAAGCAGGCTTCGTGCGGAACGGTCAGCGATGCTGACCGTTCATACATTCGGCCTGCTATCATTTTGATAGCAGCGCCGATATGGACAGGGGCGCATAGCGCCCCTGTCCATTACCGCATCCCGGCACGATCATACATGGGGGAGAAGCGGTATCAGTGCACATAACGTGCGCTGATACCCCTTCTCCCCCATAACGACCCTTCATACATCTGCCCCATTATTACGACGAGCGGCGAAAACGGGGGCGTGACCGGATTTCGCGTCACCCCGTGAGGCCACGCCCCCTTTTCTTGAGGCCGCGCGAACGTCCCGACCTACTGGGGACATCTGTAACAGGCACTCCCGGGGACATGATATGTAACTGGCACTACTGGGGACATCTGTAACAGCACTACGGAGGACATGATATGTAACAGCACGGTACTTGTGGATTATCACGGCTCCCACGATGGCCATCGTATGCGAAAAAATCGCATCGCATGCGATCGCATACGATTTTTCACTGAAAAGCATCCAAATGCAGTGGAATTAGTATGAAACATGTTCAATGGCTCCCAAATGGCATTTTTGAGGCTGTACCACCCCCACTATCAACGCGAACCCGAAGCGTGGCGAGCGCAGCGGTACGCGTCCTACGACCTTTTCATACCCCCACTATCCACGTCGGCGTGGAGTTGAGAATAGAAAGTGTGGCGAGCGCAGCGAGCCACCGAGCCCGAAGCGTGGCGAGGGGACGCGGATACCTTCACAGGTATCCGCGTCCCCTCACGGGCTTCACAGGTGTCCGCGTCCCCTTGCGGGGCTCGCTGCGCTCGCCACGCTTCGGGCTCGGTGGCTCGCTGCGCTCGCCACACTTTCTATTGTCAACTCCACGCCGACGTGGATAGTGGGGATATGAAAAGGTCGTAGGACGCGTACCGCCGCCCCTCGTGGGCTCGCTGCGCTCGCCACGCTTCGGGTTCGCATTGATAGTGGGGGTGTTACAGCCTCAAAAATGCCATTTGGGGTCCATTGAACATGTTTAATACTAATTCCAATGCATTTGGATGCTTTTCAGTGCAAAATCGTATGCCATCGCATGCGATCAAATCGCATGCGATGCGATCAAATCGCATGCGATGCGATCGCATGTGATGCGATTGCATACGATTTTGCCAAAAACGTCAAAAATCTGTACAAATCGCATCGCATCGCATGCCACTATATATGGCATGCGATGGCATGCGATTGGAGCCGTGATAATCCACAAGTACCAACAGCACTACTGGGGACATGATATGTAACTGGTAGTGTTCACTCTAGGATTTTTTTAGGGCAGGGTGCCGACCAACGGACAGGGCAATTTTTTCAATCGGGAGGGCACATTTTACATTCAAAATTTATATTAAAAATAAGATAAAAAATCATATATAAAAAATTGGGACACTGCGCCACGATTACACCCATTATACATTGTTACACACTATGGGGGAAATTTACTAAAGGAAATTTGTAAAAAAATAGGTGTATTTGTATCCAGAAATACACTTATTTTTTACATTTACTATCATAAAAATACGGCAATTCGTATTCGTATTGCTGTGCTATCAATACGAATACGAATTGCCGTATTTTCGGGATAGTAAATGTCAAAAATAAGTGTATTTCTGAATACAAATACACCTATTTTTTAAAAATTTCCTTTAGTAAATTTCCCCCTATAATGCCAATCACACATTATACACCACACACCGTAATTCACTTTACACTAGTGTTCATTCTAGCACCTGCCATCTTTGAAAACCCATGCAGTTCCTGTTCCTTGTCTGTGGTTTTGCTGTCTGCTGTGGTGTTTCTTGCACAGGTCTGGTTTGCATATAAGTGCTGATATACAGGCCACACTATGCTAGAAGCACTACATCAGACAGTGACACCCCAGGCTGGGAAGAGGAACTACATTAATTTTCAAAGATAGCGGGTGCTAGAATTAACACTATACACTATACACCACACACCATAATGCACTTTACGCCACACCATAATGCACCTTACCCTATATGTATCACACCATAATGCCCCTTACACTATAGGCCACACACCGTAATACCACTATATGCCTCCAGCTGCTGTAGTACAAAGCAGGCAGTGATACTCCAGCACACTCACGGGTACAAACTAACTCCACACTATGTCATGGCCAGTTAATTAACTAATGATAAAAGTGCTGTGACGTAGTAGTGTTTCTGTTACTGCATTTCCTTGTTGGTGTATACAGTAGCAGATCCTGGGGCGCAGGAACAGGATGATCTCCCCTTATAACTTTTCCCAGTGGAGTGGTGCCATACTCTGCCGCAAAAAAGGGGATGAGTGCTATAATGTACAATAACCTGATTGTGATTCCCTTCTCTCCCTTCCCTGGATTCACCACTGGGTGTAGCTTAGATAATTATTTAAGAGTGAGAGATTTGGCATAAAAAAGAAGGCATAATCCTACTTATCTACACAATTTGGGACATAAGAAAAACAACAACTTGGCTCAGTAGATATTATATTCTTTATTTTTGACTTTTTTATTTGTAAGGTGACAAAGTTTCCGCAGCACCATATAAGTATCTGTACAACTACAAGTCCCAGCACATGTACTTTGACTAGCCTGATATTAGTCATAGAACGTGCACATTATTGACATCTGCAGCCACCTCACCCCATATATATATATGGGGCAACCAGACCTTTGCACCAATGTGGGAGAGCATTTCATCACCAGCCCTGCAGACGATTCCGCTTCCATTGATTGCATTGCATACTAGAACACAATGGTCCCTGGTATTTACAGGCCAGCAAAGCAACAAGGCTTGCAATGGTAGCCAATAACAGAACTTCTCTCATGCACGGCAGCCCTGTATGCCGCTCTGAGCTGAGCAGGGATTGGGTGAGCCTTCTTGCTGTGTGGCCATGTGAGGTGCTGTAGGTAGGGGCCGGGCTGAATCTCCAGGGCACTCTGCTGACTGGAGGCAAGGAGACCTGCGGCTATGCTGGCTGGCTGATGTCTGTGATGGGGCAGGGCGGCTGCTCCCTCCTATCATAGCAGTAGCTTCCCAGTGGCGGCACTCCCCGCAGACACTGCCAGATCCCCCAAGAGGAAGTGGTTACCTGTCACAAATGGTGATGGCAGCGCCAGCTGCCACGGGTCCCGACTCCCTACATTAATGCCAGTAACAGTGGACCCTGTCATCAGCTCTGCAGCAGGGGTGCCTGTCATTAGTGCTGGCGGCAGCGCCAGTGGAAGTGCTAGATACAAGGACAGCCTATGTTATAGGAAATGATTGCGGGGGAGGGTCGCGGACTGCTGGAAGGGCTTACATGGCCACGCTGTTCTGAGTTAAGCAGCGTGTCAGCTCTTCCAGCTGCGCTGACAGGCCATTCAACTCCTAGGCTGAGAACAGTGTATCAGCTTTTCCAGCCAAACCCTCTCCCCAGCGGAAGGGTGCACAGTAAAATCAATTTAAAGGGCAGGGCGGATTTTCAAGTTTAAAAAAACGGGCAGGGTGCGGCGCCCTGCAAAACAAAGCTAGCGTGAACACTATAACTGGCACTACTGGGAACATCTGTAACAGTGAGGACATGATATGTAACTGGCACTAAATACAGTATATGCAAGAAAATGATTGCTTGGCTTTTAATTTCAGTACCTGAGATAGGACACAAACTTTGTTTCATGTTTTCAAACCTTGTTTTAGACACAAATAAAATATATTTGTGGGTATTTCATGTGTTTGATGTGTTTGTATTACATAAATGCAAGACCTCAAGATACAGCATTGAAATATATAAAAATATTCTGAAATACCAAATTCTTCTGGTCCCAAGCATTTTGGATAAGGGGGGATACTCAACCTGTAGTTTTACACCAGTGTGCACAGTTACGCAAGATGTGCAGTCAGATGAAATGAGCAATCTACCACTTGTGATGTGACCAAGAAAGCAGAAAAAAAGATGTATAAATAATCTATGAACTAATAGGCAAATGTAGACATTGTGGCTCATAAAAACTTTAGCACAAACCCAGCTAAACCATACAAACAGAGCAAATGCATGAGGGCAATTATTTTAATTTTGACATTGTGTTTGTGATTACAGGTATTACTGTTATTCTCTATCTATCTATCTATCTATCTATCTATCTATCTATCTATCTATCTATCTATATATATATATATATATATATATATAAATTAGTGCCATAAAGGATCTGCAACACCCCAATTACAAAGTACATTATTTATTTATTTATTTATTTACAGTTTCTTATATAGCACAGCAGATTCCGTTGCGCTTTACAATTGTAGACAGTGATAAAACTGGGTAACAACAGACAGACTTGGAGGTAGGAGGGCCCTGCTGCAAGCTTACAATCTATAGCGGCATAGGAGGGAAACACAAGGACAGGCAGGTCTGACAGGACCAGAAATAGCATAGCAGTCCCACCAAGTTGCAGGTCCAGAAGGGAAGCTATAAAATACATAAGTGCCTCACAGGGTTATGTGTGTGGTACTTAAATATGATAGGCTTGCCTGAAGAGGTGAGTTTTCAGGGAACGCTTAAAAGTTTGGAGGCTAGTGGAGAGTCTTATTGTGCGTGGAAGGGCATTCCATAGGATGGGAGCAGCCCGATGAAAGTCCTGTAGTAAAGAATGGGAGCTAGTGATCCGTGCAGAAGACAGGCGCAGATTTTGTGCAGAGTGGAGTGGTCGAGATGGGAGATATTTTGTGATAAGTAAAGAGATATATGCTGGTGCAGTATAATTAATAGCTTTATATGTGAGTAGACGTGTTTTATATTGAATACGGTAAAATACAGGCAACCAATGGAGGGACTGGCAGAGCGAATCAGCAGACAATGAGCTTCTTGCTAGGAAGATCAGCCTAGCAGCAGTATTTAAAATGGATTGCAGTGGTGAGAGTCTGTTCTTGGGAATACCAGACAGAAGACTATTGCAGTAATCAATGCGGGATATAATGAGTGCATGGATAAGAGATTTGGTAGTGTCGTATTTTGGATATGTTTTTTAGATGCATGTAACATGATTTGGAGACCGATTGAATGTGGGGAACAAAGGACAGTTCAGAGTCGAGGATGACCCCTAGGCAACAAGCTTGTGGGGTAGGGTAGATTGTCCAGTTGTCGAGTACATAAACATAAAAGCAAAACAGTTACAATAAAGGACAAGTACAGGGCACATAAACATAGCTGCATCAGCATACAACACTGAAATAAGTATTGGTGGCAGAAAACTGGGATTTATTGCTTTCAAAGGTGGTTTGTAGTAAGTAAGAAAAGGAAAAGCGAATGAGGGCAGAGGGCCCTGCTCATGATTATATTCTAAAGCAGTGATCCTCAACCGCGGTCCTCAAGACAAACCATCAGTTCATGTTTAATGGCAATACAGCTTAGGTGACTTAATTTGTACCTCAGTCAGCTTGATTATACCATCTGAGGACCAGGGGTGAGGATCACTATTCCAAAGAATTGACAGTTGCTGTTCTGGGCATGATCTACACGCAAAAACAATGTGCAGCCAAAACATTGCATTACACCCTGTCTAAAGTGATGGTTGAATTACAGTTATGAGTTCTCATTGAACAGCTGAATTGCCTTGTTTCCTATTGGGAGTAAAGTGATATGTACTGTAAGAAACATTATTTTAATAAACTATAATAATGACAGAACCACAGTTTATATAGAATGCGAGTTATTTTTGTTGCTCCGCTGTTTTATTTTTTTGAACACAATGGGGGGTTTGCAATGTCCCGCCGCTATTTCCGACGGGGGAAATAGCGGCGGGACCCTATTCAATGCTGGCTATAGTGACAGTATTGAAGAGGGATCACAGCAGAACGAGCCTGACTTTAGAAGCCGTCGGGCCCGTTCTGCCGATAATGGCCGTGGATTGTCGCGATCCCGGCCGCAAATCGACAATCCACAGCCGTTTTTGCGGCCATTCCCCCTTTTCAGAGATTGGCAGGCGGGACATTGAATCCCGTCTGCCGATCTGCTGGCGGTCAGACCGCAAATGGGCGAGGATCATGGCTGGTGGGAGCGATCGACAGCCGTGATCCTGGATTGCATACCCCCCAATATATCTCTCTCCTATGTATATTTTACCATATGAATACATATTTCTGTGGTTTGTTATTTTCGGGTTTTGGGTGATGCATGTTGGTTTTACAGTAAAGGGGCATACACATCGGGCGATTTCAGTCCCTTTTCCAAGCGATCTAATCAGATCATTTAGAAAAGGAGCACGGATTGCCCTGCAGCGATGGTGATGCGCGGTATCGACGAGGAGCGATGTGCTCAGCACAAAGCATTGCGGTGGCTGCGTTGTGCATTGAGCGATCGTGTTAAAGCATGTTGCTCAACCTAAAAGCAAGGTCACCCTGTGTGTACGGGGCTTAAGTAATTCTAATAAAAACTGTTTTTTCCAGATGCTGTCACGAGCCAAACCTGCTGTTGGCAGCGATCTACAACCGGCTGATAAGAACAAGAAGAAAGGAAAGAATGTTCCCAAGCTGGATGAGTTGCTGGCCCAACGGGACTTTACTGGGGCAATAACACTTCTGGAGGTATGATTCTTTCATTTTTGGTGGTCTGAGTTGCAGTTAAAGAAGATAACACAGGCCAACATAAAAATGATATCTGAACGATTTTAGGGTATTTTAGGTTGATGAGTTTATTTGAAGTTTGACACACTTCTATTCTCAGTGTTCATCCCACGATCATTCCAGAATATTCCCTGGGTTCTATGTATAAGTGATTAATCACTGTCAGTCGACAGTTTGCATTTAAGTGATTCGCAGTAGCGCACACAGGGGGGTTTCTGAGTACCCAGAAACCCCCTCAGGAGTCTAAGGGCCCTAGGCTGAAAGCTGAGGGTCCCCTCTTTCCATGGGTACAAGAATTTTTAAAATCGGCCCTTGGGAACCGGAGATATCTGACTTCAAAGCAGTGGTCCCCATCCAAGCCTGTTAATTGCTCTCCCCAGTCAGATATTTCTGGTTCTGGCTGACTTAGTTTTTCTGAGGGTATATTCCAAAAGCTGGGACTCTCCCCCTTTGATGGACACTAGTAGCTTGTCTCTACTGTTCCCAGAACCAGAGATATCAGCCTTCCAGCAGCTGGTTACTGCTCCAGCTCCACACACCTGGTATGTAGTATTATATACTCGTGGGCAGATTGCTCTGCCTCCTGAACACTGATCCCCTAGTCCCCATTACCATTTGGTAGGTGGGATTCTCTAGTTTTTAATTCCATTAAAATCTAAGAAATCTATTTCTGAGAACTGGAGATATCTGCAGTCAAGCAAGCTGTCCTCCCACCAGAAAAGTATGAATAATAAGCCCACTCCACTATACACCCCTCCTCTGCATATTAAACATCCTCTACCACCCTGGAAGTTATGTATCAGGGCCCCTTCATTCAGCCCAATGCCCCCTTCTCCCGCCTCATCTCCCACCATCTGTGCAGTAAAGGGGTAATTAGTGGAAATTACTGATCCAGGCCCTACATGCTGAGCGGTTGATATAATACCCCCTATCACCCGGGGGACATCAAAGCTTCCGCTCATAGCACCCCCCACCCCTACCGCTGGAGGATTGGTAGGGGCCCCAATACATTGCTATGCCCAGGTGTCTACACTGCTGTTGACGCCCCTGTATGTATATATGTGTGTGTGTGTGTGTATATATATATATATATATATATTTTTTTTATTATTTATATATATTTGGTCTATCTATAATACTTTAACTGACCGGCATATACTGGGTCACCTAAGTGTCCATCTCCGTGCTATCCTCCGCCCCTCTGGAAACCCCCTTCTAAAAATCCTGCGTTTGCCCCTGATTCGGGTTGTCTATAATACAGACAACCAGAGTGGTACACATTGTTTCTCATCCGTGTATCTCAAATATTCGAGCCAATCTAGCAATACTGATGTCAGGATCAGCAATACAAAGTTACCCAAAATCTCTTTAATATTATTGGCAAAAAATTGAGTGTTAATCAGTGATAAGTAACCATGTAAGGAGGCTGTACATGTAATGCCGCCTTTCCTTTTAGCCAGGATTTATTTATTAAAAATGTTTTCATTTAAATAAAAAAGGTCTCTTTTATATAGGCCCTTATACAGAACCAGGGACGTGCAGTCAGGGGAGGCAGAGGGTGGGGGGCAGCGGGAGAGGTGCCTCCCGCTGTTTACATTGAAACTCCGGGCAGCGTGGGGCGGGAAGGGGTGGGCAGGGGGGCAGGGTGCAGCAATGGGCTGTAAAAGCCCATTGAAAATGAATGGGGAAGCGGCACTTATACTGGTGCCGCAATGACAGGGGCACCAGTATAAACGCACGCCCCCAGATGTGATTGGGCCAGCAGATCCAGTGCTGGATCCGCTGTCCAATCACACATGCAGGACCCGTGAGGAGGATGCAGCAGCGCGGGCAGCGGGGAGTCCGGCGCCTGTTGGTAGACGGACTGCCGTTGACACCGCCGTGGAGAGGACCGGCCGCCGTCACCACCGTGGAGAGGACCAGCCGCCGTCACCGCCGAGAAGACAGGTGAGTTCGCCGGGTGGAGGGAGGGCAGGTGGGGCGCGCGTGTACCGGCGGGGGGGGGTGCAGAACAGTCCTGTAGTGACAGCCACGTCTGTCAGCATGTCCCACTCAGACAACCCCAGCAGCAACGGGGTTAATTTCCATAGCCTGGCTGTGAATATGGAAATTAAGCGTCTGGGATGGAAGGCACAGGGTAGTCTCATACGTACATTTCTCTGTTTAAAGCACTGCAGGTGTCTGAGTCGTATACACAAAACAAGCCTGTGCCAGCGAAGAGAATAAAATGACTTTTGCACAGACAATAGCAGGACAAGCCTGTATTATATATAGCAGGACGTCAGCAGGGAGGTTTTTATATTCTCATTAACCCTTCCAGCCAGGATGAGCGCTGACTGTAGCACAGGCTAGCATAGAGGTTTTAATGAGAATAAAAGCACACAGAACATTCAATGCCAAATCCCATATAACAGCATTACGTCCTCCCAAACAATGCTGTGCTAACTCCACCACTCCCAGATGGACAGATCACAGTCAGAAATGCAGAAGAATAGAGAGCCTTGCATACTGGATGTGGCTGTGAGCCTCAACAGTTAACCAGTTAATGACATCCAGGTATGAGACTACCCTGTGCCTTCCATCCCAGACGCTTAATTTCCATATTCACAGCCAGGCTATGGAAATTAACCCCGTTGCTGCTGGGGTGGTCTGAGTGGGACATGCTGACAGACGTGGCTATCACTACAGGACTGTTCTGCACCCCCCCCCCCCCCCCCCCCGCCGGTACCAGTGACGTGCGGTGAGGTCAGTGCCTCCCCAGGCAATGACCTCACCGCACGTCACTGTACAGAACTGATTGCAGTACAAATTTGTTCTCAAAATGGGCAAAACCATGTGCACTGCAGGGGATGCAGTTACAATCCCGGTGGTCGGGATCCCGGCGTTCAGAATCCCGACGCCGGAATCCCGACCGCCGAAATGCCGACACTTTCTCCCTCCTGGGGTGTCCACGACACCCCTGGAGGGAGAATAAATTAGTGTGCCGAGCCCGCTGCGTGGCGAGCGCAGCGAGCCCGCAAGGGGGGGCGATCCACGTCCCCCCCTTGTCGGCATTTCGGCTGTCGGGATTCCGGCGTCGGGATTCTGAACGCCGGGATCCCGACCGCCGGGATTCAATACTGAATCCGCACTGCAGGTGGGGCAGATGTAACATGTATATAGAGAGTTAGATTTGTGTGAGCTATTTTGTTTCTGTGCAGGGGAAATACTGGCTGCATTATTTTTACACTGCAATTTAGATTTTAGTTTCAACACACCCCACCCAAATGTAACTCTCTCGGCACATGTTATATCTGCTATGCACATGAGTGCCTTGAGTCCTGTTGAAGAAAGTGCGTTACATAAATTAAACTTACTTACTAACTTACTTAAATGGTTTTGCCCATTTTGTGAACAAATTTGTACTGCAATGAGATCTGAATAAGGGTCTATATGCCCATTGGCCTGATTCTGATTGTGGGAGCAAGTAAATGCACTAGGACATACCATGTGGCAATACAAGGGCTGCAAATACTTTTATACAGTATTTTACAAGCATGATACTGCCTGATTTCACCTATAGCCCAGAAATGCGGAACAGCTTTATTTTTTAAATTGCAAGTTGATTAGAGTTTAAATACACCACCTCAAATCAAAATTATGCAGTGCAACATGGTTTTGAATGTTGGAAGGTACACAGTTACTTGTTCTTTTTAATTTACTGCCAACTCAGAATCATGTACTGTACTATGACTTTATTTAGTTTGTACACAGAAGTGGTAATGGGAGAGTAGTGTGTAAAGGTAATAGAATAGTACTTGGTGTCACCATACTGTAACATATTGGAAATGATTTACAAAAAGTAAGTTTTATTTATATAGCGCACTTTCTCCAACAGGACTCATTGGTACACTGCTCCATGCAGGGGTAATTGAAATATTTACTGTCCTTAATATTTAAGGACCTCTTATATTCTCTGTATCTGTACTTTATATAATAGTATGTATAGTATAGAATAAGCCAAGGAGACCACTATAAATGATAGTCACTTATTAATGCACAGGTTTAAAATATACATTTTAATAATTTTGTTAAAAATTTCAATTTATATTAAAACAGTTTGTGAAATATAAGAAATAGATTAAGATAGGTGAATAAAGTACAGAAATTGTGTTTAAAATAAAATCATTCTGTACACATCAGAGATTGACAATGTGTTAAGCGCCGGAGTGAGCGACGCCGTCTCCCCACTCACCTGGCAGCTCCGGCGCTGCAGGAGCAGGGACCACGGCGCCTCCAGCCATCCCCGGGCAGCTCTGGGCGGAACTTCTGCCGCTCACATAGCACTAGGTAGAGAAGCATCTGGGACGTTGCTAGGCAACACGCCGAGCTTCCGTAATTCACGGGCACACGCTTCTGAAGTCACCCACGCCTGCAGGCGGGGTGACCGGTATTTAAGGCATTCTGTCCCTCACCATGGCGCCGGTTATAGTGTCTTGGACCCTGCCTCAGCCATGTCCCTGATGTGTTCCATTTGGGTCAGAACCTTGCAGTGCAAGGTATTGGGATAGAGGTTGTTTAGTCTTTCTGTACCATCTTCTGTGCATTGTTGCATTGGCTCTTATTTATATTCCACCTTTGTGCATTGTTGCATTTGCATTTATTTATATCTCATCTCTGTGCATTGTTGCATTCACACATTGTTACTGGTTGTTGTTATCCAGACACTCAGCAGCACCTGACGTGGGTTCTCCCACCTGGGCCTCCTCAGTGTGGTTCTGGCCTGTCCGTGTTGGGGTTAGTTAGTTTCCCTCTTGCGCCCAGTCCGCCTCAGTGAACGTGTTGTCCCTCTTAAGACCTGACTGCAACGGAGTCTGGGCGGACCTAGTTCGCCCTTACAGCCGGGGCGTTTAAAGGTGACTGGGTCATGGCTGTCGAGCCAGCTCAACAGCCATGACCCCCAGATTCAATACCCCCCTAAGTCTAGTGTTTGTTCCCTTTTTGAGTGATTGAGCGAATAATTATATATTTTTTCATATCTAAGGGATACAGAGGTAGAATGGTAATGTGTATTCCTCCTCAAATGAGTAACATCACATATAACATGTATTTTACTTCCCTGGCAGAGTATAGAGACCACTATTTAAAATCATATGCATTCAACCCAATATACAATGCACTTAGGCAGTTATCACTGAGGAATTTAAATTAATCTCTCTTTGAACATTTAGATAATACTAGTACTATAGTATTTCAGTTGTGAGTAATATATATCTAGCGCCTAAGCATAAATTAAATATAGGGAGATACTGATCTAAATAACGTGTCCAGGTCATTCTGTGTCAAATCAACACAGTTTTTTGCTAAAATTTCACTTCACCAGCGCAGATTTTATTCCAATTTGGTACTGCATATGGATAAATAATTTATTAACTAATAAAAATAATGGGCTGTGTCTCATGTTTCTAGTCAAGTCTTTTTTTTGTCACTGGGTGGTAAATGGGGCCCTAAGAAATGCTATACCTCTGAGTGCAGTGTTTGTTTTTTTTGTTTTTTTCTTTCTTGAGTATGCAGTCATACATTTACAATGTCAACACCAGAATGTCGACAGTTATAATGTTGACATGCTTGAAATGTCAACATTATAAGTATCGGCACCTGGATATTGATGACATGAAAAGGAAAATGTCAACATTGGCATTAGTGTTAATATTAGGGATAGTGGTATTGGTAAGTTTACCTTAAACAGTAATTTCCTGAAATTAAATAAATATTGATATAATGAACATGCTTGACAAGGACATTATGACAAGGACGACATATGGCATAGGCATTGTGAGGCATATATTCAATGCCGTGGGCGAGCGGTGACTGCGAGCAGGACTTTTTGCTCGCAGTCACCGCTCACCCTGTCAGTATTCAACTGACCCCCCCTCATTCGCAAATTCCCCCTCGCTCCGTTTTTTGAGTGAGGGGGAATTTGCGAATGTGCCTCCAAAAGCTGCGAGAGCCGAGGCTAATTACAGCGAGTTTGCTGCACTAGCCGCGGCTCTCGCAGTTTAGGGGAATCCTCGCCGTTCTGTGATGGTGAGGATTCCCCCGGAACGTTGCATAGTGCGAGCGGCCGGCGCCGGGGTTAAACTGCGAGGATCACTGGTTTTCTGTGATCCTCGCAGTTTAACCCCCTCGCCGGCCGCTCGCACCGGCATTGAATACTGCACTGAATGTCAACACAGTCAACTTTGAACATATGCCAAATCTCTTCTTTGACCAGAATAATGTTTTGTAATCACTACAGCACAAGTCCCTTGTTTACCAAAATTCTGTATAATCGAATGTATGAATTTGTCTTTATAGTTTAAACGCAGTGTTGGTGAGAGTGAAGAAGACACAGATTTGTGGATCGGATACTGTTCATTTCATTTGGGGGACTACAAAAAATCTCTAGAGGTAACATATTCCTAATCCAATATAGCATTGAAACAAGAAAGCAAATTTTTTTTTTAAATCCCAAGGCGGTAAATTATAATGGGGTGTGAGAAGCAGGAGTTTGTTTTAATCAAAACCAGGTTGGCATTTCATATGGTATGCACATATGATACATGGTGACTGTTTTTTAGTCTAAAGCAGGGTTGCCTACTTTAGAAAAATCATTTCAGGGAGAAAAGTAAAAGCCAGGGGGTTGGCCTGGTCTCACCAGGGGGCGGGCCTTGTGTCGCCCAGAGGCGGGCCTTGCGTCGCCAGGGGGTGGGCCTTGCACCATCGGCGGCGGGCCTTGCATCGCCAGGAAGGCACATTACACGGTGAGAAGGACTGGAACCGAGAGCAATGCTCTGCAGATAGCATACATAGTGAGGAGAACTGGGGCACAGTGCAATGATCTGCAGATAGCATACATGGGCCCTTATTCTGATCGGTGCGGCCGGATCCGAATATGCGGCCAGGACCGTGCGTGCGAAACCCCGCCTTCCATACGGATCGCCAACTCCGTCCGTACGCGGTAAGAAGCTGGCCGAACGGACCGCACATGTATTTTTCACGGAATACGCCTCCTCCATCTGAGGGAACCTCCCCCATCATTCGATGGTCGCAGACCATCGAATGCAGGACCGAGTGCTCCACCAGCTCCCGCAACCTCAGACCACACGGACATTTTTCCGTGCAAAAGCAGGGATCTGGGCGGGCAGCTGACATCCGGCGATGTCATATGTCCGCCCACTACACGTGCGTCACGGCCGCATTACCATACGTACGCCCAGCGTTTGCATGGGAACGCCCATGAAACGCGGGGCGTATGATGGTAATGAGCCCAAATAGCCCTTCACGCCCCTCTCCACCCCCTGTTCGGAGTGTTCACATATCATGCAGGATTTTGCCGTACGCCCCGCTCGCACATGCGCAGAGACACCTCTGCACATGCGCAGACACAAAACATTGGCGGGCCGTACGCACGCGGATATATCCGCCCCAACCAGAATAAGGGCCATGGTGAGGTCTAAGAGCACCAAGCAACCACTACAAACTGAACAAATGAATGGTGCTGCACAGGGACAGCTTTCTGGAAAGGAAGAATGTATTTATAAATCCAGAAGTTTACACATCAGGCAGGCATTCCCCAAAGCCTGCAGAAGCACAGGGCACCCATGGGCATGGTATACAAGGGGGCATACTCAGTGTGTGAGCTGATGGGCTTAATACTAAGGTAGGAGATAGAGGGAAACTGGGAGTGGGTGAGGCAATGCCAGTCGCAATGTGCCTTCCCCACCACAGCTGCCAGGCCCCATACCAACAGTATGTAATACAGTAGGAGCAATAATACAGAAGAGCTCCCTGTCCCCCTGCCTCAGTCATTACCTGTCACCGGTCACTCCATATCTCTGACACCAGACACGGGGGCAGTAGGGAACGTAGTCCTTTCATGATGTGGCCTCTCCAGCAAGACCCCACAACTACATTTCCCAGCATGCACGTGTCTCTGCTGCCGACTTGCCAAGCTCTCTATCTGCCGGCAGCGGGCAGCGCAGGTCATGGAGGAGTCGGACTACAATTCCCGGCAACCATGTAGCTGAAGGTACTGGTTGGCGAGCAGGTGGCGCTGTGTCATCGCGTCGGTAGCGTCGTAGCGCAAGCGCAGTGAGCACAGATGCGGAAGCAAAGCGGCAGCTGCGGGAGAAAGGGGTCCTCTTTCAGGAGCCCATGAGATGTCCCAGAATTCCGGGAGTCTCACGGACATTCTGGGAGAGTCGGCAACCCTGGTCTAAAGCCCCCATCCACTCTGCAGACATATCTCAAGCTACAAATCTATTCAGATTTCCCTTGAACTGTCCCAGATATCTGATCTGAGCCTGGGCTAATTTTCTATTCACTTGGCCTCTGCCAGCATAAGGTTATTAAATTTAGGGGGTGATTCTGGTTGGCTCGGTAAGATGCAAGGACCTTAGACGGCACCCATCAGAGTTCCCGCCCTCCTGCCACCACAATTCCCTTTTTTAACATGCATGGGGATGTGTAACAAAAACACACCCCCTTGCATGTCTCCGCTGCAGAGCGGATGGTTGCCGACCATCAAATGACATCTCCTTTGCAAATAAAAGTCAGTGGAACGGGATGAAGACAGAGCCCAGCGTTTTCATCGGGACACCTATAAAACGCTGGGCTTCCCCAGTCCCTGCTGCCATCCACTCCTGGTCCGCTCTCCGATACTTGCGAACGGCTCAAAGTCTATGCAGCCATTCGCAAAGAGTAGCTGCCCCTGCTCATATATACCATGCGCAGTCCCCCATTCATCAGAACAGGGCCAAATTCACCCCATTCCAAGGAAATCAGAATGATCCTCTGAGTCACGTGCTTTTAATAATAAGTCCACAAAGTGTTGGCAAAGTATTTACTTGTTGCATAGAAGGATTATTTGTTTTCTTTTCTTGTAGGTGTTTAAGATTGTAAACCAACAAGAGGGCTGTAACCCTGATGTCTTGGTGAACTTGGCTTGTACCTATTTCTTTCTGGGAATGTATAAAGAAGCGGAGGAGGCAGCAAATAAAGGTATGAGAGTCATTATTGCAGTGGATTGCATATACACTAAGGTAATCTGTGAATGACACATCTTACTTGTATCATTTTTTACTTCTGTTAAATGTGGGTATTTAATCCTAAGGGTCTATTTTTACATTTAATCCATCTCCTACATCTACCTGCTGTTTAGGTACACTAACGCAGTGGTTCTCACACTTTATTGAATCACTACTCAAGAGAGTATCATTCATTTTTTTATGACACCCTTAGGCCAAAATTTTCTTATTAAGAAATTCAGCCAAAATGCTGTAATTAATTTAATTATGGTTACCTGTCATCCTCTGGTGCAATTCTGTTATGGTGCATAGGGTTGCTGCTACGTTTTGCCAAGTATTTTATGATTGGTAGCCGCCAGCACTGGTTTTCCCCATAATATTGACCATATTTTTGGGTCCTGGACCAAATATACATTGCATCCCTGCAAGTGCCCCGCAGTTGCCAGTTTTAGAACCACTGTTCTAACTTACATTGCACCTAACAAGTACACTTACGATCTAGTTCTCATTTATTTTCATCTATAAATTGCAAAATTCAAGCAATCCCTGTTCCTTTGCTCAGTAAAATCATTCTTCCCCATTTTGAATTGGCGCATTGTGATGGTCTGTAATTCGGAAGAAAATACGACTTCTTGATGACTAAGAAATGATCTTCCGTCAGCTGTGTATGATTTACCTGCAAAGAATCACATTTGTCTGGTGAATGTATATCTGTATGCCTGTATCGACATATACTTCACAATATAAACTGTGTTTTTTGTTTGCATCATTAAGCAACTAGGAAAAATATTTAAAATAACTGAAAAGGGTTGAGGCCTATTTTCATTGGGAAAACAATAGTTAAGTGGTTAAAATTAGAAATTGATGACCCTTGCATCGTCTTTATTGCACTCAAAAAACACTTAAGGCGCCCATACACATTACAATTATTGTATACAATATCGCATCTTGGTTTTGCGATGAGATCTAGTACAAAAAGTATGTGCAGCCAGTAGCGCACGCAGGGGGGGTTTCTGAGTACTCAGAAACCCCCCCAGGAGTCTAAGGGCCCGAGGCTGAAAGCTGAGGGTCCCCTCTTTCCATGGGTATAAGAATTTTTAAAATCGGCCCTTGGGAACCGGAGATATCTGACTTCAAAACAGTGGTCCCCATCCAAGCCTGTTAATTGCTCTTCCCAGTCAGATATTTCAGGTTCTATCTGACTTACAGTTTTTCTGAGGATATATTCCAAAAGCTGTGACTCTCCCCCTTTGAGGGACACTAGCAGCTTGTCTCTACTTTTCCCAGAACCAGAGATATCAGCCTTCTAGCAGCTGGTTACTGCTCCAGCTCCGCACACCTGGTATGTAGTTTTATATACTCATTGGCAGATTGCTCTGCCTCCTGAATTCCCATCCCCTAGTCCCCAATACCATGTGGTAGGTGGGATTCCATTAAAATCTAAGAAATCTGTTTCTGCAAACTGGAGATATCTGCAGTCAAGCAAGCTGTCCTCCCACCAGAAAATTATGAATAATAAGCCCACTCCACTATACACCCCTCCTCTGCATATTAAACATCCTCTACCACCCTGGAAGTTATGTATCAGGGCCCCTTCATTCAGTCCAATGCCCCCTTCTCCCACCCTCTGTGCAGTAAAGGGGAAATTAGTGGAAATTACTGATCCAGGCCCTACATGCTGAGTGGTTGATATAATACCCCCTACCACCCGCGGGACATCAAAGCTTCCCCCACCCCTACCGCTGGAGGATCGGTAGGGGCCCCAATATATTGCTATGCCCAGGGGTCTACACTGCTGTTATGTATGTATATATATATGTGTGTGTGTGTGTGTGTGTATTATTATTATTATTATTATTACTACTATTATTTATATACATTTGGTCTATCTATAATACTTTAACTGACCCGCCATATACTGGGTCACCTAAGTGTCCATCTACGTGCTTTGCTCCGCCCCTCTGGAAACCCCCTTCTGAAAATCCTGCGTTTGCCACTGTGTGCAGCACATACTTTTTGTACTAGATCTCATCTCATCTTATCGCAAAACCGAGATGCGATGAGATGTGATATTGTATACAATATTGTATACAATAATTGTAATGTGTATGGGCACCTTTACATTTTGCTCTACTTCACTAGGGCCAGATGTATTAGCTGCTTCAGTGGTATGTCTGTAATTCTTCTGGGCTGCGCTGCAGGAGCAGGCTTTCCCGGAAAATTCCCGACATGTCACTGATGGGCAGGTGTACGCTAGTGGTGTCTCCAGCTGTGCAACATCAGTTTTCTCTCACCAGAGGGCACTGGCCCACATGGATCGCTCAGCACACATCGTGGGTGGATCACGGGTGTGCAGCGATGTGTGCTGACCGGTTTGTGCTTCAGCACGCCACTCAGCTCCCTCCACCCATCGCCATGTGTGTGCGGGGCATATGAAATGCTTCTTTGCAGGAATAACAGGATATGTGAACTTTGTTCTCATTTTATAGCAACGGAAGCAAGTAGCTGTTATATATATTTTGGGCATTTATTTTTTAGATTCTTCTAACTTATTTATTTAATCCTTTTTTTAGGACCTAAAAGTCGCCTGCAGAATCGCTTGCTCTTCCACTTGGCCCACAAGGTATAAATAAGGAATAAACATTTGATAGCATATGCATGATTTGTACACGGGTCCGTCCCAGGAGCAACCTAGCATTTGAATGGGTTTTCTCCCTACAGCAAGTCCCTGCATACGGGGAGACTTGCTGGGACTTGTTGTTCCACAACAGAACCCAATAGTTTATTCATCTATTTTTTACACTTCACTAGCATCAGCCTTGTACTCCCAACCCAGGAGCACCGGGGACAGTCTCAGTCTTCAGCCCAGGCTGAGGGTGACCTGGAGGGGGGGATCTCTTTATTGGGGGCTCCTCACTGCTGACCAGTTACGGCTGTCATGGTTTGGCCGCGGGACCTTATATAATAAGTGTCCCCGGCTATGACATGGCACCACTGGCTGTTTGAGCCTGGTGCTGGTTGCTGAAATATGGGCATCCCTAGTTATTTTGTCCCCTGAATTTTGGGATCCAGGGTGGGGCCAAGAGCCTGATGCGGGTTACAGAAATACAGGGGACCCCAGCTCCCCCCCTCCCCCCTATAGTTCTGCAACTAGGACCGTCTCAATGAGCCCGGGGCTGGTTATAGCCTGGCAGGGGGACTGCATGCTAGTTTTTTTAATTATTTATTTATTTTTATTACTATTACACACGGAAGCCTGCACATCTGACTGATCCCTACAGGCTTCTGGAAAAGGTGGTCCACTTTTCATTCGTATTCTAAGCACCTCCTCCCCCCACCGCCAATGACACTTTGCTGCTGTGCCGCGCCCCCAGATTACGTCGGCGACCTGGCAATATTGCCGGTTCACTGAGGAGGTCTGAACAGACCAAAATGCAGGGTCACACCGGGACTGAACCGTTTCAAAGTCCTGGGGCGACCCTGCATTTTGAAAGGGGTATTATTTGCAGCCCCCCCCAGTAAGCAGGAATTTTTTTAAATTTGACTCCTAAGGGGGTTAAAAGGGTTAAAATGTTCTGCCCATCAAACCTTTACCCCGTTGAAACCATGCATCTCAGGTGTGTGTGTGTGTGTGTGTTTATCTTGTGACCAAAGACTTATTTTCTATTCAATAGTTTAACGATGAAAAGAAGCTGATGGTCTTTCACCAGAACTTACAGGACATTATTGAGGATCAGCTGAGTCTGGCATCCATACACTACATGAGATCACACTATCAGGAAGCAATCGATATCTACAAGAGGATATTACTAGAAAACAGGTACTTGAATAAATTTGTACACTGCATTTGTATATTAAGAGGAACAAATAGTAGTACATTCTCTACATTAAATAGTACAAAATGTTTGTCCGATTTCTTGCACTGTAACAGTTGGAAGATTTGTCATATAAACATATAGCTATCTTTCTGGTTCTGAGTTTAAAACTAGAAAAACTAAACTACTGCAGACAGTTTATTAAATTTCAACCAGTTTATTACATTTCAAATCCACCCTTCCCATTTGACATAACCCCCTGACTGTTTTCTGTATCCATCATGTGTCTTCTTACTATGATTTGGCTTGGAGACCATTCAATCCTAGAGGTATAGTAGAATAAGGAATGAAGAAGTTAGCAAGATTTGTTATTGGACAGTTGTTTGCCCAACTCAAGTGCTGTAAACAGGGAGGTCAGTCCTGGGAGTTTTAGGCCGACTGTAATAAGCACTGTGGCCCATAATATTTTTAAAATAGCAACAGACCCTTAATAGCAACTACCTCTAAATTGGAATCTGTTAAGCCAAGGACTTTTCATTATCAAAACTAAAACAAGTATTTTAATATAAAACTTTATTTTAACAAACCGTTTTCACACTATGTTAATTACACCCTTACAACAAACAACTTCCACTCTGCAGAATATCCCCATATTTCTGACTTCATATGGTGGCATTCTTATTGGGAAGGGGCTGCAGGGGACATCTGAACTGCGCTGTTAGGGCCACATTACTGTGTTTATCCCACATGCAGATGTTTTACCTAGAGCTCAGTTGGTGCTATAATAGAGAACCTCTAAGCCAGTTGTGGTTACTTGTGGTAATTAGCTTGGTAGAGAGGTGAACCTGTGCAGTGTCCAGATGCTCAATAGGGTTCGAATACAGCTTTTCACATAAAAATGTGTGCAGTGCACACAAACTCCTGGGTCCAGGGGGCCCACACATTGCACGCCCTGCACCTATTTAATTATACAATACTGTTCCGCCACACCACGCTTACTGCAGTGGTGTATAAATATCAATGGGAAAATGCGGCTGCTAGGAGTAGATCGTCCCGATATGGGATACATGATTTTGGTGAAACCCAGAGGAGCAGTGGCTAGGCCGAATGGAAGGGCTTGGAATTGAAATGGTGGATATAGCAAACCTGAGAAATCTCTTTTCTCCGAGTCCACAGGTGTCACTGGACGCCCACCAAGTGCATTTTATGTATAGATTTCCTAGTGAGAGAAGCAGAATACTTTCTGTGTAAACTGAAGACTGTACAAATATTAAGGTTCTACAAAAAATACTAGCTAAATATGATATTTAATTTTTTTTTTTAAAACATGCCTCCTTAAGTACCCCTATAATGTAAAATAGTTTTGTGATGTATAGTAAACTCTTCATTGTTTTTGTTTTTTTTCCTCTAAAGGGATTTCCTTGCTCTGAATGTCTACGTTGCGCTTTGTTACTATAAGCTTGATTATTATGATGTTTCACAAGAGGTCCTTGCAGTGTATTTACAACAAGTTCCTGACAGCACCATTGCTCTGAATCTCAAGGCCTGCAATCACTTCCGTCTTTACAATGGGAAAGCAGCTGAAGTAAGTATGCACATTGTTGACTCATATTACAGTATAAATTTAAAATGCATTTATTGTCAGAAGGGGTTGGCTACGAAATCCTGGCAGTAAGGGTCCCGACATTAATAGCACTGATAGTGCGATCCTGATGGGCAGAATCCCAACTCATGCTGGTGTCTTTTCGGCTGTACATGCGGGCTGCTGCTGGTGATAGCCGCCGGCTTATCTCCGGCAGCAACGTTAAATTTTGTCTAAGTAAAATCGCCCAGCCTCCAGCCCGTGTGTGCACCCTTTTAGAGCAGTAATTCTTTGTTGTCATTCTCATTAGTGTTGCCTTAACCCCTTCCCGACATTTGACGTACATTTACGTCATGGTCGGGAAGTACTTCCCGACACATGGCGTAAATGTACGTCATGACTTTAAATTAACACCCCGTCTCGAGACGAGGTGGCAGAGGGACAATGTCTGCTGTCCCTGACAGCAGACATCCTCCCTCATTGCCCAGGGGGGGCAGCGATGCCTCCCGTCTTGGGCGATCGCTGCTATTGGCCGTTAAAAAGTTAATAGCCAAAAGCACCGTTGAAATGCATTGAGTCTAAAATTTAGACTCTGCTGCCCCCTAGCGTCCAAAAAAAATAAAGGCGGTTTAAATAATGATTTAAAAATAAAGAATATATATGGTCTTTGTTAGTTATTAACTATTTTGAGTGATATGATTATTTGTCTCACAAGCAGAAAATGGAACATTTTGCAAATAGCAAAATGTTCCATTTTTTCACGACACTTTGGAATTTTCCCCCCCAAAAAAAAAACTGTATCGACCAAATTTCACCACTAATTTAAAGTACAATGTGTCACGGGAAAACAATCTCAAAATCACTGGGATAAGTAAAAGCAAAAAAAAGTTATACCCACTTAAGTGATACATGTCAGATTTGAAAAAAATGGCTCTGTCAGGAAGGCAAAAACATGCTGCGTCAGGAAGGGGTTAACCCCTTCACGACATATGACGTATATATACGTCATATGGCCGTTGCGGGGGAATCAAGCCAGCTCACGGAGTGAGCTGGCTTGAAAGAGAGCAGGTAATGGCTGTATATTACAGCCAGGTCCCTGCTCTCACGGCCACGAGCGGCGAGTTCGCCCGCCGATCGTGGCCGTTTAACCCTTTAAGCACCGCGGGCAAAGCGCCCGCAGTGCTTAAATAGCTGATCGGAGGGGGGGCGCCCCCCTCCGGCGCCGATCGGGGCCCCCCGCAGCGAGATCGGAGGGTGCCGATCGGTTGCCATGGTAGCCAGGGGTCTAATGTAGACCCCTGTGCTGGCCGTATATGCATACCTATTACATCCTGCCTCAGGCAGGATGTAATAGGAAGTGCATAAAATCACTACGTTCAGCCATAGAGCTCTATGGCTGAACCTAGTACAGGCGATCGCGCCCCCTAGTGGTCAAGTACACTAGGGGGCCTTGTAGTAAAAGTAAAAAAAAAAAAAAAAATAAAGTTTAAAAATAAAAAAAAATAAAAAAATATTAAAAGTTCAAATCACCCCCCTTTCCCCATTTCCCAAATAAAAATAAAAAATAAATAAAAAAAATAAACATATTTGGTATCGCCGCGTTCCTAAAAGTCCGATCTATTAAAATATAACATTAGTTATCCCGCACGGTTAAAGGCGTAAACGGAAAATAATCCCCAACGCCAAAACTACGTTTTTTGGTCGCATCGCGTACCCAAAAAAAAATAACTAAAAGAGATCAGAAAGTCGCCCATATCCCATAATGGTATTAATTAAAAAGTACACTTCAGCCCGCAAAAAATGAGCCCTCACCCAGGTCCGTAGGTGGAAAAATAAAAAAGTTATAAGCCGCAGAACATGGCGACGCAACGCAAATTAGAAAAACCGTAAAAGTTGCGATTTTTTTTTTTAGTGGTAAAACATAACGAAAACTATATAAGTTTGGTATCGCCAGAATCGTAACGACCCATAGAATAAAGATAACCCATCATTTTAAACGAACTATGAACTCCAAAAAAACCGTAACCAGCGCAAAATTGTGCAATGGCGTTTTTTTTTTTTTTTACCCCACATTGAATTATTTCCTGATTCCCCAGAATATTATACGGTATAGTAAATGGTACCATTACAAAGTACAACTTGTCCCGCAAAAAAAAAGCCCTCATGTGTCTATATAGCCGGAAAATTAAAAAAGTTACGCTTATTTGAACGCAAGGAGGAAAAAAAAAAAAAAAATTACCTTAAAAGGCAATGTCGTGAAGGGGTTAAAGACAACCGATCCTGAAAATTGAAAATAAACAAACATACTGATTAAAAAAAAAAAATCTATTAGTAATAAAATGTCCTAGAGCCTGAAGTAAGAGAGACTGATAATCACATGAGGTCGGCTGTCAGTGCCTCTGGCTCTCACAGTACACACATTTTTGTGATTGTTGCTTTTTAGAACTTCTTATAGAATACTGTATTACTAAGAGAATCCTCTCATGTATATCTCTCCAGTATCTAGTATTTTTGAATATTACTAGGTAGAAGAAACTGTTATAGCAGCACTGCCATTACTATAAAACACTTCACATTTAGCATATACAGTAAAGCCAGCCATACATCTACAGATCGATTGTCAGATTGGGCTGGTTGGAACAAAATCCCGGTAATGGATGAGAGCAGATGACAGTAGACTATTTGCTTTGAAATGCTGGAAAACTGCCAAACTGTCATTCAGATACTACCAGGTTTTTGTTACAACCAGCCCAATCTGACAATCGATCTGTAGATGTATGGCCAGCTTAATTTTAAAAAGATAATTAATCTAAAACTTACCAATAGTCAAAGGGGAATATATTCAATGCCCTGATGGCAAACTATCGATGGCGAGAGGTTCTTGCTGTCAGTGTATTCAATTCCCTCCCCTTCACTCACTCTTTTCACCTCACCTGTTCCCTGAGGCGAGGTGGAAACGGCAAATGTGGCCATTAAAATGGCGGTGCTCACCACAAAATATGGAAGACTCGCTGCTTTTGAGGTGAACCATGCAGTATAAGGGGACAGTGATAGAGAGGATGGATTATTTTCGGCGAGGAAAATCCTCCATCACCATACAAACCCCATCACCGAAGGCATTGAATACCGCCCATAGCAAATTTGGAAAACTTGACTTGAATATATTCTTTACTGTGTAAGTATCTTGAGCTTGGTATGTGAATGATGAACAGTTTACTTTCTATAGGGAGGTAGGGTTCTACATCTTGTGGATCAGGTTTATAGGTTTGTAAGAACTGGGGAAGCCCAAGTGGTCATGGGACCTATTAATGTGCCCTCATACAACTATCCTGGCATGTTTCTGTACTGTGTATTTCTAACTCCATTTTGCTATTTTTCCTCAATTTTGCATCTGAATTTGTATATACTGTAGTGCCTGATTGTCAGTCTCATTCACCCACTTAAGGCCGTGGCATTGTACTTTCTTAACAATGTTAATGTGGCAAACTGCACAAGTAAATCTGTGGGGATAATTTACTGAGATGGGAATTCTATTTCAGATGGGATGTTGCTATGGCCACCAATCAGCATCTACTTCTTATTTATTTAGCACCATCTAAAAGATAATAGATAGAATCTTATTGGTTGCCCATAGCAACATCCCATCTGAAATAGAACTTCTATCTTAGTAAATAAACCCCTGTGTGTCTGAAAATGTAAGCCTATCCCACCCACTGTTCTAGCATCTGCATATACAACCATTTTGATGAGTTTCAGCACTTCCACCAGCTCCATACCAGGTGCAGAGATCCATTACAAACAGATGTTCCTTTCCTGGATGCACGACTCAGAATGGCCCTCGAAAATGAATTCTCTGTGATCTTTTTAATTTAGAAATATCTATGACTATATAATAATGTCGCTATTATTACTTATGTCAATAATAAGTGCTGGATGCATTATGAAAAGCAGGAGAAAGTGTGAGAACTGACAAATCATTGTTATAGGCCATACACACAGTTCAATGTAGTCTATTTTTCCATTCGATTTCGCTTATATAATTAAAATCAAATCGAAATTGGACGGAAATTGAATGATTTCTATTTGATCCCGATACGCAGCCCCGCGGTATCAAAATCAAATAGAAAAATAGACTGTGCAGGCAAGACTATATAGTACTGGTATGTTCTATATAGTCTAAATCAAATGTACACATGACGCCATGCGATTCAATCCCGATTTCATTGAATAGAAAGTAAAGTGCACCATGTGTACACTACCTTAGAAAGAAGTCAGGCACCCATGTAAGATGCTGCACCACTATCCATATCTAAATACAACTTGCTTTGTTGTTCTATATAGGTGAGAGCAAATTATAGTCTAGTCACATATGATTCATATTAACCTGTAGAGATTACCTTTATTTTCTATCTCTCTTTTTTTTTTACACAGGCAGAACTGAAAAGTTTAATGGACAGTGCTTCATCCTCGTTTGATTTTGCGAAAGAGTTAATTAAGCACAACCTTGTAAGTTTGTCTCTGTTCAATATAGTGCAGTATTGTGTCTGTTTTTTTTTTTTGTAGTTTCTGACTATGAAACTACTCTTTCAAGAAAGGATAGGTGCCAGGAAAAAAGTGGAGATTCCATTTTGTTGCATATGACAGCGCTTCATGGCCGATTGAATTGTATTCTGCCTTCCTCCCCCAAGCCTATCCCTTTTACCCCCACCCACAAGCTAACCCAAAGTCCACCACAGCCTAACTCAAGTCTAAACCCTGCCACCCCCCAATGCTTGCCCACCTACATATGTTCAGAACGTTGGCAGTTAGGATTCTGGTGCAGGTCTTGTGGTCCCAATCCAGGATGTTAACCAAATCCCATAGTGATAAAGGAATAAAAACCCTCTACTATTTACAGTAGATGGTAGATAAAATGTTAAATTTTCTTACTACACGAGATATATATATATATATATATATATATATATATATATATATATTTATATTTATATATATTGTCTGTCTGACCTTTATTTTATAGCCTGTTGAATAATACTGTATTTGTCAGGTGGTGTTCCGTGGAGGAGAGGGAGCCCTGCAGGTTCTTCCACCACTCATAGATGTTATACCTGAAGCACGTTTGAACTTGGTTATTTACTACCTCAGACAAGGTAGAGTATTTAGCTAGGTCAAAAGTATGTAATCCTTTATTATAGGATTAAGTTTGTTTCATGACATGTCTTTGCCCTACCTGCACCATCTTTAGTATGTTAATCTTCCTGTATGCATGTCTGAATAGTGCTGTAAACATTTTAGGGGCTATTTATCAAAGCGTGGAGAAAGCTAAAAGTACCAACCAATCAGCTCCTACCTGTCATTTTTCCAACCAATCCTGTAAAATGATAGAAGGTCCTTTGGTCAGTACTTGGTAAATCTCCCCCTTAATTGATACATCTATTTCTCTGTAGATATATTGCTAAGTCAAACTTGTTTCCATCATTGCTATTACCCTTTTTCTCTTTTATCCTTTCTTTGGAACACTGCTACCTTAGGGTATAGAAGGTGCATTTCAGGAGCAGGCACGCATATTCACAAGCAGACAGTCTTCTCTATATGCCCAGAGTCTGGACTCCACCTCTAATTGTTTTTATTTATGACTGGGTAGACAACATACTCTTTAAGTTGCTGCATTGGCAGCCTATTTTTCTTATTTTTAATTTTACATAGAATTATATTTATTTAGAGGTTCCACTGTTGAAATTCTGTGCTTTCGAAAACAATATTGTCACTTCCAGGATACTGTTTAGTGTGTGTTTGTAACACACACTAAGCAGAACTTTGTTATATCCTAGCACTTGTGTATTCTAATTTATTTTCTTCTTGTTTGTAGATGATGTGCAAGAAGCATTCAACTTGATTAAAGACATAGAACCCTCTACACCACAGGTAGAACAAGTTTAATTTGTGTACTTAAGACATTTAAGTGGGAATTCAATTCCTACATGCACCAGCAATTGTAGCTTCGTTCAGGTGCGATTGGATGCTGCATCTTGCAACACATTTTTGCACCATATGGCACAAGGTGAATGGTGCCACTTTGATGCTCTGCCATAGGTAGCGATTCCTTGATTTTCCTACTTATCTTTGCATTTTGCATCTGTGCTGCATTCAGAGTAGTGTTTAAGATTAGCATTATTGTTACTATGGGTACCCATCCTTTGTCACATTCGTGATGCAAATACATTAAATAAAAATGTACGGTCATCTATATATATATGTCTAGTGTCTGATTGTGTGTCTCTGAAACACTGCCATCTGTTGGCAGCGAGTGAAACTACATCTCTTTCTCTCTCACACATGCACAAACACAGAGGCAATCACAAGGTAGCAGACTAACTTTCAAAGCATTTGCTTCGAGCGGGCTTACTAGTATGTGTTTGTGTGTGTGTGTGTGTGTGTGTGTGTATAAATCTGTGTTACACCAAGCTTGGCTAAGTTAGATATTTTCAGAATAGATGTGTGTGACACATCTGTAGTGCCATAAAAAGTAGGCAGAGATCATTGTAATTTTATAATAATCTTAACTTGTAATAAAGTGTTTTAAGTTTGCCAATAGTCAATTCTAATAATTCTGTCATGTTCTCTGTAGCACTTTTGATAGTAGAGATTTAGGGGGGTATTCAATGCTCCGCCGACGGGGGAAATAGAGGCGGGTCCCTGTTCAATGCTTTCTTTACCGACCGCATTGAAGAGGGATCACGGCAGAACGAGCACGACTTCAGAAGCTGTCGGGCCTATTCTGCCGATAACGGCCGTGGATTGTTGCAAACCCAGCCGCAGATGGACAGTTCACGGCCGTTTACGTGGAGACGCTTACTTTTCACCGATCAGGAGGCGGGGCATTGAATCCGGCCTGACTATTTGCTGTCGGGAAAAACGTAAATGGGCCTGGATAACGGCTGTCGGGAAGGATCGACAGTCGTGATCCAGAATTGAATACCCCCCTTAATAGCAAATGTCTGTAATGTGTGTGACAGATTGCCTTTTTTATTCTTAACTGTAACCAAAATGTGACAAATCTTAAAGATGGTTAATTTCTGCCTTGTTTTAAGTGACAAAAATGAGACTGTTTTTGTGATGTACAGGAATACATTCTCAAGGGTGTTGTGAATGCAGCACTTGGCCAGGAACTGGGCTCGGTGAGTTCACCACACAAATAAATGTTTGTTTCCTTAAATGAATATATTGTGTGTATTCTGTTGAGAACAAGAAATAGAAATGATATATTTCAGCTACTTATACATTATGGAGATTGTGTATAGACTCGTCAGGAGGATCCTCTGTAATTTCAGTGACAACTGGGGAAATTTTTTTTTTTTTAATAAGTTCGTTAAAGAGAAATACAGATCATCATTGCTGCAGTCACGTTAAATAGCCCTTACGCGAACGTGTTTTTGTGCATTTTCTCCTGAAAATGTGCTTTATTCAGATCACAATGCAAATAAGACAGACAAGTAGGCTATGCCGGAAATGATATGCAGTAAGCCCAAATTATGTGTGTGACTGCAGCTGTATCTGCATACAAGATGCTTTTCCTGGAAAACGTATGCAGATACAGCTGCGACTGCACAAAGAATATACTCATGCCACTTTTTTTAATCAGCATAGTCTGTGTGTCTTAATGTGAATAGTGATGCAGATAAGACAAATTTAGAGGATAAAGGAGCATGGTGCTGGCAGAGTCACATATAAGCGCTCATGTGCCACTCATTATGTACAGAGACTACATCTGTATTCAAACAAAAGAAATACAAAGATGATCTATTTTATTTGTATATTTTTCATTTGTTTTTGGGTGTTATGCACCCAAAAACAGGTTGAGTATCCCTTATCCAAAATGCTCGGGACCAGAAGCATTTTGGATAATGGATTATTCCGTATTTCTGAATATTTTTATGTTTCAATGGGGTAACTTGATGTGTCTTGCATTTATGTTGTATAAACACACTAAATATACACAAATATATTTTGTATTAGTAGACTGCTTAAAACTGCTTTCACATTGCAGAAATGGGTAATGACACGGTATTCTTAAATGGGACTTTAAAACGGGTCTGAGCCTTGAGACCTTTCACATTGCAGGTGAAAACCATTTTAAAAATCATTTAATACCATTCAAACATTCAACCCGTTTAACCCCCAAGGGACACGTTTCAAGCCATTGAAATAGAGCTGTTCAAACTGCCAAAAAAACGGCTTTAAAACGTGTAGGACTCTGCTTTTTAACCGTGTTGAAATACCGGTTAACTTTAACCGGTAAATCAACTCTGGCACTTTCACATTGCAGCCTTAAACGTTTTAAAATGGAAAAAATACGGCAATATACCGTTTTAAAAGTGCGATGTGAAAGGGGTATAAGTTTGGTAAATAAGTTCCATACCTGGTGCAATGAACTCCGGGCTTTTAGTACTAGATTGCATTGTATATAGTACAAAAAGCATACAATGTGCTACAGCACCGTGCTTTTTGTGCTAGGTACGATGCGATCTAGTACTAAAAGCACGAGCAGCACATACTTTATGTGCAGTGCAATGGGATGTGCATGTGAGCGAGCATCACATCGCACCCAGAAAATGCACCGTGTATGGGCAACTTTACAGCTATTAAATATTGATGTTGGGAAAGATTTCTTATGTCTCTCAGTGTTTATTACATGTAGTTTTCTGATAATTATGTTTTGCCGATCTGGAAAAATTTTCACATGAAAAAAAAAAAATAGTTTGATAAAATGAATACTCCATATGGTCCAATAACTGAATCAGACCACATTCAGGAAATACATTAAACACTGATATGTTTGGACACTGGAGCTTTGTGAGATATTGCTTAAAGGTCCAATCAAATGTCTTTTCAATACGAATTATTGATTTAAATTCTGTGGCAAATCATTCATTTAATTAATAATTTTGAAAAACTGCTACTTGATAAATCATCAATTTTCTCTGTAGAAATTCTTCATTACATTTAGAGGATTTGCTTGATTTTGAATAAAGCAAACATGCACTTGGCACATTAAAGCTGGGTGAACACATATAATTCCACAGCTGATCTGGTTAAATGCTCCCAATCAAACTGAGCTACAGTATATGTAACAACCCAAATCGAATTCTATCTGCAACTGTTAAATCTGCCCCCCTGCAGTGCACATGGTTTTGGCCATCTGAGAAGGAATTTGCCTCTAAGAGTGAACTAGAATAAGGCCCAATGTCACACATTACACAATAATCATTATATTAAAAATAATATGTAAAAATAAATGTCAGATATTTTAATACATAAAAAATGCAAACTATAGAACAAATCCATCATCTGTTATAAAATCAGCAAATGTGCCGGCCTAACAACTGCGCACCAAGAGCTGCAGGATTTCACCTCCTCAATGATCTCAGTGACAGAGCCAATAATCTCCCCCAGTATGGCTGCACAGGACTTTTTTGAGTTCTGGCTGCATCTGCGGCCAGAACTTGTACGCAGGGAGGAGAGACACCGGATTGGACAGAGGTTATAAAGAGAGAGAGAGAGAGAGAGACAGTGGGGATAGGGACAGAATTAAGAGGTGACTTCTTGGTCACTGTAAATTAGTGGTGGACAACCTGATACACATTAAGTGCAGCATATGTGTTTCCAACCTTCAAAACGACCACAGATTACCCTTGATTTCAGTCATTTAAAAAACACTGCCAAAATGAATGCAGCACTCTCGCATTGTTCATCCCAAAATACCCCTATATGTCCCTCACTTGCTCTAAAATCTGCTCACAGGTACTATGCTTATTACATAATTCCACCACAAGCCCTCAGACACACACACAAATCTTCAGATTCCACATGTACCTTTAAACCACCAAAATGGCATTCAGACTTCCCAGCATGCCACAAATACATCCTTGTAGGCAACCAAAACTCTAATCCTGCTGATTTGCAACATACTGTGAAAATGCAATTTAATTTCCAAGGAAAAGGAAGGGAATGTACCCAGTAATAATCCTAAATTCTGCTATTAATATTAATGTTCCTCTCAGACACACAGCATATAGGACTCAACTATAATTTATTGATTAACAGTTTCTTATATAGCGCATACATATTCCGCAGTGATTTACAGAGTATAGTTAAACAGTCACATCAGTCCCTGCTCCAGTGGAGTTTACAATCTATATTCCCTACCACATGTACAGACATTCTAGGGTTAATTTTGATGTAAGCCAATTAATCTACCAGTATATTTCTGGATTGTGGGAGGAAACCGGAGTACACGGAGTAAACCCACGCAAACACGGAGAGAATATACAAACTCTGCACAGTTCGGCCCATGGTGGGTATCGAACCCATGACCTCAGCGCTATGAGGCAGTAATGCTAACCATTATACCGTCCGTGATGCCCAATCATATCCTCTCACCATTCATATGGTATGGTCTTATGTCCCAGAGTAGACAAGGTTGCAGTCAACACCGGATACGACAGGCAGTTTTCAGTGTTTGTTCAAGTATTTAATGTCATCCATGCAACAAACAAACTTCATATGGAAAACCACAGAAACATAGTCTTCCACCCAGCACTAGTTCTACTAACTGCCCACTTTTAGGCATCAGCGCACTGAGCAGCCGACTGGACAGGGTTCAAATCCCTTCAACTGCAATCAGCCTGAAAACCTGGACCGAAGCCGTGTGCTTGAGAGCCCACCCATCTCTCCCTCAAGCACACCAATTACTGTTTTTTCAGTGAACCAGGTTCTCTTACCTGGCTGGCTATGAGGCTGGATGGCTCCTCCTTAACCCTTTACAGGGCAGGAAAACATTACTCTCTGGTGAAACTAACCATTTCACCACAATATTATTTATTAATAAGTTATTTTTTAGAGCAGCATATTTCATTGCACTTTACAATTAGAGCTACAGTAATAGAACAAAACTGTGGACAGACATAGATCAAGGCCCTGCTCTTAAGCTTCATCTATAGGGAAGTATGTATTGAGTGAAAGTGAAGGAAGACAAAATATGGTGATCTGTAGGTTGTATAGAGCAGAGTAGGCTAAGGTAGAATTGCTTATGACGGTTATGTGGGTGGTTCTGGAATTTGATAAGCTGCCTGAAGAGGTGAGTTTTCATGGAACGCTTGAAGGTTTGGAGTGCCACTGACCACAGTCCTGGTATATGGGCCTCCACCCACTTTAGCCCCTTTGTCATAATGTTTTTCCCACTGATTTCCATATTAACCGCACCTCATACCGTTGCTCAAGAAACAAAAAGATGCTGAGAGTTCTTTTGCACAGTGAAAAACTGACCAATCAGTGCCAAACAGTCACCTCTCTTTTGATATCAATAAGGTCTCATTGTAGAGTTTTATTTTAGGGATCATATATCTCTCTTATCCCAATAATGGTTATTGAGATTGAAATATTATATAAAATATATTTATTATATCTGGTATTGATATAATAACATATATATATTTGACATCTGCAATTATATTCTAATAGACTTTACAATACAATATACAGAGTACTTGTCATAATTTGATTCCCCAAATATGAGAGTTCGAGACTTGTAATTTTAGCTCCAATTGGAGGATTTTATTTATAGGCAAAACAAACCATTACAGAATACATTAACACAATAATTGATGTATATGCTATTATATATATATTTATATATACGCCTCCTTGCTTATATTACATAAAATTACATTAAACAATTGACAGACTTAGACTGCTACGATACTAACATAAAAGGACATACTTACAAGTTACATGGGTATAGCTACCTATGATTCACCTCACCTCCTGCCCATTGCTTATTTATTCCATTCTTTCTCCTGCTTCTCTCTCACATCTCTCCTCCTGACTCTCTGAATGGGTTTCTTGCTGACTGTCCGTGTGTCTGTGAGTCTGTGAGTGTATGTCTACTCTATCTCTCTCCTTATATCCCAAATACGCAGAATGAAGTTCCCTGTTCTCATGACGTTATTGAATTTATGGATGCTAATGGTGACAGGGTCTCCTGCTTGTCTGGACGCTAGTGGTAATCTCCATTGCGAGATCTCCTGTTTCTGGTCTCTCCCTGTGCATCAATCTATTTTACACTCCTGTTGTCAAAATACAATAGTGTCCTGTCTGTCCTGCAATGTAACTAGCAGTCTACATTCTCCAGAAAGAAAACCAGATGGCTGGAGTCTGGCCCATAGTGTATACATTGCTTAATTAATAAATATAGATATATCTGGGGAGGGTAACAACACTCTACTGTATCTGCTTAATAGTATGCCTTAGACATTTTGTCTCCTAAATGAATTCAGTTGCATTTGATATGTTACAAAGTGGTCATTCATATTATTTAGTAAACCCAAAAGCTATACTACGATGTCTAAACATTAAACTCTGATGTCCTAATTATTAAGCTATTCCTATTTTTATATACACATACATAATATATACTATGGTTAAAATCACATTACATTAATGATGGTATAAAACAATATCTATATGCCTATATGGTAACAGTCCCCCGCTTGTGACCATGAGAAATTATTTTGATTGGTCACACAGTAAAATACCATACTTGCTTCATATATATTTCCAAACTTTCTTTTTCAAACTATCCTAAACATAAATTAACCATTGGTATGAAATATCCTTCATTTGATTAACCTGATTTACCCTATAATAACTAAATTTGACCAGGGACAGAGGTTATTTATATTCAGTATTCATGAGGAAAATATTTTCATTGCTACAGACAGTTATATGCCACGCCACAGCTTGCGTTGTCGATCTTGTTTGGTCGATGTGTGTGGACACTTTCCTTGTACTGTTGCTCACAGTGATTTCCTGGCTGAGGGCTGTCACTTGTGTGGGTTGCAGTTCTTGGAGACACTTTACATTTGCAGTATGGTGGACGTAGAAGTAGAATTCTTCTTCAAAGCTGTTGACTTGCTTGACATGTTGCTTTACATGTATAGAGGGAATGTGTGTGGCCCTTGGAGTGCTGTGGTCTTGATAAATTTCTTCACCACCGTTTTGAAAAACACAGGGCCTTTGATAAGCCTCATTGATGCAGTCCTTAGCGAGTTTGCTTTGTATGTCCTTTACGATTATCGCTGTGATCATGACAAGTGTCCTTGTGCGTCCTTTAAGATTATCGCGCTGCAATCATGATAAGTGTCCATGTCTCTCTAACCCCAACCTCGTTGTGTTGAACAAAACAGTTTGTGATGTTGAATACAGCAGTTGAAACTTTTAACCAAGTATTTTTGCTTTACTTGTTGATAAGAACATTTATCTTCAGGCATTGGCAGGTAAATGTCTGGGGTAGATTCTAAAGGATCCACTCTGTCTATACTAAATTTCCTCACTGAATAACAATTTACCATTCAGTCTCTGATCTCTTACCTACCTTCCTATATACTATCTTATCTTAAACTAAATTAACCATACACCAACTAAATCCTATAACTAACAATATTTTGATTTGACATACCTATGACAACATCCTATCAATACAACAAATGACTATGATTTTGCTTCAAACTAATATTAGATATCTGTTAAGAATGGGTTTGTCTATATCGAATTCCATCCAGTGTGTGTGATATGCAGCCATGTGCATATACAATAACTACAATATTCCATCTATGCTATTATTCATTCTCTTAGACTTGGTTGAGTCTGTATTAAGAGAATGGTCCATCTCAACAACTAACAAAACGTTTCTCTTTTGCAATTTGATGTAAGGCATACCATTCTTTGTCTGATATTTAAATTAGTTTGAAGCTTTTTAAGAAGGAAGCGTATATATAATCAGCATATACTCATATGAAGAATATGAAGAAAAAATAAAATATTTACAAGGTATATACAATGACATAAGAATGAGGATCATATGTGTGAATTGATTGGCGATTAAAAAAATGTATGTACAAAAGGATTCTGCATACTTGCAGGGGTGAGATTCACACTGTAAATGGAATGTGCATGTGTCACAGTGTCCTGACAAACACACAAGCAATGATTGCTGTAGTGAGGGGGTTAATGAACTTCTCCTGAAGAAGAGAAAAGGGGATTTTGTCCATGTGTCCAGAAAACAAATAGTAGTTGCTGTATTTAAACCTTTTCCTTCTCTGAAGGACTGAAGAAAGAAAAATAAACTAAAAAAAAGTCCTTTGATTTTTGTCCATGTGACAGTTTTTGGATTCTCTTTAGATGACAAACACAAGCTGTGCAAGGTACTGGCTCTTTGCATAATTGCAGCAATAAAAGGGTTAGTAGAACTTTGGTGTAAATTGGAGCTTTGTTTGGGGTTTTGCATCCTTTAGTATTGAAGCTGTTTGTGCAGAACTTGTAACCTAAAATTGAAACAAAAAGAAATACAATTACTATTATTGCTATTTCCATACTTTTGTGGCATTGCTGCTATATCTTTTGTGCTATCTACTGGTCCAACATTGCTGGCCATGTTTTCTGGTCTGTGCCATTTTCCTCCTCTATGTAATAGTATATGTCACTGACAACATAAACTTTGCTGCAGGTATGATGCAGGTTACATTTAATCTGGATCTTGTATCCATTTAAACATGTGGCAGTTCCTTACACCACCCAATAACTAGATTTAATCTATAAAGTAAATGAACAATACTCCCTGTTGTCATTGCCAGGATGCATCTTTTCTCGATTTGCTTTTGGTGGTCCTGCGAGTTTCTTCAGTCTGGAAACTTGGAGCTTCTGAAAAATATACTTTTGGGGCGAAAAACTGATTAGGCTGTGCCAAATATGCTTGGTATGACTCCGGACTTCATGTTTGACCAAACCTAAAATAAAATGGTTAGGACTCCAGGACATATAAACATTCTCATCCTGGTGATGCTTTTTAGCATTCCTGTACTTCTGTGTGGTGTTCACAGATTGGCACTCTGCATGTGGTCTCTCTAAGAGACTGTGGACATTTGCTCCACCACTAGATGTCTCTAACTGCTGTGTGGGGGTTACAGAGATGGTGGAACCTTTTGTGTGATCATGCATGCTCAAATTCATGCCATTGCTCAGCTCAGACATATTTGTGGCTGAATACATTTGCTCATTTAATTCTGTGACAACTTTACCTACAATTGGAGTGTGTGCATACAAGGTTATTGTCTGTTCCCCTTTCCCTGAGGGCAACACAATTTCTTTTGTCACAATAGGGACTATGAGTGTGGATTTTGCAGAATCACTCTCCTTATTGTACTGATCTCCCCCCTTAATCAAAACAGTGCAGGGGACATCTCTCATTGCTCCTGCCTTATTTGTAGTAATATTACGTTCTCTCTCTATTACAGAGCCCTGATTAGCATCTGTGACCATTTCAGACTTTGTAGTCTGTTTGTGAATGAGCCCCTCTGTGGTCTCATCCCTGCTCCTAACACCTTTGCTGGGTGCTTCTGTGATCCCTTCATGAGAGATCTGAGCAGTTTGTTCACAATCTACCAGAAAATTTACTTTTGTCTCAGAATTCTTCTGAGTACACTTCTTAACCTTTAGGGATTTTAAGAAGGAATGCACCTTTGCATTCATTTTCAGGCATGCCCTCTTAAGACGTGAACCTGATTTCTCTTTACATTCCTGCTTAACTTCTAAAGTCGCTGCTCTGTGCATTTTCCTAAATGTTACAGCAACTCTTTGCATTTTCAACATTGCACTTATTTTACAATGCTGTATTTATACTTTTGTACACAAGATATCCTCCCAATGAGAGTGTCCGGATTCTCAAAGTTAACTCTAATATCTGGTACTAATTATCATTTATTTGGAAATGCTCATTTCCACTGTTTATTTATTCTAGGCCTTTACCATTATCAAGTGCCTATTTAGTAACATACCCCACTGTGATCTTGCAATGTGTCAGCAGGCTAACCAGCCCTTGTGCTGAGCCTAGTAAATGTAGTATTAGTTAAAAATGTTTCTGAATAATGCCATATTATCAGTATCTAAGCGTGCACTCCCAGATAATGGTAACAATGGAATATCAGTTCTGTTTCACCAATACGTTATTCTAGGTATACAAACAATGCAAGATAAAAATACACAATAGTATTACGTTTTCCTAGATACATCCTCACTGTGATTCTGTAGGTTAGATAGCCAGCTTCACGCATCTGCTACTCCTTATAAATATTATAATCATACAATCAGATACCAAAATGTACAAGTCCTGCTGCGGTCGCCATTGTAGAGTTTTATTTTAGGGATCATATATCTCTCTTATCCCAATAATGGTTATTGAGATTGAAATATTATATAAAATATATTTATTATATCTGGTATTGATATAATAACATATATATATTTGACATCTGCAATTATATTCTAATAGACTTTACAATACAATATACAGAGTACTTGTCATAATTTGATTCCCCAAATATGAGAGTTCGAGACTTGTAATTTTAGCTCCAATTGGAGGATTTTATTTATAGGCAAAACAAACCATTACAGAATACATTAACACAATAATTGATGTATATGCTATTATATATATATTTATATATACGCCTCCTTGCTTATATTACATAAAATTACATTAAACAATTGACAGACTTAGACTGCTACGATACTAACATAAAAGGACATACTTACAAGTTACATGGGTATAGCTACCTATGATTCACCTCACCTCCTGCCCATTGCTTATTTATTCCATTCTTTCTCCTGCTTCTCTCTCACATCTCTCCTCCTGACTCTCTGAATGGGTTTCTTGCTGACTGTCCGTGTGTCTGTGAGTCTGTGAGTGTATGTCTTCTCTATCTCTCTCCTTATATCCCAAATACGCAGAATGAAGTTCCCTGTTCTCATGACGTTATTGAATTTATGGATGCTAATGGTGACAGGGTCTCCTGCTTGTCTGGACGCTAGTGGTAATCTCCATTGCGAGATCTCCTGTTTCTGGTCTCTCCCTGTGCATCAATCTATTTTACACTCCTGTTGTCAAAATACAATAGTGTCCTGTCTGTCCTGCAATGTAACTAGCAGTCTACATTCTCCAGAAAGAAAACCAGATGGCTGGAGTCTGGCCCATAGTGTATACATTGCTTAATTAATAAATATAGATAGATATATCTGGGGAGGGTAACAACACTCTACTGTATCTGCTTAATAGTATGCCTTAGACATTTTGTCTCCTAAATGAATTCAGTTGCATTTGATATGTTACAAAGTGGTCATTCATATTATTTAGTAAACCCAAAAGCTATACTACGATGTCTAAACATTAAACTCTGATGTCCTAATTATTAAGCTATTCCTATTTTTATATACACATACATAATATATACTATGGTTAAAATCACATTACATTAATGATGGTATAAAACAATATCTATATGCCTATATGGTAACAGTTATATGGTAACATCATCTTGCAGTCATACTAGTCATTGTTAAAGAAAACCGTTTCACTATGGCATTTGTTACATGATCCTGAGAATGCTGGGATATTGTTTACTCAATAATTACATATGCAACTCCCTTTTTTTTTTATTTGCTTGGTTTCGGACATATTTCTGTGCTAGTGTATAAAATATATGTTTATTTGTTAATTGTAGAGGGACCATCTTAAAATTGCCCAGCAGTTTTTTCAGCTTGTGGGTGGCTCAGCCAGTGAATGTGGTAAGTCGTGTACTGCATTATTACTTCCAATATTGTAGGATATTCTAAACTAAATAATGTTTATTTCTATTACTATTGCATGTCTTTTTTTTTTTATTACTTTTTTTTATTACTATGCATGACTACCCATGATGTTGCTAAAAAAGAACAAAAAACTGGAAATTGCTACATGTGTCTTACTTGCATCCTATTTGTTTAATTAATGCTACTTGAAGTAAACTTGCTGATTAGGTTGCATAAAGTGATGGGTGCAAAGAGCCTCCTAGAAATGTCAGGCAAGACACGCTGTGACCATATCATCGCTTATTATCTCTCTTAAGGGGCATACACACACACAGAGATCTGTGCTGAGCAATTTTGCTGGTGTCAAGATCTCCCATGGAGAGCACATACACACACAGAGATTTGTGCTAAGCAATTTTGCTAAGTAATTTTATTAAGTAATTTTGCTTAAGCATAAAAAGGCCGGGTAGTGGTTCAGAATGAGAGATTGCGATCAGTATCTCTCATTCTGTACACACAGAGATTTGCAGTCGTTTGCTAAGCAATCTGACTAGATTTTGACTGCATGCACTGACTTAGTTAGCAAGAGATATTTAATCTCTCAGAGCATACACACGGAGAGATCTGTGCTTACTTTCTAAGCAATCTAGTCAGATTGCTTAGAAAATAGCACAAATTTGCTCCGTGTGTACACCCCTTTACTCATTAGTGCCTCACAGGAAAATTATCATTGTTGGCTACTGTTCTATAAAGTCATGTACACAGCCAACCATTGTTGTGGCACATCGCTAAGAATTAAACACCGTTTACTTTTTTTACTTTTGAAAATGTCCTTTTGCCATGTTATGTTTGCACAAACTTTTTCATGCATATGTTCAGTCGAACACCTCTCAAGATGAGTCCTGCTCAAAAGCAGTGACATTTGCCCACTTTGTACGTCATTTGTAATAAGTCTTCCTACATACACCACACTATACCCTACATATGGTATTGACAAAGCATAGAAAGATATAGCTGATGGAGCAATAGCTGTTGTTTGTATAAATTGTTATATATATATATAATAAAGAGGTCTATACTTGTAATATTCTATCAAAAGCTATAATTAATGTGAAATTTGTATGTTACACATTAAATGTTGCAATCCTCTGTTCTTTCCTTCTTTGAAATTGCATTTTTTTTTTTGCAGTAGTGCAAACTAAAATGCCAATTAAGTAAATAGATACAACTTCATATAACTGCAGCGATAATCAATTAAGTAGAGCAGAATTCCATATGCAGTCAACTACTCAGCTGGTTAGTTATATTGATATTTTATTTGTCATTGTCGTTTTCATCATCATTGCCTATTGGTGCATAAAAAAAAAATAAAAAAAAAACACATGCACTAAATAACAAAAAAGTATACCCTACTTCAGTAGCCATATGGAAAAAAAGATATGAGCCAGAATGACAGATGATTTTAGCGTCCAGGAAAAAGTTGACATTAGACATCCGACTTTTTCCCAGTTGTCAGCTTATGTCACGGCGTGCGTCTTTTGACTTTTGTAGCAGTATTTAGACCAGGAAGCATCTCATTTTTTGGGACTAACCAGAATGCTTTTAACAGCTGCACAAATTGAGAGAGGAGGTGCTGGAGAGTGGTGAGGAGGATGCTGCATCTGCACCTGGCAAGGTCAGGTCAGGGCGCAACGTCTGTATTTCTTATTAAGAAAACTACGCCCTTGTCCATACAATGGTGCAGGTTTACCATGCATGCTGGGTGCCCAGGCACACAGAACCCCTGCTTTTTGGAAGCAAGCCATGTGCAGAACAGTCCTGGATGCAGTAAAAGTGGTTAGATCATGCTGTTTGGTCCTGAGGAACATAAAGAGATACAGTGACATCAAACATGCCCTGAAGGCCAAGATTATTATTATTATTCCATTTGTATTTATAATGTGCCACAAGTGGTACGCAGCGCCATACATATAGCACACATTAGAACAGTACAGGGTACGCAAATAAACATTACACCAACAGAACTAAAACAGAGCACAAGTAAAGATTAGCAGCACAATTCGTAGCACACAGTACAGCTGAGATGTAGGGAAGCGAGAGCAAAGAGATATATAGAGAATATATATAAGAAATGCAAGAAGAGTGCTGTGAGAACAGGAGGAATGAGGGCCCTGCTCCAAGGAGCTTACAGTCTAGAGGGAGGGGGAGACAGACAGGTGACATTAGGTGCAGGTAAGGAGAACTGAAGGCAAGAAGTGAGCATGGCAGGGCTGGTCAGGACATGAGGCAGCAGGTAGAGAGTGGATGGACAAATTGGTTCTCTCCCTCCTCCTATCCTCCTCTCCTCTTTCCACCTGCACCCTTGGCCCCTAACATCCCTTTTCTGTGGCCCATGCCACAACACACCCCGCTAGGGTGCAGAAAGCATGCAGAGTGAATAGATATAGCACAGGATAGAGGAACCATGGCTCCTGTACAATAGTATAGCTCACAAAGTGTCAAATTGAAAAAAGAGGAATAAATACAGAGTTAGGTTTAGTAGTGTGATAAGCAGGTGTCGAGGGAAATATACAGTCCAGAGAGAACTAATGTGGAATATGGAACACTGAAATAGTCACAGAGAAAATGTGAATAGTGATAGGCTGAGCAGCATTTAGTTAGACAGGGAGGTCAGAGTCAGGGTGTGCAGTCTGCAGGTGTTGATGGATTAGGTCATTCATTGTGGTGTGTTGATTGATTAACTTTTGTGGAGGTTGAATGGCTCTCTGTCCTTCTGTCTCTTCTTCTGTCTCTCTCCTCCTCTCTCTTATTATGATGATTATAAAAGAAAGATTTAATGGATCCCCAATGAATGGCGTAATATGAGACGCGAAGGATGGGATCGTATAAAGGGACGTTACTATATTCCAATCTAACGGCAAACAAATATAGTGATGTAGTGTTCATTTTAGCACCCGCTATATTTGAAAACCCATGCAGTTCCTGTTCCCTGCCTGGGGTGTCGCTGTCTGCTGTGGTGTTTCTGCCACAGGTCTGGTTTGCATATCAGTGCTGATATACAGACCACACTGTGCTAGAAGCACTACAGCAGACAGCGACACCACAGGCAGGGAAGAGGAACTGCATGGGTTTTCAAAGTGCTAGAATGTGATGCACTAGTGATGAGACACTCATATCCCTAGCTATCTAAAAACAAAATAATGGGACATTTAAACAAAACATACCTTGTATGCAAGTTCGTTGGTCCTGATGAGAATGATGTTAATCTTCCTGTGATGTTCCCTAAGTTTTCATTTATTCAACCATATAGGGAAACATAAAACAAAGATTGTGTAAACTCCGCCTGATAACATAATACATTTACAAACTTAGTGCTGTTTAGAGATTGATCCTGGCATATGTATCAGCGAACCCAAACTCTATTGTCTAGCATTTCACATATCTAGGTTTCTTTATCCAATAGGGTAGAGGTTGCCTAACTTTCACCAGAAGCTGGTAGGGTGTCTTAAATCCACCTTTGAAGGAGTGGGAGTTTCCCAGCGACCCTTGCTGGCTTCGGCTTGGGTCTCTAAGGCAATGGTGATGTGGGCTGATATATAGATTGATGGTCTTTAGTCTCACCCTGATTTGCTTCACCTTGCAGAAAAGTTGAAGGGGCTGCACTGCCTCATGAACATGGGCCCTTATTCTGGTTCATTCACAAAGGAAAATTCCTTCTCAAATGGACAAAAACATGTGCGCTGCAGGTGGGGCAGATGTAACATGTGCAGAGAGAGTTAGATTTAGGTGGGTTATTTTGTTTCTGTGCAGAGAAAATACTGCCCGCTTTATTTTTACTTCAATCTAGATCTCACTTTGAAGTAAAACCCCACCCAAACATCTGCCCCCCTACATTGCACATAGTTTTGTCCATTTGAGAAGGAATTTGCCTTTGCGAATGAACCAGGGACATACTCTGCTGCCCCCTTCAACTTTTCCAGAGTGGCTGCGGTTATGGTCTCAAAGATTTCTGCTACTACCATTGTTGTACAAAGAGCTTTGAGGCTAAAAGCTTGGGAAGCAGATATTGAATCTAAAAGGTCTCTGGATGCTCTTGTTCGGCTCGGGTCTCGAGTCATTGATACAGCAGGCGACTGGAGGGAAAAGTACTTTTCTTCTGGTCCAGGCAGCAAAACAAGCCTCTTCTAAATTTTGGCCCTTTCGGCCCTCCTTTTCGTGGGGTAGCGTCCAGCAGGGGTCAGGCATCTAGAGGTAGATTCCCAACTAGTCGGGGTAGATCTTTTCAAATCCAGGTTTGTGGGCTTCTCCAAGAAACCCGCCTCCAATTCCAAGTAAAATCTTCGACATGACAAGCGCAACGGAATATGCTGCCCTATGTAAGAAACTGTAAATAAATAAGTAAATAATGGCAGGGTGTTTGTACCTCAGTTTGTACCTCAACAAAAATCTGTGGGTGGATCACTTCAGGATGGAGACCCTGAGGTCGGTCATTCAGGACATGGAACCAGGCAAGTTTCTAGTATCTATAGACGTACAAGACTCCTATTTACATGTTTCCATTTGGGAAGGACATCAGTCCTTTCTATGGCTGTCAGTAGGGACCAAACATCTTCAGTTTCAGGGCCTCCCATATGGTCTGGCAACGGTGCCCAGGATCTTTACGAAGGTCATGGCGGACTTACTTTGTCTACAGGGTATTGTCATTATTCCCTTTTTGGACTACCTCCTTATAACGGTAAGAAACAACTGCAGGTTACAGTTCAATTTTTGCAGGATCACTGTTGTATCCTAAATTTAAGGAAGTCCCAGTTGCAGCCATCTCAAAGGATACAGTTCCTGGGAGTCATTTTAGATACCCATTTGTATTGAGTGTTTCTTCTGGAGGACAAAGCCAGAGCGCTTCAACAGCTAGTCTGTCTCATTCTGCCGTCCCCCGGGCCTTCAGTTTGGAGATGTCTCAGGCTGTTGGTCAAAAGGGTGGCTACCTTCGAGACTTTGCAGTAGGCTTGGTTCTACTCCAGGAGTATTTTCAGTGGAACATTCTGCGGAGTTGGTTTGGGGATCCATGAAACAGGATTATCTGACGTCTCAGGAGACTTGTCTTTCTCTCCAGTGGTGTTTGGATTTGGACACTCTCCTGATGGGCAGGTCTCTGCTGATCTGGTCTTGGGTAGTACTGTCGTCCAATTTTTACTACTTAATGTTAAATTTCTAAAGATTGTAAGCTTGCGAGCAGGGCTCTACTACCTCTATGTCGGTTTGTTTCTACCCAGTTTGCTTTATAACTGTTGTTTCCAGTTGTAAAGCACAACTGAATATACTGCGCTATATAAGAAACTATAAATAAATAGCATTTTCATAATGTTTTCCTACAAATAATGTGATATAGTGAATATGAAACGTTCCATAAAAATTATGCAAATTTGAAAAAATGTCTTTGTTATAAAATGTTTTATATTCTTTAATAGATACAATACCTGGAAGACAATGCATGGCTTCTTGTTTCTTTCTACTGCGCCAGTTTGATGATGTCTTAATCTACCTTAACTCTATTAAGGTCAGTACACTTTACTAGTACCCTTTTCACATTGCAAATCCTGGGTCGCACCCGGGATTTGAACTCCCATGTTTAGCTCTACACAGCGAACTGGCAATAAGTCGGATCCTTGATGTCAGACGGTGGTGGCGCAGAGTACCAGCGCGTCATCAGGGGCGGGGGCAGTGCTTGGAGCTGATGCTGTCTCCAAGTGCTGCCTCATTCATAGTGTGACCGGACCCCAGGTTGCTCAACCCAGGGTATCCGTTCACACTGCACAGCAACCCAGGTCCAACCTGTGATTAACCCTTCTTTTATGAAAGCCAATCCCAGGAATTCCGGTATTGAGCTTTTTTTTTTTATGCCGAATCCTGGGATTGAAAAAATGCCCCAGAATTAGCATCCCTACTCCTGATTGTCATCCCGTATATTAAACGCTTGCCTTTAATTTCACCTTCAAAATATCTGCTAAACCTAAAGGTTCACATTCTTTTGCAACGCAACATATGTAATATTGGATCATTTATATATTTATAATATTGTTCTCTTTATCTACTTTTAGATACATTTCAGTAAAAATATAGACAATTTTGAAGGGTTTACAACTTGCCAGCACCATTGCCCAATATGTTCCTCACTTTGCACTCCTGTACATGCATTATTTGCTATAGATATCCTGCCAGCTCACAGCCATACCAATTACAAATTTCCACAGCACTTCATAAAATTGCCTTTTACATAAATACAATGCACATTTGTAACCTGTGTGAGACTGCATTTGCCAAACCTCAACCTTTTCTGCATAGAGTTTAGTGAAATGTTATTTTTGATTGGATTAGAAATTTGATTGCGTCCAGACAATCGAAAATATTGATTCATTTGTATATGTATATTCAGAGCTACTTCTACAGTGATGACTCCTTTAACTTTAATTATTCTCAAGCCAAAGCTGCAGCTGGAAACTACAAAGAAGCTGAGGAGGTGAGTAGAATACATGTATGGGGGTCATACAAATGGTCTGCTTTCATTTTGCTGGTTTTCTACAAATAAAAAAATTCTAAGGTGGGAGCAAAGCAAAACAAAATTAATTATCTTTGGATCTGGGGCAAACCATGTTTCAATACAAGGGGTGCAATTACATTCATTGATTTTGAATGCAGGGTAAATACGAGTTGCTATTGCATGCGGCCATCAAATACTGGATAGTTTTGATATTGGATACATGCCTCTCAAATTCAGATCTCTACACATTTTAAATCTGTCCCTCTTGCAGTGTTACTTGGTTTTCCCAATGTTCAAATCTATTTGTTCTTTTTTTCCTTTGCTCCAAACATATACATGTATGTTCACAACATTATTAGCATAATATGATCGTACTGTCCATACTGTAGCTTTTAATGGACACCTGCAGGATATTGGACCTGGCCTAGTAATGTACATCAGTGGAGTAAGGAAGGGGAAAGGGGTATGGGGGAGGGGAGGGATATAGTGTGGCCGCACTGATATTTATAGAAATTGAAAGTGGATGATTCTGTTATGGTCTGTGAAAACTGACTACTTTCCTAGTGGTAAGGAGCAGTAGGTCCCAGAGCACTCGGACTTTGTGGGCGAAATGTAATAGGGTGTGATTTTTTAGACATGTGCGATTTTTGGTCAAAAACGGCCGAAATCGCACATTTTCCGAAAATCGCACATTTAATAGGTTCAAAATCGTGGTAAAAAATCGCACTTTTTACCGCGAAATCGCACTTTTCGAAGTGCGATTTTTAGTCACATTTCAATTCGCATCCAGATGTTTTCCCATTATAAAGTATACAACTCGCAAATGTAATAGGGTGCGATTTTTGGTCAATGTTACCAAAAATCGCAAAAAAAATAGACCAGGTTCTGACAGGCGAATTTGACAGAACCATGCACAGATCATTGAGATCTGTGCATGGTTCTGTTAATAAAAATGTGTAAAAGTGTTTTTATAAAAAAAAAACGGCGTGGGGTCCCCCCTCCTAAGCATAACCAGCCCCGGGCTCATTGAGCCGGACCTGGTTCCAAAAATACGGGGGGACAAAAAGCATAGGGGTCCCCCGTATTTTGAAACCAGCACCGGGCTCCAACAGCCCGCGGTGTCATGCCACAGCCGGGGGACACTTTTTATACAAGGTCCCCCGGCCAAAACATGAGCACCGTGGCTGGTCAGCCTTGGACGGGGTACCTGGAGGAGTGGGGACCCCCCCAATAAAGGGGTCCCCCCCCCCCCAGGCTTCACCCGTCCAGGGCTGAAGCCCGGGGCTGTCACCGGCGTCCGTGGCCAGTGGACGCCGGCCTGATAGGGTTAAATCCATCATACATATCATTACATTGCTTTTTACCGGCGAACTACAAGTGCCAGCAGACCTCCCCCGCATGCTGGGACTTGGAGAACCACAAGTCCCAGCATGCGGGGCATTAATGGGCCCGCTGGGACTTGTAGTCCACCTGTAAAAAGAATGTTTATAAAAAACACACACACAGAGAAGTACAAGTTTATTACACACACACACCTCAATTTTACACCAGCATACTTACCATTCCTGGATCCAGCGCTGGTCTGGCTGCTTCACAGCCGGCTCCCCCCGCACTGACAGGCAGCGGGGAGAACCGGCTTTCTCCGTTGCTTCTAACAGCTTCTGTAGCGCTGTCCGAGTGCTACAGAGGCTGAGAGCGTGATTGGCTGAGCTACAGTATGCGTCTCCATGGAGACGCATAGCTCAGTCCTGATTGGCTGAGCTATGCGTCTCCATGGAGACGCATACTGTAGCTCAGCCAATCACGCTCTCAGCCTCTGTAGCACTCGGACAGCGCTACAGAAGCTGTTAGAAGCAACGGAGAAAGCCGGTTCTCCCCGCTGCCTGTCAGTGCGGGGGGAGCCGGCTGTGAAGCAGCCAGACCAGCGCTGGATCCAGGAATGGTAAGTATGCTGGTGTAAAATTGAGGTGTGTGTGTGTAATAAACTTGTACTTCTCTGTGTGTGTGTTTTTTATAAACATTCTTTTTACAGGTGGACTACAAGTCCCAGCGGGCCCATTAATGCCCCGCATGCTGGGACTTGTGGTTCTCCAAGTCCCAGCATGCGGGGGAGGTCTGCTGGCACTTGTAGTTCGCCGGTAAAAAGCAATGTAATGATATGTATGATGGATTTAACCCTATCAGGCCGGCGTCCACTGGCCACGGACGCCGGTGACAGCCCCGGGCTTCAGCCCTGGACGGGTGAAGCCTGGGGGGGGGGGACCCCTTTATTGGGGGGGTCCCCACTCCTCCAGGTACCCCGTCCAAGGCTGACCAGCCACGGTGCTCATGTTTTGGCCGGGAGACCTTGTATAAAAAGTGTCCCCCGGCTGTGGCATGACACCGCGGGCTGTTGGAGCCCGGTGCTGGTTTCAAAATACGGGGGACCCCCAGATTTTTTGTCCCCCGTATTTTTGGAACCAGGACCGGTCCAAGAGTCCGGGGCTGGTTTCAGAAATACGGGGGACCCCTATGCTTTTTGTCCCCCCGTATTTTTGGAACCAGGTCCGGCTCAATGAGCCCGGGGCTGGTTATGCTTAGGAGGGGGGACCCCACGCCGTTTTTTTTTTAACTTTTTTTTTTTTGGAACAAAATCGCATTTATGAAAATGCGCACATTTTCATGACTGAAAATGCGCACATTTTCATGACTAAAAATCGCGGCAAATCGCATTTTTTGCCGCTAATTCGCATCTCATTACATATGTGAATTCGCGGCAAAAAACGCGATTTTTAAAGGTGCGATTTCTGGCGAGTTTGGAACTCGTCCAAAAATCGCACCCTATTACATTTCGCCCCTTATGTCTTGTGGTGCCTCTGTGTGGGACAGTCAGTGGTGCACCCCAGAGTAAAAATAAGCAATAGAATGTTGCCAAGAGAGGAGGAGAAAAAAAGGAAACTCTGGGTGAGGGCACCCTTTATCACAGGTCAAAATTGTAAATACGTTAAAATTTAGCTTTTATTAGGTATACTCTAAAATAAGTATGCTGGTTCTTGTACCTGACTTTTTACAAAGCGCAGCAAAAATATAATGGTTGATATGGAGACAATTACTGGAAATGGTTATTAGTGATCCTCATTTCTCCCAAATTGATACCAATATATAGGTCTGAGTCAATGGGTTTTAAATCATAGGACCTTTTTTGTAAAACCAGTTGTGTCTCATGTACGGCAGGGATCGCTGCAGAGTGAATGGTGCAGCAAATTGTATGTAAACAGTGCGGGGGCACACACATGTAGCCAATGAATGGATATATACCACAATATAGCACGATACAGTTAGGTGTAAGTAATGCCACTGGTCGGTGGTTACCTGTGAAGCCCAACCGGCTTGTAATGAGAAGCCAAAGTGTGGTATGCCGCAGTGTGCAGGGAAGTGAGCGCCCGCCGCCTTCTGCTGGTGTCCCTGCCTGGAGTGTGCCGGTCACGTGAGTGCACCACGTGATTCGGCGGAGTCCCCTGATGTACGTTTCGCTACGCTTGATAACACCTCCCTTATAGTATGTTGATTGTGTCCTCACTACTTATATTTAAGCTGTAATGTGCTCTTTATTTGTACTCTATTTTTGTTATTTATTTAATGTTATGCCAAGTTTTGTCTCCCTGTACTGTTCCTTTGTACGGCGCTGCAAAACACTTGTGGCGCCTTATATATAAAATTATAATAATAGCAAAAGGGACAAATCACAAATGCCTTTTTTTATACATACAATGCATCCTGGAAAGTATTCACAGTGCTTCACTTTTTCCACATTCTAAAATAGAATAAATTAATATTTTGCCTCAAAATTCTACACACAATACCCCATAATAACAACGTGAAAAAAGATTTTGGGAGATTTTTGCAAATTTATTAAAAATAAAAAACTAAGAAATCACATGTACATAAGTATTCACTTATATACATGCCTTTGCTCATTACTTTGTTGATGCACCTTTGGCAGCAATTATAGCCTCAAGTCTTTTTGAATATGATGCCACAAGCTTGGCACACCTATTGTTTGGAAGTTTCGCTTATTCCTCTTTGCAGCACCTCTCAAACTCCATCAGGTTGGATGGGAAGCATCGGTGCACAGCCATTTTCAGATCTGTCCAAAAATGTACAACTGGATTCAAGTCTGGGCTCTGGGTAGGCCACTCAGGGACATTCACAGAGTTGCCTTTAAGCTACTCCTTTGATATCTTGGCTGGGTGATTAGGGTCCTTCTGAAAGATGAACTGCCTCCCCAGTCTGAAGTCAAGAGCGCTCTGGAGCAGGTTTTCATCCAGCATGTCTCTTTACATTGCTGCATTCATCTTTCCCTCTATCCTGACTAGTCTTCCATTTCCTGCTGCCGAAAAACATCCCCACAGCATGATGCTGCCACCACCGTGCTTCACTGTAGGAAAGATATTGCCCTGGTGATAAGCGGTGCCTAGTTTTCTCCAAATATGACGCTTAGCATATACACCAAAGAGTTAAATCTTTGTCTAATCAGAGCAGAGAATTTTGCCATGTGATTTATACTAAGGAGTGGCTTCCACTCTGCCATACAGACCTGATTGGTGGATTGCTGCAGAGATGGTCGTCCTTCTGGAAGGTTCTCCTCTCTCCACAGAGGAATGCTGTATCTTTGACAAAGTGAACACCAGGTTATTGGGTACCTCCCTGACTAGTGCCCTTCTCCACGATTGCTCAGTTTAGATGGCCAGACAGCTCTAGGAAAAGTCCTGGTGGTTCAGAACTTCTTTCATTTACAGATTATGGAGGCCACTGAGCTCAACGGGACCTTCAAAACAGCAGATATTTTTCTGTACGATTCCCCAGATTTTTGCCTTGAGACAATCTTATCTAGGAGGCTTACAGATAATGAATTTGACTTCATGCTTGGTTTGTGCTCTGTCAGCACGCAGAGGCTTACCGCAGGTAGGGATCAGTCTGTCTACCCTGTGGGCCACGTGGTGTGGTCGGGACACTGGGGAGCAGGGGCACACATGAGGCAGGTTCCTGGCTGCGTGGTGCCGGCAATGAAGGCCACCATTGTAGCACAGTGTTGTGAAGGGGCAGACCTGCTGCGTGTCTGTGAGAGAAGGTGTTCCTGGTTCTCTGCAGTGTCTCCAGTATGGAGGCAGCCATGTTGGAGACCAAGGTTTCTCCACTCCATTGCCAGGGGTTTCTCCAGCCAACGTGGTGTGACTTTCCATGATAAAAGGGGTCTGGCTCATGTCTCCCTGCCAGTGCTTTAGTCTACCTCCTGGAGAGTGGTTCAGTGGCTTTGTGCTCCACAGTGTTCCTGCCTAACCTACTGATGCTCCTGTCTGGTGTTCCTTAAAGGTACCAGTGACCCACCAGTGTAATGCAGGGGACCAACCTCTCTCCTGTCGGGATTGCCTTCCAGCACTTCACAGTTACCATCCAAAGTTCTGCAGTGACTCTCAGCAGTATCCAAGGTAACGCAGCTATTCAAAGTTGTTGCTAAAGTCCTGCAGTTATTCACAGTTGTTTCCAAAGTATTGCAGTGGTTCACAGTTGTCTCCAAAGGTGCTACAGTTGTTCATAGTTGTGCCCAAGTGCTACAGTTGTTCAGTCGTATTCAAGTGCAACAGTTGTTCAGTCGTATTCAAGTGCAACAGTTGTTCAGTCGTATCCAAGTGCTACAGTTGCTCACAGTCGTGTCCAAGTGCTACAGTTGCTCACAGTCGTGTCCAAGTGCTACAGTTGCTCACAGTCATGTCCATGTGCTACAGTTGCTCACAGTCGTGTCCATGTGCTACAGTTGCTCAGTCGTGTCCAAGTGCTACAGTTGCTCAGTCGTGTCCAAGTGCAACAGTTGCTCAGTCGTGTCCAAGTGCTACAGTTGCACACAGTCATGTCCATGTGCTACAGTTGCTTACAGTCGTCATTTTCATCCTCTTTACAGTTGTTTATCCAATCTCTATGCAACAGTCCATCTATTGATATATGAACTACTCCTGTTATTACTGTTGCCTTATTCGTTGCATTACCAGTATTTGTTGCTTTTGCTACCTCAGTTTATTCAGTGACTGTATTGCAAGCCCTAATCACTAAAACTTCTCAACCTTACTCAACTTCTCCGTTTATCTTGCACTCTGGTACATGAGAAAGCACTACATCCATCCACCAAGCTTCCACCATCCAATTCCCGTCTCCTCTAAGGTTACTCCCCATTCGCCTGTCCCTACAAATCCCCAGAGTGTGACACTCTGACATGCACTGTCCCAAAAAATGTCCCCAAAAATGTTTTCACGTTGGCATGGGTTTTGCTTGTAGATTTTTGAGGGAAACAATAATTTATTCCAATTTGGAATAAGGCTGTAACATACAAAAAACAGTGGAAAAAGTGAAGCACTGTGAATACCCTCTGGAAGCAGTGTAGTGGCTAAGAGGAGAGGGTTGTATTAGCAGAACACAATTTTAGAACAATAGCTACATCATACACTTTTTAAATTGCAAAGCCATTGGTTGTGGTGTCGCTTTTTGAATATTCCATGGTCTGAGAGATCTTGTGAGCATTTATTGCTGAAATGTTGCTTTGTTCCTTCTGACATTACTTAGGCTATTTTGATCAGTCTCCTAATAATAAAGCTTTCTATGTGTAAAATGAATTATAGAAAGTGTTAATTGTCTGTTTATATAATTATTTGTCATTTAATAATGTTGTTTTTCAATATATGTAGCTCATATACAGTAGAAGGTTGACTTCTACATTACTAAAATAATTTTATTTTCTATTTGATCATAACTGATTACAGTGCTGTTGATAACGTATTTTATTTGTTCTTTGTATTTATAATGTTTTAATTTTTTTTGTTTGTCTTAGGCATTCTTGTTAATTCAGAGTGAGAAGTTAAAAAATGATTATATTTACCTGAGCTGGCTTGCACGATGCTGTAAGTAATTGCACATGCACCACATTCTATACACATCTTAGTTCAGGCTGAAATATGGGAGATGCAGTACATCTTTCGAATTTGTTAAGTGCCTACAGTTATAGACACTTAACAAATTTAGTCACCATAGCTGAAACCTAAACATTCAAAAAATGTACTTACCTTGGGAAATAGTAGTAAGCTGTGCTCCTTTTCTAGCCTTTAAGGCAATGGTTGGGGGAGCGGGGGTCCCCCAGAATCCAGGAGGGTAGCCCACCTTTCAGGGGGGGCGGGAGGGGGACCCGATTTTCGGTGGACCCTCCCGGCCATTCTGGGAGGGTAGGCAACCTTGAGTTTAAAACATGGGTCCTCAAACTGCGGCCCTCCATATGTTGTGAAACTACAAATCCCAGCATGCCTTGTCACAGTTTTAACACTCCCTTATAGCAAAACTGTGGCAAGGCATGCTGGGATTTGTAGTTTCACAACATCTGGAGGGCCTCAGTTTGAGGACCCATGGTTTAAAACATAATCATAAACCAATAGCTAATATCAAAAGTTATGAATGGATAGTGAGTGGTAGGACAATTGTTTTGTTGTTGTTGCACACTAAGGTAGTATCATAGTTGCCTACCCTCCTGCATTCTGCAGGAGACTCCCTGAAATAAGAGCAATCTCCCTCTCTCCCTCATTAGTCTCGCAATCTCCCTCATTTCACTTAGCCCACATTACACGGTTACATTTTTTGGGGGGGAAAAAAGGAATGAGAGACAGATACATTTACATTGAATCATCAGCACCATTTACCAGCACTTTACCAAGTATAGTAACTCTTACTAACTGCTTTTGGGCTCATCTACATTTGAGTCTAAGTTATTTTAAAAGATTCCTCTCAGATGTAGCAGTACACACCCATGCTTCTAGGTGCCACGTTCACAATCTCTCCATATATGGAACTAGCCACGCCCTTTGGGTGGAGCATGACACGCCCCCTCAATGGGGCGCCGTGCAAAATTCTACTACCGACTATAATCTCCCTGAAACTAGTTTTCAAAAGTAAGCAAGTATGAGGTAGTACTAAGTATGCAAATAAAGACAAATAAAGTCTGTCTTAGGGCACTTTTCTATAGTAAATTGTAATAAAATGTTACTTTTAATTATTATCTAAAATTATATTATTACATTTACACATCTAGACTAAAGTATAAAATACTGTACAAATCATGTGCCATGTAGCCAGGGTAACTCAAAGGCTACAGTGTTGGGAACTACTCTCTTGGTTTGTGTGAGTGCAACCATGAGTTAGTACATAGATTTTGTGTGAAATCAGGTTGCATTTGAAAAGGGTGAAAATATTCTTCTATCTAATCGCAAATCTATAAAATGCTTCTTAACTCCTGAATAGTTTCAATGTGGTTTATGATGGTGTTGGTATAACTAATCCCAGCATCAACAGAAACTGTACCTGTATTAGAATGAAAGATTGTTAGCACTGTGAACAAGCCAACAGGTGACACCGTCATCTGGGAATAACGTGGTGCCAGGCAGTGCGCAGAACCACATTTACTACTCTCCTGAGGCAAGAACCCATTTGGGACCGGCAGTCTTTTACTTTAGAACACGGTGATATGTGGAATATGCAATTATATTTAGTGCTCATATATTACCTTTCAATCAGGGAATAGGTAATACAGGTTTAGTCGAGCAGTTTCCATTTCTGCGTCTTCCTTTACTTTAGGTAAGATGTACTTATTAAACACACTTAAGCACTGTGGAGCTAATTTAGTTAGCCCCCAGCGTGCATGCTGTAAGTGTCAAACTGCGATTGCATCAAAGTAGGATGCAATTGCATTTTGTTTGTCAGTGGGTACTGCCTAATGGTGTTAGGGAGGCGCGGTCTGAACAGCACAGGCATGTCCAGTCCGTTATCGGTGTGGTTTGTGGCTTCACACGCAGCCGATGCAAGCCAAAAATGGTGGCACTGTGTCTAACTTCGCAGTCAGGCTGCTTAGGCCGGGGGCTACCCTTATGGTAGTGGTCGCGATGCGACCAAATTTAGATTTTGATCGCATTGCAGGACACTACTTTAAATGCTGGATGGCCTTGCCCTGTGCTGGGCAGGCCAGTATGCAAGAGACTGCAGTTGCAATTTTGCTTTTTTAGCAACACTGCAACTGAACCTGAATCGGGCCCAGTGTGGCTCACACAGAAGCAGCAGAAGTTTAAAAGTATTTAACCTAAAACAATATTTTCTAACTCCTTTCTTGACCCACATGATAACAGCATATATTTAGCGTCTAGATGTGGGCATGTAACTTAATTTTTAATTTGAGAAATAAAAGTAAAATTTGAATACAAACTTCTATGGAAGAGTACCCCAAGACTGAGTATTTCGTCCTCTCTATTTGCATCCTTACATGGTATAAAAGAAAGTCACCAATGCGTGTCTGTCTGTCTGAACACGCTAATCTCGAAAACCACTGGATTCATTTTTGTGCAGTTTTCACTATTATGTAGTGCAGTTCTCGAGGAAGGTTCAGGTATATAAACAATCAGCCTATCCCATATGGGAGCCAAGCAATAACAATTTAAGTAAATCAAGGTTATCACTGACGCATGCCGCGCACAGGAAGGAACACGTTGCTTGGCCATGAACCCATGTGAAGCAGGGCCGGGTTGCTAGAACTTTATATTTGCCAAACCAGGCTGGAGCCTATAAATTACCTGCGAGGAGCAGGCAAGACTGAGTGATACTTTGGGCACTATTCAATTATCTAAAGCAGGGATGGGGAACCTTTGGTCCTCCAGCTGTTGCTGAACTACACATCCCAGCATGCACTGCTACAGTTTTGCCATTTGGCCATGCTAGAACTGTAGCAAAGTATTCTGGGATGTGTAGTTCAACAACAGCTGGAGGGCCAAAGGTTCCCCATCCCTGATCGAAGTGAGTGACAGGAGAATATTCAATGAATGGTTTTTAGCTGGCTGATCGCACTCATTGGGGTCAGGTTTAGCCGCATTAAGCAGCTAAACTTGACAAAATGAATGAACGTCAAGCCAAAAGTGAAATAAGCACTCAAACAGGTCACTTTTTGCTCAATTCTGATCGCCACCCCCAGCGCAGACACAATTAATTAGCGCCCCATTGAGTACTGTATATATTTATGTGCTTAGGACCCATTGAGGACACTACCTTACTTCCTCTGCCCAACTGGCAGGGGCAGCTAGCCTTCACACAACTTCATACAAAGTCTCAGTATTGCAGGTATGGCCATATTATTTTTTACTAGTTTGTGCTGCCTTGAATCAAATGCCTTAATGTGTTGAAAAAATAAGATGGCTCAACAATGCATACCATTTGGAAACTGGGAAATTTACCTTACCAGTTGGGACCAAGCTGTGAAACATTGGGGCAATATAAAACCACCTCAATAGCAAGGTACAAGTATTTGGAAAAAAAAAATGATCAGTGAGTATAATCCTACATATTGGTAGAATTTCTTTGCCATGTCAGGAGACATTAGCAAACAAAAGATACTGTATTTTCAGAAACCTTAAACATATTTTGAGAATAACTACTAAAAAGAGATGACTGATATTGATTGATTGTGAAATGTGACCAGTCAAACATACCGCTAAAAAGGCTTAGCCCAGGGATTGGGGACTAGATAATAAATTACTTTTTCTATTTTAATTTTGACTTTAATGATTTTAAGATATTATGAACAAGAAGCCGAGGATGGCATGGGAGCTATATTTGAAATTGGAAACTTCTGGAGAGTCATTTAGCCTCCTTCAGCTGATTGCCAATGATTGTTACAAAGTAAGAATTTATTTTTTATTTTATTTCTTATAAGGAAATGTAAAAAAATATATGGGTAGATTTCTGAATTTGTGAAGATTTTAATGAACTCTTTTTGTATACATATTTTATCCAGTATTTCTCATGCGCCAATATATTTAATAACAAAATGCCAATAAGTATACTGTAATGCACAATGCTGCTAACTGTAAGTACAACCTAAAATAAGAGGTATAGATATATATTTAATGCCAAACAGGTGAACTTCGACGACAAGCAGTGCCTAATGCTCGCCGTCATAGCCCGCCCTCAGTGTGCAACACACTCCCTGCACTTGCAGTTTCCACCTTGCTGTTTCTTAAAAGCGAGGTGGAAATGGGGAGTGCGGCATTCAAAACGGCGAGGCTCACGGCTATATGCAGCGGGCTCCCAGCATTGGATAATACAGGAGGCAGCACTGGGAGCAGGGTGGTGTGGTTTATACTTACCCTCCTCTGGGCGGTGATCCCCGATAACTCCCGGGGACAGTCACTCCCCAGCAGCAGCGTTCAGTCCCCCTCCACTGGCACTCACAGCGGACGCTGTAAGTAATTCAGCATAGTGCCGCTGACGGCGCATCACATGGTTTCATTGCTCCCCCAGTGGCACTACGCTAATTGCGTACAGCATCCCTGGTGAGTGCTGGAGCAGGGGGACTGAATGCGACTGCCGAGGAGTCACCGTGGATCCCAGCGTGAGTCAGCGGGGATCGAAGCGGTGTCCGCGCCAGAGGAGGGTAAGTATAGACCAGCCATTTTACCCCCAGTATCCACGTCCACGTGGAGTTGATTTTATAAAGTGTGGCAAGGGCAGCGAGGTGACTGGTATCCGCCTCCGCTCGCCACACTTTATAAAATCAGCTCCACGCCGAAGTGGATACTGGGGGTATGATGTGGATAGTGGGGATATTAAGCATTGTGAATTTGAAGGGCTCCAGAGCCACTTACGTAGTTTACGTAGCCAGCATAGTGCTGTATTGTTGTTGTTCCACCTTTTCATAATTACATAGTAGTTCAAAAAGACAAAATGAAGCGCTAGGGCTATTAGAAGCGCTGGTCTTATGTATTTAAAAGATCCCCAATTGCTATACACTGTTGCAGCCCCTTGTTAGTGTAAGCTACATAATAGTCCAGGTTGAAAGAAGACTTACGTCCATCAAGTATAACCTTTAACGGTATTTATATTTAGATGGCGTTGTCTAGATGTTAAATACCAATTTGAATTTTTTTACTTCTATTCCAGTTTGGTGTAAAATATTTTTATCGGTTGCACCCCTGGATGTTTTTATACAATAAATGCTTGTCCATCCTTAATTTAAATGTTATTGTGGTGCCGACGACACTTCTTTATGTCAACCTTTTGACCCTGTCGACCTTTTTCATGTTGATCTTTTGACCCTGTCGACCTTTTTGGGATGGACCTATTGACTCTCTATCTGGACATTCTCTTATAATCCACACCCAAGACACTTGCCAGTTTCAAACCTGTTCAAAGTGTTTAGAAACGTAGAACATTCTATGACCGCTATATTTCCTATATTACTGGCACTCTCTGTGTGCCTGAATTGATCATACTGCAGTCTATGCAGTGTGTTTATGGTCCTAACAAGTCAGACACACAAGGTCCGTCTATATACTGCTCTAGTGCAGGTGCTCAAATTCGATCCTCAGGACCCCACACAGTTCATGTTTTCCAGGTCACCTGTGGATTTTTCAAATGTGACAGTAATTCACAGTGCGCCTGGCAGGTGACATGAACTGTATGGGGTCCTGTGGACTGAATTTGCGAAAAACTGCTCTAAGGAGCGATGCAGGACAGCGACTCACCACCTCTCTAATCAATTATTGCCTTCTCCTTCTGACTAAATGATGTTATCCAGGACATTTTTTCCATTTTATGCTTTTTTTTATGCTTTTCCTCTGATAGTTAATTTCCTAAAAAAAAATGTAAATAATGTTAGAGCAACGTGCCAAAGTAAAACAAATTCATCCATTAACATCTTAAACATGATGCATTCCTGGCGGCTGGAGCGCCGGCTAATGCATGAGCGTCTCACGTGCACGCGCGCCATTGGTGCGTCACAGACACACGCACGACAAAATCGCCAGCACACCTTAGCAAATGGCTCGTCTGGATGACAGCGGCTACATCTGTATCTCTGTTATCTGTCTGGACCAAAATAGATTAATCCAATATTCCAATTACTTAAGAGCCGATTTAGTACCATCTTACAGAGACCACACATTAAAAATGCCAGCGCCGCTCACATTTGTTACATAAATTCAAATAAAAAATGTGTAAAAATAGATTCTATTTCCTATATAAGGTAATCATTACAGGTCATTATGATAAATAAAAGTGTTTTCACATTTAGTATGACAAATTCACTTGGCAATTAAAGGGTTAAAATATTAATGGATTTTAAACTTTTTTTTTATTAGCATTGGAGGCAACTGGGGGACCAATTTTTTTTTAAACCAGCCATATTGAACAACAATGTCACATACCATATGTGAGCACCTTAACTGAGTGATATCAAGTAAATCCTAGCTTACTAAATAATATAACTCTTTTAGGCCCTTATTCTGATCGGTGCGGATATATCCGCGTGCGTTCGGGCCGCCGATGTTTTGTGTCTGCGCATGTGCAGAGGCGTCTCTGCGCATGTGCGAGCGGGGCGTACGCCAAATCCCGCATGATATGTGAACACTCCGAACAGGGGGTGGAGAGGGGCGTGAAGGGCTATTTGGGCTCATTACTATATGCATACGCCCCGCGTTTCATGGGAGTTCCCATGAAAACGCTGGGCGTACGTATGGTAATGCGGCCGTGACGCACGTGTAGGGGGAGGACATATGACATCGCCGGATGTCAGCTGCCCGCCCAGATCCCTGCTTTTGCACGGAAAAATGCCCGTGTGGTCTGAGGTTGCGGGTGCTGGTGGAGCACTCGGTCCTGCATTCGATGGTCTGCGACCATCGAATGATGGGGGAGGTTCCCTTAGATGGAGGAGGCGTATTCCGTGAAAAATACACGTGCGGTCCGTTCGGCCAGCTTCTTACCGCATACGGACGGAGTTGGCGATCCGTATGGAAGGCGGGGTTTCGCACGCACGGTCCTGGCCGCATAATCAGCTCTGGCCGCACCGATCAGAATAAGGGCCATAGAGACATACAGTAAATCCACTGGAGTAAAACAGAGATGTGTTTATATGTATATATGTTTCATCTTAACATTGATTACTTGACAACATTCTATATTCAAAATCTCACTTTTTTTTTTTCTACTGTGAGTTTACAATATGTAATTGTTGCCATCTTTGTGGGCAGTACAAGGTGCTGAATGCAAACTGCTGAAAACTATCAGAATGGAAACATTTTCCTAAAGGCAGGGCGCTTGTATTATGACAAGTTTGTAACTGTTTTATGCATGATATAAAATTTCTAAATGTGTTTGTTTTAAATAGATGGGTCAGTTTTACTATGCTGCCAAGGCGTTTGATATATTGGAAAGACTTGATCCAAGTCCCGAATACTGGGAGGGAAAACGGGGAGCTTGTGTTGGAATCTTTCAGATGATCTTAGCAAGCCGAGAACCCAAGTAAGTTTTTCACGTGAGCATGTTATAAGCTTGCAGTCTTTGTACTGTGGGACTAATTCATATTTGTAAGTAAAGCAAACAGCAAGCAATTTTGCTAAACCATGTAGCACTGCAGGTTGGGCAGATGTATCTTCTGTATATTCTCATGCTAGAAACTAGGGGCCCGATTGCACCGATGCGAATTTGCAGGCTGGGCGATTATCAAAAGATGGTGCATGCGTATGGCCCGTAGTACGTAAACTCCTGCTACTTTTATTTTATCACTGGCTGTACGCAGTTGATTGACAGAAAGCTGGCATTTGGGGGTGGTAACCGGACCTCTTTTGGAAGTGTCAGGGAAAATGCAGGCATGCCTGGGCATTTAAGGAGTAGTCATAGCCATACTAAGCAATTTGCAGGCTTGCACGGAGCAGGATTTCACTCTGTTGAAGCGGCATATACCTGATTGCAGGGCTCCAAAAATTAGCAGCCCAGTGATCAAGTCGGAATTAGACCCTTCATTTGTTGAATTGATATATACCCCCACTTATGGAGAAAATTAAGGTACTTGTTTCCTAGCACGGCGCCCATCGCATCGCATACCATAACACTAAATAAGGTATGCGATGGTATGCGATGCGACGCGATGTTGTACAATAAAATATTGCATCGCATTGTATGCCATACAATGGCATACGATGCGATCGTATACGATTTTTGATTGTACAAGCACCCTGATGTGTCCTTACAATGTGAAATGGCCCCCATAGTCAACACCAACTCCAGGATCAACGCCAACCCGAAGCGTGACGAGCGGCGGATGTACGCGTCCTCCGACCTTTTCATACCCCCACTATCCACGTCGGCATGGAGTTGAGTTAAGACAGTGTGGCGAGCGCAGCGAGCCACCGAGCCTGAAGCGTGGCGAGCAAACGCGCAATACATGTAAAGTAATCCGTGCCCCCTCGCAGGGCTCGGAGGCTCGCTGCGCTCGCCACACTATCTATGGCGTTGAGTATGGGGGGCCATTTAACATTGTAAGAACCCATCAGGGTGGTTGTACAATAAAAAATCGTATACCATCGCATCACAGGCATTGTACGCGGCTATATGGCATGCGATGCAATCGCATAAGATGCCATAAGATGACAATATTGCGCGTCGTGCTAGGAAACAAGTACCAAAATTAACATAAGTCATCTTCATATCATTCATTGGGTATTTTGTTATTAATAATATTATAATATGCACTAGAGCTGCTAAGGTTTCGCAAGTGTTTTGTTTCGCACTGCTTTCACTTCAATACTGTACTTTACAAAGCGTTTCTAACTGCAAAATTATTTGCATAATATAAAGAGAGATTGTACAGTTGCGAGAAAAAGTATGTGAAAGCTTTGGAATTACCTCGATTTCTGCATAAATTGGTCATAAAATGTGTTCTGATCTTCATCTAAGTCACAACAATAGACAACCACAGTCTGCTTAAATACCACACTAACCATTATACAGATGCCGGGCGCCTGCCAGATCCCTTTCACTGGCGAACGCTGGCGATAGGGACTGGGACACGCATGCGTCTCACGCGTTTAGCTGGCACTCTAAAATTCTTCTTCACCTCACTAAGCATTCTGCACTGTCATCTTTACAGGATGGCCACTCCTAGGGAGAGTAGCAACAGTGCTGATCATTTATAGACAGTTTGTCTTACCATGGACTGGTGAACATCATGGCTTTTAGAGATACTTTTAGGCAATGCTTCTTGAGATTAGCAACTCAAAACTGGTGTTTTTTTTTTTTTATATATAGGGCAGGGCAGCTTTAACCAACACCTCCAATCTCATCTCATTGATTGGACACCCTGGACGAAATGTAATAGAAATGTAGGTACTTGTGTATTATTACGGCACCCGATTTCATCTAAATCTCATCCGATATCGCATCCGATTTATCGGCTGATTTTCTGGCCGATTTGATCTGCGATGCGATTTTGCGTCCGATTTTCGGCCAATTTTTTGCCGATTTTCGGCCATTTCCTGCTGATTTGCATGTTATTCCATCCTTGCACACCCCCAGGTACTATGCGATGGTATGCGATGTGATTTTCGGGAAAATGCCCCTGATTGTACAATTAAATATCGCATAGCAACGCATGCCAGCAAGTAGCATGCGTACGATGTGATTCGCAACGTTAAATGCACCCCTATTGTCAACGCCACCCCCACTATCAACGCCAACCCGAAGCATGGCGAGCGCAGCGATCCGGCGAGGGGCGGCGGTACGCGTCCTCCGACCTTTTCATACCCCCACTATCCACATCGGCGTGGAGTGGATTTTAGATAGTGTGGCGAGAGGACGCGGATTACTTTACATGTTTTCCGCGTCCGCTCGCCACGCTTCGGGCTCGGTGGCTCGCTGTGCTCGCCACACTATCTAAAATCAACTCCACACCGACGTGGATAGTGGGGGTATGAAAAGGTCGGAGGACGCTTAACCACCGCCCCTCGTGGGCTCGCTACGCTCGCCACGCTTCGGGTTGGCGTTGATAGTGGGGGTGGAGTTAACTATGGTGGTGCATTTAACATTGTAAGCACCCATCAGGGTGATTGTACAATTACAAATCGAATCGCTTCACATACAGTACATCGCATGGCATGCATCACATGCCACTATATCGCATGCAATGCACTACGATGAAAATCGGGGGTGTGCAAGGTGTGCAATGATGGAACAGCATGCAAATCGGACGGAAAAAGTGAAAAATCGGTCAAAAGATTTTCGTCCAATTTTCAGCCGATTTCGTGGGCGCCGTGATAATACACAAGTACCGAAATGTAATTCGCTAAAAAATCACACATGTAACAGTTGAACATTTTTACAGCCAAAATTTGCAAATTAATAGGATGTGATTTTGTTTTTAGACAGTCAGAATTCACACCACTATATCCAATACTGTTGTGATAGAGGGTTTTTTGCAATTTTAGCAAAGTTAAGGGCCTAATTCAGACCTGATTGCAGGACAAATTTGTTCTCAAATGCACAAAACCATGCTGCACTGCAGGTGGGGCAGATGTAACATGTGCAGAGAGTCAGATTTGGGTGAGTTATTTTTTTCCTGTGCAGGGTAAATACTTTTTGCACTGCAGTTAAGATTTCAGTTTCAACACACCCCACCCAAATCTAACTCTCTCTGCACGTTACATCAGCCCCACCTGCGGTGCGCATGTTTTTGCCAAGTTTGAGAACAAGTTTGCACTGTGGTCAAGTCTAAATAGGGCCCTTAGGGGTAAATTCAGGATCGCTTGTTGCAGTCCAAATTTGGCCCCAGCCCCGATGGTTGGGGTTTGCGTGTGCGCACGCGCATTTCTGCGTATTTGCAAGCCCCAACAACGAACGGCTTTGGCAATTTACACACTCGCCGGGCCATTAACTGTGGGGATGGAGGTCCAGGGGCCGCAGCAGGGGAACACCCAGTATTTTATGGAGTCCTCATATAAATGCTGGGCATTCCCCTGGGAACACAGAGGGGCCAATGACTGCTTTTCATTAACAAAGTGAAGAACCATCAAATTATTTCTCTCCCCATCGGCCATATGCAAGGTGCTGTACTCGCATACATTCCCTTGCATGCCGGTGGGGGGGCATTTTGTAGGGCGGTGGAAGGCGTTTATGGGCTCGCTTATCAAGCCATGCTTATCAGGCCCTTAGTACGGACACACTTCTAAATCAGGAAAAGGGGCATATGCACAGAAGGCACAGGTCAGAGAGATGACAGACTTATTCGGTTACTATATATATTATTCATATTGCAATCGCCAATATATTGCATTTTTACTTGTCATAACGGAAGCATTTTTGTGATTTTAAGATGGACTACTTGACTGTAAATAATTTTGTTTTTCCTTTACAGAGAGACATTAAGGGAAGTTCTTAATTTGCTCAGGAGTACTGGCAGTACACAAGTAGAATATATCATCCGAATAATGAAGAAATGGGGCAAAGATAACCGTGTACCAGTCTAGCTGCCGCTGTACAGATCACAGCACCAATAAACTTTTCATTTGTTGCAATGTGACCCCAGGATCAGTCAAGAAAAAAAAATAAAGGACCAATTTTTATAGTGATCTTAAAGGTCCATTTGGAACTGATAATTTAACAACTTATCTTCCTGGTAAAAACAATGGACCATGTCCCGGGCCCAGAATATGTATTATATATTTATACAAATTGTACTGATGAAGGGTGGAAAATGTTTTCTTAACTTTTTTTTGTATTGGTCGTAAAATGACAAAATGTAAAAAAAAAAAATAAACATTTTTAAATTAATAAATGTTTATACATGTGTGTATAGAAAAATGTTAATTTGTATTCTTTATAATGTATGTCATAACATACCTATGGGCGCACACTACTATTTTTCAAGTGTCAAATTGGTACTTTTTTCCTAGCACGGCGCCCACGATTTTGATTTATTGATCGGGTCAGAAAAAAAACGTGTCGGTCGCATCGCATGCCAACCAAATCGCATGCGATGCGATCGACACGATTTTTACATTGGAATCAATCTAAAATGGTCCCCGAGACCCAATTTTACTTTGAATTCAATGTAAAAAGCCCCCAAACCTCCCCCCCCCCATTTTAATAGCAAACCCCCCCTGATGGGTGAAATGGCCCTCCATTGTTAACGCCACCACACTATTGACGCCAACCCGAAGCGTGGTGAGCGCAGCAAGCCCGCGAGGGGCGGCGGTACGCATCCTCTGACCTTTTCATACCCCCACTATCCACGTCGGCGTGGAGTTGATTTTATACAGTGTGGCGAGCGTGCCCCGCGAGGGGACGCACATAACTTCACAGGTATACGCGTCCCCTCGCCACGCTTCGGGCTCGGTGGCTCGCTGCGCTTGCCAAACTATATAAGATCAACTCCACGCCGACGTGGATAGTGGGGGTATGAAAAGGTAGGAGGACGCGTTCCGCCGCCCCTCGCGGGCTCACTACGCTCGCCACGCTTCGGGTTGTCATCAATAGTGGGGTGGCGTTAACAATGGGGGGCCATTAACCATACTTTCTAACCATATACAATGAGAAATTGGCCATATTGGCCCATTTCCCATTGTTCCCTATGTAAAATCGGGTTGATCAACCCGATTTTAACTTAAAAAATCATTTAACAAAATTCTCTATGGGAAAATCGCGTCGGTCGCATCGCGGCCCATTATAATGGGCCGCGATGGACCCGATTAACGCGATCTTCTCTTTCACGGGCAAATACACTGCTGATTGACATAAAATCGGGTCCATCGCGTCAATCGCATGCCTTAAGTACCTTAAACTTAAGGCATGCGATCAACCCGACGGGCGCCGTGCTAGGAAACAAGTACCGTCAAATCATTCTCACTACAGTGCAGGTTGTTCTTTGTGATAGTAAAAAAGAATGTTCTGATAACTGGTTTGAGACACAAAATGAGCTTTGAACTCCATTACTTTTGTTTTATGTGACACAAGCCTATGGATTATTAGTCATTTATGAAAATGGAGGTTTCTTTACAATGGCCAATTCAGACCTTTCTTCTACTGTGCCCAGCGCTCGCAGCCGCTGCATGAACCACGCGGTGGCTGTACGGATCAATGTAAATTTGTGGCAGGCACCGATGTCATCCGCCTCCCCCGAGCAGGCAGGGGAATGCTGGGCTGCTACACTCTGCACAAAAGCCCTGGCCCTGCTGGCTGTAAGGAAAAAGGAGTGCCGCAGGGATTGCTGTGCGTCTGGAGCCATCGCCCATCCACCATGCTCAACAAATGCCGCATCGTGCTAAATTAATAGGCTCCCACTTTGCAAACCAGCTGCTCCTTTTATCAGAACATGTATAAAGAAACCTGTTATGCTGGATGAACCACACAGCCACTGGCATTTTTAGGCAGTAACTGCAAATATTAAATATCCACTCAATGCTTCAAGAGAGGACCGCAGAATTATCAGCTGCAGTCCCTATTTTGTACTGCAAAGGCTGTCCCTGCATGAGTTAAGTGAAGTGATCAATAATTCAATCACTTCATTTCTATAATACATCATAGGGAAATTCCAGCTTCTATTGTACCCCTGTCCCTGCATTTGCATTTTGTTACATTCGGTGGCAATGAAAAAATTATAATTATCGGGTCTAAAACTTGGTAATTAATAAATATGAACTTAAACTAAAAAAGAAACCTGTGGGAGCGGCAGCTGAACAGAGCAGCTCTGCTACCCGTGCCGCCCACAAACTGATTTCTAGGCTATTAGCCTCCCCGCACCTCATCCTTGCACCGCCGTTTTCATTGATTACTTGTTTACTATTTATAATTTCTCTGTCGTCCATCCTGGTGACACAGCTAACCATGGGATGTAGGAGGGTCCGCAGGAGCAAGGCACCTATGCTAACTTATTTGAGAGGCAGGCTCCTGCCTTCTGCATCCCAGCATTACCCAGTTTGTTTTAGGTGCCCACTGGAGTGGATGTTATGCTGTCTGGCTGCGGGCTGCAGCCATGTTTAGAGTAGCTAAGGGTTTGTTTTTCTATTAATATTCACTTAGTTGCAGGCTACAGTGTGAAACTTCCAGAGGAAGTTTCTTTACACTGACAGCGCAGCAGAGGCTGACAGAAGCGCGTCCTGTCAGCACTCTGGGGCAGATTTATTAAGCCTGAAGTAGAGATAAACTGGAGATAAGGTAAAAGGAGATAAACCACCAGCCAATAAACTCCCAACTGTCATTTTCAAACACAGTTCATTGGCTGGCACTTTATCTCCTTTTGCCTTAGCTCCAGTTTAGCTCCAGTTTATCTCTTCTCCAAGCTTAATAAATCTGCCCGAGTGTGCGGAGAGACGCTGTCTGCCCTCTCTGCACAGCGCTTTGATCTCCACAAAAGGAGGTCTTCTGGGCCCTGGGGTGCGTCCAGAGCCGGCTCCCTGCTTAGGGGGGGGGGATCATGGGTGATGGACCAGAGGGAAGAGTATGAGTCCTCTGTCCCTGGTATTGAAGATTTAATAATGGCAGTTCCGAAGACATTAAGGGGGAAATTTACTAACAAAAAATCGTATTTTCATACGAAAATACGATTATTTTTTGGGGGCGTATACGTATTTTTGGCATTTACTATGCCAAAAATATGAATTTTCGTATTCTTATTGATAGGACATTCGTATTTGTGTTTACAAATATGAATGATTACACCATCGATAGAATACGAAATAAATCACCATTCAAAAGAATGGTGATTCCTGATTTACTAAGCGGCCGTTTTTTCAATAGCGTAAAACAGCTGCGAATGGCCAGGCAAATACGGAAGGAAAATACACTTTATTTTCCTGTCGTATTTGGCTTTAGCCTGCACGGATCAGTCAGGTCCGTGCAGGCTTCAATGTAAAAAAAAAATAGAAAAATAAATAAATTTAAAAAAACAACGTGGGGACCACCCCACAGCCGTAGAGCCGGGCTGGTAATAAAAAATCAGGAAACCCAACAAATAGGGGTTCCCCATTTTTTTTTGTTTTTTTTTTAAACCAGCCCCAGGCTCCAGGTCCGGGGCTGGTTCCCAAAATACGGGGGACAAAATGAATAGGGGTCCCTCGTATTTTAAGAACCAGCCCCAGGCCAAACCAGCCAGCAGGGTAATGCAACAGCCGGAGGACACTTATTTTATATAAGGTCCTGCGGCCAAAGCATTAACCCTACTGACCAGTCAGCCGGGCCAGAGGCCCTGGGGGAGTAGGGACCCCCCCAATAAAGGGGTCCCCCCCTCCAGGACTTACCTGACCAGGCTGAATCCTGGTGCTGTCCTCGATGCCCCTGGAGCTGATTCAGTTTAAAAAAAAAAGAATAAACTATTGTTTAATACTGTGGAACTATGAGTCCCAGCAAGCCTCCCCCGCAAGCTGGGACTTGGAGAACCACAAGTCCCAGCATGCGGGGCATTAAAGGGCCCGCTGGCACTTGTAGTTCCACAGTAATAAAAACACACAATAAAAATAAAACTTTAATACATTCAAAGCCCACACATACTGATACTTACCTATCTTGAGCCCGTCGGTAGGTCCCGGGGTCCGGTGCTCCTGCATCCGGGCCTCCAGCTCCGGGGCTCCAGGGTCCAGTGCCTTGGGTCCGGGGCTGCAGAGTCCGGGTTCCGGAGCTGGTCCGGGGCTCCAGGGCTGAAGATTCCAGGGACCTGTGGAAGGAAATTCTACTCACCAAGCTCGTCCTGCAAAGATCTGTCCTCTTGATCCGACGTAGTCCTGGTCTTCTGCCAAATGCCGGCGATTCCGGCACACTCTCAGACTTTCTCGGCTCCTGATTGGTCGCTAGGCGGCTAATAGAATCATTCGGAGGAGAGGCGCGGAAGATGAAACATCTCTGCGCCTCTCCTCAGTCCGATGCGGGGAGCTGCCGGAATTGCCGGCATTTGGCAGAAGACCAGGACTACGTTGGATCAAGAGAACAGATCTTCGCAGGAGGTGCTTGGTGAGTAGGATTTCCTTCCACAGGTCCTCCATGGATTTCTTCGGATCCAGGACTCTTTAGTCCTGGAGCCCCAGAACCAAGGCCCCGGACCCCGGACTCTGTAGACTCGGACCCAGGAACCAAGGCACCGGACCCTGGAGGCTCGGACCCAGGAGCATCTGACCCAGGGACCTACCGACGGGCTCAAGATAGGTATCATGTGTGTGTTTTGGATGTATTAAAGTTTTATTTTTATTGTGTCTGTGTGTTTATTTGACTATTTTTATTACTGTGGAACTACAAGTGCCAGCGAGCCCTTTAATGCCCCGCATGCAGGGACTTGTGGTTCTCCAAGTCCCAGCTTGCGGGGGAGGCTTGCTGGGACTCATAGTTCCACAGTATTAAACAATAGTTTATTCTTTTGTCCACCGTATTTTGGGAACCAGCCCCGAACCCGGAGCCTGGGGCTGGTTTTAAAAAAATCGGGGAACCTCTATTTGTCGGGTTTCCTGATTTTTTTTTATTACCAGCCCCGGCTCTTACAGCCTGGTGCTAGTTACAGCTGTGGGGGGGACCCCACGACGTTTTTTTTATTTATTTATTGTTTTCTAATTTTTTTACGCATTGCAGCCTGCAGGGATCTGACTGATCCGTGCAGACTGCCTGCACAAATTCGTATTAGCGGCCGCTAATACGAATCATTACACCATCGGAGGGTTACAAAGCAGTCGTATTTGACTGCTTTGTAAATTCCCCTCCGGAACACGACTTTGCATACGGCTGAAACAGCCATATGTAGTCGTATTGATTCGTATTAAGAATACGATTTTTTGTATTCGTATTCTTAGTAAATTTCCCCCAAATTGTCTGTACAGTCTGAGTCCATTATAGTACATTATAATGAATGATTATACCCCTGGATACTATTTTCTGCAAAAAATTAGTCTAACCCATTTTTAAATGTATTAATTAAATCACAACCTTCTCTGTAATCTATATCTTAAATACCCTTACTGTAAAGAAACTTTACCTATGCTGGGTAAGTAACTTCCTCCCTTCTAACCTTAGGGGGTGACTTCATGTCCTGTGTACAGTCCTCATGGTAAAGATAATCTATGTAAAAAGTTTTTTCCAACCAACTGTTAGTGAACTCATTTGTGCTGTCATTTTTTGTATTATGACATGCTTTTATCAAACTGAATTACACTACAAGGAGGTGCTTCATGGATACTGTTTGAGGTATACAGTTGTACCAATGATGAAGGCCAAACTTGTGAACTTCTAATGTCGGCTACACTAGACGATTCCCGGCACAGTTGATATTATTAACTAAACCAGTGGTGCCGCAGAAGTCATGATATAGTGAATACACACTGATGACTGATATCAGTAATGATATCGTCCATATTGTTAGGAAAATATTGCCCAGTGTTTAACCACCAATACATGTAGCTACACTAGGAAATAATTTGTGAGGAGTTCCAGATAGTTATCCTATTTGGGAAGTCCATAATTTTTTACATGTCCTCTTATATTCTGTTGGTGTACTTACGGTGGGGGCCGGGACGGTCACATGCAGAGCTCCGATTCTCCATCTTCAGAGTTCCCATTCTTGGCCCCCTAAGAAGGGTCGCTTAGCGTGTATGGGATGAGGGTGGAGGAGGACGAGGGAGAGATGGAGAGTGCGGAGGAATGCTGAGTGTCCCTGGCACTGGATGCGGCTTGGGAGACAGGTTGCACCACAGCCGCTGCCCTCAGCGCGGCCTCCATTGGCCTGAGGGTCCCCTGCCGTCTGCTGGCAACATCCCGGCCAGCAGGATCCCCAGTCACGGCCGCTACACACCCAGCTACCTCACTCCTGGCAGGCGCTGATGTACAGAGGAGGATCCCAGCCTATAGAGGAGGATGCCGGCCTGCACAGCAGAGGAGACTCCCTGCCTGCAGGCCACGGCTGAGAGCCCGTCCACCCCCACCTGATATCCCAGCTCCCCCCAAGGAGGAAGTATGGTTCCAGAAATGGGGGCAGCAGCAGTGGACTTCAGCCCGGAGAGGGCCAAGCTTCAGCCCCAGGCCTCACTGACTCTGCCCCCCCCCCCACACACACACACACACTTGCTGGCTCTCCCTCCAGCTGTGACTCCAGCCCTAGCCCCAAAGCAGGACAGCCTCAGGATCCATCCACATGGCTGAATCCTTTGGAGTGCTGAAGGGGAGATGACCTTGAGCCCTCCCACTGCTGCCCTGTGAGCAGCAATGATCAAGATGGCACCACCAGTGGCTGCCTAGGATCTGTGTCGCACAGACAATATTTTATGTACCCCGTGTCTCCCTGTCGTGTCCTTTATCTGTACTGTTTTTACCTATCTGGTTGTTGCAATGACCAAGTGGCACAGCAGAATGGCTGCCTAGGTGCTGTGCAGCTCAGCAAATATATGTTTCCCTTGTCGTATTTTTTATTATTTAATATTATTTATTAACAGTTTCTTATATAGCGCAGCATATTCTGTTGTGCTTTACAATAGGAGACAGTGATACAACAAACTGGGTATTTACAGACAGTCAAAGGTATGATCTGTACTGTTTAGTTGTTTTTACCTATCTGGCTGTTAGCAAATATATGTTCCCCGTGTCTCCCCATGTCCGTGTCTGTCACCCCAGGGTACATACAGTATCTGTAATTGTATATATATATATATATATATATATATACTAGGTGATTCATCGCGCCCTACGGGCGCTCTTCACACCGTCGTAAGGGGCTCTGCCCCATAACATGTGAACACCTTTATTGCGGGAAATATGTTTTGGGCTGGTGTGGTTGTTTAGCAGGTGGTGTAGTTGAAGGTGTGTGTGTGTGTTGGGGGGGGGGGGGGGGGGTGTTGCATGTGGGTGGTGTAGGTGTGTGAGGTGCTGGGGCGAGGGTGCTGTAGGTGGAAGAGTGGTGGTAGGGGTCGTGGGTGTCGGAGGTGTTGGTGGGGGATTTTGGTGTGGCTTAGGGAAGGGGTTTGGTGCACTGTGGATGTGGTAAAGGTTGGTGTACTATTGGTGGTGGAGGGGTGGGTATGGGTGTACTGGGGGTGTGGGAGGTGCAGTTGCTGTGTTTGTGCAAGTGGATGCGTGGGTGGTGAAGGGGGGTTGCATGTGGGTGTGGTAGTGGTGTGGGTGGGGGAGGGTGGAAAGGGTGTTTGGGTGGGCTTGTGTCAGGTGGGGGGATCCTGTGGGTGTGTTGGTTAGGTGCGTGGGTGGACTGGTTACGAACGGGCAGTGGCATGGATGCTTTGGGTGTGTGAAGCGTGGGGGTGGTGGTGGTGTGGGTGGGGGAAGGCTGGGTGCATATTCAGCGGTACCCCTGGTTCGCTGACCACAAACCTGTGGTGTGCTCTGCCGCTCCGCTCCGCTGACCCATACAATCTTCACTGGCCAGCTCCCCGTGGCCTCTGATGTCCCCCCTGCCGAGCGCGGCGAGACTCCTGGTGAGCTGGCGGCTGTGTGCTTTGGTGCTACGCTCCGCTGACAGAGTAAGGAAACTGGCGGCACTGGCCAGCTCCCCGTGGCCTCTCATGTACCCCTGCCGCTGCCGAGCGCAGCGGGACCCCTGGTGAGCTGGCGGCTGTGTGCTCTGGTGCAGTGGCGTAAGTTTGTCCATGTCGCCTGGAGGCAAGCTAATAGTTGGTGCCCCCCATAGATAGATAGCTAGCTAGAGAGAATGATAAAAAGGGGTAGCGAGCGAGAGCGAGAATCATGGAGAAGAGAGAAAGAAGGGTGTCAGCGACAAAGAAAGAATGTCAGGGGATAAGGGAAAGTGAGGAAATTATAGGGGAGATTGAGAGAGTGTCAGGAATAGAGAGAAGGGGGTGAGAGAGGATTTAAGGGTAAGAGAGAGAGGGGTCAGGTAGAAAGAGAGAGGGGAGGTCATGCAGAGAGAAGGGGGGTTATGACCGAGAGAGTGAGAATGGGGTCAGGCAGAGCGAGGGATGTGGTGAGAGGGGGGTTAGGCAGAGAGGGAGAGAGGGTTACGCAGAGAGAGGGGGGTCAGGTAAAGAGAGATGGGTTACAGAGGGGCCTGGCAGAGGGGGATTGGGTGGGTTAGGCAGGGAGGGGGGATTACATAAAGAGAGTGGGGGGTTCATGCAAAGAGAGATGGGTGACAGTGGGGTCAGACAGAGAGAGAGAGAGGGGTCAAGCAAAGAGATGGGAGACAGTAAGGTCAGGCAGAGAGAGATGGGTGACAGTGGGGCCTGGAAGAGAGGGATTGGGTGGGAGGGGGGTTAGGCAGAGAGGGGGGGGGGGTCCAGGCAAAGAGATGAGTGACAGTGGGGTTAGGCAGAGAGAGAGGGGGGTCAGGCAAAGAGATATGGGTGACAGTGGGGCCTGAGGGGGAGAGAGAGAGAGAGGGGGAGAGAGAGAGAGAGGGGGGGAGAGAGAGAGGGGAAGAGAGAGCGAGGGGGAGAGAAAGAGGGGGAGAGAGAGAGGGGGGAGAGAGAGAGAGAGAAAGGGAAAGGTACCTTCTCCATTCTCCAGACGGTGGTGCAGGGCCTCAATCAGTCCTGCTTAGATCTGGGCTGCTGTAGTGGCCTCGGCAGGCCCTGCGCAGCGGCTGCAGGGTGGCGCTTTTCTGCAGGTGATAGCAGATTAGCTGCTGCTGCGGAGGTGGCCGGCGGCACGGATAATATTTGCACAGCGGACATTGATGGGGGAAGGTGCCATGGGGATGCTTCCCCCCGGGGAGCCCTCAATAGCGGCTGGTGACAGGAGACGGGGCTGACACCCGGCAGAAGCTCACGCACATGCCGCTAGGTTACCGGACCTGTCTCTGCTGGCAGAAGCTGCTGCGCTCAGGCAAGGTCAGATTTATGGAGCGGGGGTGACGGGGGACGCCACCGCTGCATAGAAAAGGGTGTTTGTTTGCGCAAGGCAGATGATCCGTGCAGGTGTGGGGGGGTTGTTCCTTGGATGGGGTGTAGAGGCTGGGCTGAGTGCCTGGCATCAAGGGGCGGTGAGGGTGTCCGTCCGGAGAGCGAGGCTGGGGGGGGCGCGGTGTGTAGGCGTGGGGCGGGGTTTGGCCGTGGATGAGTGGGCATGGGGAGTGTTGGGAGGCTGTGTGTAGGAAGGGATGCGTTGGGGGGGAGCGGTGTGTAGCCGTGGGGCGGGCTTTGGGCGGTCATGGGGAGTGGCGACCGAGGAGGGGGCGGATAGTGTGGGAGCTGCTGTGTAGAATAAAATAGTGTGTAGAACGGAAGTGGCCAGGTTTTGCAGTGTGGCTAACGGTGGACGGGCATGTCAATCACCCGTGGAAGCCCGCCCACCGTTCCCTACACTGATTGTGAGTGACGGTTCTGGCTAAATATATAAGATATATATATATATATATATCTGTCACTGTTTACTGTTTATCTGGCCAAATTAAGCTGATTCTGATTAAGAAGGTTCCGATGGAAAAGGAGGTTCCGATGGAAAAACATATTTGGCGGATGCTGTGGGTATAGTGGGTATTCCGGGATGGAGGACTGGGCACCAAGGAGAAGAAATTTCTTTGGGATAGTACAGCCCGTAGCTCTGCCCCAATACCCCTTCCTATCCTCAGAGACCAGTTTTTTCCTTGGTGCTCTGAGGAACAGGGACTCAAATCTTGTTTTTGGGGGTGAACAAGCCAGATGGATCATTCCGTCCAATCCTCAACCTGAAGAGGTTAAATCTATTTCTCTGAGTGCCAAAGTTCAGGATGGAATCTCTGAATACAATTTTGCAGGCCCTCAAGCCGGGAGATCTGATGGCGTCATTGGATATCCAAGACGCTTATCTCCACATCCCCATAAACATCAACGGTTCCTTAAGTTCACAAACCAGGAACGGCATTTTGAATTTTGAGCCCTCTACATCTGACAACCAATCTTCTCCAGTCTTACGGCTGGGTAATAAATTGGAAAAAATCCAGCAACCTCCATGGTACACCTAGGAGCTCTGATAGACTCAACGTCACTAAGGGTTTACCTCCCACAAAGCAAAATATTGGAGATACAAACCCAAATACGATCATTCCTGGCTCAACACAGAGTGTCCATACACAACTGCATGAAGACACTAGGAAAGTTGGTTTCAAGCTTTTCAATGGTGGAATTCGGTCAATTCCACTCTCGCTCACTTCAATTGACATTACTGAGTTGGTGGGATCACGCACATCTACATTTCAAGACTCAGTTCCTCATTCTGTCAAGGGAGGTTCGAATCTCCCTCCAATGGTGGCTACGCATGACCAATCTCAGCAAGGGCCATTAGTTCGTGGCACACAACTACATCATTGTCACAACGGGTGCCAATCTACACTCTGGGGCGCTGCAGTGGAAGGTCACTCCTTCCAAGGGCATTGGTCATGCCAGGAAGCTGCTCTTCCAATAAACATATCGGTACTGTGGGTGATTTACCAGACACTTTATCATGCCGGGATTCAACTCCACAGCAAAGCAGTTCGATTTCAGTCCAACAATGCCACTGCAGTAGCGTATGTGAATCATCAAGGGAGAACTCGCAGCCGCGCGGCAATGCGAGAAGTAACCCCAATTCTAAAATGGGCAGAAAAATACCTGCTAACACAAACAGTGTTATACATTCCCGGAGTGTTAAATTGGGAGGCAGACTTCTTAAGTCGCAAAACAGTCCACTCAGGGGAATGGTCTCTCCACCACAAGGAATTCGCCTCTCTGGTAGAACGCTGGGGGTGCCCACAAGTGGACCTAATGGCCTCCAGACACAACAAGATGTTGCCTCTGTACAGGTCCAGAATGAGAGACCCTCAGGCTTGCTTTGTGGATGCCCTGTCGGCTCCTTGGCCTTTTCAAAAGGTCTACAGCTTCCCACCAGTACCACTTCTTCTGCGTCTCCTCTGACGTCTCAAGCAGGAACCAGTGGTCATGGTTATAGTGGCCCCCCACTGGCCACGAAGGTCTTGGTACCTCCTACAGCTGTCTCGAGCTCCTCCAATTCCTCTGCCCCTCCATCTGGACCTGCTATCTCAGGGCCATTGCCACCACCCAGACCTTACCAGGTTAGCTTTGATGGGATGGCTATTGAGCGGTCAGTCGTAAGGAAGAGGGGTTTCTCACCATCGGTGATTGAGACTCTGCTGGCAGCTAGGAAACCAACCTTAGCAAGAGTGTACCATAATATGTGGCAATAATACTACCTTTGGTGTGAGCCTAAGAGGTTTAATCCTAGGATATACAAGTTATCCTAGCCATCCTGCAATATGGTTAAATCTCAGCCATGCTTCCTTAAAGGTTCAGGTGTCAGCACTTTCAGTTCTATTACAACGAAAGATTGCTAGTTCTTCTTCCTTCCATACCTTTTATACAAGGTGTTCTACACTTGCAACCTCCAATCAGACAACCTGCAAATCCTTGGGATCTCTCCTTAATGCTATGCTGTCTAACCAAGTCTCCATTTGAGCCTCTGGAGTTGGTGGCACTTTCTTGGCTGACATTGAAAACTGTTTTCCTGCTAGCAATTTCTTCAGCGTGCAGGGTTTCAGACCTTATTGCTCTCTCTTGTAAATCCCCCTTCTTGGTCTTTCATGAGGATAGAGCGGTGCTACACACAAAACTCGACCCAAGGTGGTCTCCAGGTTCCACATTAACCAGGAAATTGTGGTTCCGGTTTATTCCTCTGCATAGGAAGATAAATTGTTACACATGGTTAGGGCATTACGTACATACATAACTAGAACTGAAACTATAAGGAAATCCGATTCCCTATTTATCTTGACATCAGAAAGTTAGGTTGGCCAGCCTCTAAGTGGACCCTAGCCCATTGGCTAAGATCAGTCATACACCAAGTGTACCTGTTGGCGGGAGGCAGTCCCTCAGTCAGTGCAGGCACATTCCACGAAGTCTGTAGGGGCATCTTGGGCCATGTAGGGGCACCTTGGCCATGCGGGCAGGTTTCTCGGCAGACAGCATTTGCAGAGCAGCTACATGGTCGTCTGCTCACACATTTATCAAATTCTACTGTTTTGACACTTTTGCCACAGCCGATTCGGCTTGCGGCAGAGGTGTCCTCGGTGCAGCTTGGGAGCATTCCCACCCGTAAGAGACAGCTTTAGGATGTCCCACTATCCCAGCATCTATCAATGGCCGTGAGAAAAATGTGGATTTTCAAAACCCGATTACATAATGACCAGCAATACAGTTGTAAAGCATTGGGTCCAGCCCATAATTACTCATTATGTTTCATTGAACAAATATGTCTTAAAACCTTTACCTCAACAAAATTACACTAATTATCTATATATCAATTACATATACACAAAGACAAGAAGGGTAAGGAAAGAAGGGTAAGGGGGGGGGGGGGGGGGGGGTGTGTGTTAGAATTCAAAGCAGTTGGATATTTGAATATTTCCGATGACAGTTTACTTTACATAAAAAAAAAACAAGGCCAAAGAGCGAATCAAAGAAGAAGCAAAGAAGACATCTTTGAGGTATTCCTCCTCAACTTTGCCAAAAGGAAGATCCAAGCCCCATATATTCCTTTCACCAGGCAACCCCATGCTGTCCGCTTATACCAATGACAATAGGCCTGTTCCATCTACCTATCGCTTTATTTATTATTCTGTATTCTAGGAGTTTTCTACACTGAACATAATATGTGATTTCGTCTTATCATCTAATGTATTCATAAATGTTGACCACTTTAAATAAAACTTCCGCATTCCAGACTGCCGTTCCAATTGGGCATATTTTTGTATTTTGTATATTTGTATATGTGGAGTTGTTCAAAAGCCAATCTCCTATATATCTCAAGTGGATCGCCAGAATATAACTTTATACATCTGGATATCCCAATCCTCCACCTGCTGTGGGGGATTTGAGCTTAGCTTTTGCTATCCTGGGACGTTTACCCATCCATATAAATTTAGAAAACAGTGAGTCTATCCTAGCAATATCCATTTTCTTCAAAGTAATAGGTAACATTTGTGAACTAAGGGTAGCATCTGAACAGTTAAAGAAGCAGTTGAACAAACATTGAACAACTACATAAAGAAATACCGGAGAAACACAGAAGGACATAAAAGTAAACATCATCCACTGAAAATCCAGAATTCTGCAGTGAGTTACCTGAACCAGCACCACCCACAGTCTGCACAGCCAGGACAACAAACTCCATACTGATCCAATCTCTGTAACAGAGTCATGGTTCCTCAATCCTGTGCGTTCACTCTGCATGCTTTCTGCCCCTGGCAGGGTGTGTTGTGGCATGGCCCATGGTGCAAAGCTGTTAGGGGTCAAGGGTGCAGGTGAAGGGGGAATAGGAGGAGAGAGGACTACTTTGTCCATTCTCTTTACCTGCTGTCTTGTGTCCTGACCATCCCTGCCATGCTTAGTTCTTGCCTCAGGTCTCCTTATTTGCACCTCATGTCACCTGTCTGTCTCCCCCTCCCTCTGGATCGGGCTTGTCCGGCCTGCGGCCCTCCGGCTGTTGTGGGGCTACAGGGCCCGTCATGCCTTGCCACAGTTCTGCTATTAGGTAATGCTGGGGCTGTGGCGGGGCATGCTGGGATCTGTGGTTTCGCAGCGGCTGGGGGGCCGCAGGTTGGACAAGCCTGTTCTAGATGGTAAGCTCCTTAGAGCAGGGCCCTCCTCCCTCCTGTTCTCACAGCACTCTTCTTGTATTTCAACTACAGCTCTCTTACTCATCTACAATCTATACGTGCATATATTCTCATTCACTTATATCTCAGCTGTATTGTGTACTAAGACTTGTGCTTTAATTGTGTTATGTCTAGTTCTGTGTACCCTGTACTGTTCTAATGTGTTCTATAGGTACGGTGCTGGCTGGTGCAATCACCATGTGGTGCCGCTGATTGGCTGCCTGGGTGCTGCACAGCTCAGTAATTATATGTTCCCCATGTCCGTCCCTCATTAGAGTACATATAGTATATATATATATATATATATATATATATATATATAAAAAGGTGGGTTTGTCGGCACTCCACTTGTTACGTTTGTAAGGTCCATGGGTGCCCTCCTGGGTCAATCAAATATACTTGGAGGGGGGTTGGCGGCACTCTCAGGATTTTTCAAATAAAGACAGAACACCAATGTCGTCTTAACGTTTAAATTCTATTACGAATTTTCATCAGAAGGCTTCTGATGAAAATTCGTAATAGAATTGAAACGTTAAGACGACATTGGTGTTCTGTCTTTATTTGAAAAATCCTGAGAGTGCCGCCAACCCCCCTCCAAGTATATATATATATATATATATATATATATATATATATATATATATATATATCAGTACTGTTACTGGCTACCTAGCTGGCTGTGCAATCACCATGTGGCGCCGCTAATTGGCTGCCTGGGTGCTGCACAGCTAAGTAATTATATGTTCCCAATGTTCGTGTCCCTTATTAGAATGCGTCTTGTGTATATCTGTATGTGTGATGTATATCTGTACTGCCATTGTTGCCTGTTCCTTGTACTGATAACCCTTATTACAGTATGTGCATTGTTCTTTTTAATTTCTGTAAAGCGCCTTGAGTCCTGTTGGACTATATATGCGCTATATAAATAAAACTTACTTACTTACTTACTAACAGTATAGAATCTTTGGTAGGATGATTGATCTTATCACTGTCAATCTGCCCATCAAAGATAGTGGGAGGTCTTTCCAAGCCTCCAATTTAGTAGCTATCTGGGAGATTATCGGATTAAAATTCATGGCATATAATTTGTTAAAATCGTTGCCAACCTGTACACCCAAATATTTAAAATGCGATTGACAGATGGGAAATGGAGAGTTAAGCGAGTGGAGTAGTTGTGGAGTTGTTACGCCTAGTGGAAGGATCTCTAAATTTTGTAATATTGACCCTATATCCCGATATCTCACCAAATGACTTAATGAGGTGTAGAATAGCTGGCAGAGTATGAGTGGGATTGGTTATAAAAATAAGAGTATCATCCGCAAATAATGCGATTTTAACTTCCTCTTGATTAATTTTAATCCCTTGAATCAAAGGTGATGTGCGAACAGCTATTGCAAATGGCTCAACAGCTACTGCAAACAAAAGCGGGGACAGTGGGCAGCCCTGACGGGTACCCCTTTTTTAGTTGAAACGAATTTGACAGAAGGCCATTGCAGGCTATTACCGATTTGGGGGAAGAATAAAGTGTGCGAATGATATCTATAAATCTAAGGGGGAAACCAAAATTTTCCATAGACTGGAACAAGTGTGGCCAAAGAACCATGTCGAACGCTTTCTCAGCGTCCAGCATGAGGACCAATTTATCAACCCCGCTGGACACCGAGGAAGCGCCCGAACTCCGTATGGCTGCCAACAACTTTCTTACATTGGTGACGGAGTGCCGACCGGTGATGAACCCCCGGACTGGTCCTTATGTATAATAATAGGAAGAATTTCCTTTATTCTTTCAGCCAGGATTTTTGTGAATAGTTTATACTCAGTATTCAGGAGTGATATCGGCCTATAAGAGCCTGGCATATTTAGGTTGTGGTCCTTTTTAGGCAAGACTTTAATGATAGCATCAGAAAAATATGCTGAGAGAACTCCCTTTTCTATGATAGAATTAAAGCCTGCAGTCAGTGGCCTCACTATCTGTGATGCCATGAGTTTGAAAAATTCGTTAGAGTACCCGTCAGGGCCTGGCACCTTTGCGAGCTTTAGCTTGCCAATTGCCCACTGTACCTCCTCCTCCGTTATAGGCGTGATTAGGCTATCCCTTAAGTTTTCTGGGATTTGCGGGAAGGGCAAAGAGTTCCAATACTCTGTCGCTGATATGGGGTCAGATGATGTCGGGGTCACTTGATTTGCAGGAGTGGGTTCTAGACCTTTTGAAGGGAGACAAGGAACAGAGTACAATGATTCATAATATTGTTTTAAAATGTCTACAGTTTGAGAATCCGTCTTAGTTAAAGTGCCATCTTCCTGCAACAAAGGCTGCACGGAAGTTTTTTGTCTGGAGCCATGGAGAAGATTGGTTAACATTTTCCCTATTTTATTCCCAAACTCAGTGTCGGACTGGGGCATGAAGGGCCCACCAGGGAAATCACTCACAGGGGCCCACCAAGGGGCGTGTTGCGCGCCGTGTTTTTTTTTTTGGGGGGGGTGGCCTAGCAATATGGGGGTGTGGCCTATTTCAATTAGACCACACCCCCATTTTTGACGCTGTGGGGCATGGCTAGTGGCTCTGAGCTGCTGGCTATGTCCCCGGCAAGGACAGAGAGAGTGACAGCAGACAGAGAGTGACAGCGAGGACACAGAGAGAGCCACATATGTATATTGAGCATCATTGTGTGTGGCAAATGTATAATGGGCATCACGGTGTGTGGCCTATGTATAATGAGTCCATTATAGAGTGCAAATGCACTGTGGGCAAGGCACAACTGGCACACAGATAGTTACGTCCCTGTGTGGGACACAGATCAGGCTGCTTCTACCTCCACCCATACACATTATTATGTTTTTCACTAGTGTTTAATGACAGGGGGCATGTGTTGGTGTTGGTGCACTGCCCTACCCTAAAACAACCACTGTCTGCCAAGATAATGATCTTTCTTTTACTTACCATGTTCTTGGTCTTCTTTCTTCTCCTTCTGTCTTTCTTCTCTTTTCTTCTCCTTCTGTCTTTCTTCTCTTTTCTTCTCCTTCTGTCTTCTAGGGCTCCTCGCTGTATGCTCCTCACTGAATGATGCAAAATGTTATGAGGTGGGAGGGGGTCTCTTTTCAAATGTAAAGGCCCCCCTCCACTAGTGCACTTTGGAATGTTTAATCCGATGCAGAGCAATCAAATCAAATTAAATTAAAATGTAAAATGGAGGTAGAATCTACCTTCATTTTACATTCCCTCTCCCCTAGGACCCAATAGCAGCATCTTCTACCAGGTACCAGCATCTTCTACATTCATACATACTACACCCACTGCCGCCCTCATTCATCCATTCTACACACACTGCCACCATCATTTATACATACTCCACACAATGCCGCCCTCATTCATACATACTACACACACACACACACTGCCGCCGTCATTTATACAAACTACACACACTGACGCCGTCATACATACAAACTACACACACTGCCACCCTCATTCATACATCCTACACACACTGTCGCCCTCATTCATACATACATATTACACCCACTGCCTCTCTCATTCATACATACTACACACACTGCCACTCTCATTCATACATACTACACACACTGCCGCTCTCATTCATACATACTACACACACTGCCGCTCTCATTCATACATACTACACACACTGCCGCTCTCATTCATACATACTACACCCACTGTCGCTCTCATTCATACATACTACACACACTGTCGTTCTCATTCATACATACTACACACACTGTCGTTCTCATTCATACATACTACTCACACACACATGTTTTGCGCCCCCTCCCCCCCCAATTTGTAGTAGGTGAGGCTCCTGCACAGTGAAAAGTGGGCACGGACCAACATTATACCACACACCGTAATGCCCATTGCACATTAGGGAACTTTGTAATTACAATTACACATAAGACCACACATGATGCCCACGACATACTATATAACACTCCGCAATGCCCACGATATTCTATATAACACTCTGCAATGCCCATGACATTCTATATAACACACCGTAATGCCTATTACATACTATATAACACTCCGCAATGCCCATGACATACTATATAACACTCCGCAATGCCCACGACATACTATATAACACTCCGCAATGCCCACGACATACTATATAACACTCCGCAATGCCCATGACATACCATATAACACTCCGCAATGCCCATTGCATACTATATAACACACCATAATGCCCATTACACATTTGACACATAAGTGCCACTTACCTACATGCTCAATGCCAGGGGCTTCATGCTCGATGCCAAAGGGCTTCGTGCTCGATGTCAAGGGGCTTCATGCTCAATTCCAAGGGGGACTGAATTTGTTCGTTGCCAAGGGGGACAGAACTGTGCAGCGGCCTGCTCCCGGACGCTATTTTCAATTCAATGCACCGCCGGTGGTGTGCAGCAGGGAGGGAGGGTGGGAGCGGTGGTGTGCAGCAGGGAGGGAGGGTGGGTGCAGTAGTGTGCAGCAGGGTGGGTGGGTGCAGTAGTGTGCAGCAGGGTGGGTGGGTGCAGTAGGGTGGTTGTGGGAGGGTAAGTGCAGTAGTATGCAGCAGGCAGGGTGGGTGCAGTAGTTTGCAGCAGGGTGGGTTGCAGTAATGTGCAGCAGGGTGGATTTGAGACTAGTGTGCAGCAGGGGGGGTGCAGCAGGGTGGGAGTACACCTGACCTTACTCACCCCCCTGCTTGTGCTGCGTCCTGATCCACCTCCCCCTGCCTCTGCTGCTGCCTGTAATGCCCTGTGCCCCCGCTCCCCCCGGGAGAGAGAGACGTGCTGCTGCTATGTAAATTCATTCATATCTCCCGCTGGACCGCTAGCCAATGGGCGCTTGCGGTCCAGCAGCCAATCAACTGGTGGCTGCTGGACCGCGAGCGCCTATTGGCTAGCGGTCCAGCGGGAGCTATGAATGAATTTTACATAGCAGCACGGACATCTCTCCCGCACACAGCGGGCAGGGGAGCAGGCGAGCGAGCTGGCGGCACAGCTCCGGCGCCATGCTATGTTCCTGCGCCTGGAGCGTGTGCTGCTTCGCCGGCTCCGGGCTCGCTACGCCTCTGCTGGGTAGGCAGGCAGGCTCCCGAGTACCTCTCAGTGTGCTGTGCGGTGCTGACGTCTCCGTCTGACGTCAGACGCCGCACAGAGCACACGCTGGCTGACACTGACAGTGGCGGTGGGCTGGGGATGGTTTGTGCGCGGGTTCGGCGGTGGGGAACACTGCTGACGGCGAACGGCTGACGGCCCGGGCTGGCGGCAGGCGCAGGCTCCGCCCCCCTTTAAAAGTGGGAGGAGTTCTGAACCAATGGGGCCCACCGGGGAATCTCCCGGTCCCCCGCCAGGCCAGTCCGAGCCTGCCCAAACTTATAATATTTAGAGTTCATGTTGAAAAAGTATTTATCCCGTATGTTTTCAAGGTATTCTCTGCTCTGAGTCTGGGCCATAAAAAAAATCAGTTTTAGTTTGTAAATTGGGGGAGTGTTTAAATTTCTGAAATGCTTCTGACAACTCAGTTTGTATTTCCACATATTTTTTTTTTTTTGATACATAGGAAATAATTTCTCCTCTTAAAACGGCTTTCGCCGTTTGCCAAAAAGTCATTGGGTCAGCTAGTTGATGTTCATTATTTTCTAGCTGGAATTGTTCCCATACAACTCTAAGGTGATCTTGTAGTTCTTTGGAATGCGAGAGGTGAGAAGGGAATCTCCACAAAGGGTTCACTTTGGTGGATGCCCGGAGTTCCAACACCACCGAGACCATACCATGATCTGATAATATTGGGGGGGGGGGGGGGGCGATCTCTGGGGAGACTATTTTTGAGAATAAAGGTTCCGCTATCAGTATATAATCGATACGTGACCACGAATTGTGGGTGAGAGATAGACATGTATAGTTCTTTTCTATAGGATTATGAATCCTCCACGCATCCACCAAATTAAGGGCTTTACTCAGATAAGGGATCCCTATCTTTGGGAGGTTAACTGTCTTGTTATGCTGTGATGATCGGTCTAAAGCACGGGTGTCAAACACAAGGCCTGCGGGCCAAATCCGGCCCGCCAGACCTCGTCATGTGGCCCACGCGAGGAGATAGCACGCAGGGGCAGTGTGTCTAAAACAGGAGTGCTGCGGGCCGCGTCCACGTCCTCGGCCGCCTTACCTGTTCCTCCACTGTCGGCAGCCATGTTCCTGTAGGCACATATGTATGCGGCTACAGAAACATGGCCGCCGGCCTCCACGGCTACATGGAGGAGGGCCCGGCCGCCTGTTCCCTCTGATGCCCGGCAGTGACAGACACTGGGTGGGGACATCATGACGATGACGCCGCCCGCCCATGCGTCTGTAGAGAAGTAGGAGCAGGCAGGGAAGCTGGACCGGGAGTCGGGGACAGTGTGGCCGCAGCAAGCAGTGAAGAAAAGCTGGAAGCTGCAGCAGCTGCAGGACAGACGGAGAAACAGTAAGTGCGGATGAGGATCACACTCACAATAAAAAAAATATATATATCTGCTGTTTCCTGAGGTGTCCCCGTGTATAATAATAATAATGCCATGACACCACAGGCTGCTCCTCCTGTATAATCATTTATGTGTCATGGCATTACTTTTATTATATTATGGAGGGGGAACAGTCTGTGGTGTCATGGCATTATTATTATACAGGGGGAGCAGCCTGTGGTGTTATGGCATTCATTTTATATTATACGGGGGGAGCAGCCTGTGGTGTCATGGCATTATAATTATACAGGGGGACCTACAGATACAACCGGCCCTTTGAGGGTGACCAAACTGCTGATGCGGCCCCCGATGAATTTGAGTTTGACACCCCTGGTCTAAAGTAACAGAGGAAATTAAGTTTAAATCTCCACACACTATTAACGACGTAGGGTCAAAGGTGTACAATTGGGCCACTCCACAAGACTTGGAGTTCAATGACGAGGATCCCAGAGCCCTCCAGCCCAACATCTGGAGCTTTTTACCTCAGGGGGCAACATGTGTGTCTCCTGGAGACATATGATATCCACCTTTTGTTTGTTTAAGTACGATAAAAGCTTCCTTCTTTCAGCAGGGGTGTGGATTCCCCTAATATTTAAAGAGGCAATTTTAAGTGCCATCATAAGCCCCAACATCCATAGTTATCTTGCTAATCATCAGTTTAGTTTTATAAGGATGGGGAGGGAGATGGGAAACACATAAGGGATACATCAGACATCTTAACCTCTAAATGAGCAGTAAAAGAAATCTGAATAATGGACTTCCAGCATTTAAACGACATGGGGTTTCTACTGAGCACCATATCTATGTTACCATCACCTAAAAATAAAACGCTCTAGCTAACCGCCCCAACCAAACACTCTTATATATCTTTCATAAAATCTTCGATTGGCTCTAGTATATGAGTGTCTCTCCTTGGATAAGGCTATCGAAAAGTCCTGAAAGATCCTCAGGAAGTGATCCTCCCACTTCACAGGGTTGATTTTTCTGGATGCTGACCATATAATCTGGCAATGCAGGAAATTCAGTACCTTAAAAATAACCACCCTCAAGCGATCCTTTTTTTGTGGGTCTAACTGTCCCATCCTATGCACGCGTTCAATTACAATGTCGGCACATTGCGTGGAAACATTTAGCAGAATAGAAATAGTGTACCTCACAAAGGACCTTATTCTGGTTGGTGCGGATATATCCGCGTGCGTTCGGCCCGCCGATGTTTTGTGTCTGCGTATGTGCAGAGGCGTCTCTGCGCATGTGCGAGCGGGGCGTACGGCCAAATCCCGCATGATATGGGAACACTCCGAACAGGGGGTGGAGAGGGGCGTGAAGGGCTATTTGGGCTCATTACCATATGCATACGCCCCGCGTTTCATGGGCGTTCCCATGCAAACGCTGGGCGTACGTATGGTAATGCGGCCGTGACGCACGTGTAGGGGGCGGACATATGACATCGCCGGATGTCAGCTGCCCGCCCAGATCCCGGCTTTTGCACGGAAAAATGTCCGTGTGGTCTGAGGTTGCGGGAGCTGGTGGAGCACTCGGTCCTGCATTCGATGGTCTGCGACCATCGAATGATGGGGGAGGTTCCCTTAGATGGAGGAGGCGTATTCCGTGAAAAATACACGTGCGGTCCGTACGGACGGAGTTGGCGATCCGTATGGAAGGCGGGGTTTCGCACGCACGGTCCTGGCCGCATAATCGGATCCGGCCGCACCGATCAGAATAAGGGCCAAAGTGTTCTAATTGTGCCCCTTTTATAGATTCTGGGATTCCTGAAATCCTCAAATTATTACGTTTGGCCCTGTTGTCTGCGTTTTCCAGACCCTTTCTGTTCCTTCTCCAGCCTATGGATAGACTTTTGCAGGGTAGCTATATCTCCTATGTTACTCTCAATCTGGGCTTCAGCAGCATCCAGCCATATAGTGAGATTTCCTAGCTGGGCAGTGATATCTACAACTGCCTTTTGTAACAACGGTTGAATCGCTGCTTGAATTATGGCTGTTTATTCTCCTTGGGACATGGGGGGCATACCTGAAACATTTTGCAGGTCTTCAGCTGTGTAGCCCTCCTCTGTGCTAGATTTTGTTTGCAGCCGGGGTGCCACGGACGTTGTCCTCGTCCGGCGCCATGCTGTGTTCCCCTCTCCTTTTCACCTGGCGCTGTTGTAATGGTGCAGGGCTGGGTTTCCCTCCGGTCGGAGGACCCAAAAACTTGTCCATGTCAGCAAGGGGACGGCAAGGCGACCGGGAGCGGTGTCTGCGTGCAGGGTTCAGCTTTAAATATGAGTGGGCTGTAAGCGGCTAACGGAGCGGTGGAGAGTAGCTGCTCACCTCTCCATGCCGGATCCGGAAGTCAGCAGTTATAATAGTTAAAGGTTACAGTTGTTATGCAGTTGTTATACTGTTTGAAAGATTGTATGTTCTGTTGAGTGGTTCTCCCTCTTATCCCTGTTCCTCTGATTGTAAAGTTAAAAACTGGTCTCTGAGGACAGGAAGGGGTATTGGGGGGCAGCGCTATGGGCTGCACTGTCCCAAGGAAATTTCTTATTCTTGGTGCCCGGTTTTCCAGCCCTGAATACCCACTATCCCAGCATCCACCTTGGCCTAAGAAAAAAGGATTTTACAGTTAAGAACCAAAAATCCACTTATTAGGACTTTTATTTGGACACTATAGACTGCTTTTTTTTTATAACTTAATTTTTTTAAGTACCTCACCCCATCATGTTTCTGAGTGTATACCATTGTGATTGAAGATGTAATAAATGAGTTTTATGTTGAATCAGTGAGTTATCATGCATTCCTGCACAGTGTAAAAGACAGTTTTCTTTCATACCTCTGATGGGGTGCAGTGGCGTAAGTTCATCCCAGTTGCCCGGAGGCAAGATATATATTGGTGCCCCCAAACACATCCACATACACACACACACACACACACACACACACACACACACCCTTATATAATTATATATATATATATATATATATATATATACCTATGCCTATACATATAATAATAATAGATAGATCGATAGATAGATAGATAGAGAACATATATCTATTTCAGAACTCAGCCACAGAAGTTATTTTGATGGCTTTCTTTAAATGGATTTAAACTTTCAGGGGAGGAGAGATGCCCCTTTGAGTGCAGAAGCCCGGCGGCAGATGACTCCATTGCCTCCCAGAGTTCTGCCACTGCTGGGGTGAAATGTAATAGGATGAGAGATTCAGAAAGTGAGAGATCTGGTAAGAAATCTCCAGTTTTTTTAAAGCTGCAATTATTTACACTGCAAAATCACACTGGTTTTGCAGTGTAAATAATTGCAGCTTTAAAAAAACTGGAGATTTCTTACCAAATCTCTCACTTTCTGAATCTCTCATCCTATTACATTTCGCCCCTGATGTTATTTCTGGCATGGCAAACTTTTCAAAGTAGCATAATAACTATGTTGACATCATGTCATCTGCATTTCAGCATCAATATACTCACTGCTGACATATAACCCATTCACACCAGCCTAACTGGTAGATTTATTAAACGTCGATCAGGGGAATATGCGCTATCCCCGTGCGTTATAGCAGGGGATAGCGCTTCCCCTGATCTATCACACCCGCCGAGCGTTTACTCTAACGCCGGTGGTGTGGGGCAGGAGGCATAGCGCAGGGGCGATGTTTTGCACTGCGCCCCTGCCTCCTGCCAGATTTATGAACGGTCAGCATCGCTGACCGTTCCGCCGCCTGCAGCTGTCGACTTCGCCAGCTGCAGATGGCGATGCCTATACCTAACAACAGGGACAGCGCTGTCCCTTCTGCTGGGGCTGAGCTGCGCTGGGATCTCGCGAGACTAGCGAGATCCCGCGCATGCGCAGTCAGCCGGCCGGGGGGGAGGAGACGGCGCATCAGTATTAACTGATGCGCTGTCTCCAGGAGGGACATCGCCGGAGGGGGGAGTTAGCGCTCCCCCACTCCGGCGGCAAGATCTTAGTAGATCTTGTCGGTGTCCCCTCCTGCTTCGCCTCGCTAATGAGGCGAAGCAGGAACTGTTATAGTTATATAATAAATAATAAATCTACCCCTCAATTCCCGGGTTGAGTCCGGGAACAACCCGGTACTAGCGCTGGTGTGAAAGGTTCCCGGGACAAAATCCTGGGCAAATTTCAACCCGGCTAGGTACCAGGGTTGTTCCCGGGTTCAACCCGGGGACCTGGCTGGTGTGAAAGGTACAGGGTATACTTACCCGGGTTGCCATGTCCTCGGTGTGCTGTCTGGACAGGAATCCACGCAAGCGGCGGGCGCAAATGACGAGACAGCCGGTGGATGATGTTGACGCAGCTCTCCGGCGGCAGTGAGGACGCCGGAGAGCTGCGTCATCTTCATCCGCAGCCTGTCCCGTCATATGCGCCGCCGCCTGTGTGGATCCCTGGCCTGCACGGAGGACCAGCAACCGGGGTGAGTATTCTCCCCACCTCCGCCGCCATCCCGCCTCCTCCCCACCTCCTGCCGGCCTCCTTCCCGCCCCCTTCTCACACCAGAAAATGCAGGGACATTTCTGGTGTGAATGGGTCCAAACCCGGGAATGTCCCTGCTTGTCCCGGGAACTGAATTCCCAGGTTTGTCCCTGCATTTCTGGTGTGAATGGGGTAATAGTGATTGTCAGTAAAACATACTGATTGCACCATAACATATAGCTCAGGCTCAAATGCAGTATATTAGAGGGAAAAAAAGTAGCAAAAAATAAATCCAAAATCAGTAAGGTCAATGGAAAAGAGCTAATGTAAACTGCATAGGTGGGTTATATTATTGAAAGTTGTTTATTTTTAGACTAAAATCCCAAAAGATAAACAAGCTGTTTTTTCACGTTCATACACAAAAAAAATACTAAAGTGAAAATGACCTCATATCACACTATGGCAAAGGGGTGAAAGCAAACGGAGATGAAACCACCATCATTAGGGCGTTCAGTGCTATATTTCGTTCGAAAACAAACCGGTGAATACCTACCGGCGAAGGAAGCGTCCTGGTTACTGTGACAACACACGATGCTGCAGCGTCACAGAAATACGTAACATGCGTCACACGCTGGAACAAATGCAAAGCGGGCAGCATGGACAACGTCATGACGTTTCAAACGCCCTTTCCCGGCGACCTTCGTGCGCATGCGCGGAACAGGCGGCCCTGTTATTATTTATGTGGGGTTCAAGATGGCAGCAGCACCTAGGTTGGTTATGGTTATGGTAATGGAGCTGGTGGCGGCGATCAGAACATAAGGGTTTAGCCGTCACCAGCAGCAGCAGCAGCGGAGAGGCCCGTCCCGGGTAGACGGCGTGCAGCAGGGAACGGGTCGGGCGCACAAGTCGCTAGCTGGCCAGTCTTGCTCTCACCGGGCCAGGAGAATGGCGGAGCCGCGCAGGGTGCCGTTTGTGAGTCTGTCACCCATAAAGCCACGCGAGATTGGGGGAATTGTGAGCGTGGATCAGCAGAGGAATCCTGCGCTCTCGTCGGTTGTCCCACGTCCTCCGGCAGCCAGGTCCCAGCTACCAGCCATGCAGCAACAGCAGCGGCCTCTGCAGCAAACTACTACCCCGCGGCCGCAGCGAGAAGCAACCACTTCCTCCACTACGGCCAAGGAGGCCGGAACCTGTCACCAGAAGGCCGACATCAAAGCGGAGGGCGATAAGAATAGGAGCGAGGGGACGGTTAGGTTGGAACTATCACTGGCGGACCCAACAGAAGAGAGCTGTGCGGAGTTCAGCTACCGGGTACTGCTGCAAAATGAGCAGAGAGGAGGGCAGGGTGGAACCTCAGGAGTCGAGCTGCCAAGCCAGGTGAGAGCTTCTCATTCCCCTCTATACTTGCACTCTCCCTGGCTTAGTGCTGACATAGATAATAATCATTGGTTTTGGATTCTAGTACCTCTTTGCTAACCGCTAGTCCAGTCTTATACCTTTTGGGGACTGCATTAGGTGGCCCTTTAACCTTCAGGGTTGAAGGTTTCTGTTGATCTCATTTAATTAAGTAAAGAGACACCTAACAGTCATCAGCAGGTATTTCAGACTAGATTTAAAAGCATATAAAATATTTTAAAGCTGGACAGCGGCTTGTAAATGACAGCTTGGGGTGCTGCATTTGACCTCTGGGCAGCCTGTTGCCCATTGTTGAACTAGGATTAGTCTCTGTACATATGTTTTTAAAAGTACTATTTTAATTGTACGGATTTGTCCTCATGCACTACTGCCGTCTCATTAAACAAACCTTCTTGATGCACTTGTGCCATGTTTCTTTTACGCATCTTAATTATAATACTAGTGACAAAACACATTCACTGATTAATTTGATCCACTTCACTGATTGATGTGATTTATCGGAGTCTAAAGGTGCCCACAGACGCTACAATTGTACTGTGCTATGCGTTTTTGTCTGTACAATGGTTCTATACAATTTTTCTTCCAGCTTGCTATGCAATGTGCACTTGGATGCGATGTGATGAACCCATGTTTGTAATGTTAAATTTCAGATATAGTCTAAAAAGTACGTGCAGCACGTACTTTTTCAGACATACAATATTGGGCTCCCGGGAACGCGCATCGCACAAGCTCCTAAACACCATCCAATAATTGTACATAAGATGCAATTTGTGCTTAAAAAGTACAAAACGCATTCGATAATTGATGCGTCTGTGGGCACCTTTAGGCCCATATCTTTCATGCTTCAACAAGTGATAAATTGGAGAGTGATAACCAACCAACCAATTTGCTCCTAACTGCCATTTTTCAAACCCATGCTGTAATATGGCTGTTGTTTATTACTCCATTTTACCTTTTTTATTTTAAACGTGATACATCTGGCCCTTAAGGCCCCCATACACTAGCCGATTTTGGTCAGATTTCGGCCAGATCAGTCGGATCTGGCCAAAATCGGACCAAAATCGGCTAGTTTTGATGTCCCCTCAGATCCGATGCGCGGTCCCATGCGCATCGGATCTGCGTCGGGTGGTCGGACCTGCTGCACGTCTGACCACCCGACTTGGGACCTAGTGGGGCGGCGTGGCGGTGGAGGGAGCAGGGGGGGCTGGGGACGCTGCGGGGGACACAGGCTGCATAGAGCCGGGCAGGGGGAGCCGGGAGCTGTCAGTACTGAATAAATAAAAAAAAGCCCATACAATGAATGGGCGGCCTGTGATTGGCTGAGCGATCTCTCAGCCAGTCAGCAATTGGCTGAGAGAGCGCTCAGCCAATCACAGGCTGCCCATTCATTGTATAGGCTTTTTTTTCTAGCACTGACTGCTCCCTCTGCCCTGCTCTATGCCGCCTGTGTCCCCCGCAGCGTCCCCAGCCCCCCCTGCTCCCACCAGCAGCCCTGCTCTGTAGCCCCCCCCCCCCCCCCCCTGCTCCCTGGGTTTTTTACATGTGATAAATCAAGACGATTTATCACATGTAAAAAATGGCACATCAAGTGCCATCAATCAGCTGGGGAAGCTCAGGGGGAAGTCGGGGGCGACTTGTCCTAAGGACAAGTCGCCCTAGTGTATGGGGGCCTTTACTCTGTGTGCAAAATTCTATGTTGCTTTTTTTACCATCTTGTTCCATTGTGCTTCATATACAGATGTAGACTCCGTCGCACACATGTATACCAGTATTGAATATCAAATGAATAAGTACAGTCTCCTAATTTTCTGGTTAAGATGCCCATCAATGTGAAATAAGTCTACTGCAGCTCACTAGTGCCAGGCATTTAGCACCACCTGATGTATTGTAGCTAGGTGTTTGAGAACTCCACTTTGAACCTAACATTATTTGAGATCTGCAGCACAAGGCACCAGATTGTCTGGCACACTCGAAGAAGAATCTCACACCATACCTTTGTTTTGAGTATTGTATCTTATACGCATCACAGGTGCAGCAAAACACCACTCAGTGCACTAGAGACAATGGACTGCCACATTAACCACATTTAATGGTTTTAAACACGTGCAATATCACAGATTAAAGCAGGCAGCACAAGGGGAGATGCTGAGGTGTTCTGCGCGATGCTAGATCGCTCAGCACACAGCGATGTCAGTGCTGTGTGCGGAGTGATCTGTCAGGACCAGTGTTATCCGGTGGGAACACTAGCGAATTGCTGCGCATCGCTATGGGCCCTACACACAGAGCGATGTAGGGGCGTTTTCTAAGCGATCTAGTGAGAACGCTTAGAAAATGCCCCTAAATCGCTCCGTGTTTAGGGGCCATTAGAGTACGGAATTTGGCATGAGAACTCCATGGTGTCAGAGTATTCTACAAATGCAAACGCAGTCGCATGTTGTACAGTTGTTTACTTTAAATTGATCTGTGTAATTAAGCAACATAGTTTTGCTTATAGTTGTTTTATTTGTGCAAATAAAACAAAAAGTTTAAGCGAATCAGTGAAGCAGTCACCCAGGACCTAGCATGTCAAGAGGTGTTTGGTGTGACTGAAGCAATTTGCATCTGTATTAGTGAATGGTATTGCAATGAGTTCTGCTGTGTCTTAAGCTCCATACACATTAGGCGATATTTTTCACAGAAAGGGGTTTCTGAGCAATAATATATACAATATTGCTTAGTGTGTAGAGTGTTGTTAATGATGGACGCTCCAGCGTGTTGTTAACTACCCCCTTCCTCGTCCAAATATGTTCGGATGATTGGAGTCCTCGTCATGCTGCAGCATGACAGTCTCTCTTCCTGCTGTCGCTCCCTTTTACCCCAGGACATCGGCAAGTGTATGACGGGGACTCGTTTAATGTATATGGGGCTTTAAGCTGTGGCGGGTTGCCTAGTGTGTATGAGGCTTTAATTACAACTTACCTTGCAGCTTTTACTGGTTAATGGTCCATAACTAGTGGAGGTGTTAAACGATTATGTTGCATTCTCTGTAGGTTTTGATTTGAAATGACCATCGTGGAGTTCAGCTTTATTATGATTGGTTTATGATTGAGAGTAGTGCGTGTTTACATCTGCGTGTTTCTAAAAAGTACTTAAGGGGCATACACACAAAGCGATTTTGTGCTATTTTCTAAGCAGTCTTACTAGATTGCTTAGAAACTAAGCACAAATCTCTCCGTGTGTATGCTCAGTGTTCGATTCCGATGCGCGGTCCCACACATCTGAATCGCCTGCTTAGTTAAGATTTTATGGTTTTAAGGCAAAGTTGGACAATTAATCACTTCATATCTTAAGTTGTTTTTTGTTTTTGTTTTTTTTGTTAGAAATTGCTAGTAATGTGTAACATTTCCTTTTTTGATAATGATTTTATTCTTTAAACAAAAAAAATTAAGTTTAGCCATTTCTATCTATAAATTCCTGCAATGATTCCTTCTGCTATGACTACAGTAGTTTTTTTTTTTTATGATCTTCTTATTTACACATGTTTGGGCATACAGAGTATGGGAGAGAGGACAACCGTTTTGGAGTAGTATAGTTGGCACCCTTTTAAATTTATGACACGTTTTGTAATGAATGTGCTTTGTGTGTTCCTATTAAATTATTCTAGATAGGATATTTGATAAACATTGGAGAAATATCATTATTCTCTTTTACCAAGTTTAATATTAAGGTATCCAGTGACTAATTTATTTTTGTAGGTGAAAATTCCATCTCATGATCCATTTAATGATGACGAACGTGAAAGGCTAGAGGTAGAGAAAGTGGCAAAGAAATTTGAAGCTAAATACGTAAGTCGTATGCTCCTGTTTAACTTTTTTTCACAGTTTGTGTTTGGTCTGAGTGGTCAAACTATTGTTAGTGTGCTTGGAAATCCAAATGATTCCAACATTTAAAGGTAAATTATAGAGAAACCTTTTTAAAAGATGAATGTTCGGTACTTGTTTCCTAGCACGGCCACAATCGCGGGCATCGGGTGTCATTTTTAGTGGTCTGCGACGCGACCGACGCGATGCCCCCGATTTTTCCCATTGAAATGCATTGGAAAAAAGTCAAAATCGCATCGGTCGCGTCGTATGCGGCTAAAAAAGGCTTAAATGGCCCAGACGCGATGCCCCCGATTTCCCCATAGGGAACAATGTTAAATGCCTCAATTTACCCGCGATGCCCCCGATTTCCCATAGGAAACAATGTTAAATGGCTCAATTTACCCAAATCATCATAGGGAACAATGGTAAATGGGCCAGAAACCCCCAAAAACACCCCTGAACAGTGAAATGTCCCCCCAAAAGTAGTTTACGCCACCCCACGATCAACGTGAACCCGGCGGTACGCGTCCTCCGACCTTTTCATACCCCCACTATCCACGTCGGCGTGGAGTTGAGAATAAATTAGTGTGGCGAGCGCAGCGAGAGGACGCGGATACCTTCACAGGTAAATGCGTCCCTTCGCGGGCTTCACAGGTATCCGCGTCCCCTCGCGGGGCTTGCTGCGCTCGCCACGCTTCGGGCTCGCTGCGCTCGCCACACTATTCTATTCTCAACTCCACGCCGACGTGGATAGTGGGGGTATGAAAAGGTCGGAGGACGCGTACCGCCGCCCCTCGCGGGCTCGCCACGCTTCGGGTTCCCTATGATGATTTGGGTAAATTAAGGCATTTAACATTGTTCCCTATGGGGAAATCGCGGGCATCGCGTCTGGACCATTTTTTAGTGCATGCGATGGCCGCGATGCCCCCGATTTTTACTCACGATGCCCACGATTATGGATATGGATATGTTCTGGGAGACTTTATTTTTTTCAAAGGTGTGATTTTGAAATACTGTTATTTTATAGCCAAATACTCCTGAATTTGAAACTGTTTTTTATAGTCCTATGTGCTCTTTGGATGTGGACAAACTATTGGTGGGCTGGATCCTGACCATCAGAATTTTGATGGATCCCTAAGAAGATAAGTAGTGGGGTTAGGGTTCGGCTACAAAGGTGCTGTAGGATAGGCTTTAGGGGGGGGGGGTAAATATTTACCTCCATCTGCCATTGTGCGCCTGCTGTCTGTCTTCTGACTTTCAGTACCCTACCTGTTCTCTTGAAACCTTTTCTGAATATGTAAAACCCAATATAGTGTTATACCCTCCCTACAAAATTCATGCATAGTTTTCATGATTTTTTTTTTTTTATTTGTTTTACATTACTACTTGCACATTACTGTGCAAACATATATAATGGTGTGCTTTTTATTTTTCATCTGCAATTTATTTAAGTGGCTTGCAGGAAACCCTATAAAAATACATAAATGTAAAATGCTTAATTTGACCTTGCCATTTGTAAGGTTTCCCAAAAACTTAAATGTGTCAATAAAAATGTTTTATTTGGCCATCTGATGGAGCAAATCTATTGTTGCTCTGATTGGGTGCCCATGCCAGGAATGCCCATTGCGTCTGTTAGCCCCTTCTTTAGGGATGAGCAAAAATCTGCGTAATGTCTGACTATACAAACATTTATATGGTCTTACCCAATAGTTATTAATTCTATTTCTAAGAGCTACAGTCAAGCATAAGTTAGTTTACTTTTAAAAATGGCTGCTGGAGCTAGTGGCAAGACCTTGCATCTTGATCGACCCCATGATGCAAGTAGTGTGGATGTAGCGGTAGACACGATTGGTTTCCAGGCAAGAATTATTTGCTTGTTACAATCTGAAACAAAATGTCTATCGGTTGTCTTGCACCAACATTCCAAAATATTATATAAGGTGTGCTCTAATAAAAAGGAGACTACGGTCGTATGTTCAGAATATCTAATTACAGTTCATGTGTAACAATACAACTGCAAATAATTGCTACGGACATCGATGCACTGATCCCAGCGCATAGGAAGGAAGTGGATGACTCCTGGATACTGACTGATCCAGTTTTCCAGTGTTTGGCACTTCCTTGTCACAGGTGAACTGTTGACCTTTCAGTTTATTTATTTATTTACATTTTTTTTTTTTTGTAAGGGGTCGATTCTGATAGATGCCTGGGCACCCACTGTTCACAAACTTCGCCATAACCACGCTTCTTGTGGATTATGTGATGCACAGTTCCGTTGGTTATTGACAGTGCTGCAGCAATTTCACGTGTGGTGATCTGACATATGAGATCTTCCACAGCTGAAATTTCTGAATCATGCTCGCCTTCTGTGCAAAGAAATTGGGTAATGGCTATTTGCGCTGATTTGGAGGAATCCATCATGCATCCGACCATGCAAAACACATTTCCAGGAATGAAGAAACTAAGGCGAAGCCATCCCTACACATGCACAACTGGGAAAAACACCATCTATCTGCAAACACATTAACCCACTGCAATTGGATACTACCCCGCTGCAGCAAGTCTCCTTATCATTTGGGCACACCTTTTTATATATTTCAGTTACATTTGACTTAATTTACCAAAAGAAACTAAAGTTTTGGCAGCACTGTCTATAGATATCAAATCCTTATTTGATTGTTTTTCTTCCATGCTCCTGCTGTGCATGTACCAACTTGAAAACCTTCTTAATTTTACTATACTTGACATAGTAAGGAAGTTATTTTTCTTATTTGTTTTGACAAATATCCAGGATAGAGACATACACTGCAGTCATTGCTATAAATGCCAGTAATACAACCATAATGTGATCAAAATCACATTCTGCCAAATTTGGTCTGAAGATGAGTGACTAAGCCTCTGTGTGTTTTCATTACAAAGATGCAGGGATGCAAGAAATAATCCCGCTCTTAGCCCAAGAGGGCAGAGATCCTCCCAGTCTGGCTACTTACGTGTCCTTGTTTGGCTGTTTTTAATACCGAAGTTAAATAGGTTTAATAATAATACAAGTGCAAGGCTCCCAACAGTTTTTTTTTCTTTAATACATATATACATATATGTATACAGGGAAGAAAAAGCCATCGCTATCGGAAGGACCGCGTGCAGGATCTTATCGACATTGGTTATGGCTATGATGAGACGGATCCCTTTATTGATAACTCTGAGGCAGTAAGTGCAGTTGTCTCTATTAACTTAGCTTGAAATGAAATTGATCTTTGCCCCAATAAGTCAGGTGCTACTACTTCAATCTATGCAACGAGCAAGTTGGTGTTGAGGCAAAAAAAATTGTGTGGATTGGGTTAGTGTTACAAGTTTCACCAGACTTATAGTGGACTTATGTTTAGTCTTTAGATTACTGTAGTCCTTACCCAACTATATTGAACGTTTCTACTTTTATTGGAAATTTAAGGTCAGTTTATACTTTTTATGAGGACACAGAAATAAATCTTGGCTAAAACATCTTCTCCTTCATTATAGTATGATGAGTTGGTGCCAGCTTCCCTCACTACAAAGTATGGAGGATTTTATATCAACACTGGAACACTGCAGTTTCGTCAAGCATCGGATTCTGAAAATGAAGATTTTGTCGATAACAAAAAGCACAAATCCGCTAAGGTTAGTATTTATTTATTGTGCAGTTATGAATATGTATGTTTCTTTTCCTCTTTTAGGAAGGGGATTTGTTTGGTGGCTGCGGGCGCTTTTTGTTTCTGCTGTTGGCCTCCTGAGATGGCGAGGAGAATTCCACTCAAGTTCAGGTTTTTGGACACCCAAACATGTTCTCTGTAGTTTTGCACAGGTGTAGCTGATGTACCCATCTACACTTGGTGCATATGGGTGAAACATACGCAATAGAAGCACAGTAATGCTGGGTACACACCAAAACGATTTGGGCACCATCCCATCAATCTGGATCCAATTCAGACCGATTGGGTGCAGATTGGGCCAAAATCGTTTGGTTGGATCCGATTCTACCTTGTGCAGGTAGGGTCTGTAGAAGATCCATTCATCTGAATACAGATGGGATCGGATCGTATGCAAATTGGATCGCACAATTTACATATGATTTGTGTAAGATTTGCATCCAATTCAAATCATTTTGGTGTGTACCCAGCATAACTCGCGCAAACAATATAGTATTGCCCAATGAGAGATAAGCAATAGAAAACAATTGCGTTTTGTCCTTGGGGACATTTTATTAACTATCTTGTCTAAGACTGGAAAAAAATTGAATTCTTTCTCGCCACTACTCACAGCAATAATAAATGGTTTTGCCAATATGTAATAAATACACCCAAGGTCAAAAGGGCTACAAAGGGAGCCGGTCCCTGTCCACATGGTGGATAAGAAGTGAAGGGATCTGTGTGCACTACTCTGCTTGCAAGGTTAATGCCAGGAATGGATCCTATGGATTCCTCTCCAGTAGGTGTTGTAGGGTAGAACTTGATTTTGCCATTTTCAGATGTGTCGGCTACCTGCGGCCAAGCTTCGGAAAGCTCACATTCTGGAGGCTGGTAAGTTCGAAGTAAAAGCATCCCTCATAGAACCCTATAGGAACTGCTTTTGCATGCAAAAATAGGAGACTGCAACAAATCTCTAATATTTGTTGCCATCCTTGGGTACATACATTAGGTGAATACTTATTGAACCATGTAAATAACTTAGAAAACAGAAATGTATTTTATTTTTATTTTTTAGTTTGGAATGTCATTCTAATGCCATTAAACCTGTTCTTTTAAGGTATCCAAGTTGAAAGAAGATGACCGATCACATAAAAAACGCAAGAGAAAAGAGGACAGTATGGAAAAGGAAAAAACATCAAGGAAACTAAAAGTCTCCAAACAGATGGGGTATGTGGTTTGCAAAGTTATGGATCTTTCACTGCTTAGACAAGGGGATACGGTCATTATGTTAACCTTATTAACGTTAACCTTATTTATGTCGATCTCTGAAGGCGACAGGGCTTGGGTCGACACCTAAAATATATCGACCGGATTGGAAGGTTGACAGTCAAAAGGACTACATGAGTTTTTCACTATTTTTAATCTGAGCAGTCGTGCCGACAGGCGGTATTTCATACCCTACCATTATGCCTGAAGCATGGGGAGTGCAGTGTGTTATGTCGGGACGCGGTACACTTAGTCGGTGTCCATGTTGACTCTGTCCACATTTGGGGCAAAAAGACGACATTCCAACCATGTCGACCTTCAGTGGTTGACCAATGACCCATACCATTGGACAAGTACTTATGTTGATCCTCTGTTGGAACCAGTTCTGGTTAAATATGGACACGCAGCTGCCACACCTGATTGATGTTGGCTGATTTCCCTCACCATAACCCAGACTCTGTACCGTAGCTGGAAGAGGGCATTGCTTGGACACACTGAGCTCGGTACAAAATAGCTGGAAAACAAATTATTGTGTGAACATTAGAATTGCACAAAACCCTAAGGACAGCATACAGATATTCTTCTAAAGTTTTATTTTCTGGCAGTCTGAGGATACCACAGGGCAAATACGCCCTGTGTCTCCTTAACCAAGTGGCACAACCATTTCCTCCTCCTGTATAGCATATTCTACAACCAGGCATATGGGTTCTTAAGCTTAACTTAGTTTCAAACACAAAAGTAATTGAACAATTAGGGAACAGTGATCACAATATGGTTTCACTGGAAATCAACTTCAGTAAATTACATCAAAAAGGATCTGCAAAAATACTAAACTTCAGAAAAGCGAACTTTGAATTATTCAGGGAAGCCCTAACAGGAATTGGGTGGGAAACAATTATGGAGGGAAAAAATGCAGAGGAAATGTGGGATACTCTAAAAAAGGTGCTTGATTCACTAACTATTGAATACATTCCTAAAGTAACTAAAGGTAAATTTAACAAAAAAAAGCCACCATGGTTGGACAAAGAAGTAAGGTCAGCTATCAACAATAAAACCAGAGCCTTTAAATTCTATAAAAATAACTTGAATGAGGAGGCGTTCGCAAAATACAAAGAATCAAACAAAACTTGTATAGGGGTAATCAAAGCAGCTAAAATATTATATGAAGAGTGCATAGCCACTGAAAGCAAAACCAACCCAAAGAAGTTTTTCAAATACATAAATAGTAAATGTTTAATTAAGGAAAACATAGGCCCACTAACTGATACTAGTGGAAAAAGTGTTACTGAGGACAAGGGAAAAGCAAAACTGTTAAATGAGTTCTCATCAGTATTTACTTAGGGAGAGCAGACTGTGGAACGAACATTTACCACAAACGGGACAAATACGCCAGATCTCATTGTGGATTTAACGCCGAAGGAAATAATACTGAGGCTAAGCAAACTTAAAACAAATAAATCACCAGGGCCAGATGGGATTCATCCGAGGGTATTAATGGAATTAAGGGATGAACTAGCTACCCCCCTACATTATATCTTTAGCAAGTCACTATCGTCAGGTATAGTACCAAAAGATTGGAGAATAGCAGAGGTAGTGCCAATATTCAAAAAAGGAAGATCCCGCTAATTACAGACCCGTTAGTTTAACATCAATTGTGGGTAAAGTATTTGAAGGATTTTTAAGGGATGGTATCCAGGAATATTTAGACCATCACCGTCTACTCGGTACTAACCAACATGGGTTTGTGAAAAATCGTTCATGGCAAACGAATCTACTAGGGTTCTATGAAGAGGTTAGCAAAAACCTCGATAATGGAAATGCTGTAGATATGATTTTCCTAGATTTCGCTAAAGCATTTGATACTGTCCCACACAAGAGATTGATTAATAAAATGGAGAACCTAGGATTGGGTGAAAATATCTGCAGATGGGTAGGGAATTGGCTATGTAATAGAGAACAAAGAGTGGTTGTAAATGGTGACGTATCAGATATGATACGGGTACTAAGTGGAGTGCCCCAGGGTTCGGTTTTGGGGCCCATTTTGTTTAACATTTTTATAACGATATTGGGATAGGGTTACTCAGCAATGTATCCATCTTTGCGGACGATACAAAACTTAGCAAAGTCATCAAATCATCAGAAGATGTCACCATGCTTCAAAATGATCTTGCAATTCTAGATGAGTGGGCAAAAAAATGGAAGATGAGGTTCAATGTAGATAAATGTAAGGTTATGCACCTTGGGAGACACAACCAGTGTGCAAGTTACAACCTTAGCGGAGAGGAACTGGGTAATTCCATACTTGAAAAGGATCTAGGAGTCCAAATAGACAGCAAACTGGGATGTAGTGCCCATTGTAATGTAGCTACAAAAAAGGCCAACAAAATTCTGGCATGTATTAAGAGGGGAATGGAAACTAGGGACTCAAGGGTAATTATGCCACTGTATAAAGCATTGGTGAGACCTCACCTCGAGTACGGAGTGCAGTTCTGGGCCCCACACTATAAAAAGGACATCATAGAATTAGATAAAGTCCAAAGGCGAGCAACAAAGCTTATTAGGGGAATGGAGAATTTAAGCTACGGGGAGAGATTAAGCAATTTGGGACTATTTACATTAGAAAAGAGACGTTTAAGGGGGGACATGCTCAACATGTACAAGTATATCAAGGGCCAATATAAGGAACTGTCACACACCCTCTTTTCTACTAGAAAGGAATCTAGGACACGAGGGCATGAGTATAGATTAGAAGAAAAAAGATTTCATTCAGCTAGTAGAAAGAATTTCTTTTACGGTCAGAACAGTCAAACTTTGGAACTCTCTTCCCAGAGAGGTGGTAACGGCTGATTCATTAAATGCGTTCAAGGCAAAGTTGGACAAACATTTACTGGAGAAAAACATCCATGGGTACAAATAAGAAATATAATTTGTCTGTAAAATATCAGAACCTACCAAATCAGCAATGGATATCTATACCAGGTTGAACTAGATGGACGCAAATCTTTTTTCAGCCTTACCTACTATGTAACTATGCATAGAGCACTGAATATAACATTATTAACTATCTAGATGCAGTGCATGGCGTGTTGGCCATTGTACCATGTGGGCAGGAGCTCTCTCCACAGACTCTATAAAAGCACCATGCTGTAGGTGGAAATATACAAGTAAACTCCAAGGTTATGATTTATATTCATGTCAATTTAGGGTATGTATTGCTTTCTTTATTCGCTAAGCAGCACAGGGACACTGGCTAATTCCTGGAGAGGTCTGGGCACTAAATAGTTACTGAATTTTTCCCAGCGTGCTCAAGCTCCATCTCCTGCTTTCCTCGCCCTGGCTTTTGTTACCAGCAGGAGGGGGCACCATTTTCTAAGGCAAACTACTTTAGGTAGTACTATATTTTTTTCTTCTGTCAGCGGCCACTACTACACCCTGTGACAGATAAAGCACTTAGCTTGACCTGACCAGTAAAGGTGCAGTTAGACAACATGACCACGGTTGCCTACACAAACAACCAGGGCTGCACTTGCAGTCGAGGTGCTCTAAAAGAGGTCAGCTGCATTCATCGCTGGGCAAAATTGTACCTGCCGGCCGTGTATATTACATGGATTCTGAATTAAGTGGCAGACTTTTTTTAGGTTGTCAGGATATATGTTCCGGTGAGTATGCTCTGCACTTGACTGTCTTTCAGTTGCTCGTTGACAGCTGCGGTCTACCAGACATAGGGCCTGATTCAGACCTGATAAGCAAGGCTGCAATTTTTGCAGATGATCAAAACCATGCTTGACTGAAGGTGAGGCAAATTTAACTTACAGGGAGTTATTTGTGTTTCTGTGCAGGGTAAATACTGGCAGTTCTTTCTTACACTGCAGTTCAGTTTCAACACACCTCACCCAAATCGAACTCTGTTACCTGCAGTTCAACATGATTTTGTCCATCTGCAAAAATTGCAGCCCTGCTAACAGATCTGATTTAGGCCTGTAGACATGATGTCTTGGCTCCAACTGTAGAGGTACCCACACCAGGGATCCCGCAGTTCAACTGATACAAGTTATAGCGGTGCCCTGGTCCTTTCTTCTGCTATACATCTTCCCTCTGACATCACTAATTATGTGGGTCCATCACAAATTCAAGAGGAAGAGTGGTATGGTGATCCCTGTGGTGGCAAATTGGCCAAGATTGGATTGGTATGCAGATCTTCAGAGCCTCTCCATAGACTATCCTTCTCCCTCTCAGACCATATCTTCTGGGCCTGTTCCTACCTACGGATCTAGCACACCTCAACTTGACGTGATTGCTCTTGACACATCAGTCTTGAGTGCCAAGGGGATTTCTACGAAAGATTTTCACCATGCCTTAAAGCACATAATCTTACCTTGGATATAATTTTTCACAGGATTAGGTGTCCCTACTTTACGTGATGTTTGACTATGAAATTCAGCCTCTGAGCTGTCTGTAAAAATGGGGGAAAAAAATCCACAAAAAAAAACAGACTGGACCAGATTGCTTTTGGTAATTTTTCATAGTGTCTTACACGTTCATTCCCCTGGTGTCTCCTTGGAATCTCCCTTTTGTGTCTTAAAGGCCCTCATACATTAGACCGAGAGCTACCAACCGTTCACATTTTCCAGCTGCACTCATTAATCACTGACACATTTTAAAAGATACACAGATGGAGCTAATTAGCTCTCTTGTGATTCTATGAGGAGACCTGCAAAACATGCACTGTTGGTAGCTCTCGAGGCCTACCTTCTGACAAGTCATACCTAATCATCCTGACCACGCCCCGGGAGTGGCACTTGATGTGTTCCTAGGGGGGGGGGGGGGAAGCAGGTGAGGAAGCCGCTGCTGTCAGTGCGGGAGCAAGGGGCGGCGCAGGGAACCAGCGAGCTGGGCATCAGTGGATGCCCATCCATTTTGTATGGGCTTTTTATTTTTAAGTCCTTTGCCCCTGCCGCAGCCCGGCAGCGTCTTCTCCTGCCTGGTTCCAGAGTATGTTGTTCCCTACATGCTGTGTGCTTGCAAGCTCACTACCATTGCTTTTAGCGCTGCTATGGGACTTGGGCCCTTATTCAGATCTGATCGCAGTACAAGTTGGTTCTCAAAATGGGCAAAACCATGTACACTGCAGGTGGGGCAGATGTCACATTTGCAGAGAGAGTTAGATTTGTGTGAGCTATTTTGCTTCTGTGCAGGGAAAATACTGGCTGCTTTATTTTTACACTGCAATTTAGATTTCAGTTTCAACACCCCCCACCCAAATGTAACTCTCTGCACATGTTACATTTGCCCCATCTGCAGTGTACATAGTTTTGCCCATTTTGAGAACAAATTTGTACTGTGATCTGAATAAGGGCCATTGTGTGAAGGCCGAGGTTTTAACACTGGGTCTTCCAGTCTGTCCTGTTCAGTACCTTTTTGTCTAGGCAAACTGGACTCTGTTTGGGATCTCTTAAGGGAGAGAAATCTGCCTCCTCACTTTTCTTTCAACACATATTGGTGCTTATACCTGAAGTACAGACTTTTCTCCAAGGAGTGATGAGTGCAGCTGCCATTTTGTTTATTCCACTGCTCCAAGGGACTTAAATTTGGTTCTTACCTTTCTACCGTCAGCTTTCTTCAAATAGTTTAGAGAGGTCGACCTCAAGTTGCTTTCCTGGAAGACTGTACTCCTGTTAGCCCTGGCAATGGCTCAGCAAGTTTCAGAATTAATTGATCATGTCGAATGCTGTATCTCCTACTTCAGGAGGATAGCACAGAGCTTTGAAAGTATGTGGCTTTTTTCCCTAAGGTTTTGTCAGACTTCCACATAAACCAACCTATTGTGGTCCCTTCTTTGGCAAAAAACTCAGGAGCACCTTCTTCGTTAAGGCTATGCTATTTTGGCACGATTTTACCCGATTACGTCTGATAGGGCAGAGATATCGGGTGAATTCCTCCCAAGTCACAGCTGTACGACATCTGATGCGTGATCCAGTGTGCATCGGAGTTAGAGGTTGGAACTGCTGGCTGTTCAGCTGCCGACTCTGCCCCTCTTCTGGTGGCAGTGAACAGGATTCTATGCGCTACATCACATGCAGAAGCCGAAGGTCCGCTTGCGGTCCTCCCACCCAGGAAGGTACCAGGTGGATTGGATGACCATACACTGCTGCGACTCCTCGCAGTATTGTATGGCCAGATTTAGGCTAAATTCGTGCTCAACTCAGTTATGTAGTCGGGACGGCGTCCTTGCATAAGTTAGATTTTCATGGATTGGGCTGCATGGTGCTGTTTATGGTTGGCCAGACTCAAAACAAATCTTATTTCAGTGGATCAGGCTGGCCATTTGCCAGACCTTCTTGAGCAATGCTCAAGTAAGCCTACTTCTAATTCAGCTCATCCTGTGGCCCCATGGTCCAACTTTTGATACCTTTTGCAGCATCGGCTTCGTGCTTTGGTGTCTTTGCAGGTTCCTCTGTTCTTTCTAGCTCACCGGGGAAGCTTTGGGACATCTCCAGTGTCTGCAGTCCCTAATGGATGATAGAAAAAATTTGATTTTGGTACCGTTTCTATGAATCCACAGGGGACTCTGAATGTCCACCCTGCACTGCTTTCCTGCCTGTTCTAGTTCAAGTATTGAGCCTGAGCATGCTGGGAACAATTTAGTAACTATTTGGCGCCTGAACTCCAACCTCTCCAGGCATTACCCAGCGTCGCTGTGCACCCCATGGACTCCAACAAGAGATTTAACTGGTAAGAACATAAATTCTGTTTTTATAGTATAGACGAGGGGGAAAAAAAAGCCTGCCTACAAAGTTATTATTTCTATACACCTACAGATTAGAGCTTGTCTGTTTCTTGGGAAAGTTAAGTGATCGGTTTCCCTGTTCATATTATGTTATCTACACTATTGGATAGATTTCCCAATTTATATGTTAGATACATAGCATACAGATCTTTTTTGTCTGATTTCTTATCTCATGATGTATCATTTTTGTCTTCCTTTTTAGGGTAGTGGCATTTAATGCTCATAAACCTGAAAAAAAGAAGAAAAAGTTGTATAAGGATTCTCTGTCCCTTGCTGCAATGCTTCGAAAATTTCAGAAGGAAAAAGATGCAATGAGGAAAAATGAAAGCGGGCAAGATTTACCGACTGTAACTGTAGTCTCTGCTCCAAAACACAACTCCACTCCTGTTGCCAATGATTACTCTGATCTAACTCTTGGTAATGACCCTGTTCTTGCTCTCTTTGGTGGTGGCAGCGAGCGGGAGCTACTGCAAGAGGCAGAATGTGCTCTGGAAATGCTTGGGGACTTTGATTTCGATAAACTTTTAGAGACTGCAGCCAATGAAAGTCCTGTAGCTTCTGAACCAGGAGAGAATGGCAGTGTTGTGCAGTCAACAAATCTATCCCAAGTACAAATACTAAAACAAGTGACCCCTCTTCCTGAAGGGCTACCTGCAAAGCTGGAAAAACGGATTGAGGATTTGCAAGTGGTATGTATGCAGCTAAGCAGACTGGGTCCACATGTAGGATTTTCCTCCTGTTTCATTCTTTTTCTTTTCTTTCAAAGGCAGCAAAAATGTTTGATGAAGAAGGTCGAAAAAAATTCTTCACTCAAGAGATGAACAACATTTTGTTAGAGTATGTAAATATTACTATTATTCATTAAGACTTCAGTTGCTTTTATCAGTTGTATATTTTTGATGCATAAAATGTTTGATTAAACATAAAAGCACCACCATTATGGAAAACTTCCATATTTGGTTCATTTTTTGGGGATAAGCCATCTTTTGTGTAAAATGCAGTTGACCATTGAAATTAAGGCTATTTTAAAGTTGACTTAAGATGACAAACCAATACAAAATGGTAATAATTCCTGGAATAAATAATTTCCTTCGTAACCTGCAGAAGTGCTCACAAAAATGCCCAAAGACCGTTGGCCAAATTCGACATCTGAGCACATTTCCTCCATTTCAAACTTCTACTGTATCCCCTCTACGGGGTTTATTTATAAAGATGGGAGGGTACTTGTGTACTTTCACGGCTCCCTTCGCCATATGTAGTGGCATGCGATGCGATTGTCCCGTGTTAAGCATTTTTTGATAAAATCGCATGCGATCGCATCGCATGCGATCTGATGCGATGCAATTTAATTTTTCACAGAAATTATGGACATGAGTTGACATGTAAAATGCACCCCAAATGTCATTTTTCACACTGTACCACCCCCACTATCAACGCCAACCCGAAGCGTGGCGAGCGCAGCGGTACGCGTCCTATGACCTTTTCATACCCCACTATCCACGTCGGTGTGGAGTTGAGAATAGAAAGTGTGGCGAGTGCACCGAGCCCGAAGCGTGGCGAGCGGACGCGGATACCTTCACAGGTATCCGTGTCCCCTCGCGGGCTTCACAGGTATCCGCGTCCCCTCGCGGGGCTCGCTGCGCTTGCCACGCTTCATGCTCGCTGCGCTCGCCACACTTTCTATTCTCAACTCCACGCCGACGTGGATAGTGGGGGTATGAAAAGGTCGTAGGACGCGTACCGCCGACCCTCGCGGGCTCGCTGCGCTCGCCACGCTTCGGGTTGGCGTTGATAGTGGGGGTGGTATAGTGTGAAAAATGACATTTGGGGTGCATTTTACATGATTTCAACTCATGTCCATAATTTCTGTGAAAAATGGCATGCGATGCGATTTTTCCCTGTACGATGCACATCGTGGGAGCCGTGAAAGTTCACAAGTACCGATGGGAGTTCTATTGAAGATGGGATATGATTGCCCATAGCAACCAATCAGAATCGAATAAGTAGATTCTGATTGGATGCTATGGGCAATAATATTCCATAATAACACCTTCTGTAAGATAATAGAATCTGATGATTGTTTGCCCATTCCATCTTCAATAGAACCCCAATCTTAGTAAATAAACCTATTTACTCTCTAAACAGTCTGATTTAAAAAATGTCATCTCCACCCAGTACTCAACCCCTGTCGTCTTTGCCACTTTCAACTTCCTCCCTCCTCTACTTTGCCGACCACTTCACATCTAAACTTTACTCCAGGACATCCCATTTCATCTTATGTTCTGCACTTCATCCCCTCCTTCCCCTGACTAACCCTTCCCATCCATCTTACCAACTCCTGGATTTCTGATTTCTTTCTCCCCTGTATCTGGAGATGAAGCCCCTCATCCAGTCCTCTGAATACCTCCTTACACTCCCACTGTTATCTTTTGCTTATCTGTTTATGTATTTTTGTGCTCCGGAACCCTTGAGGCGCCACATAAAGCATAATACTGTTAGTGCATCAATTGTACTTTAATTGAATACATTGTCATTTCTGTTCTGTGGAAATTCATTTTAAAATGCTTTGGTGCTAGATCATATAAATAGGAAATGTGTTTAATTATTGAGTTATTAATCCTGTTTTTTTTTTGTATTTTGTTTCTTTTTGAAAGCATTGAGTTGCAGCTGCTTGAAATGAGCCCCTCAAATAGGAATGTGGTATATGGTTATATTGAAGCATTTGTACCATGCACAAAGGATACTCTTGTCAAGCGATTGAAAAAACTGCACCTTCACATACAGGTATCACTTATGTGGCAAATTTTGAGTTACCAATTGTTTGTAAACCTTTTCAACAGGGTATGCTGGTACCAGTCGAGTCTGTTTTTAGAGGCACATGGGAATTTACCTTTAACAAGTTAGCTCTCAATTTAAAATGTCTTGACATTTGGGTTTTCAGCATTTTAGTAATAAGACCTCTGATTACATATTTGCAAATATCTTATACGATATTTGCAAATATGTATAACCAACAATGTGCTGTTTTTTTATTTATTTATTTTTTCCCTGCAACTTCCCATCTGGATGATTCTGTGGCCTTGTATTATATTTAGTCATTTACATAGCGCACACATTCTTCAGAGCTTTACATAGAAAATGTAGTCCTTACATCAGTCACTGCCCCAGTGGAGCTTACAGTCTACATTCCTTTCTGTGACGCTGTAATGCTAACCATTACACTCTCCATACTTTTCCGGTCTCTGTCTTCAGCTTCCCATTATTTTTATTTACAAGTTCTTATATAGTACAGCATATTCCATCGCATTTCACAATCTGAAACCACTGTGATGGGACAAACTGGGTAATGGCCCCCATACATCTGGGAGTTCTCCTTTCTTTTCATATATCCTCTCGATCTCTTATTGGGCTTGGTTAACCTGAAGTGAGATCATGTGGGTGGAGCCAGTTTGAAATCCTGATAGTGTCCGACTCCACCTACCACAATCTAACCCAGTGTTGTCCTGTGTCCCACATGTAACCTGAGGAATGTTTTTTTATGAAGTCCAAAAATCCTGTTTTTGTCTGTCAAGAAAAAAGTAGCACTTCATTTTATTTGTCGGTCATGTAATAAATGTGCTGCTTTCATCTTTTGTGTAAGTAATTTTTTTGTGCTTGTACTGCTATTTGAAATATCCTATATTAAATCTCTGACGTGCTAGGATTTTCATGTGTGTGTGTTTTTTTTCCCTAGGATGACCGACTAAAAGAGCCACTGCAAAGGCTAAAACTTGCCATTAGTAATGTTATGCCTGTCCAGATGAACAGATACCAAGAGGATTGCCAAGCACATAATCAGGCCAGAAATGCAAAGTATGTGCAATCTTGTGTTTTTCATATATACAATCAGTTATTTATTTATTATTTTTTCAATTTAATTCAAAGCTGCTTATTTTTGTTATATAACCAGTATTTAATTAAATCATGTGTTTTACTTTTATGGTAATAACGTGAAAGGAAAATGATGCTGTTACAGAAATTAAGCTTTTTGGTGTACTTTGTTTTAAACCTAAAGCTCCATAGACAATAGGCTATATGTTCTATGAGCAATATTGACAGTGTCCCCCCCCCCCCCCCTGAACTCCTGGGCGTGACATCCAGTGTTCACACTGAACTATAGAATTTACATATATCATTCAGTGACCTCAGCAGGACCTGCTGAACATGCGGGTTATTGACGATGCATGGGAGCGCGCATTGTTAATGACATTCAGTGTACACACTAGTCGAGAATATTAAAGGGTGCTTCTGATCGATCTATTTTAAATTCTCTTTAATCTTAATGGCCTTAAGTCTTGGGAGGGGCATAGACAGCAGTCTTTGGTGCATCATACTGTACCCCAGCATGCAACTATTCCACCTGCTTAGTGCATGTTTTTTAGGGAAGCAGTTACACTTGTCTGTAATACAGTTTGAAGTCATCTTGAATAAGACTAGAAGGTAATGTATCTATTATTTAGCTGATGTGCCTGTTTTTAATTGGGCAAATGTTTTCTAGGTGGAACAATTAAGCCCTTTTCAACTGTTGAGTGGAGCAAAAAAAAAATTGGCTGCATATTGTTCAACTTAACCATCAGGTCACATTTCCAGAGTACAATGGTGATGCATTGTAATTTGCAGTGGATGTTTTGCCACATAGCTCTGACAAAGCAACCAATTATAGCATTGATAATTTTCTGAAAGATCCATGCTTGCTTAAAATGGGTTCATGAAAAGTCTCCAAAAGGTATGGAGGAAGCTACTTGTGAGCATGTAATTATTCACTCTTTCTGACAAAATCCTTCTTATATTGACAAAACCATGTGCACTGCAGGGAGGCAGATGTTACTTGTGCAGAGAGTATTAGATTTGAGTGGGGTTTTACTTCAGTGAGATCTATATTGCCATGTAAAAATAAAGCCGTCAGTATTAACCCTGCACAGAAACAAAATAACTAACCCAAATGTAATTCTCTCTGCACATTTTGCGTCTGCCTCCCTGCATTGCACATGGTTTTGTCCAGCTAAGAAGGATTTTATCAGAAAGCGTGAACTAGAATAACCCCCATAGTGGTTCAAGAGCAGAATTGAGTGGAAGAGCCCATGTTACAGCAGCTAGGGCATACCATTGTGTATATTGTAGACCTTAATAAAGAGATGGGATTTTATAAAGTAGACTGCTTAAGAGTCTGCTTGAGTATGGTATTCTACTGTTTAGGTTGCTTTATGTTACTGAAAATAGGGTTATACATTCTGTGCATTTATCACTGTTTGCTGTCGTAAGAACGTTCTGCAAGTTAGCACTGTCTGCAAGCAATGGCCTGGCACTTGCACCTATAATGCTTTACTCTTTACAATGTCTAATAATCTGTCTTCCGTTACGCTCACACCTTCCTTTATACCTGTTCATAGTATAGCATCATTCTGAAGAATGTGTGTGTTAACCATTCTAATGAAAGAAGCTATTGCTGAATGTCAGATTGAGTCCTGAGGAAGTAGGAGCAGATTGGGGGTGGTGTGAAGAATTTGTGGGATACAACCTGTCACAGCTCAATGTGAAAGTACATTGTAGAAGCTGGGCTTTTAACTAGTTGCAGTATAAAACCTAAATCTGTTCAAAAAATAAAGCTACAGTTACTGGACATAGAAATGGATAACGGGGTTATGACCTCTTCCTATGCAATTGACAATTGCTTGCCATAGACCACAAAACTAGAACAACCTGTTCAGTTACTGAAGTTCTGTAAGGTATGAGAACTTATATCTTTGTGTAATTAAAACGAGCTTATTTTCGCTTTTTAGCTATGACTGGTATACATAAGACTACCTAATTACTGCTTTAAAATGAATATTTATCTTAAGACTGGTTTTCAATATGATAGGTTTATTTTGTGTTTGGTCTCCTCTTGTCTATAGGCATCAAACTGAGGATGGTGATCGGAATCCTTCAGATGAAGATGATGAAGAGAAGCCTGGGAAGAGGGTAATGGGTCCAAGGAAAAAGTTCTACTGGGATGACACTATTAGGTAATTTTATGTTGGACTTCACTGTCTCATGCAAACCCCTATGCTTTTTGTTACAAGCCATAAGGAAGGTCAGTGGTTAAAGGTTATTCCTGAAGAGTCCTGAACACCAAAGTTTTATGTTCCATGTAGCAATTGGGAGAACAAAAAGAGGCTGAATGTGCGAAAACATGTCAAATCCACCTTCAAATGGGCCAATTACAATAGAACTGGAAGACCTGCTGAACCTTCAAGGAAGAGACCCGAAGACCCGGATGCAAGCCAGTGTAAAAGTCAAAATTCTGGAAAGGCAAAAAAATAAGGAATCCCTACCATGGACAGAACACCATTCAAAATAGGTCCACCAAATCTACTCACGGAGGAAAGTTTCAGAGTACAAAACCTAGTTTTGGAAACTATCCCAGAACCCTCTGTCCCTTAGGACCGATGTTGCAATAGCCATCTTGTTAACGCTAGATGGGCTAGGTCGGGGTGAAGGTATCTGCCCTAGAAGATCCAGCCTGAGAGTGAGACTCCTGACTTCCTGCATGGTGCCTTGACTTTTAATATATCACTGATGGTTGATATAGGTGACCGGGGTCACATTGTCAAATTGCACATTAACCAGTTTGCACTGAATGAAGGGCCATGCTTGACAAAGTGTGCAGTAAATGGTCTGAAGCACCACGAGGATGTTGATCAGTTGACTGATCTGTCCACCGCCCTTAAAAGGTGTAGAGAACCTCTGGGATATAGGTAACCAGGCACCCTGAGAGATGGGTATAGGAGAGGCAGGAGGTTCTCTTCATGCATGCAGAATGGGTACTCGGCGTGGGAAAAGAGAGGGCAGAAATACCTGTGCACCACTCCAGATCTGCTGGCAACTTTCCCCTTTGCCTGTGGTATCAGTCACGGATACCAGTCCCTCTGAGAACAGACCATTTCATGAGGCTTAGCAACTCTTAAGGGTCTGTTCCAGGTATCCTGTGATTTGAGCAAGCACCCTCTCTGATATCACTATTGCATGTAGCTGCTGGCAGCTGCCAGTATCCCCAGCATAAGTGAAGTAAATAGCTGGCTTCTGAACATGAGATACAGCTATAGCTCAAAAGTGTACATGGTTCTTTCCACTGGCGGGCTTACACAATCACCACAAGCTTAAATTTTGGCATTTCACCCTCCCTGTGGCTGCCCATAAACAGTGGGTCTGAGTTTCTGAGATTTCGCTCCTTTTTGGGGTTGAATCCACTAGAAGTCATTCTGACAGAGGCCACTTCCCCGACAGGAATTCAGCTTCTAAAGGTAAATTTTCTAGTGCCAGTCGGTGCATTTTTTCCTCACTGCACTTCCTCCTGAGATGTAGTAATTGGTGGCTTTGGACCAGTCTATTTAATTCTCTACTCTCAGATGGACTTATTGCTCCTGCTGAAGTGGATTTTTTTTTCCGGAAGCCAAACTGCTCGGTCATGGCGATCTTGATTCTTTATGCATGGACAAATAAGGTTGTGGGTATGTACTTTTTTTCATAGGGAAATGCTCAGATCCATGATCCACAGCATGCAGACCAAATTATTTTTGGTCTCTCTAGACAGCGGGGTCATGTATCTATGCCTTCACGTTTGGCCAGTTCAACATTCTACCTCAGTGTTGCAGTCTGATCCAATCACTATCAATGCCTGGCCCTTCCATTCAGTATAGTTATGGCTCAGCCTTCACTAGATAGGATCTTCGTAGAAATGCAGACTTGGCTTCACAGTTACAAAAGCACCAGTTACTTCAGTATCAAGGGTGGATCCTGAATTTTGAGGAGTCACACCTAATACCTTGTCATTGCCTCTAGTTTCTGGATGTGGTTTTAGACTCCTCTCCAGCAAGACTTTTTACTGGAATCCAAAGCACAGGTCTCCAGAACCTGGTCACACTTGAGAGATCTGGCTTTCTGTCCTCACCTTTTTGGCTAGTTTTTTTCCCGTTCTGTTCTTTTGCCTCCAGCCACGCCCACTTTACAGCTTACAGTTCTCAGGTGAAGCATCTTAAATGTTTGCTACCTGGGAGTGGGTGTTGAACATCCCAAGTTCCAGTGTACCTCCAGCCTTGCTGATGGAAAAAATAGGATTTTAGATTACCATTTAAACTGATGCAGACTGTGGGATATTGCTTTCCCTTTTTCACGCCCAGTCTTGATGTTTTTGTTGAATTTCTTTTCTCTATTGATTTTGTCTTATTGTTCTAACCATTGCACTAAGTAAAGGTGCCCACACATGGTACATTTTGGGGTAGAGGTGTTTTTTTGTACTAGATTGCATTGCATCCAGTTCAAATAGCATGCGCTGTGTAACTAGATGCGATAACATCTAGTACAAAAATTACGATATGAGCTACACTGGACCATGCATCGCAAGCTAAAAGAAACCTGGTCTGATTTGAACTGCAAGCGATGCATTTTGAACTAAAAAGTTCAAGACTCATCCAAGAAACTCACCATGTGTAGGCACAGTTACTGCTACTTCATACATCTTTCTGGCTACTCCTGCGCCTTAAAGTAGTTCTGGAATTATTAAGGGGTGGAGTTTTACATTTTATTATTTCTCTCTTACTAGTGTTATGGATAACCAGCCGTATGTCATATTTTCTGATTTACCTTTCCTTTTTATGCAGGAATTTGCTTTGCAATCTAGTGAAGATTAAAATAGGATGCTATGAGCTTGAGCCTAATAAAAGCCAGTCGCCAGAAGATTATCTGAAGACCTTTATGGAAACAGAAGTAAAAGCTCTCTGGCCGAAAGGCTGGATGCAGTCCAGGTAAAAGACCACAGGACAAAGGCAATTTCACTTTACTTAAAGCATGATGTTTTGTGAGATTTCTGACATTTTGCTTTCAATACCTTTTGCAGGATACTCTTTAAAGAGAGCCGCAGTGTACATAATCACCTCACTTCGGCTCCGTGAGTATAATCCACAATTCATTACCTTAAGTGTCTGTCTGTCTTCACCATTCTCCAGTCCTGTAAAGTTTTGTTTTTATAGCCAATGCATTGTAGACCTCCCTTTTTTTTTTTTTTTTCACCATCATATGCATACTTGTTGAAAGCAGAATGGATTGCTTTCTTTGGGCAGTATTCAATGAGAATTATTCTCCGTGCATGGCGAGAGATTTTTTTCACTCGCCCTGTTCCGGAGGGCTCGCTGCCACTCCTGCTCCCACTATTCAATGTGGTTAAGACTCGCCGCGAGTCTTAACCCCTGCAGCGGACGAGCGTCCGCGGCAGGGAGCTGGCAGGGAGCCGGGGGATGGTGGAAGCCAGGGAGATTAAAGTCTCCCTGGCTGCCCCAGAACATATGTGGAGGGGAGGAGGGCTCCCCGGGACCCAGGCAGCACAAGCTGCCCCCCCCTCCCTCTATAGCCAGCGGGGGGCCCAGTATTCACTGCACCCGATCGTGCAGATGTAATGATCGGGTGCAGTGAATATATGAATATCTAATTGTAAGCTTGCGAGCAGGGCCCTCCTACATTTTGACTGTCTGTAAATACCCTGTTTTGTTGTATCACTGTCTGCTATTGTAAAGCGCAACGGAATATGCTGCGCTATATAAGAAACTGTTAATAAATAATGAGCGGCTCGAGAGCTTCGGCCCCCTGCTGGCTGCTCTGTGTAAAAAAATAATTAAATAATAAAAAAAAAAAAAAAAAATCAGGATTTTTTTTTTCTGTGAAGGGGCACGTTATTTTTATTCATGTGCTTATAAAGCACATGAATAAAAATAACGTGCCCCTTCACAGAAAAAAAAAATCCTGATTTTTTTTTTTTTTTTTTTTTTTTTTACACCAAAATTAAAAAAAAAAAACCTTTTAGTTTAAAAGTTCACATTCCAGTTCTCCATGAAAAGATGGAGAATTGCTACACGGAGAGACACGGCGAAAATCACTTAAAAAGACGGCGAAAATATCACATTGAATAGGGTGGTTCACTTTTGGAGAGCAAAATGCTCCTTCCAACGCGAAAATAGCACGAACTCGCCATAAAACACGGCAAATTTTTCTCATTGAATACTGCCCTTTGTGTGCTTCATTTAATTAGAAGGGAATGTGCATTTGTTACATTTCTCTAGGATGGCTCCAATACTATCCCTCTAAAGAAAAAAAATCCCCTCATGAAAGAGAAGAGGCTTCTCAGACCTTTTCTTTGTCTCACATTTAGGGGGGGTGGGGGGTGCGGGCAACCTTTTAAACCATGTGCAGACTTGTAATTTTTTGCTAATTTTCCTAATGTTTCTGCAATTTGTTTTCTTCTTATCTGGCTATCCAATTGAATCGGCTGATAAAGACCTGTTTTGCAGTGAAAACACACCTTTGTGTTCTACCGATACAGCCTCGTTTTTGCAGATAATGGGGCCGCTTTCGGTTATTTGCAGCACACTGGCTTCTCGGGGCTAATAAGCTCCAAGCGGGCCTATTGCCTGTAATCAATGATCGTGGCTAATCGGATATCCTCCAAAGAAGTCTCTTACTACAGCTATCCACTTTGCATCATAATTTTGCAAATGGTTCCTCATTGGTTCAGACTACTAGGAAGTCCCAGTTGTCCAAATGCTCTTTATCCATTCCCAGCTAAGGATTGGGCAAAGTGGGAGACAATTACACCCATGTAAGCTCATGTAGTTAGGTCTTCTTCCATGGAAGTGTTTCCGGTCAGGCTCTACTGATCAGATTATAAGAGAATTTTCTCAAGACTGCTTATTCTATTACGCGTCTAACTCTTTATTTGGCTTGTGTAGCTAAGACGGCCACATGCCGATGTGAAGATATAGAAGACAGTCTCTCTTCGGGTGCTAGCCCAAGAGTCTTTTTGCCCTTGGTAGCACATCAATTTCCTATCTCAGAGGCAGCTGTGGGCGCAGGGTTCTTAACCTCCGAGGTTTTTGCTTCAGTAGTAAAAGCTATAAGATCCCTGGCTTCACAACTGTCTTTCATAGTCAAACTCCCCCCAAAATTAGAGGCCCTTTCATACTTAGGCAATATACTTTTTGGACAGGATTATTGCCACTCTTGCTGCTGCATCCAAGACTTCCTTACATCGTCTGTTCCATCTAGAGCAGGCATGTCCAGAGTCCGGCCCGCGGACCAACTGCGGCCCGTGATGTCACTTTAAGTGGCCTCCAGCCGGAAGCAGGCAGAGAATTAGATGCGGGACACACAGCGCGGGACTGTCTCCTCTCCTTGTGGTGCCTGCTTGGCCTCTCCATCCTCTGGCTTACATAAGGGGCCATACAGAGAAGGAGGGTCAGGTGAAAATACACTGAATGGGGCAGAGTGGGGGACATACAGAAAAGGGGGGAGTAGGCAGGGAAATATACACTGAATGGGGGCAGAGTGGAGGACCTGCAGGGAAGGGGGGGCAGGCTGGGGGACATACAGTGAATGTGGGCAGAGTGGGGGGGACATACAGGGAAGGAGGGTCAGGCAGGGGAAAATACACTGGGGGCAGAGTCATGGTTTAGGCTTAATGGTTGGCCCCCACACATTTTCACCTGACCAAATCGGCTCTTTGCAAAAAGTTTGAACACCACTGAAGCCATACCGAGTTTTTGTTCCTTCGCCCTCCAGAAATGCCAGATGTCAATGGTGAAGATTAATAGGATGAGGGATTCAGAAAGTGAGAGATTTGGCTACGAAATCTCCAGGTTTGCTTTTGACATGTAAATGATTGCTGCTTTAAAAAAAATGGAGATCTCTATCTTTCACTTTCTGAATCTCTCATCCTAAATGTCATAACTTATTAAACTGAAATCACAAATTTTAGTAAAGCTGAAATCAAATTTGATAAGCAAACACTAGGGATGCAAATAAATTTACAATGAAAATCTGCTTTTATTCACAGAGGCAAGAAAAAGGTTATATTGGCACCTAAACCCAAGGCAAAGGTATCTTACAATGATTTATTCTATAATTTATACTTCTATTCATTTATATGGGAATGTGTTAGTGCTACAGCACAACCTTCAGATTTAAATTATATAGCTGTATTAACATGGTGTATTTCTGCTCATTATTATTATTTTTTTTTGTCTTGCTTTCTAGGATTCAAGCCCTAAAAAAGAGCAGAAGACTTCTACACCTCTCTCTACTGTGGTCCGTACCCCTTCTCTGAATGCTGTTATACCTACTAGTGGTCCTATTGGCTCTTCTTGTACACCAAACTCTGAGACCATTTGTCTAGATGACTCACTGGATGAAGATCTTTCCTTTAAAACGCCTTCATTAGAGTCCGTCTCTGAAGCTCTGGCTGTGCTTAACAATGGATCTGCTGCAGCATCAAGTTCTCACACAGAAACTCCCACCTCTCGTCCAAGAGTTGCCCTGAGAGAGGAAAAACTAGCTTCTATTATGAGCAAGCTGCCGTTAGGTGGACCTAAAAAGGCTGATCCTCCTCAGCACACATCTAGTCTCATTGCTGGCCACTCGGCTCCTGTACCAAAGAAACCCCAGGATCTTGCAACATCCCATTCAACAGTGGTGTCTGGGCTCATTGCAGGTTCTTCCATTCAAAATCCCAAAGTGTCATTGGAACCACTGCCTGCTAAGCTGCTTCAGCAAGGAATGCAAAGGTCTTTGCAAGCTGAAGTTTCATCGTCGTCTACATCTGCTAATGTCAAGGCTTCTTCTGCTACTCAGGCCAAAGGAGCATGTGCTTTCTCCTCCACTCCCTCTTCATCTACGTCCGCACCAATAACATCTTCAACATATGCCCATGTTTCTTCATCTTCTTCACAAGTACAGAACTCTTCTTCCTTGCAGGCAGTCAAGGTCCATCCACCCCTTCAACAAAATTACGTTACACCTTTGCAAGCAACTTTAAGCAAATCTCATACTAACCCTGTTGTGCGCCTGACCAGCAGCCCCCAGATCTCTTCTACATCGCCCGTTATCAAGACACCTGAAAAACTAGTTTCTTATAGACCTCCGTCATCACCGTCTCCTGGTAGCAGTCAACATACACCAGTATCTCGGACAGCTGCCTCTTCTACCTCTAACTTTATGGCAAAAAATGTGGGTTCACAAGGTTCAAATCCTGGGTTCAAGTCTCCTTATACCATGGCCCCTTCACCCAAGCCTACGTTATCTCCTAGTTCTTCCAGTTCAGGTACTCCTGTCTCCCAGAATACTCAACATCATAAACTGGCCAGTGGAATAAACATTGGACGGCCTTCACCCACGGCCAGCCCCATTTCTTCTGTCAGAGGTACAGTGGTAATTCAGGGAGTCAGAAATCCCTCTGCATCTTCCAAGATGCCTAGCTCATCTCCCAAATCAGTCACTCCTGTTAACAGACAACAAAGCCCTTCCCAAAAAATTCCTGTTTCATCCCCAGTCCAACAAAGCCCTTCCCAAAAAATTCCTGTTTCATCTCCAGTCCAATCTCCAATCCCTTCTCCAAAAATGCCCAGTCCATCTCCAAAACTTCAAAGCCAGTCTCCAAAATTACCTAGCCAGTCTACAAAATCATCTAACCCATCCCCTAAATCACTTAATCATTCACAATCTGGACCTATTAAGACAACAGTTCCTAGCTCTGTTCTTAATGTACCCATCAGCAGAGCCAACCAAAATTCCAATATTACAAATAGGACTCACCTTTCTGGGGGAACAGTGAGTGGAACTCTGGGTGCTACAAAACAGCTAATGCCTCACAGACAACCATCTGCCTCAGGTTCTTCAGTTGCGGCAGCTACCGTACAGGTAAGTCCATAAAGGAAAATGTAGTCCACATTTTAGAATAAAAATAAGTTCACTTGAAAAACCATAATGATTTTAAACTAATCGGTACTTATGTATTATCTGGGCTCCAATGTTAAATGCACCCCATTTTTTCATACCCCTACTATCCAACTACGCATGGAGTTGATTTTATATAGTGTGGCGAGCCACCGTGCCCGAAGCGTGGCGAGCCCCGCGAGGGGACGCGGTCTCATAAGAAAAATGGGAGCCCAGATATTACATAAGTACCAACTAATCTGCTAGTGTGCTTAACCAAAAAACTACAAGCTGTGTGCTTAAAAGCGTGTATCTTTTACTGTTATTCCGAGATACTTTGGGGAGTAATCATTTAGCCTTTTTTCCTGTACCTAAAACATGGTTTCATATGCAGAGCAATCCCCGCTAAATGGATTGCTCCAGCGCTAATTAAATAACATTTACTGAGATTAGTTGACTAAATTTGCTTTGACAATCTGTGCTCAAGCATGGATATTTCTTCCAGTGTAGCCAGAAAGTCTAATAACTAAATATTTTACTTGCCCAAAGTCCCATACATACTGGACAACTAGGGGCACTGCTGATAAAATTAACTATATCAGCAGCGCCACTGGTCACACGGTTATCAATATTGTTTAGTCACATCATCCGCAGACACTGAACATGCAGGCAAGTCGTTCCTTTTTATGGGGCTTACATTTACTTACTGTTCATAACCAAATTTGTCGAGAGGGTACTGTAAGTTGTGTTTCTGTGCAGGGTAAACGCTGGCTGCTTTATTTCTACACAGCCATTTAGATTTCAATTTGAACCCCACCCAGATGTAACACGCTGCACATGTTACATTCGACTAACCTGCAGTGCAACATTAAAGTTGGGCTTTGTGATCCAGTCTGAATTAGGTCCATAATGTGAAGTGTATGTATGTATATTTTTTTCATACAGAGGTTTGCAAAAGTCACACCCTAATGGGCCCTACACACATAGCGATGTGTGTAGGGCGACCTAGCTATGCTAGGTCGGGCTGTACTGCGCCGCTATCGCATAGCACACAGAGCTGACAGCCCACACACAGAGCGAGCTGTCAGCTCTGTGTGCTAAGCGAGCAGACAGCGCCAGTGTTCTCCTGTGGGAGAACCCTGCCGATATTGATGGACACTGTCCATCAATCTCGGCCAGCGATAAAGACGCGCGGGGACGCGCATTGCTGCCGATATAGTCCCCACACATACACCGATGTGAGGGCATTTTCTAAGCGACTTTGCCAAACTAAGCAAAATCGCTTAGAAAATGCCTTAATATCGGCATGTGTGTAGGGTGTATAAAACTTCAATGGATTTCTTTTGTTATTTATTATTATTTTTTCTACTGACATTTGCACAAAAACCTCCAAATAAGTAAAAACATTTGTTTGCATAAGTATTGAACTCGTCTAGATTAGTACGTGTCAGAACCACTTTTTACAGCAATAACATACTGTTGGGGTAAGTTTCTTCTACAAATGTGTCCATGTGCATCTTTTTGCTAACATCGGGCATTTTTGTTTCCTGAAAATATTAGCATTATGACTAAAACACGCAAGCAGATCTGTTATGTGGCATTCCTATACTCTGTGTGACTGCCGCATCTGCATGCAAAAGGCTTAGTATTTTCCAGGAAAATATATTAAATAGCATTTTCGCTAGGTTTTGTGGTTTTCCCTACTTCCCTGTAATAAAGGAACGAGCAGTGGAAAGTTTGTGGCACACCATTTTTTGGATTGGGATCAAAAAGCTCCAATGTATCTTAAATGACCTTAAAACCTTATCCAGCGTGAAAGGAACTACTGAAAATACACAGGTCCAGTCCCCACATTCCGACCTGGGATAAAACAATGGTTAATCCTGGGTTGCTTTGCAGTGTGAACGGTAGCCCAGGTTGAGCGACCCGGGTCCCTTTCACACTATAAGGAGGATGCAGTATCTGCTCCAATCGCTGCCACCTCCCAACCCACCGCTGATGTCAGCGACCCAGCTTGTTGCCATGGGGGACCTTGCGTTGTAAATACTAGGTCTCTCCTGGGAGAGACCCGTGTCCAAATCCCTGGTGAAATCCGGCGTTTGCTGTGTGAAAGGGTTATAAGTCACCTTGACTTCATTCTCACCATGAACTACAGTATGCAACTCCTTCAAAGTGAAAGCCTCACGGCTTCCCTCACAATACTCCTTCCCCTTGTCTTTTGAGGCATGACATTGTGTCATCCAAAATATGGGTGCAACTTTAATGTCTTCACAGTTGAGCCAACAGTCTGTGTCTGTTCCTGCCTTCTGCATGTCTGTAACTTTACATTTAACTGAATGTGAATGATTCTTTTTTTTTTTTTTTTTTGGTACTTTATTTTCACCGCTTTGGTTCAGAGTCAGAAAATAAGGAATATTTTAATTATATGGAGGTTTTCTCCCTAAGTGACCTTTTTATAATGATTTACAGCTTGGGATCATTGAAAACACATTATCCAGTTTTACATTCAACTTGGAGCTTGAAATCTTTTTAATCTGCAAAGGCTGCTGTGTGGAAGTTGAGATTTCCAGTGGCATCCTTTCAAATATCCACGTGTGTCCATATAAACACGACCGCTTCTACATATCCTATTTTCTTTGCACAATGTATCAACCTGAGGAAACTTTGTAATGTAAAGCTGCTGCTAAGCACTATTTCTGATATAAACAAAGCCATTGAAAGTCCGTCATTGGACATTTGTCTAGAGCAGTGGAAGCCAACTCCAGTCCTCGAGAGCTACCAACAGTTCACATTTTCCAGACAACCTAGCTGCTGCACAGGCGCACTCATTACTCACTGACACATTTTAAAACATACACAGGTGGAGCTAATTACCTCACTTGTGATTCTATGGGGTGATCTGGAAAACAGCTGCTGGTAGCTCTGGAGGACTGGCGTTGGCTACCCCAGGTCTAGAGTGCCGAACAACAACGCATTCTCAGAATCTGTTTGCTTTTTTCCTCCCAAGAGATGTGAAAGGATATTTTAACCAGAATGAGTCTCCACTTAGAAAATCACTGCCCGATAGTTAGCCATGTGTACTTTTTATACCAAGGCAGTTTGGCAAAAATCACTGCCAGAAGTTTACTATTTAAGTTTTTTTACTTTTTCCACTTCAGTACACAATGTCAGCCTTTACAATAGGTGATCTTCCTGTTTTGAATATTATCTGTTCTTGCTAAAGTCAGTTTAAATGGGAAACAGTCATTGAGTCTACAGCAAGTTGGTCAACAAGCATTGGGTCGGCACAGGTCAACAGGTGGTATTTCATGCCCTACCATCCACTAGAGCGTGGTGGGAGAATAAAATAGTGTGCCGAGTACAGCGATGGGATGCGGTGCACTTGAAACTGTGTCCATGTCAACTGTCGGGTCAAAGTGAAAACCCCCATGTCGACTTTCTTACGGTCAACCTAATGCTTGTATCGACCTAAAGGTGTCGACCTAATGCTTGTCGACCAACTTGCTATAGACCAAATGATCCCAACCTGTTTTAATTAATAGGCCAAACAAACTAACCTGGTATGCCCTTTAAATCCCATGGGCAAAAATACTGACATCCATACTTTTTGCCAACTTTAAACCTGTTTCATTCCTTTCAGCACGTTATGTCCATTCCACCTCTTGTTCAGGCATATTATATATTCTGCATACCCACTTGCATGAAGTCTCAATTTAGTATCTGCTCACTTTCATAAATATCCTTTTGTTTAATAATTTAACATGTCAAATGTAGACTATAGGGTATATTCACGGTCAGGCAGAATATAGAGAGAGATATCTATATCGCCAGTTGGCTGATTTTAAATTAGTTCGCCTGGCTTATTCAGAATGCTTTCCTGATGGAAAACCTTCTGCCGGAAGCTTAAGCAGGCATACCTCCTGATTTATTGCACCGTGCTCACTGCCCGGCACTCACAGGCCTGGCAATGGTGCGAACAGCAGTAGTAATCCGCACGGACCCGGCTAGCAGTGAATTAATGGCCAGGTCCCTGCTCTGGTGCTGCTGGGGATAGCGGCGCTGAAGGCTGCATAAGTAATACTCACTGCAAGCCGGTCCCTGCTCATTAGGTGTCAGCAGCCAGCACTGCTGATCCCCCAGAGCCAGAACCCAACTATATATAGTGTGTGTGTGTGTGTGTGTGTGTGTGTGTGTGTGTGTGTGTGTGTGTGTGTGTGTGTGTATATATTCTATCTATAATATATCTATCAAGGCAAAAACACAGGAGAAGGTGCGCTTCATGGTGCATTTAAAGAGTTTTTATCCCCTTCCCGACATTTGACGTACATTTACGTCATGGCCGGGATGTACTTCCCGACACATGGCATAAATGTACGTCATGACTTTAAACTGTCACTGCGTCTCGAGACGCAGTGACAGAGGGACGATGTCTGCTGTCCCTGACAGCAGACATGTCCCTGCATGCCCAGGGGGGGCTGCGATGTCGCCCCCCCGTCGGCGATCGCTGTGATTGGCTGTTCAGTGTGAACAGCCATTCACAGCGTTTTCCTGTGTTACCAGCGAATCGGACGCTCGGTAACACAGGTGTCAATCACCGCCGGGCGTCAGGGGGCATGAGGGGGTCATCGGTGACGATGACACCTCACCCCACCTGCCCCCAAGGCTGTGATTGGACCCACGGACCAATCACAGCCAAGGCGCGACATTTAAACTACCGGTGACTGCGCTGCAGACGCCATTCCGGTCTGGAATAGCGTGCAGAGCGGTCACCGTGCCTATCTGCCGTGATACTGACCTGATCCTTGCTAATACTTACCTGATCCTTGCAAATACCTTACCTGATCACTTGATCACTGCTTGTAGCGTGCTGGACGCTTCCTGGATCTGACTTCTTGGGACTTCCTGCTGCTGCTGCAGTGTGATAGAGAGATAGAGAGATAGAGAGAGAGATAGAGAGATAGTGACAGAGAGAGCTATATTTTGTGTCTGCTACCCCCCTTTTTGGGGGTGCAGGGGTTTTTTATATATAAATAACTGTCACTGCTGCTGCTGCAGTGTCATAGTGAGAGATAGTGAGAGATAGTGAGAGATAGTGAGAGATAGTGAGAGATAGAGAGATTTGTGTCTGCTACCCCCCCTTTTTGGGGGTGCAGGTTTTTTTTTTATATATATAACTGTCAGTGCTGCTGCTGCAGTGTCATAGTGATAGATAGTGATAGATAGTGATAGATAGTGATAGATAGTGATAGATAGTGATAGATAGTGATAGATAGTGATAGATAGTGATAGATAGTGATAGATAGTGATAGATAGTGATAGATAGTGATAGATAGTGATAGATAGTGATAGATAGTGAGAGATAGAGAGATAGTGATAGAGAGTGTATATTTTGTGTCTGCTACCCCCCTTTTTTGGGGGTGCAGGTTTTTTTTTTATATATATAACTGTCAGTGCTGCTGCTGCAGTGTGATAGATAGAGAGAGAGAGAGAGAGAGAGAGAGTGTATATTTTGTGTCTGCTACCCCCGCCTTTTGTGCTGATCACTATATCTGAGGTGATCAGCAACTTTTTGGGGGCGCAGAGGTTTTTTTTTTCTATATATACCTGTCAGTTGCTGCCAGTTGCACTGTCAGTTGCACCAAAGGTTGTGCACCTGCTGCCCCTCACTGGTAATCAGTGTTGCATCACTGATCACCTTTTTTTTTTTTTTGAGGCTGCTGTGGGTCTTTTTTTAATTTTTTTTTTACACACACTGTGATTTTGTGGGTGTCCTGTGGCCACTGTGCGCTGATCAGTGACGTACATCACTGATCATCTTTTTCGGCACAGGGTTGATCTATTTTTTTTTGTTACTGACCAACATCTGTGCAGGGCCTTTTTTTTTTTTTTTTTTTAACCCCTTCAATTTTTTTTTTTTTTAATTGGGTTCAAATTCCTGTATAAAGTATTTTTTTTTTTCTACACTACATACACACTACACACTACACACTACATACCCCCCGGGTTGAAATAAAGTTTGTACCCCCCCCTACACTATACACGTGTTGAAACATTTCACTACCAGTAACACAAAAATAAAAATGGCATCCCAAATGTCATCCCAAATGTCATCCCAGTCATCCAGAAGAATGTATTCAGCGGAGGAGGCATATGCCATGCTTGCCTCTGATTCTGACACAGCCAGTGAGGCAAGCGGGGAATTTGAAGGATTCATCTTAACCTCATCTTCCTCCTCTAGTGATGAGGGACCCCCTCAAAGACGCCCCCGTAGAGCAGCTGAGACCCCCCCCCCAATAATTGATCTCGTATAGACCCCACCACCAGACAATTTTGAGCCCCAGGTTCCTGAGTTTTTGGCCATGCCAGGAATCCAATTTGATTCCACAGGTCTCAGAGAAATTGACTTTTTCAAATTATTTTTCTCTGATGATTTTATAAATTTAATTGTGGACCAAACTAATTTATATGCCCAGCAGTTTATTGCTCAAAACCCCACGTCATCATTTGCTAGGTGGACCCCTGTAGATGCAGTAGAGATGATGACGTTTTGGGGTCTGGTGTTTCATATGGGCATAGTAAAAAAGCCAGAAATTAGGCAATATTGGAGTACAGATGTTCTGTACAGCACCCCATTTTACCGTATGGCCATGCCCCGGGCTCGATTTGAGACGATCCTTAAATTTTTGCATTACAACGATAATGCACAGTGCCCACCCAGAGATGATCCCACCTTTGACCGGCTATTCAAAGTCAGGCCGGTCATTGATCATTTCAGTGCCAAATTTGAAGAGATGTACATCCCAGATAAATTCATTTGCATAGACGAGTCCCTTATACATTTTAAAGGAAGGGTTAAATTCCGCCAGTACCTTCCCAGTAAGAGGGCAAGGTATGGCATAAAAATGTATAAGCTGTGTGAAAGCACCTCAGGGTACACCCACAGGTTTAGGGTATATGAAGGGAAGGATTCAAGAATTGAACCGCCAGAATGCCCCCCCTCCCTCGTAGGTGTTAGTGAAAAAATTGTCTGGGATTTAGTGCACCCCTTCCTGGATAAAGGTTATCACCTCTATGTGGATAACTTTTACACCAGCATCCCCCTGTTTAAGGCCCTTGGTTCAAGAGGTACAGCAGCTTGCGGTACTGTGCGCAAGAACCAAAGAGGCCTCCCAAAAACGCACATTGCCCAAGTAATGAGAAGGGGTGAAAGCAGGGGAATATGCACCGAAAATATGTTGTTGGTCAAATATAAGGACAAGAGGGATGTCCTTATACTGACAACAATTCACGGAGACAGTACCACCTCCGTCCCTGTACGAGGTACCAGTACCCACACCTCCAAACCTAATTGTATCCTGGATTACAATAGGTACATGGGCGGAGTGGATCTTTCAGATCAGGTACTGAAGCCGTACAGTGCCCTGCGGAAAACAAAAATCTGGTACAAGAAGCTGGCCGTGTATATCATCCAGATGGCACTGTATAACGCTTACGTGCTATTCCGTTCTACCGGCCAGAGGGGGACATTTATGCACTTTCAAGAGGAAGTCATAAAGGGCCTAGTATTTGGGAACCAGCAGGCAGAGGGCCCCAGTACTTCTAGTACTGGCCCCCGTATTGTACCAGGGCAGCATTTTCCTGATGAAATCCCCTCCACTGGAAAAAAGGGCAGGACACAAAAAAGGTGCAAAGTTTGCTATAAAAAGGGAATAAGAAAGCAAACTATTTTCCAGTGTGACACTTGCCCCGACAAACCCGGCCTATGTATAAAGGAGTGTTTTAAAATATACCACACATCTATGGATTTTTAGGTTCATCATTTCACCGTGCTTCGGGGGTCTTGCTAATGCCACATAGCACCCACCATTCATTCCACCAGAATCTGAGCCGCAAAATTCAAAAATCACTCCTTCCCTTCTGAGTCCTGCCATGCACCCAACTGGTATTTTTTGGTCACATGTGAGGCATTGCCGTACTCGGGAGAAATTGGGGCACAGATTTTGGGGTGCTTTTTCTCCTTCATACCTTCTGAAAATGAAAAATTTTGAGCCAGAACTGCATTTTTGTGTAAAAAAATGTAATTTTTCATTTTCACTGCCCAGTTGTATAAAAATTGGTGAAACCCCTGGGGGTTTGAAATGTACACTATACCCCTAGATGAATTCCCTGAGGGGTGTAGTTTGCAAAATGGGGTCACTTGTGGGGGGGTTCCACTGTATTGGTGCTTGGGGGGTCTTGCTAATGCGACATAGCACCCACCAACATTCCACCAGAATTTGTGCTGCAAAATCCAAATATCACTCCTTCCCTTCTGAGTCCTGACACTTTTTGGTCACACATGAGGCATTGCCGTACTCGGGAGAAATTGGGGCACAGATTTTGGGGTGCTTTTTCTCCTTCATACCTTCTGAAAATGAAAAATTTTGAGCCAGAACTGCATTTTTGTGTAAAAAAATGTAATTTTCACTGCCCAGTTGTATCAAAATTGGTGAAACCCCTGGGGGTTTGAAATGTACACTATACCCCTAAATGAATTCCCTGAGGGGTGTAGTTTGCAAAATGGGGTCACTTGTGGGGGGGTTCCACTGTATTGGTGCTTGGGGGGTCTTGCTAATGCGACATAGCACCCACCAACATTCCACCAGAATTTGTGCTGCAAAATCCAAATATCACTCCTTCCCTTCTGAGTCCTGACACTTTTTGGTCACACATGAGGCATTGCCGTACTCGGGAGAAATTGGGGCACAGATTTAGGGGTGCTTTTTCTCCTTCATACCTTCTGAAAATAAAAAATTTTGAGCCAGAACTGCATTTTTGTGTAAAAAATTTAATTTTTCATTTTCACTGCCCAGTTGTACCACAATTGGTGAAACCCCTGGGGGTTTGAAATGTACACTATACCCCTAGATGAATTCCCTGAGGGGTGTAGTTTGCAAAATGGGGTCACTTGTGGGGGGGTTCCTAACTTTTAGCATCTTATGGTGCCTAGAAACCTACATGGTGCCTTAAAAATAATCTCATAAAAAGGAGGCTCCAAAATCAAGTAGGTGCTCCTTCTATTATGAAGCCTGTGGTTTGGTCAACGTGCACACTAGGGCCACATATAGGATATTTATGAAAACAAAAGAATTGGGGGAATCAATTTTTAGTCACATTTCTCTAGTAAAATGTACTGTGTTCCTTAGAAAAATGTATTAAAATTGCAAATCTGCAAAAAAAATGAAATTTTGAAATTTCACCTACACTTTGTTTTAATTCCTGTGAAACACCTAAAGGGTTAACAAACTTCCAAAATGCTGTTTTGAATACTGTGAGGGGTGCAGTTTTTGAAATGGTATCATTTATGGGGGTGTCTCACATACAAGTCCCTCAAAGTCACATCAGAACTGAACTGGTCCCTAAAAAAATCAGTGTTTGAAATTTTCTTGAAAATTTGAGAATTTGCTATTCATATTGTAAGCCTCCTAGTGTCCAAAAAAATGAAAAGGAAGTTGAAATAATGATGTCAACATAAAGTAGACATATGGTCTATGTTAGTTATTAACTATTTTGAGTGGTATGATTATTTGTCTCACAAGCAGAAAATTTAACATTTTGCAAATTGCTAAATTTTCCATTTTTTTCACGACATTTTGGTATTTTTCACAAAAAAACACAGACTGTATCGACCCAAATTTACCACTAATTTGAAGTACAATGTGTCACGAAAAAACAATCTCAAAATCACTGGGATAAGTAAAAGCAAAAAAAAGTTATCCCCACTTAAGTGAGACATGTCAGATTTGAAAAAAAGGGCTCTGTCAGGAACGCAAAAACTGGCTCTGTCAGGAAGGGGTTAATGAGATAAAATATTGAGCCAAAATGCAAGGTGTTTGCTAGTGCTAAAAATACAACTGGGTGGACTGGATACCACGTGACTGACATATATATCAACAAAGGACTTAACAGCTGGGCAACCCTGATCCCTACTATTGTAAAGCGCAACGGAATCTGCTGCGCTATATAAGAAACTGTAAATAAATAAATAAATAATCCCTTAGTGACACGTTTCGTCACGAAGACTTCGTTAGAGGGTGTGGCCACTGCACTTACTGGCTTGCTGTTCCTGTGGACCTCTGCCCCACTCCGGTCTCCTTCAGGCGCCTGCTCGCAATCCAGCGGGAGATCTGTCACGCCACGTGGTATCCAGTCCACCCAGTTTTATTTTTGGTATGAGCAAACAGCTTGCATTTTCGCTCAATATTTTATCTCATTTAAAAATGCACCATGAGGCACACCTTTTCCTGTGTTTTTTGCCTAGATATCTACCTCTCTGGATTCCAGAGGAATTGTTGTTGAAAGGTTGCTGCAGTCCCAATATACATGGACTTTGGTTTTGGCCGTTTAATCCTTCCAATACAAAGGACTCCTTTCTGGATGGTATAATTCTGAAAAATATGCTGTTTCTGCAAAAACCCTACCTACCAACACTGAATACTCTCCCGTTTTGGCATATTCAGTTGCAAGCTAAATATTCATCAATTTTATTTCTTCTAGCCCCAGAGCAGGTGCAAAAGTACCCACTCCCTTAATGACTTAGTACACAATTGAAAGTTTGCCAATTTACAAATTATTATTGGTGTGCAAAAAATATAGCCTCAAATTACCCCGAAATAAACTTTTATTTATGCACCGCTAATTTAATTTCAGAATTTATGTAAAAAAAAAATAGCTTTAATTTTTATGTTAAAAATACTTTAACCACCAATCCTTTTTTTTTTTTTTTCTACTTAACCATTCATAGCATCTATCTATGCCAATGTTTGGAATTTATTACATCAATTCATCTTTAGGATATAAAATAAATAAGTTGGAATCTCACCTTTTTTATATCACCCTCCATTGCATACGTGTACCAGAGCTGCTAGCCGGAAGTACATTGTCAAGACACACCCACATCCGGAATCCTGTTTAGACAGCTGGTGTGTGTATATATGTGTATATGTATGTGTGTATGTATATATGTATGTATATATATATATGTATGTATGTATATGTATGTATGTATGTATGTATATATATATATATTACACACACACTAAACCATTTACAAAGAAAGGAATCCTCTTCCAGTGAGCCGGATATATGTAATTTTACATCCATACATTTATAATCCTAATTGCAAAGGTCGGAATTTGCTAATCCAGGGATAAAATACAGTCCTTGCCAGGCAGTCCCTTTTTGTCTGCGGCTCTCAGAAGCCACAAAAGAAGAAAAACTGTGGTACTCTTTACCTAGAAGGGCGCCCGTCGTGGTGATCGCGGGTACATTTATGTCTGGCCGCGACGCGATGCCCGCGATTTCCCATTGAAACCCATGTTAAACATGGAAATCGCGTCGGTCGCGTCGCGGCCGGCCATAAATGTACCCGCGATGCCCGCGACGCGATGCACCCGATTTCCCATAGGAATCAATGTTAAATGGCCCGACCGACGCGATTTTACTGTTAAATGCCTCAATGGACCCGATGTGGGCATAGGAAACAATGTTAAATGGGCTACAGAGCCCAAATAGGCACAATTAACCCTTAAATGTCCCCCCAAATTTTTAACGCCACCCCACGATCCACGCCAACCCGAAGCGTGGCGAGCGCAGGCGGTACGCGTCCTCCGACCTTTTCATGCCCTACTATCCACGTCGGCGTGGAGTTGAGAATAGAATAGTGTGGCGAGCCACCGAGCCCGAAGCGTGGCGAGCGCACGCGGATACCTTCACAGTTATACGCGTCCCCTCGCGGGCTTCACAGGTGTCCGTGGCGACGCGGACACCTGTGAAGCCCGCGAGGGGACGCGTTTACCTGTGAAGGTATCCGCGTCCCCTCGCGGGGCTCGCCACGCTTCGGGCTCGCTGCGCTCGCCACACTATTCTATTCTCAACTCCACGCCGACGTGGATAGTAGGGCATGAAAAGGTCGGAGGACGCGTACCGCCGCCCCTCGCGGGCTCGCTGCGCTCGCCACGCTTCGGGTTGGCGTGGATCGTGGGGTGGCGTTAAAAATTTGGGGGGACATTTAAGGGTTAATTGTGCCTATTTGGGCTCTGTAGCCCATTTAACATTGATTCCTATAGCCAAATCGCGGGCATTGAGGCATTTTACATGAAAATCGCGCTCAATCAGCCTTTTTAACATTGTTCCCTATGGGAAAATCGCGGTCATCGCGGGCAGCAGATTTTTATGTACCCGCGATTTACCCGCGATGCCCGCGATTTTTACCCCCGACGCCCGCGATTCCAATCGCTGGCGCCCTTCTAGGTAAAGAGTACCAAAACTGTTGACTTGTATATAATAAAAGCTTGTTGTGTTTTGGCTTCATGGAAACTTTTTAGCACTAATATTTCATTTCTCTTAAAGTCTGCAGCAGCATCTCTACTTGCAAATACTTCACCATTGACCCTCATGACATCACCACTATCTGTAACCAGCCCAAATGTGACAACGGCCTCGCTTAACCCATTTGGCATGTTGGGTGGACTTGTCACCATGCCATTCCCGTTTCCTTTGGAGCTGCTCAGTTTTGGGAGTGACACTTCTGGTGCAGTAACATCCCCGGGTTCTACCTCAGCAGCTTTTCACCACAATCTCTCACAGAGTAAGAGCTTCTTCTTCTTTTTTCTTTTTTTTTTTTTTTTTTTGTGTGTAAGCTGATTTTATTAATGTTGACTATTGAACTAATTTTATAAAATGACAGGTCTGAAACATCAAATTATTATATATATATATATATATATATATATATATATATATATATATATATATATATATATATATATATATATATATATATATATATATATATATATATATATATGTATGTATGTGTGTATATATATATATATATAATATTTATATTAATTTAACACCTTTTTATTGTAGAATTTTTAAATTCTTTTTAATAACAGATTTGGCATATTTTAGATGGTTCAAACGCCTCACTTAAGAAAATTCAATGTCCAGTGTGCTTTTTATTAACCATTCAAGAAAACTCATTGCAATAATTAGAACAGTAGAATCTATAAACATTCTGATTTTTATTTAGCCAATATCAACTAATAGAACTAGTCCCTAAAACAGTTGTGTTGAAAGAAATCAAACTGAACCTAAAATCTAACTTACTCTCTAGTCACTTTTTCTATCTTGCACACACAGATTTACTAAAAGGGTTACAGACGACTGCTACGCACACACCCACGATATCTCACTCCAGTTTGACTCCTCACTTGCAACAAGCATTCACAGGTAAGGAGTACTAACTATTTAATCCCAATTCTTGCACCTTGGTATAATTTTCAATTTAACATATTTTACAATAAACTATAAACCTGTATTGTGTCCATTTTCATATATTTACTTTATTTTTTATTATTCATTCTCTTTGTAAAAACCCAAAGTATGTTATTTTTTTGTGTGTATACCATTTACCATGTAAGGCATCTTAGCTTAGTAATTCAGAAATTTACGAATATGCTTTAGTAGAATGAAAAAATATAGTTGGGTATCAAGATACACTGCACCAATACTACTTGGAACAGGGCTGTATTGGGACCATAATTTGTCTTGCCCCTACGAGGAAATGTGACCACCTAGGAAGAAGAGTGGTTCTCAAAACATCCTAAGGTGCTGTGTAGGTTTTCTCATATGCACACTATGGCTCACACCAAATGCAGCACTGGTTCCACTCTCTAGACCCTGGGTGTCAGTACGCACATTCTTAAGGCCCCCAGACATTGAGGCGATTTGGTCCGATTTTGGCCGATTGCGACCAATCGGCCCCTTAAATCGGACCAAATCGCCTCTCCCTGACATGCAGTTGGGTCCGATGCACGGTCCCGTGCGCATCGGACCTGGCTGGCCATCCGACAACCCGTTCTGGGGCGGGTGGGAAGCAGGGACGCATGCGATCCATCACAACGGATCGCATGTGTCCCTGCCGCCGGGAAGGTCCTGGCGGCTCGCACTCTGTTGGGTGTCCGTACACTGCTGCGAGACGTCGCAGGCAGTGTATGGGCACCTTTTAGGTACTGCTGACCACTGAGTAGCGCACACTTTAATTTTGAAGGGCAAATGGACCCTCAGACCACTTAACATGTCACTTCAATTCTTCATATCCAAGTAAAAGAAGGACAACTAAACTACCTGTACATAAATAATGCAAAACGTAACACCTGCCAATTTGGCCATTTCACCCAGTACATACTTTTAGGTACAATGGTTTATAGTACACCCCTTGCTGCAAGGATTGTATTAATTAGGTCATGGAGTTTTAAAAAATGGTGTGGATGCTTTGCTAAAACAGCCAAGCTGGAAGTCAGTGTGCAGATGTGTCCTCATACACCTATACTCATTACGCCATGCATCGTGCGATTCATGTTGTGAGTGAGCAGCCAGGTCCTATGCTGAAATAACATTGGGTACCCTATTTTTTATTTGCTGAAAATTTAACCTGCAGTACAAAATAATGTGAATAAGAGACACAAGGAGACTGCTAGTAAATTTTGATAGTTTTTTTTATATGATGATGATGATACCCCCCAATAAAACATTGCCAATGTTGATCCAATGGGATCTCCTGATGAAAAACTCTATTTTTGCTGAAAATAAACAGGTTCAGTGAATTCTGTGTGATTTTTGGCTGGGCTGATTATTAGAGCTAGACCTTGGGCAAGACCTGACCTGTGATCCATAAACTTTCATTCAATGACTGCAAAGCTGACTCAGTCCTGCATTGTGTCACTTTCCTCATTATTGATGCCCTTGCACCTTCCTCAACAGTATGAACTTTCGAGTTGTATGGTTTGTGCCAGAAGGGTTTAACTGCTATATCTATATCTAGAGATAGAGATATTTATTTATATTACTCCTCTTCCCAAAGGCTTCTTGAAATGAAACAAATAGCAAATAGATTGTATTTTAACTGTATGACCTATTTTTGTGTTAAAAAAAAAAAAACACAGTTTTTTTTTATATATTCAAGGTCAAATCATGTGGACTTTAAAATGTAGAAATTCTTGTTTAAATATAAAAAATTTTTATGGCCTCAACTTTGAAACCAGACTAACATGAAAGTTCTACAACAAATGGAAGCATAGTTCGGATTTTTTAGTTGACCTCGCAATTTACATGTTACATGAACACCTTGTATCACTGAAGGCTAAAATATTACATATTAAAGTTGTTTTTTTTTTACCCTCTACCATCCTAGCAAAATTCATGAAAATCTTAGATGGTCTGGTTGGAAGTTTTGATTTACTATAGATTGACCCAAGCTGGAATCCAACATGACCATCTGTTCAATGTTTCACACAGTCAAGGTCAAGAAGTCTGTGTGGGTGTGGTTTTTTTTTTTTTTTTTTTTTTTTTTTTTTTTTCAGGGAGAGTAACCATTTTCAGACATGTAGCCCTCCCTCCACTCACTCAATCAGGCAGTGCTAGAGGGGAACTACAGGCGCCATTGCAAGCCACATTCTGCACAGACCGGACCTTGTGTAGCTGCAGATTCCTAATTGTCTAGCTACAGCTTCTGCCCCTCTCATGTGTTCACCTCTGGATCTGGCCCTAAGCCACCACTAACTGTGCAGATAGTGAACAGTGAAGGTTCCTGGGTCCCACAGTGTTAACATCAGGGTTGTAAGCGGTTCCAGAGGACCGGGGCACTAGTCTCTAAAGTTTTTTTAGTTTCCCATCCTGCCTGGTTCAGTTTTTTTGTTGGTGCCTCAGGTAATCCCAAGCTTTTTATTTTTAACGTTTTGATTTTACACTGAGCTAAATATTTCCAGAGTCCAGCTGCAAGGTTGAAATTTAAAAAAAAAAAGCGGAGGTACTATTATAAATATTAGTTTACATGCACACTCTCACTTAAGATTTTGTGAGTGACCTAAAAGGGGACATTCCCCATCCTATAGAAACTTCATATAACAATGTATATCATCCCACTGTATCAGTGTTACGTGAAGATCTTTTTGTACCTTCTCTTGTGCATGTACAGCTTCTAAGAATCTCCTAAAGAAGAAATAGACAAAACGTTCTGCACTAGGGAAGTAACATCCTATTTACTTAGTGCTCACAATCAAGGTTATAGGGTTTTTTTTTTCAGTATAAATTTGTGAAGGTGTCCAAATTTCGCATGGAACCATTGCAGACCATAGTGTTGACCATGGAAACATAGGATTACAATGCCTATTTGCATGTTCCCATTGCTCCATGACATCAACAGTCTCTCCACTTTGCCATCCTGACTCAACACTATCAATTCCCCACCCCCCCCCTACTCCTTTGGGTTGGCCACTGCACACAGTACCTTCACAAAGTTAATGGCAGTCATAACTGCTTCTTTGCGACGTCAGGACATCAGAGTAATTCCCTACTTGGAAGACCACCTACTCCTAGCCAATTCACAGGAGGTACTCTTCAGTCACCTCCAGATTACAAAGGACATCCTTCAGAGACATGAGTGGCTGGAAAGTCAGCTCTGTTACCTTCAAAACAGATGTTCTATCTAGGAGCCCTGTTGGCCCCCGATGTTCAGCATCCATTTCTACCTCTGGACAAGTGTTGGCAGCTGCAGACAAAAACTCTCAAATTCCTCCATCTTCCTAGGGTCACAATTCATCAAGCTCTGCAGATTGTCTGCCTTATGGTGTCAATGTTCGATTATGGTTGAGTTGGCGCAATTCCATTTGTGGTTTTTGCAAAGGCTGATACTGACCAGATGGGATGGTCGGACACAACATCTCAGGTCTGGCACCATGTGCCTTATTATGGTGGTGCAAACAACCTTGACCCGGTGGCTCAGCGAGACTCAGTGGGACGCCACTTTTCGCTTCCTCAATGGACCCTTCTCACCACAGACAATAGTCTGCGAGGTTGAGGGGCTGTAGTAGAATCCCAATCCTTGCAAGGAAGGTGGGCTCTGGCAGAATCACAACTGTCAATGTCTTAGAACTGAGATCAGTCTACAATGCTCTACAGCTGTCACAGGATCTGCTGTAGTTTGCTCCCAAACTTTTCCTCCACATGAACTCCTGTAGATAGGATTGTAAGTGGTGCCTTGCAGTGCCACTGTCTTTTTCGCCATTTGGCGGCTCCCACATCCGCTCGATGTTTTGGGTGTGTACCCCTGAGTCAGGGTCCACAAAATTGTAGCAGTGATTCACCCTGCAATGTTTGTACCCTGCCTGCTGCAGTTCTTGGGTATTATATGCCTTCCAGCAGTCGGAATAGATGACGGACCCGGGAGCAACATTTGTATTGATGGCAGACCTAAGGGTCGTGGTGTCTCGCCTTTCACCGGCAGTCAGGAAGCAGGCCCCTGTCTCTGCATATGCCACTGAATACCCATTGCTGGGGCAGCATCCTCCCAACCTTTTACTTCCTCTTGACAAAAAGGGTCTCATCCACCTCCACCACCAACCCAGGGCCTCCAATTTGGGTCTGCGGCTGTGAAAGCAGATCCATGGTGCAGGACTCCTTCAGGAGTCCGTTATACTGCGCCATCGTCTTAATAGACATATTTTGCTCCCTCTGGTAGTACTGCACACTGGTAAGCTCCTGTGCCCAGGAGTAGAGAAACCGGACCAGGGTAAGGAACGGCATCCAGGGAACCAGTGGTCTGCTTGAATGCTGACCTTCTTGCGGCAACACTTGATGTGGCAGCACCACGTCCCTTTCTTGACAGAGAGCCTCATCGGATGTCCGTTAACGCAAGTCTGCGTAACGGGCAGCAATTGCTTTTCTTGAAAAAAAAAAAACAGCACAGCCTCCTCCCTCTGATGTAGGCAGGGTAAACATCAACATCTGCTTACCTGCCATCTGCCATGCCTGCGCTGTGCACACCAGTCACTGGAACAACTCTGAGGTTATTTGGTGTCAGTGATGGATGCTACTCAGTGAGTGACCGGGAGCAGTTACGCAAGTTCTGACTGACTATGCTATTTGCGTAGCTTAAGCTTATTCCCAAAGCATAGATACGGTAACTGACAAACGTCGATCAGTATTTTATGCATATAAACTACTGGGATCGCATCGCATGGCACTAAAACGGGACATGCGATGCAATGCGTTTTTCCTTCCGCAAGCGTACGTATGTAAATTGGGCGCCTGGCTACTACAGAAGTACCTATAATATAAAAAAATCTGTGTCCTTAATTAGGAATAGCCACTCAATAATATTTAGTCTAAAGCTTATACTCCCTTTCTGACACAAGGTTATAACAATTCTGATTATGATGCTCAGTCTGTTTGCCCTGTTTTTTTGTTATTTCCAATACCACTCATTACCGGTATCATTGGTTTAGTCAACCTCTAAAACCTTTTTATTTTGGTTATATTGATCATATGGACCAAAAGTGTCTTTGTAGAAAACACGTAAGTACGTCGTTTTTCAGTATGGACTTTGTACTTAATGGTTATTATGTATATAGGAGTCTAGTACAACATTGTTCTCTTTGAAAATAATGTAGGTGTCCTTCTGATTCCTATGACATTTTGGATTTGTTACATTATCTACATGTTTAGAACTTGGATGCAGATCTACACAAACAACTGCTTGATAGCATGTTATCTTTAGTGAAGGATTATTCTACCTTTATAATGCAATAACCTATGTACTACAGGTTGAGTATCCCTTATCCGAAATGCTCGGGACCACGAGCATTCCGGATAAGAGAATATTCAGTTTTTTTTTTAGCCATACTTACCTGCCCCTGGTAGGTCCCCGATGGTCCCTCGGCGTCCATGGAGTCCTCCGGCGTCCACGGCAGGCCACCAGCACCGTCTCCGGCGTCTCCAGCGGTCCCAGGAGTGCTTTGCGCAAGTTCCCAGGTGCGCCGGTGACGTCACCGGCGCGCGCTCTCGCGCAAAGCACTCCTGGGACCGCTGGAGACGCCGGAGAGGATGCTGAAGGCCTGCTATGGACGCCGGAGGACTTGGTAAGTATTAAAAGAGGGTTAGGGGGGGAAAATTTTTTTTTTAATTATTCCAAAAAAACACGGTTTTTGGAATAATTCGGATACGGGATGCCCGACCTGTACAAACAAAACCATAAAATAGTTTTGCAAAAAAACCTGCTGTTGCTACAATTATGTTTTGGGAGATCTACATTAAGAACACACTCTGCTTTGCATTACTTGACAAATAAGGAACGCATCTAAATCAGGGCTATTGAACATATGCCGCCCTCCAGCTGACTGTTTTAACATGCATTAATATCAAAATTGTGGCACGGCATGTTGAATGGCCCTGGATTACATCATACTTCTAGACCTACTTGTCAATATAGCTATGTCTATCTTGGTGGCATTGTTAATTGAACTACTGTTCTTATTGATGTCTTTTTGTTTTGTTTTCTTAAGATGGAGGTCAAAGTAAAGTGGACTCCAAAATGCAGCGTAAAAATCCATGACATCTGATCAACAGGACTAAGTGGACAAGTTGATGATTTTTTTTTTTTATTAGGATTTATTCTTCTGATTGGCAGCAAGAGCCCTATTGGAAAGTGCTCCGTTGGCAGAATTAGCTGCCATGTCCTGTCTATGTTTACATGACTCTGATCTCAAGTACTGTGGAGAACAGAATGAATACTTGATCAAAACAAGGAGGAAAGCAGCAGTAGACTGATTTTGTGCATGGCTGGCTATAAGATGGTGCTATGAAGCCACAGAGGATATCTTTTAGAGCAAGTGATGGGGAGGAAGCTTCCCACTGCAATGTTATATAATCACTGGGCTAAATGATTGTTTTATATTTATTTTTGTCGTAAACAACAAGAAATGTATAAGTTTGCATTCCATTATTTTGCCGAGGATTTCAGAATAATATTGCTGGCAAATAGTTGTAAATAAAATACAGAAAACACTTCCCCCACCCTCAAAAATGTAAAATATATTTGTGAAATGTGAGTATGAATTTGACTAAAGGTGAATTTTTTTTTTTTTATTATTCATTTTGTAACACCTACGACTTTGATATCAAAATCATGCTTTTTTTATATTGGGAACTCTAAATTGTCCTTTTGACAGATGTTTTCTGCATCAGGGAACAATTAAAGTAGCATTATGGGGCAGATTGTGGCATATCTTTATGTATGTAATAGTTTTGTTGAGCGCTAATAGTTTGTACACTGGTTTAGCAGTTCTCAAGCCTTGAAAAAAGCAGTATTATAGTGTAACAGGTTTAGCCAACAATGAGCCTTTATTTTCAGTCTCCACTCATGTTTAAACACTTTTTTTTCCCCATTTTTTTGTGATCATACTAATTTGGTTAATGTCCATCCTTCCTTAAAACATTAACCCAAGGCATTTAAATGAACGTCTAAATGTATGTACCATCACGTATTATACATTTTTAGTGTTTTTGAATATATTGAGGTTCATGTCGCCTGTTTTATTGTAAGATGTAGCTGAAAACTATTGACTTATATTATCTTCATATATTGCAGAGTGTTTTACCAATTTGGATGCAGTGCATCATTTAGTAGTAAGATTCGGATTAAAATTAAATTTCCATTCTGTATGATTGAAACACTGAAAGTAAATTTATATAAACAAGCGTTTTTAAGCACAATTATATTTAAAAAGGTTTTTCAGGACTTTACTGGTACTGAAAATATTTGACATAAATGCAACATTTGGAAAATAGATTCCTAGGCATGGTAAAGTCCATAACCCCTGGAAAGGACAATTGGTCATTGCAATTAGCCTCTTGGCTACTTTTTGTTTCTTTTTTTTTTTTTTTTTAACCAAACACAAGGTTCACACATTGGTTATAAAAAAACAAACAAAAAAAAAAACTCCCAAACTGTTCAATAACTTCTGCGTTAAAGTTGGTAACTATTAAAAAAAAAAAAAATTAAAAAAATTTGCAATACAACTTACATTTTAGTGTTTTTAATAATTATAACGTATTGCATATTATCTCTAAAATTGTATGCCAAATTAATAAAAAAAATAAAAGACTGGTTGTGCAGGAAGCGGATCTAATAGTCTCTAGCCTTTTAGAAATGTGTGGCAACCTTGTCTCCCAAGCATTTAAGAAATAGGACTCATTTAGTAGGAAATTTAATTGAATATACCATGAGTATCACTATTGTCCCCCATCTTCTAAAACTGGATGAGTTTACTGGCTATTTTACCAACATGACAGTGTGAAAGCTTAGTCTGGTTTAACTTTTTTTTTTTTTACAATTTTTAACCTTACCCTGTTAAAACGAGACATTTCGCATATTGGTTTTACTCTGCATCTTATAGCCAGTCAAGCAGAACTGTATTTTACATGTAGTAAGGCAGTGAGTAACATTCATAATCCATTAAAACTATGTGAGGACCCACCTCAGCTGCTAAGATTGCAGTGTGTAGTTTTGGACAACCATACATTCATCCATATTGCTGCTATAGCTCAGATTATCTTGGCTGTTTTTAGAATTTTTTTCATTTTCTTCATCTATAGATTGCTAACATTTAGTGTTTATATTTGCCAGCATTTCAGGTTTGTCTACCCTGTCCCGATGGCTTACAATTACTGTGCCCATCGTCTTAATGCACAAAAGTTGTCATTTAACTGTTTTTGGAGGTGGATGGAGGTGATTTTCTGTTTTATTAGAATCAACAAACTGATTACTTGTAATGTTATTTCTGTACCAGAACAGGAAATTAACAGAATGCTGCTTTTTAAGAAAGACCGGTTGAAACTGTATGAATTAACAATGCTTGCTTTATTTAATGAGTAATAATAAGATACAGTTGGCTCTAATATATTTTCCAATATTTTTTATTTCCACTTTAGAAACCAGGTCCTCTGTTCCATACAATTGTATTCAGAATTAACCATTTAAGTGCCTTTTATTTCCCGTACTTGTATTTAAATTTTAAAGGTGCCACTTCTCATAATTATTCATTTGACAGTTGTCTGTCATTTGTAAAGACTCTCCTGTAAAACTAAAGCAATAGCTTTTATTTTGGAAATTATTTAAAGAAAAAAAAAACACGATTGCCATAATTATACAATTTCCCTTTTATTGTCTTTATTTTTGTTTTGTTCTGTCTGGGTGTGTGTCTGTTTATTGGTGTTTTTAATGGGTAGACTGTGCCTTTTCTGGCAGTAGGGAGTCTGAAGTCATGAAAGACCCAGACAGTCCTGAAAGTAAAACCCTGTTGACCATTACAGTGTGTTTGTTTTTTTTAGGGATGGGAAGGGGGTCTAGATATGTTGAAAGGGGTGGGATGCTCTGGAGAAATTTAGTATTTAAAATTAAAAACAAAACAAAAACTTTGAAGCTCTATTTTGTTGTGTGTGTGTTTTTTTTTTTTTAATGGATTTTTTCGATACACAGCACTTTATCATTATAGATTGATTCCTGTATTGTTTGTATTTGTTGCAATGTACTTTTATTTTTTATTTTTGTGGGGTGGGGGAGGTTCTAAATTTTACTGTTTCATTCTAGTGCCACACAGCATGTGTAAGACAGAAAAGGTTCCTCCCTCTTTTTTGTATATGCAGCTATGTGGTCTTGGCCAAGAGTTATCAGGTTCTTTAGTGAAGTCCTTTGTCAGTTCTGCTTGGGTACAATAAAAGATTTTCCCTCTTTTAGAGAGGATTTCAGAGAACATTCCAGAATTGTAAAATTTTGTCCAGTAAAGGGGCCTTCACACTGGGATATTTACTAAACATTCTAAAGGATGCTAGAAAGCGTTGAACGCACAGCAATGTGTCAAGGTGTCCATATATGGTACACTATTCCTGTGCATTTTGAACTAGATCACACCGCATGCGGTTTGCGTGCGATTCGATTGGGGCCTAGTTAAAAAAGTTAGTTTATGTGCAATGGGATGCCCGCGGGAGCCCGCATTGCACAGTACCCTCGCATGGTGTATGGGCACCATCAGATATGTGTGCTGAGCAATCTGTCAGGGCCAGTGTCCTCAGTGAGGACACTGGCCCTGACCGATTAATATCAGCATGCTGGATATTAATTGCTGGGCGATAACGAAATGTGGTGCTGCCAATCACTATTTGTCTATACCAGAATGTCAGCAGTTATGTCAACACCAGGAAAATATTGACCTTATTTATTTCAACATCAGTGTTAGGATAGACTTGCCTTAAACTACCAACATTCTAACCATGTTATTTCATAATTATCGACATTCTTAATGTCAACATTATAACCATGACCTATTGTGCTTTACATAATCACTTTAGGAATGTCTACCCATTTGATCATCTTCTGTTGGTTAGTAAAAGACTTTAAGAGGTTGTAGCAAGCCTCATAAAGTTTATAATCAATGATTTTATAGATTGGAACTTGTTTTAAAACACCCCAGAATAGTCTGAATGTGTAGGACATGTCTACATTGTGATCTGATTGATGGCAGAAATGTAACTTATCCTGGGTTGCCTGGACTGCAAATGCAGAAGCTTTTTTTTAGGTGCCTATACACCAATGCAGGGGTTGCCAACCAGTCAAGATAGAGTCAAATATATGTGTAGGGCTATCCCTGAGCTAACATCATGCATGTGCCAAAAATGTGGGGTGGCCTTGGGTCTGTTAGGCCATTGCCCTGGTATAAAATACATTGAAAAAGCCAGATGCAACATACAATACATTGAAAGTAAAGGGGAGAAGGGAGCGCTTGTGCTATGAACAATAATAAAAAAACAATGATGTGCTTGCCTGTGGAGAAAAAAAGGGGAGGGACAGGGAGGTAGGGATATGTAAAATACTTGGGTTTTAAAAAGCCTGTTTGTTTGTTTACAGCCCTTCCGTGGCTTGTTTTAAGAGGATGCGGGCAGGCGGTTCCGGGGACACACAGTGACGGCGTCTAGCTACACTTTACCTACAATACCTTGGTATCTTCTTCTTGGGTCCGTGCAGCGTCCGTCTGATGTTTTTTTCTGCGTCTTCTGTCTCCCTGTTGCCGCGATGCTCCGCTGTAGTGAGGCCGGAAGTTCGGATCGCGTACTTCCGGTATCGGTACGGGACTCCCGGCGCACACCTCCAACGCGTTTCGAGTGATAACTTTGTCAAACGCGTTGGAGGTGTTCACCAGGAGTCCCGTACCGATACCGGAAGTACGCGATCCGAACTTCCGGCCTCACTACAGCGGAGCATCGCGGCAACAGGGAGACAGAAGACGTAGAAAAAAACATCAGACTGACGCTGCACGGACCCAAGAAGAAGATACCAAGGTATTGTAGGGAAAGTGTAGCTAGACGCCGTCACTGCGTGTCCCCGGAACCGCCTTCCCGCATCCTCTTAAATAAAGTCACGGAAGGGCTGTAAACAAACAAACAGGCTTTTTAAAGCCCAAGTATTTTACATATCCCTCCCTCCCTGTCCCTCCCCTTTTTTTCTCCACAGGCAAGCACATCATTGTTTTTTATTATTGTTCATAGCACAAGCGCCTCCCTTCTCCCCTTTATCAAATTCCTTAATCTACAGAGGAGCAGCTGAAAACAAGCGCAGTGATACATAATTTTTCCAACATTGAAAGTAAGATTTATAAAGTAAACCACTCCCCCTTCAGGCCAACATTATCCTTCATTCCAGTAGCCCTTTATGTGGCACGCCAACCTCCCCATGTCACCCATTTATATGGTCACTAGCCCTTTGTGTCACATTTTCCTTAATTGTAATGAGCTCAGTATGTCAGGGTGGATTAGTGCATCCTTTAGCCAGAAATCTCTTCAGGGTTATAGACTGAGGACCCCCAGAAGGCTCTTGAAAATGGCATTCGCGTACTTGTTACCTAGCATGGCGCCCAGCACAGGTGATCGCATACCTTAACTTATGGTATGCGATTGACACGACCGACGCAATTTCAGGGCTATTTTTAGCCTTTTCCCCGACAATTAACCCCTTCCCGACATTGCCTTTTATGCTAATTTTTTTTTTTTTTTCCTCCTTGCGTTCAAATAAGCGTAACTTTTTTAATTTTCCGGCTATATAGACACATGAGGGCTTTTTTTTTGCGGGACAAGTTGTACTTTGTAATGGTACCATTTACTATACCGTATAATATTCTGGGGAATCAGGAAATAATTCAATGTGGGGTAAAAAAAAAAAAAAACGCCATTCCACAATTTTGCGCTGGTTACGGTTTTTTTGGAGTTCATAGTTCGTTTAAAATGATGGGTTATCTTTATTCTATGGGTCGTTACGATTCTGGTGATACCAAACTTATATAGTTTTCGTTATGTTTTACCACTAAAAAAAAAAATCGCAACTTTTACGGTTTTTCTGATTTGCGTTGCGTCGCCATGTTCTGCGGCTTATAACTTTTTTATTTTTCCACCTACGGACCTGGGTGAGGGCTCATTTTTTGCGGGCTGAAGTGTACTTTTTAATTAATTTAATTATGGGATATGGGCGACTTTCTGATCTCTTTTAGTTATTTTTTTTTGGGTACGCGATGCGACCAAAAAATGTAGTTTTGGCGTTTGGAATTATTTTCCGTTTACGCCTTTAACCGTGCGGGATAACTAATGTTATATTTTAATAGATCGGACTTTTAGGAACGCGGCGATACCAAATATGTTTTTTTTTTTTATTTTTTATTTATTTTTATTTGTGAAATGGGGAAAGGGGGGTGATTTGAACTTTTAATATTTTTTTATTTTTTTTTTATTTTTAAACTTTATTTTTTTTTTTTTTTTACTTTTACTACAAGGCCCCCTAGTGTACTTGACCACTAGGGGGCGCGATCGCCTGTACTAGGTTCAGCCATAGAGCTCTATGGCTGAACGTAGTGATTTTATGCACTTCCTATTACATCCTGCCTGAGGCAGGATGTAATAGGTATGCATACACGGCCAGCACAGGGATCTACATTAGACCCCTGGCTACCATGGCAACCGATCGGCACCCTCCGATCTCGCTGCGGGGGGCCCCGATCGGCGCCGGAGGGGGGCGCCCCCCCTCCGATCAGCTATTTAAGCACTGCGGTCGCTTTGCCCGCGGTGCTTAAAGGGTTAAACGGCCACGATCGGCGAACTCGCCGCTCGTGGCCGTGAGAGCAGGGACCTGGCTGTAATATACAGCCATTACCTGCTCTCTGTCAAGCCAGCTCACTCCGTGAGCTGGCTTGATTCCCCCGCACCCGACATATGACGTAAATGTACGTCATATGTCGGGAAGGGGTTAAAAAATCGCGTCCAACGCATGCCTTAAGTTAAGGCATGCGATGCGACGGACCCGATTTTTTATTGTATACCCACCCTTATGGGTATTTTACATGTGAAATGCCCCCCCCCCCTCCATTGTTAATGCCACCCCACGATGAACGCCAACCCGAAGCGTGGCGGTATGCGTCCTCCGACCTTTGGATAAATATCCATGTCGGCATGGAGTTGATTTAATATAGTGTGGTGAGCTGCACTCGCCACGCTGTGGGGTGGCGTTAACAATGGGGGGGGGGGGGCATTTGACCCATCAGGGTGGGTATACAATGAAAATTGGGGTCTGGGGGGCATTTAACATGTAAAAATTGCATCGATCGCATCGCATCGCATGCGATGCGATCAAAGCAATTTTTTTTAGGACCCAATGGATACAATCAAAATCGCAGGCGCCATGCTAGGAAACAAGTACCGGCATTTGTCAAAGGGCTTCTACCATTTTCGCACAATGGAGGGAAGAGATGGGTCACTTTTGCATGCCACTTCTGACACTGGTTAGTCAGCACACTATCATGTACACCGCTCATAAGGCCAGATTCTTGGTGGAGGCTGTGAGGATCAGGAGATGCATGTAAAGAAAGATAGCTGCATGCGGCTCAAGAGCCACGACTTGGCCACCGCTGCACTAGTGCAGCTTTGGCACTTTTCACCCAATGTCGACAGATCGGGTGATAAGTGTCAAACCGCATGTTTTTTATCTCTGCACATTGGATCGGAGCCAGAGATTGCATGAGTGGCCACCAAGATTTGTCAGATCTGGCAGCCCTTTCTGGGATTGCGTAAGATACAATGGGGCAGATGTATTAAGCCTGGCGAAGAGATAAAGTGGAGAAAAAGTGGAAGGAGTTAACGCACCAGCCAATCAGCAGTGTTTGAAATATGACAGTTGGAAGTTGATTGGCTGGTGCGTTATCTCCTACCACTTTTTCTCCACTTTATCTCTTCGCCAGGTTTAATACATCTGCCCCATTGTATGCATAAGGAGTGCATCCGATATATCCTATGCAGTCCTGCTGCCAGGGATAGTGTATGACCTGCCAAGGTGGCATATGCGGGCCTTTAATATAAAGGTATGATGTACTAAGGATTTTGGCATGGCGATGAGAACCAGGATAGCCAGTTGGCAAACACACACAATGTTTTGCTTTACCTGTACATTTAGGAGATAGTGCCTGTTGTATAGATAAGCACTATTCTCGGTTGGTCTCAGCTCTTTGTGTACATTGTGTAGCACCTAGGCCATTTAGCCATGTCTGTTTAGACTGTAAAGGGCTACTCTTCTGGTGTGTACACATGGTCGATTAGTCTTGCTATTCAATCCCGATGCGATCAGATCACATGGCAAGCCACCCGACATTCATGCGATTTTGACTATATAATGCAGTTCTGCACTATATAGTCATTGCTGCCCTGTTTATCTGGGTTTCGCTGTGTCCTGTCCCGGGAGCGCGCATCGGGATCGCAAGGTAAAAATCTGTGTGATCTGCACGCGATCCCCATGTGATTTTGACTATAGAGTCAAAATCTCATGCTGGATTGTACAGTGTGTACACACCATTATTTCATGCCACTGTTATGATGTTCACACACAGTGCGATTTTTTTTTTATTTTTTTTTTTATTTATTTTTTATTTTTTTTAGTTCAAATTGCATAAAGTCTAGTTCAAATCGCAGTGTTTGTTTAGTTTCCCTTGCAAAGCAATGCATGCTCCCATGTAGTTAAAATCACAAGGCAAAATAGAAAATAGTATGTATTGAGTTGCATGCTATTGTAGTCAAAATCTGGTGTAGTGCAAATCCGTGTGTACAGTTCTAAAATTACATAGCACACATTGGGGCAGATGTATTAAGCCTGGAGAAGAGATAAAGTGGAGATAACTTGGAAGAGTTAACGCACCAGCCAATCAGCTGTGTTTGAAATATGACAGTTGGGATCTGATTGGCTGGTGCGTTATCTCCTTCCACTTTATCTCCAGTTTATCTCTTCACCAGGCTTAATACATCTGCCCCACTGTATAGGCTCAAATTGCACCTAGCACACATCATGGTGTGGGCATAATTTACGACTTGTTTGCAAAGAAGTAGAACTATCTGGGGAGGTGCTAAGTAAAAAATCTGCAATATGTCTAACACAGTGCTTCCCAAACATGATATTCAAGGCACTCTAACAGTCAATGCTTTACTGATATCTATGCTAGTGCATTGGTGACTTAGGGGATGCTTCTGGTTGGTTTGCAACAGCAAACTCCTCTTTAATGGACAAAACTATGTGTGGCTGATGTAACCTGCGTGAGTTATTTTATTTCTGTTCAGAGTAAATACTGCCTGCTGTATTCTTACAGTTCAATTTTTATTTCAGTTTGAACACACCCCACCCATCAGCCCCATCTGCAATGCACATGGTTTTGTCCATTAAAGGAGTTTGCTTTTTCAAAAGCAATCCGAATCATCCCCTTAATTTGTATGGGAGAGGTTTTTGGGTAGGTATGGCGCTTTTGTCTGAATTCTCCATATCTGAGTGCTGGGGTTGGTCTTTTCAACCAATTACCTCTTGACCACTGGGATGTTGTACTGTATGTATCCCTCCATACCAAACAAATGACCAGAAAAGTGCGGTGCTGGTAAATCGAATAAGATTTCAATAAAACCCATTAAAAAATACAGTAATTCAAATATCTCATCTCTCCCAAGTGTGATTTGATCTGATCGGTGTTGCCACATATTGTATAGTGTGTATGGGGCTTTAAGCTGGGTACGTGCCTAACAATTTGTCCAATCTAAGACAGCAAAAAAAATGGAGGTAAACAATGGTTATCCCAAAAGCGTAGTGCGGCATTAGAGAGGAATCCTACATCTCTATTTTTCATTCATATGTATGCCTTGCTGTGAGAAAAATCACCATCAAAACGCTGGTTGATCATGGAACATTTTATTGAAAAGAACACTTCACGAACATATTTTATTTAACTTTATTAATGTTTCCACAAGAGGCATCCTTCACCTTCCCATTTTTTCAAATTTATCCAATCTGTCTGGTGAAAAAAAAAAGTGTGATAGATTGGACCATATTCTTCAAAATGCTCGAAAATGGACAAAATTGAACGTTCTGATTATATTTGTTAATTCAAGAGGATTTAACCAATTTGTCTCAATGACTATTGTCTCTCCCCCCCCCCCCCCCAGGTGTGTATCTGGTTTTAGTAAATCTCCAGATACTATAAAAAGGTTGAACATGAAAAGATCGATATAAGGTTTTTTTTTTTCACAGATTTTTTATGTCAATATCCACTGTCGACATGGACCCTCAGTGTCACAAGTACCCTTGCAAGGCTCACTTCACTCGCGATGCTTTGGGCACGATGCTTCACTACACTGGGCACACTATTTATATTCTCTCTATGCCCACATGAATGGTGATGTAAGAACAAGAAGGGTTCAATGAAAAAAAAAATCATAAATATTGACCCTGTCAACCTATTGCATGTCAAAATTTTAGGGTTGACCTATTGACTATAGACTCTAGATCTGTCAACTGGAACTAGAGCCACTGACTGCCTCAACAGGGGACTCTAACTCACAGGGTAGAGGTAGCTGCCGGGCAGCCACAGCTGAAGGGAGGACAATTCATGTGCTGCAAATATATCCGGACAGAAGTTGGTAGAGCTGATAAGAAATGAACAAACAAATACCCAGATGGGTGAATCAGGCGCAACTTTACTATATAAAAAAAGGAAAAATATAACTCCAATCCACAGCTTAGAAAGCTGCTCCCAAAAAAAGACTAATGAGTCTTTGTAACAGTACAAAATACAAAAGAATGAAAGAGAGCGCACTGTGTTGATCTTTGTTATTATTTTACTTAATAATTATTTAATACATTAAATACACAATAAGTCAAAACTAAGGGCCCATAGTGGTGATAGTCGGATGTCTAATATTTTATTGTGTAAATGTATGTATTTTATAGTTTTGACTATTATTGTGTATTTAATGTATTAAATAATTATTAAGTAAAATAATAACAAAGATCAACACAGTGCGCTCTCTTTCATTCTTTTGATAAGAAATGAGTCTACAATCTTTACCAAGCAGCCCATTTCCTATACTTCATTTTTCTCTCATGCAGTCACAATGTGCCATCCCCTCAGGTCCTGGCACCCTCAGCCCTGTGCTTTTGGCAGACCTAATTATTGTGTATGTACATATCTTATGTAGAGCTGATCTCTGTTCACTTGGTTAGTGTTAGGGGCAGTCAAAGGTGACACCTATACCAGGCCTAATCTTTTGAGGAGCCACAAGGCTTTGAGGGGCTATAGGCATGGCTTCGATAGTGGGGGTGAATTCAGCATTCGTAATAAGGATGCTGGCATCCCAACTACCAAAGGGAGACAAGTGACAGATTCACAGCATTAACGCTGGGATGCTGAAAGGTGAGTATAGCTGGGCAGCGGTAGCATCAGGAAGGGGGGGGGGGGATTTATGTTTAGGTGGCAAGGTGCCAGGGTTAGGCATTAGAGGGAGTTCGGGTGGGGGGTATGGTTAATATACTTAACTGCTCCCTTTTGGGATTCCCTCCTTCGGGGATGCTGGTATCACAATGATTTATAAAGATGGTGGACACCTTCCTGCCCATCTGGATTCCAGAACGGAGCTTATTTGGATATCTCTCTGTTAACCCCTGAGCTGGTCAGCTGTCTGGCTACCTGTACTAGTGAGTTTAGTTACATCAGGTGATGAAACGAAGCACATGATGCGCAATGCTGCACTCTTCCATCTGTTCTCTGCAGTGATGACAGTCTATCCACCTAGGAGGAGCAGGACTACAGGGGAAACCGAATACATGGACTGGATCCTGGATCGCGGCACTGTGGTAGAAGCGAGGTTTGTTGGTAAAAGTGACGCTGTGGGGGTGCGGTCACTTACTTCCACACGTCTCACTTATAAACAGACAGTTATGTATAAACACCTCTCCCTCCGCCAGATAATTAAATATTCACTATGCATTGTAAATGTGATATCAAAGTGCAGTGCTATTTTGGGCCACTGTGCATAGTGGATATTAATGAATCTGTTATTTTTATGATAAATAAAAAACTATGCAATGCAATAAAAATTCGCTGCTCAAGGGCGGTTGGGGGCCCCAGAGATATCTGTACTAACCAAGATTTCTGTTGCCGGCTCTGATTAGGTAAATGGGCAGTAGTATTCTGAACCCCACTTCCATGGAAAGGTGATGTGTGTTGGGCAGTAGTTCTCAAACTCTGTTTTCAGCACTAACCGTTCATATTTTCCAGGTAAACAAACGGAATCTCAAATTAAATAATTGCATCCACCTGTGGATATTTTAAAATGTGTCAGTAATGAATACATGTGTGCATATGCTAAGTGTAGTGCATAGGGCTGCAGGCTTCTGGTTGTCTGGAGCTGGGTGCTGTCACTATGTAGGAGCTGATACTGCAGCTACAGAAGTCTCCGGGACAGTGCACATCTCCCGGACCCCCAGAGTGATGTAAACTGGGTGGTTTGGGACATAAAGCTTTGCTTCTGTGAAGCTACTCTCCATTTTTGCAGTGCAACAGTAAGTGGTCTCTGGCTAAGTGACATGTAAATTGTTTGGGGTCTTTAGAACTAAGGGCTCAATTTTGTTTAAACAAATGTGTTTTCACCTACATGCAGCAGGGGCCACTGCAGTCATTACATGTAGGGGATAGAGTAGGTGTACTGAAGGAGTGGCACTTTAAGAAAATTTACTGCTGCAGGCTCCTCCCTCCTCTATCCCCACATAGACCACAGTCTTAGAAAAAGTGCCCGGAGGAGTAGGTTCTCTTGGCCTCTTCTCTTTAGGAGATTAGTTCTTTTTTACATTTAAATTTTTACCTTTTACATTTGAACTGACTGCAACAGGCAGACCCTTCTGAGGGTCTGCCTACTCCGTGGGACCCCGGAGGGGTGATGGACGCCACTGCCCACAGTGCACCTACATACACCCGGCCACTGGTGCCACCGCACCAGGGACCCGCCGCAGCTGCCTGCAGCTTGCGTTATGGGTCCAGGGCCAGGCCACAACTCCAGGCAGACTGCCAGCGGCAGGTAAGCGGCACTTTGTGCTGAAAATATGGCCGGAGATTAGAGGGTCCACCTTTTTCCCATCTCCTCTCCTCCGGCGGCGTCATTACAGTCCCGCGGCACGCTGCGCTCCTGCTTCATCGCGGGTGACACAGTGCAGTGTTTTCACCGCAGACACTGCAGTCTGGCGCTACCTCACATACTACAGAAGGTCTGTACGTTCCGTGAGGGTTCTTTGTGCACACTGATTAGGGGGGTTTGCAAGGCTCCCCCTCCCTAGCCTAGATTCTGCTGTCTCTGGGGCATAAGGGGCTTCATTCAGTGTGCTTTTTCTGTGTGTGTGGTGTCCTTCTGTGTTACTAATACCTCTCACTGGCATTATGGCAGGTAAATCTACCTCAAAGGCTGCCCTAAAGATGTTCACTTGCAAGACATGCAAGGAACAATACACCCAGCATATTAAGGGTGTTTCCCTGTGTGAGACCTGCTATAAGGCAGATCAGACTCAAGAAGTCTGTCACAGACTTCTCAGTCGGAGACTTCAGGGCCCTTACTACAAAATGTGCTGGCAGGCTTAGTTGCAGAATTAGCTGCATCACGCAAAGATAGAGAGCACTTACAATACTGAGCCATCTTTGGTAAGGACCCTCATTCAGTCCATGGATTCCCTGTCTACCACAGTAGCGGGCCCTTCACGTCCACTTCAGAAGCGGGCGAGGTCACCCATTTGCTTACTCCAGGGGTCTGATGATGATACTAATGATGAGGAGGATATCCCTCCTTTAGATGAGCCAGAACCGGTTCAGGATGAGGGTTTACCTAAAGATGACCCCCAGGGGGTGGATGGCCTTATTCAGGCTGTCAGATCCACTCTTAACCTAGCAGAGGAGGATACTCCTGCTCCTATGTCCATCTTTGGCCGCACATAAAAACACCAGGTTACTTTTCCAGACTCAACAGAGCTGGATAAACCGTTAGTGGCTATATGGAAAACGCCAGATGAGAAATTCCAGTTGTTCCGGTGCATACAAATGTTATACCCTTTCTCTCCAGAATCTAGAGAAAAATGGGAGAATCCACCTCCTGCAGATGTCTCGCTGTCACGTCTGTCCAAACGCACTCCTGTTCCGGCTGCAGTGACGTTATAGGAGGCTCCTGACCATCGACTTGAAACCACGGTAAAATCTATTTATACTACCGCAGGGGTTTTACTTAGGCCAGCCTTAGCTTCTGCCTGGGTCAGCAAGGCCATGGAAAAATGGGCAGACGAGCTAGGGCTTGGGTTACAAAGCGGCAGACCTCATACGGAATTGCTCCAACTGGCCCTCTACATGAAGGATGCAGCCGTATATACTGGTGAGGCGGTGGCAGATGTAGCAGAATTAGGTGCTAAAGTATCTGCCTCGGCGGTCCTAGCCAGACGCACTATTTGGTTGCAGTCCTGGCAAGCGGAAGCCGATATAAAGAAGGCGGTGGAAGCCTTACCCTATTCTGGGGATATGCTGTTTGGCCCAGAGCTTGACAAGCTTATTGCGCAAGTCACGGGAGGAAAGTCTACCTTCCTTACCTCTTCAGCTCCCCACCAAAACGCCAATACCCGTGTATCCACCATCCTTTCATGCCTTTCGACGCGGGTCATCCTTTAGAGGATGCTCCAGAGGTGGATTTACGTCCTTTCAAGGATGTAGAGGCAGAGGAGCTAGAGGGGCCACGGCCACCACTGCCGCAACCCGTAGAGCAGAGCCAAAGGTTGCAGACAAGCATTTGGCATGATGGGCTTCCCGCCCATTTGGGGAATCCCAGGGTGGGCGCAAGGCTGTCTCTCTTCAAAACGGTCTGGAAATCACTGGAGTCCATAAGGTCCGTCATAGCAAGCCTGGAACCAAGGGAGTATCTACTGTCACTGGGCATAAAAGATGCCTATCTGCACGTTCCCATCTGGGAACCCCACTAGAGGTTCCTGCGATTCGCCACCAGCACTTTCAGTTCAGGGCACTCCCTTTCGGTCTGTCATCGGCACCAAGAACGTTTACAAAGGTTATGGCTTGCATGATATCAGCCCTTCGGATTCAGGGGATAATGATAGTACCCTACCTGGACGACCTGCTCCTAAAGGGTCCTTGCCCCCAAAAGCTCCAGGAGGATGCCCGTGCTACATGCCAATTTCTTGTACAGAACGGTTGGGTTCTGAATTTCAAGAAATCCTAATTACAACCAACACAGTCGACCCTTTTTACTAGGTTTACTGTTCACGGCTCTCCAGAAGAGAGTTCGGCAAGTCCTATTACCTCGCAGAGTTTCAGTGCATTTATGCACAAAGCTCTTAAGCCCCGCACACACGGGGGAGACATATTGCTCAGCCATATATAGCTGAGCAATATATGGCTGAGCAACATATTGCTCAGTTTTTCCTTTTCATCAGCGACCAGAGATGGTCGCTGATGAAAAAGAAACTGCCGGGGGAGCCCGGCAGTGGTAATCAGCTGGTCGCAGGAGCATGTTCCTGCGACCAGCGATCACTACAGGGGTAAAAACGGGAGCGCGCACCCGGCGATATATCGCCGGTGCACACTCCCAATGTGGGCAATATGGTCGCTTAGCGACCATATTTCCCGCGATAGTGTACGCACCTTTAGGACTGATGGTGGCCTTCGAGTCCCTGCCTTACGGAAGATTTCATTCAAGAACATTTCAAGGAAATCTCATAGCATAATGGTCAGGTCCCATCTTCACATTCACAAGACCATTGTGCTTTCCAGAGAAGCAAGACTCTCCCTTCAGTGGTGGCTCTACACGTCCAACCCCAGGCAGGGCCGCTCTTTCCAGGCCCAAGTGTGGATGATAGTGACCACGGATGCAAGCCTTCGGGGTTAGGAAGCGGTGACTCTTGTATACACCTTCCAGGGTCTTTGGAACAGTCAGGAGGCCAGGTTGCCAATAAACATACTGGAATTGTGGGCGATCAGATTGGCCCTGGCTCAAGCCCATACGTTACTGGTTGTCAAGGCAGTAAGGATACAGTCAGACAACATCACCGCTGTATCCTACATAAATCGGCAGGGGGGCACCAGGAGCAGGACTGCCATGAGGGAGGTTCACCCAATTCTAAATTGGGCGGAAGCTTATGCCCTCAGTTTTTCTGCCGTCTTTATTCCCGGTGTGGAAAATTGGGAGGTGGTTTACCTCAGCAGGCAGGACGTCTTTCAACAGCTGGTCAGCCGATGGGGGATGCCACAAATCTGTCTCATGGCATCCAGGCTGAATCATAAGCTTCCACAGTACTGTGCCAGAGCTCAGGACCCGGCAGTGGTTGCGGTGGATGCCCTGTCCATCCCTTAGGACTACCACCTGGTCTACCTGTTCCCACCTATTCCGTTACTACAAAAGGTACTAAAACGGATAAAGAGGGAGGCACGGAAGCCATTCTAATTGCCCTGGACTGGCCTCGCCGGTCTTGGTACTCCGACCTCAAGGGCCTGCTAGCAAACGCCCCTTGGCGACTCCTGCTGTGAGAAGATCTGCTGCTACAAGGTCCATTTGTTTACCCTGACTTGCCTCATATATGTTTGACAGCATGGCGGTTGAGGCCGAACTTTTAAAGAGGAGAGGTATACCTGGGGCGGTCATACCTACTATGATCAAGGCCAGAAAGTATTTGACGGCTTCCCACTACCATCGCATCTGGAAAACATACATCCGATGGTGTGAAGTTAGGAACGCTCCTAAGGCGATTTTTTTCCCTGGCTCGCCTTCTGGAATTCCTGCAGTCTGGCCTATCGGCAGGGTTGGAGCTGGCCTCTCTTAAAGTCCAGATTTCAGCCCTTTCCGTGTTTTTTCACCGCAGGTTAGCACTAATTCCAGGTCCAGACCTTCTTGAAAGGAGTGCTTCGCCTGCAGCCACCGTTCACTGCCCCAACTGAGCTTTGGGACTTGGCAGTGGTTTTGGCTTTCCTGAAATCGGAAGTGTTTGAGCCCCTGGATTCTATGGATCTCAAGTCACTGACTTGGAAGACGGTGATGCTGCTTGCATTGGCATCAGCACGCAGAGTATCTGAATTAGGGGCGTTCTCATGTAAGTATCCCTTCCTTACCTTTTACAGGGATCACGCGGAACTACGCTCTAGTAGAAGCTTCCTCCAGTAGGTGGTTTCGGCTTTCCACTAAAATCAGCCTATTGTAGTACCGGTTCTGCAGGGTGAGGATTCTTCGCTGGATGTGGTCCGGGCCTTACCTATGTTCGGCAGACACAACATCTTCGGAAGTCTGATTGCCTTTTTGTGCTGTATGATGCACTAAAAAGGGTTGGCCTGTGTCTAAACGGACCCTGGCACATTGGATCTGTTGTACAATTAAGGAAGCCTACTTGTACACTCAGAAAAAGGCCCCCACGGGAGTGTCGGCTCACTCCACAAGGTCCGTAAGTACCTCTTGGGCTATGGCTAGAGGCGTGTCCATGACACAAGTGTGCAAAGCGGCCACCGGGTCGGGGTCAAACACATTTGCACGATTCGACAGGTTTGATACCTTCGGCAGTTCATCTACAGCTTTTAGCAGGGCAGTGTTGCAGGAGCCCCAGGGCTCTCCTGCCCAGACTTAAAAGCTTGGGTATATTTCCCCACATGTAATGACTGCAGTGGCTCCTGCTGCATGTAGGTGAAATAAGGAATTTGGTACTTACCGATAATTCTCTTTCACCGAATCAGCAGGGGACACTGCACACCCACCCAGCACTTGTTCTCCTGAGATGTTGTTAGTGTTGTATGGTTTGAGTGATATGCTCTTTCGGTTTGTTGCACTGTTTGTTGCATACTGTTACCTTTTACTGATAAGGACTATAGTTGTTTGTCTATGTCCGGTTTACTATAGTTTTCGCATTGTGTGCCATGTCTACTAACCTTGTTTATGTTTTAGCTCCTTTACCTACCGGGTCGGCCCGGTCTCTCTTCTCCTCTCGGACACAGTTTTTCTAAGACTGGGGTCTGGGTGGGGATAGATTAGGGAGGAGCTTGCAGCAGTAAAGTTTCTTAAAGTGCCACTCCTCCAGTACACCTACTCTATCCCCTACATGTAATGACTGCAGTGTCCCCTGCTGATAAGTACCAAATTCCTTATTTCTGTAACTGAATTCTCCACTATCTACTTAGTATTTATTATTTATATTTTATTCTGAGAATGCTGCGTTCTCAAATAAATCTACGTCAAAGTGAAGGACTTGCGGAACATGTTTTACAGTTTTATAATACTGTGGCAAACAAAGACCAGTGGCGTAACTATCGTCCCGCAGCCCCCGCGGTGGCGGGGAGGCGCTGAGCGGGTGTGGGCGCCTGGGGGGTTGCGGGACATTACTCGCTGCCGCCAGCGCCTGTGCCGGGTCCCAGCTCTCCCGGCTACTGCTGCTGCAGCGCTGCAAATACAAATAGTGACACTCCCGAAAATGGCTGCCCCCATACTGCAGACAGTTTTTCGTCTGCTTTTTGTAGGCAGCCATTTTCCAAGTGTCACTTTTGATTAGCAGCAGTAGACGGGAGAGCGGGGACCAGGCGCAGATGCGACAGGAGGTAACGTCTCATCCACCCCTCACCCCGGCTCCTCTCCGCACACCCCGGCTCCCCTCCGCACACCCCGGCTCCCCTCTACCGCACCCCGGCTCCCCTCCACTGGGTAAGGTAACGGCCGCATTGGGGGGGTGGGCGTTTGTTGTTAAACCTAGCGGGGCGCCCCCCTGCATTTTCGGCAGGGGGGAGCAGAATTAGTAGTTACGCCACTGACAAAGACTCAAATGTGACCTGGCAGAATTTAAAAAAAGAGAATTTCAAAAAAGCAACTATCCACAGGTATAGCAAAAAGATCCAGCTAGCGACCCAAAGAAACATGGAGGATATCAAGAAGCTTTACAGGAAGAACCCCTCCAGTACTGTGGCTGCAACCGCAAAGAAAATGAAAATCAAAAGATCTTGTGTAGGAAGAATTAAAGTCGATAAGTTGGGCATTAAGGCCATAACAAAAAAAAACCTCTCCCAAATACACCTAAGGTCAAGAACCACGCATCCAAGCAGCATGCAAAACACTTTATTGAAAAATGCAACTAAAAATCCTTATAATTGATGATGAGACATACGTCCCTGTGGTCCATGTGGAAGTATTTTGTCTATATACATGGACTCTTCCAAGTTTGGATGTCACCCTAGAAGTTGCTTTCAAGTTGGGTGGAGTGCGATCTTGTACTGTACTATTATATATATATATATGTACGATGGTACGCCACACAAAGCACACACATACATGTAGTACGCAATTGCAGAAAAATGCCATATTGTTATTTACTTTTTAAATACTATTTTAGGAGGGAGGACTGCATTTGCAGCCGTGCACATGGGTGGGAGGATTGCGGATCCGGGGGTGGCGGGGGACGTTTCTCAGGATTTCTTACGAAATCTTGCATCCCAGCAATCAGGTCTGAATTGCCCCAAGTTGAGAAACTCTAGTTAAGGAATCTTGCTCAGATACTTAATCTGCCACTTGTCCATAACTGTGTGATAGATCTAAGCTAGTGATTTCTCTTACTGTAATATTACATCATTGAATGTATTGTATTTACTTGTGCACTAGGTGGCAGTATCACACCAAAATTCAGGTAATGCATACTGCAATTCAGTTACTTGATATACAACCTGTAATAAAAATGGAAATTCAGACCAACCTACATCATGCTGAAAAGAATGCTGCCAAATAGAGCAATATTGATTTTCACTACTTTATTAGGTTAAATAGATTAATCGAAATTAGTTAAGGTGGATGTTCCCAATATCAAATAAAAAAAAATGTAAAAAATTATATTTGAAGTTCAGTTTCATAGGTTGCAGAAAGAAAAGACTGATCTATGTATTTTAATGTATTAAACAAATATGATACAAATATACTTCACTACTATACTATTAATCCACTTTATTAGAACGGTTTAATTTTCAGACCTGATGATAGGAAACAGAATAACATTGCATAGATCTGTTAAAATAAAAAATTATACTTGTGAACTTTTACATACTAATATACCGGGGGCTAATTCAGCAAGCTCTGCAAAAGTGTGAAAATCTTAGCCAATTTTTGCACTTTGCAGCCTCCGCAACATGCACGTGCAATGCTCTAAATTAAATCACATTTTGGTAGTCAGCTGGGGCGGCGATTTTTTTTTATTAAATCAAAGTTGAAACTGCAGATTTGATATATTAATGGTCATTATTGGTAATTGCTTGGATTGGTTTAGTGCCTTAGGGCCTTATTCAGATTTCATCGGTACTGCGCGCATTCGCACGCAGTACTGATGTTGTGCGTCTGCGCATGCGCAGGCGTGTTTCTGCGCATGTGCAGGCGCATGGTGCGTGCACCCACGGCGACCTTTCGGGTCGCCGGGTGCACGCACCCATGGCAGCGAGGGGGGGGGGGGGGGCAGAGATGGGCGGGGAGCGCCGGGCTGCCCCATTTCCATATGGGAACGCCCAGCGTTCCATGGGCGTTTCCATGAGAACGCTGGGCGTTCTCATGGTAATGAGGCAGTGACGCGGGTGTGTGGGCCGGGTAGCTGACATCACCGGATGTCAGCTGCCTGCCCATATCACGCCAGCGTGCACGCAAGTGTAAGTAACTCAAAAGTCACTTATATAAGCGTGCACACTAAACATCATTCGATGGTCACCGATCATCGAATGATGTGGGCGGACACCCCAGCAAAGCGAATGGATGTTTACGCAAAACATCCATTCGCTGCTGTGCGGGTGAAGCCGCACTTTGCTGGGGCGGCGGTGTTTGGTGGACTCGCAAGGCTGCGAATTCGCAGCCTTGCGAATCAACCTGAATAACCCCCTTAGTTACTTTGGTACTCTTTACTTAGAAGGGCGCCCACGATTTTGATCGTGGGCATTGTTAGTAAAAAATCTCGGGCATCTCGGGGATTGAATGCACTAAAAAATCGGGTGCGATCAACCGACGAGATGCCCGAGATTTCCCATAGGGAACAATGTTAAATGTCTCAATTGACCCAATTTTCCTGTTCAATGCCTCAATTGACCCGATTTTTCCATAGGAAACAATGTTAAATGGGCCACAGAGGCCAAATAGGCACCCTGAAGTGTATAATGGCCACCCGAATTGTTAACGCCACCCCACGATCAACGTCAACCCGATGCGTGGCGAGCGCAGCGAGCCCGCGAGGGGCGGCGGTACGCGTCCTACGACCTTTTCATACCCCCACTATCCACGTCGGCGTGGAGTTGAGAATAGAAAGTGTGGCGAGCGCAGCGAGCCACCGAGCCCGAAGCGTGGCGAGCGCAGCGAGCCCCGCGAGGGTACGCGGACAGCTGTGAAGCCCGCGAGGGGACGCGGATACCTGTGAAGGTATCCGCGTCCCCTCGCGGGGCTCGCTGCGCTCGCCACGCTTCGGGCTCGGTGGCTCGCTGCGCTCGCCACACTTTCTATTCTCAACTCCACGCCGACGTGGATAGTAAAGGTTATAAAAAGGTCGTAGGACGCGTACCGCCGCCCCTCGCGGGCTCGCTGCGCTCGCCACGCTTCGGGTTGGCGTTGATCGTGGGGTGGCGTTAACAATTCGGGTGGCCATTATTCACTTCAGGGTGCCTATTTGGCCTCTGTGGCCCATTTAACATTGTTTCCTATGGAAAAATTGGGTCAATTGAGGCATTGAACAGGAAAATCGGGTCAATTGAGACATTTAACATTGTTCCCTATGGGAAATCTCGGGCATCTCGTCGGTTGATCGCACCCGATTTTTTAGTGCATTCAATCCCCGAGATGCCCGAGATGGGCGCCCTTCTAAGTAAAGAGTACCGTTACTTTTTTTCATTTTACTACTTTGTTACTGTTGTTATTATCTTGAAATGCTGATTGCCATTATGCATAATGTGAGTGGGCGGATCTTCTTTTTTTAGTAGCGATTATGGGAATGTAGAGTAAAGTTGTTCAAAATGCTGTAAATACTCCTGATGCCCTGCATGGAAAATGGCTGTCTGGGTTATCCAGCAGCGATGGTTTACACAGTGGATTGTCTTCAGCTGATATGCAGATGGTACATGATATGATCTTATCCACTAGGAGACCCATGTTGCATACTTAAGATGAGGAGCTCACTCAAAACAGTCAGGATTATCCATCACTAATTTTAGATGCAAATCTGTGGAGCTTTGGTGGTACTATACCCTGTAGTTCATTGCTATGAGGTATACTCCTCATCTAGGCCCTTATTCTGATCGGTGCGGATTTTTCCGCATGCGGTCGTACCGCCGATGGTTTTCGACTGCGCATGTGCAGAGGTCACTCTGCGCATGTGCAAGCGGTTTCGCCGTACGTATTCTTTAGACGCCGCACAGGGGGCGGAGAGGGGGGTGAAGGGCTACTTAGCCTCATTACCCTATGCATTCGCCCCGCGTTTCATGGGCGTTCCCATGCAAACGCAGGGCGTATGCATGGTAATGAAGCCGTGACGCATGTGTAGGGGGCGGGCATCTGACATCGCCGGATGTCAGCTGCCCGTCCCCATACATGATTTCATACGGACAAGTGTCCGTGTGGTCTAGGGTGGCGGGCGCTGGTGGAGCGTGCGGCCCTGCATTCGATGTTCGGCGACCATCGAATGCAGGGGCTGCTCCCAAGATGGAGGAGGCGTATCCCCGTCCACTTTCATGCGGACCGCCACATATCCGCGTACGGACGGAGGTGGCGATCCGTATGGAAGGCGGGGATTCGCCTGCACGGTCCTGGCCGCATATTTATGATCTGGCCGCACCGATCAGAATAAGGGCCCTAAACCGGAAGCAAGTCTTCATCAAAACTCAATCTTGAGTCATTCATTAGATGACTCTTGCATTACCCAGAACACGGTCAGGCAGAATTTTTCCATCTGGGTTTCACGGAAGGCTTTTATATCCTGTTTTCAGGCAGCTGCCACAAAGTACACCCAGGAATTTCAAATCTGCTTATGATTTTCACTGAGATATCTTGAACAAATGGATGGAAGTGTATCTAGGATTTATGTCTGGAACATTTTCTTCTATGCCATTGTGTTTTACAATTGAAAACAGTGATGAAACACCCTGGGTACTTACATACAGTCAAATCAGTAGGAAGGCCCTGCCCGCACGCTTACAATCTAGGCATTTATATACAAGGATTGTTGTTATCTATTGCATATTGGTTCATCAGATTGCAAATATTCTTGGTGTGCTGTATAAAATGGTGACCCAACAATGTTGGCCAAGGATCAGTAACATGGAAAAATTAGAGAGAAAATAATACTATTTTTCCACCGACATGCCAGGTCGGACCTGGGTTTTTTACCCGGGTTTTCACAGGGTTTCACTCTCCAATGTCTCAGTTTCCACTGCACTGCATTGCCTGGAATTTGTGGGTTGACACTGTTTCCACTGAATAAAGGGAAACCTGGGAAATCTCCACATAACATGTGTTTTCATAATAAATAGCCTTGATTTTACTGTATGGTGCATAGGTATTCACAGCAATATCTATGCTTGGGTAGGTGTATTCAGGGATTTGCTATCATACGCCAGGCACATATAATATCTTCAAATGTACAACGCAAGAAGGAAAGGGCCTGTATTTGGAGGGCACACTATATTGCGAAATATTAAAATTTTACTTTTAATGATAATTACAGGTCGAGTATCCCGTATCCGAATATCCGTTATCCGAATTATTCCGAAATACGGACATTCCAGAAAGTGAAAAAAATTTTTTTTTTTGCTAAAAACTCACTGGGGACATTTGTAACAGCACTACTGAGGACATGATATGTAACTGGCACTATATATGTACAAGAAAATGATTGCTTGGCATTCAAATTCAGTGCTGAGATAGTACACACATTTTGTTTCACGTTTTGAAACCTTGTTTTTTGAACAAATAAAATATATTTTGTGTGCATTTTATGTGGTAATAAAATATATTTGTGTGTATATTATGTGTTTATACAGCATAAATGCAAGATACTTCAAAATACATAATTGAAATATTAAATAATTCCGAAATACGGAATAATCCGTTATCCAAAATTCTCCTGGTCCCGAGCATTTTGGATACGGGATACTCAACCTGTACTAATAATTACCTACATTTCAGTATGGGGAATTTGAATACACATAGCAGTGACATATAGAGGTTAAAACTATAGAACGAAACCGATATACGCATATACATAGTGCTCTAAAGGACAGATTAAGTGTGTTAAAATCCCTGGTTTGGTATCAGTCTGTATTGTCTGAAACAATATATTAGTCCAATCAGGATTTTAACTTTCCAGACTTCGACTGGACAAATGAGACCAGTACGTCAGCTAAAAGTTTCCTAAACTTACATCTGAGGAAGCCACTGACTACATACAAAGGTGGAGAAACACGTATTGTAAGCCCACACAGCCCGGTAACCGCACGCCGCATACCGCACATTATTGCTGGGACTCAGTCTATCAGTTGGTCTCTGATCCCATGATTTGTGACCTGAGGAATACCTATTCAGGATCTGGAATAAACCTATTAAGGAGGGCTAAGACAGCCTGTCCTAATATCCAGAGAAGTGCCTGCCAAATATACAGTCACTGGGAAAGAAAACATCATGATGCGGGACTGGTAATTACTGCCTCAAGTATTAACTGTATAAAGATGGAATCGGTACATCTATCAGAATGAACTTAGGTCTACAGTCATTAGGTCGACCCCACTAGGTCGACTGGCAGGAAGGTCGACCTGACTTAAGGTCGACATGGGCCAAGGTCGACATGACTTAAGGTCGAATTTGCATAAAGGTCGACATGAGGGAGGTCGACTGGTCATAAGGTCGACATGGGTTTTTCACGAATAAACGTGCGGGGGGGGGGGGCTAAATAGTTAGTTACGCCCCTGGTTGTATGTCTTGTAATGTCTTTATGAAATTATGTCCAGAAGTGCACTTTAAATATTGTGATATTGTATAAATTATTTTATGTAAAATTCATATATTTTTTTGGTACTCTTTACTTAGATGGGCGCCCGTCGTGGTGATCGCGGGTACATTTATGTCTGCCCGCGACGCGACCGACGCGATGCCCACGATTTCCCATTGAAACCCATGTTAAACATGGAAATCGCGTCGGTCGCGTCGCGGCTGGCCATAAATGTACCCGCGATGCCCGCGACGCGATGCTCCCGATTTGCCATAGGAATCAATGTTAAAAGGCCCGATGGACACGATTTTACTGTTCAATGCCTCAATGCCCGCGATTTGGCCATAGGAATCAATGTTAAATGGGCCACAGAGCCCAAATAGGCACAATTAACCCTTAAAATGTCCCCCCAAATTTTTAACGCCACCCCACGATCCACGCCAACCCGAAGCGTGGCGAACACAGCGAGCCCGCGAGGGGCGGCGGTACGCGTCCTCCGACCTTTTCATGCCCTACTATCCACTAGGGCGTGGAGTGAGAATAGAATAGTGTGGCGAGCGCAGCGAGCCACCGAGCCCGAAGCGTGGCGAGCGCAGCGAGCCCCGCGAGGGGACGCGGATACCTTCACAGTTATACGCGTCCCCTCGCGGGCTTCACAGGTGTCGGTGGCGACGCGGACACCTGTGAAGCCCGCGAGGGGACGCGTTTACCTGTGAAGGTATCCGCGTCCCCTCGCGGGGCTCGCTGCGCTCGCCACGCTTCGGGCTCGGTGGCTCGCTGCGCTCGCCACACTATTCTATTCTCACTCCACGCCCTAGTGGATAGTAGGGCATGAAAAGGTCGGAGGACGCGTACCGCCGCCCCTCGCGGGCTCGCTGCGCTCGCCACGCTTAGGGTTGGCGTGGATCGTGGGGTGGCGTTAAAAATTTGGGGGGACATTTTAAGGGTTAATTGTGCCTATTTGGGCTCTGTGGCCCATTTAACATTGATTCCTATGGCCAAATCGCGGGCATTGAGGCATTTTACATGAAAATCGCGCTCAATCAGCCTTTTTAACATTGTTCCCTATGGGAAAATCGCAGTCATCGCGGGTAGCAGATTTTTATGTACCCGCGATTTACCCGCGATGCCCGCGATGACCGCGATTTTTACCCCCGACGCCCGCGATTTCAATCGCGGGCGCCCTTCTAGGTAAAGAGTACCTATTTTTTTAATAAAAAAATATTGATATATTAAAAGTTGTAAGGCTGAGCACAGCTGCGCCTCTTAAAGCAGTAATAGCTTTTGCTATTTTTGCCACCCCTATTGCAGTTTCCTAAACCTACTCAAGGATCAGTTTAACACAATAAGTTGAAACACCACATCGTAACGAGGCATTATTGGATTTAGTATTAACAAATAATATAGATTAAGTTTCAAATACCAAAGTAATAAAAAATTTGGGCCACAACATGGTCTCACTGGAAATCAACTTCTGTAAACAACAACATACAGGACCAGCTAAAATATTACATTTTAGGAAAGCAAACTTTGAATTATTCAAGGTATCTTTGAAAGAAATTGAGTGGGAAGCATTATTTGAGGAGCAAAATCCAGAGGAAATGTGGGAAGCCCTGAAAAGTTTGCTAGAAACACTATTATCCCAAAAGGCAATAAGCGTAAAATCAATAGGAAAAATCCACCATGGTTTTACAAAAAAGTAAGGACAGCAATAAACAATAAGACAAGAGCATTTAAATTTTTCAAGGCTAATGGGAATGAGGAGGCATTCAATAAGTACAAAGAATTATATAAAATTTGGGTACTTGTGTACTAGCACGGCGCCCATCGCATTGCAGACCATATCGCATGTGATGGTATGCGATGCAACGCGATATCGGCCGATGTTGTACAATGGCATACGCTCGCCACATATACAGCCACCAAGCCCGAAGCGTGGCAAGCGCAGCGAGCCCCACGAGGGTACGCGGATACCTTCACAGGTATCCGCGTCCCCTCACGGGCTTCACAGGTATCCACGGCCGCTCGCCGCGCTTTCTATTCTCAACTCCACGCCGATGTGGATAGTGGGAGTATGGAAAGGTCGTAGGACGCGTACCGCCGCCCCTCGCGGGCTCACTGCGCTTGCCACACTTTGGGTTCACGTTTATATTTGGAGGGTGGCGTGGGGATGCATTTAAGCATTGTAAGCACCCATTAGGGTGCTTATACAATTTAATATCGAATATGAGTTAAAATCACGTCGGTGTATGGCATGCGATGCGATTCGATTAAAAAATCGGGCGACTAATTATCGGGGCGCCATGCTAGTACACAAGTACCAAAATTTGTAAAGGGGTAATCCAAGTATTTTAAAGGGAGAGAGCAAAACAAATCCCGCTACTTGTGTAGTATCACGGCTCTTACGATGGGCATCGTATACGAAAAAAATCGCATCGCATGCGATGCGATGCCATTTTTCACAGTAATCATTGACATGTGCTAAAATCATGTTAAATGCACCCCAAAGGGCATTTGTTACTGTACCACCCCCCACTATGAACGCCAACCCGAAGCGTGGCGAGCGCAGCGAGCCCACGAGGGGTGGCGGTATGCGTCCTACGACCTTTTCATACCCCCACTATTATGGGCGTCATTCGGAAAATACACAGGGGCGTACTTTCAAAGTGGGTTAAACTGGGCGTAAACATGGGCGGACATGAGGGAGTGCACTCATTCTGGTAGGCGTGCATTCGGACAGCACACCGAATGCACGCGAACAAAAAGGCAGGAAATATGCGGTGTTCATAAGCAAGTATTGCTTTGCGGACACCACTCGTTCATGCGCTAGTCAATCGCTACGCCTAATCAGGACGGCCGCACCTCAACCAATGTCAGCTAAACACAATACAATCCACTCCTCTACTCATTACTCATTAATTACATGCTTGTCAGTTCTTCAATTGGAACCATTGCAGCTTCAATGGACCATTACTAAACACACACACATATATGCTGCAGTTTTCACACACTTTTACACTGCAACCAATGGACAGAACTTACTATCGCTAATAGAAATAGACATGTCACTTCTACATGTATCAATTAAACCACACATTTCGGGATAAAAATATACATTTATTACAAGAACTTCAAAAATAAAATGGAAACCGTAACAAATTAAAAGGTACCATGCCAGGAATGTACAAAAATAATATATAATAAATAAATGAATTTGTGACATACATAACCACAGCAGAATCATTAGGAAAACATCAGGTGGCTTCACAACAAAAGTATAGCACCAACACTTCAAGTACAGCACACAGTAATGGTAGCCGAAAGAGGCCAACAGGGGAACCAAACAAGACATTCGAAACGAGGGCAAATGTGGGTACCCTCTGCATGGGATTGGACACAGGAAGCTGACACACACAGCTCAATGAAAGATTTAGGAAGACATAAGGGTGGAGATTAATGCGGACACAAGTTCATTTGCGGGCACGTTTGGCCCTGGTAGACTCCTTGCCACGTGCAGCAGCTCTTCGGCCACGGCCACGTTTGGATGGTGGCCCAGGTGGAGCAGATGCTGGTGAGGGGGGGGTAAGCTGCTGGTGGTAATGCACCAGAAACGGATGACAATAGGACCCTATTGCTGGAAAATAGCTCCACCATAAGCTCCTTATGGTGGAGGAGGAGGTAATTTTGGCGCAGGGCTTGATCTGCCAGCACCTGCAGGCTTGCAGCAATTGATTGCTGGGTGGCAGCCATGCCCTGCTGGGCCTCAGCCATAGCCTGCAGGCTCACAGCTATAATCTGCTGGGTGCTGACCAAACCCTGCATGACCTCCTCGGTCCTACGCATCAGCTCTGATGCTAAGTCTCCCTGCTGGTGAATCTGCCCAAGCACCTGCACCCACCTGTCGTATTCGGGGTTGGCCGGTGGCTGCTGCTGCTGCACGTGCCTGGCACTGGTGGCAGGTGGCACAGACTCTGCCACCTCCTCAAGAGATTCTTCAGCAAGCGGTGGGGATGCTGGTGAAAGAGAAAATTTCAATGACAACACATTCCAAGACAATTAGTACCAACTACTTATGCCATGGCAAATAATTACCTTCAGCAAAAGCAGCAAAGACTTCCGCTGGGGCCTCGCTATCCATGGTGCTCACCCCCTGGACCTCCTCTACTGCAATGCAGCACTCTGCCATCTTCTCCAGGGGGGTGAGCTTCAGCTGGCCTGGCATGGGGCCAGCCCCAGAGGTGTGGCTGTGTTCCCACCGCTTGGTCAATTTCTTCTTGAGGTTGGTTTTGAAGTCGTGCCACCTGCAATCAAAGTTTACATTTTACTACATGTCACTCCTCATGTTTGCTGTAGCACCCATTGCAATCTGCATCTGATTACAACATGTGCTTCATTACACCAAACTTACATAATATTTAAATCGAAAACCAACCCTTAGAAGATACACTCACACTCACCCTACAATAACTATCGATTAAATGACATGGCAATCATGTCCGTGGCTCCAGGCAACGTGACCGGCCATTGACCAACTCCATCTAACATGTAATGTAAACATTACTGGTCTTGTACTGCTCAAATGTAACACACATGAACTTGCCTCTTCTTAACGTGCTCCGCCTCACGAACTTTTTGAGCTACCGCATTAATTTCCGCAGTTATGTCCTCCCAAATCTTCCATCTCCTTGTGTGTGTCAACCTGTCCTGTGGACACTCAATCCAATCCCGTGCGCGGGGTACCAGGATGACAAGCTCCTGCGCTTTGAATGCCATGTTTCTGCTTCTTGGTTCCTCTGTTGGCCTCTTTCGGCCACGCCCACTGCCACGGCCACCTGTCGATGTACTTGAAGTGCTGGCCAGGCTACTCTGTTGGGAAGCCACCTGTTGTGTTCCCAATGATTCTGCTGAGGCTGAAGATGGGCCAGCTGCCGATTGGCCTGATGTGGATGGCCCATCTGGCTGCTCTTCTCCCACTGGCTGGTCTGTGTTGAGGGGGACATAGGAGGTGCTGGAGTCCATGCGGGCAAACAGGTCCTGGCACTCCTGGTCTTCCTCAGATTGAGATCCAGCCATGTTTGCAACAACTTTTTGCCATTCTAGCAGAACTTTAAATACTATTTCTGTAATTGGCGTACATCAGCGACACCCTGCGTTCCGTGCGGCAGCGTTCCGTGCGGCAGCGTCACGTACGGCAGCGTACGCCGTGCAGTTTGTGCGGCGCATAGGCCACGCCCATAGTAGCGGCAATTCGATTGTGCAAAACCTGGCGTACCTTCAAAGTCTAATTTAGGTGAACTGTTGTAAGATTTGCTATAATGGACACTTCCAACGTTATGAAATGCTAAATGCTATCTGTGAATGTTCATTAGTACTGTGCTATTGTTGAGATAGTCCCAAAAATTTAAGTAACCCAATCCATTTGGAAATCCAGGCCACAAGTCATGCAATAGTCATCACTGATGTCATGCACAACACATGTGCTAGGCCTATAAATAGTGGTTTGCTGCTAGATTCATTTGTCTCCAGATCTGTATTGTGCCAGGGTCTAAGGTAAGCTCTCCCATGGTCATTGTAGAGATGATATACATAAAAAATGTAAGGGTTTTAATGTATGCAACATTGGTTCACTGAGTACAGATTGTTGGGACAGCAAAGGCTTGTTAGCATTATTGAAACATGTTACCTGGCCACCATTTTACTCACAGGTGTTAAACCTGTGTGTCACCATATATTGGTGAACTACATGTCCCAGCAATACTTGGAATGTGTCATTTGATTTATTGATCAGTTGATCACACCTATAATACTTTATTAGTGTTTAGTTGTTACATGTTTTCAAGATATTTGTGTTTAAGAAGGTGTGTGGTGAGGTAATATTTTTGTTACATCATTATAGATTATTATGGATATTCGGGACTTCACTGGGCGCCCGTCTATTATACGTATGGATTCATCTAATGAGACTAATTTTTTGCCATGACCAATCTTTGCATAGGTGCTTCATTATTTATGATCATTTCGTTGTAGGTTGCTGAAGCAATGATGGATTTCATGGCTAATAGCCTAAGGGCACTTGCGGCTCACCCCACTCGTCGCCCAAGGAGGCCAGGACGTGCAAGAATCTTTCGCACACGGGTGACACTCTTTGGGATGCCCGATGATGAGGTACTTACTAGGTACAGGTTACCCCCACATGTAATTCTAGATATACTCTCTTTAATTGAGAGTTATCTAGAACCTCTTCATGGGCTCACGACAGCAATTCCGCCTCACACTCAGCTGCTGGCGGTCTTGCATTTCTGCGCCTCAGGATCATTCCAACAAGTAGTGGCAGTACTTGCTGGAATATCTCAGCCTGCTTTCAGCAGAATCCTGAGGCGTGTGACGTCAGCCATGTTTAGGCGCAAGGGGCACTTCATGGCCATGTCTTTTGCCCAAGAGACCCTTCACCGAAGCCAGCAGGCATTCCATCAAATTGCTGGCTTCCCTAATGTGATAGGGGCTGTGGATGGCACCCATGTACCATTTGTGCCTCCATCACGAAGTGAGAAGATCTATAGGAACCGAAAATTGTTCCACTCACTCAACGTGATGGTGGTATGTGGCCCATCCATGGAAATTCTCTCCTTCAACTCGAAGTTTCCCGGAAGTGCCCATGACTCTCATGTTATCCGACAAACCGGGATTTGGCAGAGACTCCAAGAGCTTGAAGGCCGTGATGCGTGGGTTCTGGGTGACTCCGGTTACCCATGTACGCCCTGGCTACTTACGCCGTACAGCTCCCCAGCACCAGGCCCACAGGAGGCATTCAATAGGGCGCATGTTGCCACCAGGCAAGTGGTGGAGCGCTTAATTGGCCTGTTAAAGGGTCGATTTAGAGTGCTCCACCGCACTGGTGGTGACTTACAGTATGCGCCTGAAATGGTGTCGAGGATTGTGGGCTTGTGTGTATGCTTTCATAACATAGCTGTGCGGCGTGAGATACCCTTTGATGATTGGGACGTTCCATCTGAGCCGCAAGATCCGCCCCTGCGCCCATCCCGCTCCCCAGAAAGCCGACGTGGATACCAGCTGTGGGACTCGGTGGCCCAGAGATTCTTCAGGTACATTTTTGAATGTTGCACAGACCAACCCAATTTCAGATCAATTACCCCCATCAAGGTTGAAAATGATTTTAATTTTGTGTCATCCTAATTAAACATTAGGCAGCATGGCCTCTTAATGCCAATAGCAATAGAACTACGTATTATGTTTGAGGTGTATTGGTTTAAGACCAATATTGCAGGTCACACTTATACCTTGTACATAGATTTGAAAATGTATTTTATGTTTCCATTATTTTAGCTGACCTTATCATCCATGTCTGGTAAGTACATTGAATTTCATACTTTTTTCACCATGTATGTGTGGGATGTGTGGGTGATTATTTTATTGGTAGATGTAATATTGATTATCACATATATCTATATATATATATATATATTGGTGTTTCTTTGTAAATATATTTGAAGTAGGAGCTAGGCAGGCAGGCAGCCAGGTGTCCAATATAATGGTGTAGTCAGGAGAACTGCTAGTATGTGTATGTGTTTTTTCTCATAAATGTACGCATACACATAAATGCATACAGTAATTAATGCGAAGTACAGCTATGCGGTGCAAAGCTCTAGCACGCGTTGCTTGGCGGTGCGATGTTTTCGCCGATTGTTGGGCGCATACACAATGTCCATGTCAATATGGATAATAAAGTTAATACCAAATAGTAAATTTAACAACTAATCACAGGACATGAATATTTTTCATGCGCCATTGGTAAAATGGCTTCCTACCAGAGAGCTGCGCCCTTCAGCACTGCGGAGCTGCTGGCCCTGGTCTCCGTTATGGAGCTGAGGCTAGGACGTGCAGGGCCCTATGTCTCTAATAGGGACAAGTGCCGGGCCTACGTGGCTGCCCGGCGCAGAATATTTGCACGCACAAATGTGCGGAGGACCATCGCCCAGTTGGAGAGGCGATGGTCCGACCTGCGGAGGCACCAGCCGGAGCTGCTGCACGCACTGAGGCGGCGACTTCAAGTATTGACTCAAAATACACATAATTGACAGTGGGCCAGATTCTCTAAGCTTCAAAAGTGATAAAATGGAGAGTAAGAAACAGCCAGCCAATCAGCTCCTACCTGACATTTTTCAAATACAGTCTGTGACATGGCAGGTATGAGCTGGTTGGCTGCCTGTTTATCACTCTCCATTTTATCACTTTTGAAGCTTAGTGCATCTGGCCCAGTGAATGTTATCATTTTCACATTATTAAATATTAATATTACATGAGGTCAATTGGGTGTTGATGACATAGAAATGCCATATACTATATGTGTGATATATAACACATATATAATGTGGTTATGATATGTACTTGTTATAGTGATTAGAATGTCAAATGACACTCAACCATTTTGTTTGTTTAACCCACAGCGCAGAAGAGAGCCAGACAGGCCCGTGAGGAGGCCCAGGAGGAGGGGCATGAGGAGGGCCATGAGGAGGCCCAGGAGGAGTCCCAGGAGGTGGCCCAGGAGGTAGCAGTGGAGGGCCAGGTGGAGGTGGAGGAGGAGGAGGCGGGACAGGTGGAGATGGAGGAGGAGGAGGTTGAGGGCCGCCATGAGGTGGAATACCTCACCTCCACTACCCCTACACACACCCCTCCCCCTAGCCACTCACCAACCTCCTCTGTCTACCTCCCCCTCCCCGTGTACCAAGAGCAGGAGGAGCTTGCCCTACCCCTCCCTGATTTCCCACCACCTCCCAATGTGGAGGAAGAAGATCTTGTGGAGCTGCCTGGCAGGGGTAAATAGACGTAATGCATCATTACTGACTTAGGTACAGTTTGTTATGTCGCACAGCTGATTACATTTTGCTATAATATAGTAAAGAGTAGTCCAAACAAATGGATAACAACAGACACACTTTGGCCTTATAGGGCCATGCTGCAAACGTGGAATCTGGAGGCTCATGTAGGTGATGAGTGTTTATTTATGGAGGGTCTTTATATAGAAGCAACAATAAAACATCAATGGAATATGGGCAGGCCGGATTTATAATGGAGTCCCAAGTGGCCAGTTCCCCTGGGCCCCCCTCTAGCCAGTGGGCCCGTGTTGTTGCCATGTATTTTTGAAAGGTATTATGTAGGATGGATTGACCTTAGAAATTGTTTGGTGTATGGAAGCGGATTAGTGCTGCACTTTCACCTATCTGGCAATGTGACAAGGAATCATGAAGTAATGGGTAGAGGGACTAGGCTAGCCTTTTAATGTGGTATCTATTCTCTCTATCTATCTATCCATGTATCTATCTATCTATCATGCAGTTTAGCTATTAAGCAGTGACATGCAGGTATATATGTATGCAGGGCTGGTTCTAGGGTGTTCGGCGCCACCCTGCAAATGATAAATTTGCGCCCTCTGTCCCATACATAATAAAGGGACATGGTATGCACCAGAAAAAGGCTGCGGTCTCTTATATGGGATGCCTATAACATCTAGTTGGTTAGGATCCCAGCATTCAATATACTGCCGCCAGCATACGAGCACCTACAGAACACCAGCACTGGATCTCTGAAAGGGTCAGAATGACAATGCCAGAATACAAACAGCTGGCAACCCCATATGTGAATATGTGGGGAGCAGGAACAGGTGGCTGGTGATGGGGCGGCTAGGTTTAGGCACTAGTGGGGAGACTTAGGGTTAGGTTGTGGGGAGGGGAAGGTTAGGGTTAGGCTGTGGGGGGTTAGGTTTAGGCACCAAAAAGGGGTTAGGGTTAGGCTGCATGGTGGAGGTTAGGGTTAGGCCCTAGCAGAAAGAGCTAGTCAGGCTGCTGGAAGGGAGGGTTATGTGGGGAAGGTTAAGTATATTTACATTCCCCTGTTAGGATTCCCGTCTCTGGGATGCCGGCGTCTGTATTCTGACTACCGGCATCCTGAGCGCTAATCATCCATACGTATCCCTCTTAAGCTCAGAGTGTCCGCAGTAGTAGTCGTTTACACATATAATGCACACAGTAGCGCTGAATATACCCATAATGTCCACAGAAGGGGAGGCGGTGGTGGCGGTGATGAATACAGTCAAACAGATTTTAGATAGAGAGAGGGACGTAGAATAGGCCAACACTCAGATGGTTGTAGCTTTGTGGGTGCCTTCCCAAATTACGTAAACACAATTCAGAACAGAGATGGGGCACTTCAACGTTGATAAATAATTATTTTAGTGCAGATTATGGTAACAGGTCAACGCTTAAGGGCGTGTTCAGCCCTTTTTTCAAGACAACCATGCAGCATATCCATATGGTGCGGGGGTAACCAGAGTGTGGGATGGTTACTGGGCAGATGTACTAACACCTGGAGAAGGTATAAGTGGAGAGCACTCCTAACTGTCATGTTTCCCCCACAGCCTGTAACATTAGCCGCTACTTTATCTCTCTCCTCGTTGTTCTCTAGACTTTAGTACATCTGCCCCCCAATTATTTTCCTCCATTACATGAAACAACCAATGGGGGATGTTGACAAATTATTTTTGTATTATCCTATAAATGTATGATATACATACAGTATATATAGATTTGATATAATATATATATATATATATATATATATATATATATATTAGAAAGCACACACACAGCATGAGCTTTTAAAAGCAGTAGTAGAAGAATGGCAGGGCTTCAAAGAGTTAAACTACCGTATCTGCCTTGTACACAGAAGAGAAGCAGAGGCTCAGTGTAGCAGCATTTGGAGGGGGCAAGTCAAGGGGGAGTGCAAGGAGAATAGTTCCTCACGCTCACGTAGTATATCAGGATGGAATTCTGACTGACAGCCTGTGCGGACGGAGTTTCAGGCTGTCAGTGTATACGGAGGATTCCCACCTTCGTTTGATGTTTACAACGTACGGAATGTAGGACAGGACAGGAGCTAAGTTGAAAGACTGTAGCAGCTTCAGTCTGACGGCGCCGCTGCCCACAGTATGACAGGAGCAGCAGCAGCATTAGTGCACAGGCACAGCAGTGGGGATGCAAAGTGGGCAAAGCGCCTCTCTAGTGTGGCGCCTCCCTGCTTTGCATCCTCTGCTGAGCGGGTAGCGCCGGCCCTGTATGTATGGCTAATTGTGGCATGTTGTAGTGGGTGTAGCTTTCTAGTAGATTGGTGAGTGTTTTGGCAGGAGAAGTGTGAGTGAGGCTCAAGTGTTGTTGTGATTTTGATAGATACATTGTCAAGTTTATGAGTCACATATTCTGTTGTGTAAGCCAGTGTGTGTGTGTGTGTGTGCCAGCATCATATATTTTCTGCCTTTAGAAACACTATTGGCTATGTAATTGTTTGTATGTATGATTTCTCATGCTGTAGGTACTTAGGATTGACTGTACAAGGTGTACCTGAGTAGCATAATTAATGTTGAACCCCCTTTAACATGCCCACAGATGACCCGGAAGAAGCCGAGGGAGTCAGAGGGGCCCTCATGAGGCTACGGCAGGACCTCCTCAGAATGGCGGCACATGTGCAGGACCTGTGCGACCTCCTGCTTTAACAAGTTTAATTTTATTTGTTTTTTTTATGTAAATAAATTTTTCAGTTAAAGTTAGAAGTGGTCTGTGTGTTATTTTATTTTTTTAAAGTATAAGTATAAATATAAGGAAAAAAGTATAAATAGTGATGTTTATTTATGTAAGGTGCAAAAGGTATATACAGTAGATAGATGTTTTTATTGCATAGCAGTGATTGAAAGTGAAGGGTAATGTAAAGATGTACATAAGTGTGTTGATGTGTATGTGTGAGTTTGAATGTGAAGAAGAATAGATGATGTAATATGCATACATAGCACATGGGCTTCAAGGGGCGAGAAAGAATGTGGTGAACTTAGCATGATGTGAGGGTTAATGTAAAGTGGTTTTTAAGTGTTTAATTATCAATTAGATAAATAATAGATGACCAGGAAAAACAATCCCTTTTCAATGAGGTTGGCTAATTGGCTAAGTGTGTCATGTGATCGATTTCGGGATTCAGATAAGAGTGGTGGTGATTTGTGCGTAAATACACCGCATCGGTGCGTACGGGCAGGTTCCCGTCCGTTCTGACGCGGGAAGACCGTGTATACGCTGTAAGACCGTGCAGAATCTGAGTGTGTCCACCGCACACGCATGGTTTGGATGTCGTCCGTAAACACGCCCTCTTCTTAAAGAGTGAGTCCGTCCGAATGCGGAGGACCGATGGGCGTTTTTACGGACGATGTCCGCACAGTGTGGCGTGCGGACCTCTCCGAAAGAGAGAGGAAATATACGCACCAATCAGAATAAGGGCCAAAGTTATTAAGCTTTTATGAGGAAGTCAGCAACAACCTAGACAATGGAAATGCTGTAGACATGGTCTTCCTGGGTTTTGCTAAGGCTTTTGAGATGGTACCACATGAGAGGATGATAAATAAAATGGAGGATTTGGGACTAGGAGTAAAAATTCATAGATGGGTAGGAAACTGGCTGCGGAATAGAGAACAGAGTGGTTGTAAACGGTGCAGTATCAAGTATGATACCAGTACTAAGTGGCGTACCACAGGGGTCGATACTAGGGCCCCTTTTATGTAACATATTAACGATATATACTCATCAAAGTTTCCATCTTTGCTCATGACACAAATCTAAACACAGTAATTAGAGCAATAAAGGATGTCTACACACTTCAGAGCGATCTTAATAAACTAGAAGAGTGGGCAAAATTTTTAAAAAATGAGGTTCAATGTGGATAAATGCAAGGTGGCTTTGTGCATATCAGAACTAGAAAAGGATCTAGGAGTATAATGAACTGGTGTGTAGTGCTCAGTGTCATGTAGCAACAAATAAGGCCAAAAGAATACTAGCCCTCTATAAGCTAGGGACTCAAATGTAATTATGCTACTCTGTACTTTTGGAGTATCACGGCTCCCACGATCTTCATCGTATGCTGATTGTATGCTAAAAATCGCATCGCATCACATACGATATATAGTGGCATAAGATGGCATACGATGCGATACGATTTTTACGGATTTTTGAGCATTTTTGCTCAAAAATTGTATGCGATCGCATCGGATGCCATACGATGCGATGCGATGCGATGGCACCCGATTTTGCATTGAAATGCATCAGAATGCATTGAAATGTGTATTAAACTTGTGAAATGCCCCCAAATGCCATATTTCATAGTGCACCACCCCCACTATCAACGTCAACCCGAAGCGAGCCCGCGAGGGGCGGCGGTACGCGTCCTACGACCTTTTCATACCCCCACTATCCACGTCGGCGTGGAGTTGAGAATAGAAAGTGTGGCGAGCCACCGAACCCGAAGCGTGGCAAGCGCAGCGAGCCCCGCGAGGGGACGCGGATACCTTCACAGCTATACGCGTCCCCTCGCGGGCTTCCCAGGTATCCGCGTCCCCTCGCGGGGCTCGCTGCGCTCGCCACGCTTCGGACTCGGTGGCTCGCTGCGCTCGCCACACTTTCTATTCTCAACTCCACGCCGACGTGGATAGTGGGGGTATGAAAAGGTCGGAGGACGCGTACCGCCGCCCCTCGCGGGCTCGCTGCGCTCGCCACGCTTCGGGTTGACGTTGATAGTGGGGGTGGTGCACTATGAAAAATGGCATTTGGGGGCATTTCACAAGTTTAATACACATTTCAATGCATTCTGATGCATTTCAATGCAAAATCGGGTGCCATCGCATCGCATCGTATGCCATCGTATGGCATCCGATGCGATCGCATACGATTTTTGAGCAAAAATGCTCAAAAATCGGTAAAAATCGTATTGCATTGTATGCCATCGTATGCCACTACATATGGCATACAATGCCATACGATGGGAGCCGTGATACTCCACAAGTACCTGCTACTCTACACAGCATTGGGTAGACTGCATATAGAATATGGAGTTCAATTCTGGGCCCGCACTATAAAAATGACATCATAGAACTGGAAAAAGTCCAAAGAAGAGCAACAAAGCTAATAAAGGGGTTGGGGAATTTAAGCTATGAAGACAGATTGAACAAATTGGGATTGATTATGCTAGAAAAGAGACGTTTAAGGAGAGACATGCTAAACATGTACAAAATATATCAGGCGCCAATATAAGGAACTGTCAGGCACCCTATTCAGAAGGACTCTAGGACACATGGACATGAGTTTAGACTAGAGGAAAGAAGATTTTGTACCCTTAGAAGGAATTTTTTTTTTACAGTCAGTGCAGTCAAATTGTGGAACTCTCTTTCTGGAGAGGCGGTGTTGGCAGACTAAATAAGTTTAAACTAAGGTTGGACAAACCTCTATTGGTTACAAAACATCCAGGGGTACAAACAACAGTTATAATATGTCTTTAAATAAATCAATAAATCAGAATACACAACGTATAATAAGGGATGTAGCAAATAGATCATACATACTAACCAAGGTTGAACGTGATGGATGCACATCTTTTTTTTGGCCTTAACTACTATGTAACTATATTATAATAGATGGAATCTATTAAAGTCTGAGAGTAATTGGTTCTCGTTTTATTTTGGGCACAGATTTTCCTCCAAAGATCTTGTATCCTCCAGTCTAGATGTCATTACATGTACAGTGTAATAAACATATCAATATTATATATATAATATTAGTTGTTTATATTTCTTTGCAGGTGCTGTAAATGTATTTTTGTCAGTTATTCCCCCAAATTCATCCTGTTCTTATTTTACTTGGCAGATGCAGTGAGTCTCACATGTGGTCGGCATTAACATTCAATATTAATTGAGGATTACTGTAGAGGGATCCTTTTATTCTTTATAATACTAAAATAGTTGTTATTGGTGTATCTTGGACAGTCTTGATTGGTAAAATGCTGTATGTCTCTGCTGCCACCTAGCTGCTGTATGGGATGCGGTCATTTGGTCTACTGCATTATGGTCGACAGTCATTAGGTCGAATCCATTAGGTCGACATGCTAAAAGGTCGACATGACTCTAGGTCGACATGGGAAAAGGTCGACATGATTCTAGTTTGAAAGGTCATTAGTTCGACAGGTCATTAGTTCGACAAGGTCATTAGTTCGACATTGTCTATGTCGACATTCACAAGGTCGACATGGAGTTTTTCACTGTTTTTTGAGCCAACATGTGCCGACAGGCGGTATTTCATGCCCTACCATCCACTAGGGCGTGGTGGGAGAATAAAATAGTGTGCCGAGCGTAGCGAGGCACCGTGCCCGACGCATAGCGAGCGCAGCGAGCGATGCGAGGGGATGCAGTGCACTTTAAACTGTGTCCATGTTGACTGTGTTGACATTCAGGTAAAAAAACAGCGAAAAACCCCATGTCGACCTTGTGAATGTCGACATAGACAATGTCGAACTAATGACCTTGTCGAACTAATGACCTGTCGAACTAATGACCTTTCGACCTACAATCATGTCGACCTTTTCCCATGTCGACCTAGAGTCATGTCGACCTTTTTGCATGTCGACCTAATGGATTCGACCTAATGACTTTCGACCATAATGCTATAGACCAAATGATCCCAACCCCTAAGGATGCGATATAAACATGTTATTTAACGTATGATTTTTTTCTGATTTTCTCACTTGCATACTTTTATTGCTATTAAACAAATTCTGATACTCAGGGGCACGGGATTCAAAGAAGTTTGGGAACAACTGTCTTATAGTGTGTACACACAGTCGACAGGCAGGGACACAGATAGCAGCGTGAAGAGGAGAGGACAGTACAGCGTGAAGAGGAGAGGACAGTACCTGTCACCAAGTGCCGGGCAGGGGCACAGATGGCAGCGTGCTGCGACACCCCACAGCAACAGCTTCCCCCCCCGCCGTGCAGACATCAGAGGCCACACCCCCCGCCCTCCTCTTTAGTCGGACTTCCGGGTCATCAGCCCTGCAGTGCAGCCCCAGGAGAAGCCCCTCTGGCCGCCGGAGCTATAGTGAGTATTAGGCACAAAGACTATATAGTGCAGATCTGCACTATATAGTCTTGCCTGCCCTCACTATGTCGCTGCCGATTTGCGCTCACTCGGGAGAGCGCATCGGCAGCGCATCGGGCTCGCAAGCCCTGAAAAGTACACAATCGGAATGCGATATGGCTTCTAATGTGCACTATATCAGCAACATCGGAAGCCATATCGCCCCCGTGTGTACACACCATTAGTGTTGTAGCTGAAAGAACTATTATGTAGTGCTCTCAGTCATAACATACACTCAATTACCAATTGTGTATTCAAAAGTTGCTGTTATACTTGTGTCCACATTGGATCTTATCCTTCTTTGTGTAGAGTATTATCAATCCCAGACTGAGTTGATTGAATTGTGTATTATAATTTGGACAACCCAGTACCATGTGCCTTTGCTGACACCTGCTGGCTGTATATATTTTAATACAATGTTTGAGGAAAGTATTATACAGTAAGATATTTTCAGCAATAGTTAGATTTAATGGACTGGTATACAATAGATCTCACAATATAGGTTTGTATGGATATGGGTGATTACTCTTTTTATTAGACTGTTTCATAACAAAAATATATTTTTAGATAATCACACAAAATCCACAGCCTACTGTGGAAAGTTATGTGCTGACACATGTGTTGGCTGGCTTTATTTGCTATGGTTCAAGCAGATTTGAGATGGCCCTGGCTTCAAAATGCAGGGGATAAATGTTTTGGGGTTTCCTCTATATTTCAAAAACCAGCACCAGGCTCTTGGACCGGTCCTGGTTCCAAAAATATTGTGGAGAAAAAGACAAGGGATCGCCTGATTTTTTATAACCTACACTGGGCTCCAACAGCCATCAGTAATGCCACAGCCGGTGGACACTTTTTATATAAGTTCCCCTGGCCAAAGTGTCAAACTGTGAGGAGTGGGACCCCCCAATATGTCCCAGCAAAGTTAACCCTGGCTAGGGATGAAGCCCGGGGCGATCCCTGGCACCCCTGGATTGTGGATGCAGATTGATCGTATAAGAGTAAACATTTTTTTTAAAATGAAACATTGGGTTTTGCTGTGGAACAGCAAGTTTCAGCAAGCCTCCCCCCACAGCAGGGACTTGGAGAACCACAAATCTCAGCATGCAGGGCATTAAAGGGCCCACTTGGACTTGTTGTTCCACAGCAGGACAATGTTCAAATAAAAACAGAATAGTATAACTTCTGTGTATAACTCACACAGAATAGTAAAAGTATAACTTTATTACATACATACAATATACATACAACCTCACTTATCTTGTCCCCGTAGGCTTGATCCTCTTCTTCAGTGGAATCCACAAGTGACCTGTGAAAAAAAAATGATACTTACCACCTCCAGTGTAGTTTGCAGCCTCTTTGTTCTCCAAAGTGGGCAATCCAGGGGTTAAAAAATAAAAAACTGCCACTCCCCCAGGGACCTGGCCAGGGCTGACCACAAGTTGATACATTGACTGGGGGAGCTTATATGTAGTGTCCCCCGGCTCGTGCATTACTCTGATGGCTTTTGGAGCCTGGTGATGGCTATAAAAATATGTGGGACACCTAGTCTTTTTGTCCCCCATATTTTTGTAACCAGGACCAGTCCAAGAGCCTGATGCTGTTTTCTTAATTACAGGAAAACCCCAAAATTGTGTCCCCTTTATTTTAGAAACCAGGACCGGCTCAGCCCTTAAGGGGAGCTACGTTTTTTTATTGTTTTTATTATTTTTATAAAGAGAAGCATGCATGGATCATTCATCAAATACGAATGGAAAATATGTTGTATTTTTCATATGTATTTTTAGCTGAATTCACGGCTGATCCTAACGATGGTCTACTCATTTCTACAGCCAAATTCAACTGAGATTGATTTGAAATAGCCGAAAAGGCATTCGCGGCCGTAAAAAAGATCAAATGAGTGCATTCATAACCCTTCAATCTTAGTAAAGTTTATGCACTGACTTGTAGCAGTTCTTATTGGTTGACAATGGGAGTCTTCATATTTATTGCTGGCTTAACATCAGTAGCAGTTACAGTAGACACTGTACATGGTACAGTGATCTTTCCCTTCATCTGCATCAAACATTTTACCTTGGCTGTGCTACATTTTTCTTTTTTGCCTTCTCAGTTTTTTGGTGGGAACATGAGGCACTGATGCAGAAAATGTTTCTGTAATTGAGGGGTGCATGCATAGGTGTGTGCACATTGAGTGCTAGGGGTGCACAGGCACCCCCTAATGCTGTGCCCCACCCATATGAACACCTCTGCCGCTAACAATACCAGCAATACCCTTAACCAAAGACTTGCTTTTTAGAACTGTATTCCATTTAAAGAAGTGCCCAACAATCAATTATATGTATTTGCATTGTTAATTCAACTAGACCATTGTCATATCACTACTACATACCTGTGTCATCCATATATGTTTATGACTGTATTTGCATGTACTGTTACACAGAGTAGTTAGAAGATTAAAACTGAAATAGGCAGGAGATTTTAGTGTGGCTGAGAGACTTTTTATATTGTAGTGAGTGCCAATAGATGATGGAAGACACGCCTGATTGGCGATGTTAGACACACCCAATAGGTGGAGCTACACACACTCCTTTGACGGTGCACCCCCTAATAAAATGTGCTGCGCATGCCTATAGGTGCACGGTATTAATAGAGGCCTGTCAGCTCATTCACACATGATGCAGCTGAGTGGCAGTGTATACGTTCCAATGGTGGGGGGGGGGGTCTGCGCATGCACATGGGAAGATCCTCTGCGCCAACGCCTTTGGCGAGTATCACACTCGCCGTGGGTGTTTGCACGGGTAGGGGTTGGAGGGGGGCTGGCAGGGGGCAGCTGGAGGGTAATATCCAGCATTTTATGGCCATCTGGAAACACAGCCGCGGCATTCCCTGTTTCGGACGGGGAACAGGGAAAGTCGGTTTAGGGTGACTTTTATTTCTGATGGGGAGAGAAATCATGCGATGTTCGGCCACATGTGAGGAAATGTGTTCGTGTTCATTCCTTTGTATGGTACCGAGGGGATTCAGCGTGGGGGCATTCAGCCAGTGAATGACCGCTGCTTAGTATTAATGCGTGTCTCTGAATGCCTTTCTGCCATTTCATCTTGGATGTCCTGTCACCACCTCAAACTCAACATTTTCCTAAACAGAAATAATATTTCCCCACCAGCCAGGTGTAGTTACCATACAGTATTGGAAGGGTCGCGGACACTCTTGGACACTGCTTGTGGATTTGTGATATCTGAATGCACAGTTGGTTCCCGTGCTTTAACAATGATTATTTTAATTTTTAGAGAGGAAGGAGGGCTTCCATCTTCACGAGAAGCTGAACCACCAGTCATGAACAGAGGCCAAGGCCTTAGCCTTTCTTTGCCACTTTGTGTTGTAAATAGCCTGTTGCCAATTTTAAATTTCTCATCAAATAGTTTAAATTGTTTTGGTTTATTAAGTTTAGGTTCTTGGATTTTACATGTCCTCATACCTCCCAACTGTCACGATTACAGCGGGACAGTCCCGATTTCGGGTTCTGTCCCGCTGCGCTCGCCACGCTTCGGGCTCGGTGGCTCGCTGCGCTCGCCACACTATATAAAATCAACTCCACGCTGACGTGGATAGTGGGGGTATGAAAAGGTCGGAGGATGTGTACCGCCGCCCCTCGCGGGCTCGCTGCGTTAGCCACGCTTTGGGTTGGCGTTGATAGTGCTGGTGGCGTTAACAATGGTTATTGGGGGCTCACAAATTTTTTCTTATAGCATCTTATGGATCTCATGCATCTTATGGATGCATAAGATCCATGAGATGCATAAGATGAGATCCATACAATTAAAAAAAAATTCAATTGTATTGATTGTATGCCTTAAGTAAGGCATACAATCAATGAGACGGGCGCCGTGCTAGGAAATAAGTACCTTTCAAACTGCCATCCTGTCTGCCACTGCATTGCCACTCCTAGATGTGCCTGGTGTTTATGCCGCCCACTTGTGTCCCTTAGCATAGTCATCCAGCTACCTTGGTACACCCTATTGGCATTAAAACAATATTGTGAGGTGTAAGGTGTTCAGAATTGACTGAAAATGAATGGAAATTAATGTTATTGAGGTTAATAATAGCGTAGGAACATTTTTTGCTGTTTTTATTTATTATTTTCAAAAGAATACAGATCCATAACCAAACCCGAAATGGTCGTTTTGCCAAAACCAATCCAGATCCAACACCAAAACACAAAAAAATGCCTGGTGCACATCCCTATTATTAACACATTGCTGCACTAATCTCAACTAGGTTAATGAGCTTGCCATGTAAAATGGAGCATACAGCTCTAGACAAACATTTACACCATTGCAATGTTTCCCAAACTTTTTAGAATCACAGCACACTAGAGTATCATAATTTTATTCTGACAACCACATGCTAAAGTATCACTTTGCTATGGTAACGCCTCCACTTTTTACCAGTGCAGCAGATACATACTTTTTGTTATTGCTACTGTATTTGCTGGCGTATAAGACTACTTTTTTCCCCTGAAAAACATGACTCCAAGTGGGAGGGTCGTCTTATACGCCGGGTGCACTTATATAACAAACTCTATAGTTTGAGTGGAAATGTTGGGGGGTCGTCTTATACGCCGGCAAATACGGTAAGTTGATTAATATAATACATTTTCTGCAAATCAAAATTGCACTACTGGGGGTTTATCCCCTTTCTCATCTATGTGTACTTCCCATTGCATTGTGGGAGGTACACATAGCATATGGAACTCTAAGACAACAAGGATAGTATTATCCTAGAAAATATACTTATATAATATATATCAATTGGTGTTACAAATCTACTTGAATATTGCATAGAATTATCAGCTCTGTGTTGACCACTTTTTGATTCTGTCCTATAACAATGCATTGTGATTGTAAAAACATTAATATCCCTTTCACACTGACAGAGCTGGGTCAAACCTGGGAATGTGTTCCCAGATGCATCCCAGGACACAGCCCGGGAATATGTCCTTTCACACTGCACTTAGACCTGGGATCGACCTGGGACAGCCCCATTCACACTGATCACGGGAAATCCCTACAAATACATATGCATGTCATAAGATTTTCTTTTCCTTCTTCTGCAGCCTTATACAACTCCCTCTACTCCTGAAGTAAATGCCGCCAACAGCATAGATATACGATGGTGGTGCAATGAAAGCCTTCCATACGCCGCATACTCACTGCAGTACAGATTGTCCAGTGCCTCTTTCACGCCGCATGACGTCTCTGTGTGTGATGTCTCACTGTACCACAACCACATCCAGCTCCAGACTCCTGTGGCTATTTTGTGAGCCAAAGAAAACAGTGGTTTTAACTGTCCCATGTACCCAATTCTGGGTAGGGACCTTTCACACTGCACCACATCCCGGGTCAATCCCAGATTGAACCCTGATCAAGACCTGGGTTGAAATCGCAGAACGCTTGACCCAGGATATTCTTGCAGGACCCTTTCACAATGATAGAAATCTCAGGATGTTGCACGTTTATATGCAATAACCCAGGGAATATTTTTCAGTGTGAAAGCCAATGTCATATATACACTGTCAATTGCTGGCTTACAGTTACAGAGGTGACCACTAGTTGGCAATGGAAGCCCTCATAGAACCTGTTGAATCTTTTAACCAGAATATGACCCAAAAAATTACATGTAAAGTAATAATTGGGCAAATTATGCTAATTCAACTATTGGGAGAGTGTCACAGGGTGTCTGAAACAAGTCCCAACATGTTTACCTTAAAACACCTATTTTCACTTAATTTTCACCTGCTGAGTTGTGGCTAGAATGGGTGTGGATTGACAGAGAATAGGTCGACCCAGAATCATTAACAGACACCAGGTTGACATGGGAAAAAGGTTGACATGCACTAGGTCAACACAGAAAAAATGGTGTCAATATTGTCGGTTGACACGGAAATAATGAAATAGGATATTTCTTTAAAGATAGCGCTACCAAGGGTATGCTGCCTGATCCCCACCTGTAGTGTAAATGCCACCACTACACAAATAACAACATGCAGAGAAGGATTGGTATGAACTAGTTGGCGCTCCGCTTTGTTCCCTTACCATACAATTACCAACAAATAGTGATAGAATGAATAAAATACATAGACCTGATTAACAGGATACTCTTGTTATAGAACAATTGTCCATTCTGAAATGACAAAAAATGGTCTTTGTCCCTCCACAGGGATACAGACCACCGGACAGAATAATGGTGCAGCACCTTTGATAAAATTAAAAAGGTTTAATACAGCCTTGCACTTACAATTTTGTGACAAGTATAAAAGCATAAAACAATCCCACTGGCAAACTCCTATGATCCTGGATCACAATCTCCCTCGGGACTCCTGCAGGTCGTCCGGTCGGTGGATGATGTTAGATGAGTCCTCGGAAGCCAGGTGCACATCAGATGGGATAGCAGGGTACATTTAACGCGTTTCGAGCGGTATGCTCTTCGTCAGAAGTGTACCATAAGTCCCACGGTATCTCCTATTTATACCCCTCTCCCTTGTCCATATCACTGCTGTCAGCAGTTGCCGCTGATGGGAGTCGCACCGGAGATGATGCGTTCTTTGCTGGAAACAGTATGGCCGCCAGAGAGATGTCTTCATATGTGTTCCAATTTGCGGTCCATAGGTCCGTGAATCCGGAAGTAGTCACTGTCAGTAACTGTGACTTAGGGGGGCAATGATTACTGTCCATTAGAATCCAATAAGATATATGTACTGTGTATTTATTAGTCTACAAATAAACATAATGAAATAAGAAATTTGCATAATATATCAATATAATTAAAAACTTTACACATATATACTAGTAGCGGTACCTATTCTAAGAAGCATTTGAGTTCAAAGTCGCTGCTTAAGCCGGACGGAGACAATGGGGCAGATGTATTAAGCCTTAACAAGAGATAAATGCAAGGGTGATAAGGAGAGATAAACGTCCAGCCAACCAGCTCCTTACTGACTTTTTTTTAAACACAGGCTGTAACTTGGCAGTAAGGAGCTGATTGGCTGGATGTTTATCTCTCCATATCTCCCTTGGATTTATCTCTGGTTAAAGCTTAATACATCTGCTCCAATGTCTTGGGGCAGATTGAAAATCCATTTCATCTCTTGTTGAGATATTCTTTTTTCAATGTCAAGGCTTCTGGTTTTGGGTTAAATCATTTGAATACCCCAGAATCTCACAATGTTACATTCTTTGCAATTATGATTTTTACTAAAATGAGCAGATAGGGCATCAGTTGGTAAGCCCTTTCTAATATTATATATATGCTCCGCTAAGCGCGTTTTTAAATTTCTTGTTGTTTTGCCTATATATAATAATTTACAGGAGCATTCAATTGCATATACTATGTTTTTAGAGTTACACGTAATAAACTTGTTTATTTTGTATGTTTTACCATTGACTTTGAACTCCTGCAGCTTCCCATAGGTACCCTTTACAGTTTTGCACATTAAACATGTACCGCACCTATAAAAACCTTTTGAACGTATACTTTGTCTCCTTTGTGGCTCTATTGAGCTATGCACTAAATTACCCCTTAGAGTAGGTGCTCTCTTGTAAATAAAAGTAGGATTTATTGGTATATCACTCCCTAATATCGGATCCTGGGTCAATATTTTCCAATTGTTTCTAAATATAGCCTCTATATCCTTATGACAAGAACTGTATCTTGATATAAAAGACCATTGATGGGAGTTATCAATTGTCTTCTCCTTTTTCTCCTTCAACAATTCATTACGGTCTACTTTATCAATTTTCAATTTAGTTTTTTGTAAAGTTTGCTGACTACCGTATATACTCGAGTATAAGTCGACCCGAATATAAGCCGAGGCACCTAATTTTACAACAAAAAAACTAGGAAAACTTATTGACTTAAGTGGGACCCTCACTCACTTCCATATCTAAAAATAAACATAAATTAAAATGCTTACTGGCTAATGCAAGAAGCTTAGTGAGTAAAATCGGGGAGCTTGAAACGGTGATCAGTAGGGATGACTACGACATCATTGGTATTACAGAAACATGGTGTAATGAGTCTCATGACTGGGCATTAAACATGGAGGGATATACACTCTACAGGAAAGACAGGGAAAATAGAAGGGGCGGGGGTGTGTGCCTATATGTAAATAATAACTTAACATCATGTGAGAAAAATATGAGCACAGACCTGGAAGACGACAACTCAGAGACAGTGTGGGCAGAGATAACCGACAATAATAAGAAACCAAAAAACAAATTTATAATAGGGGTATGCTATAGACCACCAAATATAAATGAAAGGGAAGAGTCTCTTCTTTTAAACCAAATCAAACAAGCATCAAATCAGGGTCAGGTATTAATTATGGGGGATTTTAATTTACCCGACATTGATTGGGAAAACGAAACAGGTAAATCAGCAAGAAGCAATGGGTTCTTAAGCTTACTTAAAGACCAGTTTATTACACAAACGGTAGAAACTCCAACTCGTGATGAGGCGCTCTTGGACTTAGTATTAACAAATAACACAGACTTAGTTTCAAACACAAAAGTAATTGAACAATTAGGGAATAGTGATCACAATATGGTTTCACTGGAAATCAACTTCAGTAAATTACATCAAAAAGGATCTGCAAAAATACTAAACTTCAGAAAAGCAAACTTTGAATTATTCAGGGAAGCCCTTACAGGAATTGGGTGGGAAACGGTTATGGAGGGAAAAAATGCAGAGGAAATGTGGGATACTCTAAAAAAGGTGCTTGATTCACTAACTATTGAATACATTCCTAAAGTAATTAAAGGTAAATTCAACAAAAAAAAGCCACCATGGTTGGACAAAGAAGTAAGGTCAGCTATCAACAATAAAACCAGAGCCTTTAAATTCTATAAAAATAACTTGAATGAGGAGGCGTTCGCAAAATACAAAGAATCAAACAAAACTTGTAAAGGGGTAATCAAAGCAGCTAAAATATTATATGAAGAGTGTATAGCCACTGAAAGCAAAACCAACCCAAAGAAGTTTTTTAAATACATAAATAGTAAACGTTTAATTAAGGAAAACATAGGCCCACTAACTGATACTAGTGGAAAAAGTGTTACTGAGGACAAGGGAAAAGCAAAACTGTTAAATGAGTTCTTCTCATCAGTATTTACTAAGGGAGAGCAGACTGTGGAACGAACATTTACCACAAACGGGACAAATAAGCCAGATCTCATTGTGGATTTCACGCCGAAGGAAATAATACTGAGGCTAAGCAAACTCAAAACAAATAAGTCACCAGGGCCAGATGGGATTCATCCGAGGGTATTAATGGAATTAAGGGATGAACTAGCTACCCCCCTACATTATATTTTTAGCAAGTCACTATCGTCAGGTATAGTACCAAAAGATTGGAGAATAGCAGAGGTAGTGCCAATATTCAAAAAAGGAAAAAAGGAAGATCCCGCTAATTACAGACCCGTTAGTTTAACATCAATTGTGGGGAAACTATTTGAAGGATTTTTAAGGGATGGTATCCAGGAATATTTAGATAATCACCGTCTACTCAGTACTAACCAACATGGGTTCGTGAAAAATCGTTCATGCCAAACTAATCTACTAGGGTTCTATGAAGAGGTTAGCAAAAACCTCGATAATGGAAATGCTGTAGATGTGATTTTCCTAGATTTCGCTAAAGCATTTGATACTGTCCCACACAAGAGATTGATTAATAAAATGGAGAACCTAGGATTGGGTGAAAATATCTGCAGATGGGTAGGGAATTGGCTATGTAATAGAGAACAAAGAGTGGTTGTGAATGGTGCCGTATCAGATATGATACCGGTACTAAGTGGAGTGCCCCAGGGCTCGGTTTTGGGGCCCATTTTGTTTAACATTTTTATTAACGATATTGGGATAGGGTTACTCAGCAATGTATCCATCTTTGCGGACGATACAAAACTTAGCAAAGTCATCAAATCACCAGAAGATGTCACCATGCTTCAAAATGATCTTGCAATTCTAGATGAGTGGGCTAAAAAAATGGAAGATGAGGTTCAATGTAGATAAATGTAAGGTTATGCACCTTGGGAGACACAACCAGTGTGCAAGTTACAACCTTAGCGGAGAGGAACTGGGTAATTCCATACTTGAAAAGGATCTAGGAGTCCAAATAGACAGCAATCTAGGATGTAGTGCCCATTGTAATGTAGCTACAAAAAAGGCCAACAAAATTCTGGCATGTATTAAGAGGGGAATGGAAACTAGGGACTCAAGGGTAATTATGCCACTATATAAAGCATTGGTGAGACCTCACCTAGAGTATGGAGTACAGTTCTGGGCCCCACACTATAAAAAGGACATCATAGAATTAGAAAAAGTCCAAAGGCGAGCAACAAAGCTTATTAGGGGAATGGAGAATTTAAGCTACGGGGAGAGATTAAGCAATTTGGGACTATTTACATTAGAAAAGAGACGTTTAAGGGGGGACATGCTCAACATGTACAAGTATATCAAGGGCCAATATAAGGAACTGTCACACACCCTATTTTCTACTAGAAAGGAATCTAGGACGCGAGGGCATGAGTATAGATTAGAAGAAAAAAGATTTCATTCAGCTAGTAGAAAGAATTTCTTTACGGTCAGAACAGTCAAACTCTGGAACTCTCTTCCCAGAGAGGTGGTAATGGCTGGCCCATTAAATGCGTTCAAGGCAAAGTTGGACAAACATTTACTGGAGAAAAACATCCATGGGTACAAATAAGAAATATAATTTGTCTGTAAAATACCAGAACCTACCAAATCAGCAATGGATATCTATACCAGGTTGAACTAGATGGACGCAAGTCTTTTTTCAGCCTTACCTACTATGTAACTATGTAACTATGTAACTCGAGTATAAGCCGAGGGGGGCTTTTTCCAGCATAAAAAATGTTCTGAAAAAGTAGGCTTATACTCGAGTATATATGGTATATCCTTTTGATGTTAGTCGTTCACTAAGGTCATTTATCTGCTCATCGCATATTTTTTCGTCTGAGCAATTCCATTTTATCCTGATATATTGTCCATAAGGTATACTTTCCAACCAGTTACTATGATGTTCACTGGTTCTCTCTAGCAAGCTGTTGGAATCAGTTGGTTTCCTATAGCTTTTTGTTTTTAATTGGTTATCCTCTCTATATAGCCATAAATCTAGAAATGATACACCAATCTTACTGCAATTGAAAGTAAGTAAAATAGAGCAATCGTTTTCATTTAGATTTTTACAAAACGCATCCAGGGATTTCTCATCACCAGACCAAAAAACTAAATGTTGTAGCTAAAGCGCCACCAGGACACGAGCTCCGCCCCCAGAACACCTTCCTTCCATATTTGTTTTTCTTCCCAATGGGCCATAAAAATGTTGGCGTAACTGGGGGCGAAGCGCATGCCCATGGCGGTGCCGACGACCTGGAGGTAAAAATCTCCATTAAAAATGAAATAGTTGTTCAAAAGAATACATTTGATACTGGTAAGTATAACATTTTTCACTTTTTCATTTAAATCGCTCTGATTTAAAAAGAAAGACACAGCGGACAGGCCCTTTTCCATAGTTATAATTGTATACAGTGTGCTGACATCAGCCGTACACATTGTGAGATTTGGACTCCAATCTACAGTAGATATGCTTCTCCTGTGTCTTTCACAAAAGCTTTAGTTTTCACTACCAAGGGCTGTAAATAGAAATCCACCAGGGAGGATAACGACGTGATACTGTTACAACCTGATACAATCGGCCTCCCTGGTGGATTTAAAGGATCCTTATGGATCTTGGGCAGAGTTTATATGGTTGGGATGAATGGATTTTTTATATGAATGAATTCTAGTTCCTTTTTAGTTATTATTCCTTCTTCCCTTGCTTTATTTGTAAATTCAAATAATTCTCCTATTATCCTATTTGTGGGGTGACACTTTAGTTTTTTATAGGTATTGTCTGATTCCAACTGTTTCAGGATTCCCGCCATACATTTGTCTTTGTCCATAAGGACAACGCCTCCACCCTTGTCTGAAGGTTTTATAATTTACTCTGGATCCTTTTTCAGAGCTATTACAGCTTGGTTTTCCTTATTTGTTAGATTAATTCTTTTTTTTTATATTTGTTTTGAACATGTTTAGTTTGTAATAGCTTTTCAACTTCATCACAGACTAATTTATTAAAGGAATCAATATGACTACCTTTTGCGTGAGATGGGTAAAATGTTGACGGTAGTTTGAATTTGGAGTAACTATTCAGATCATTGGTGATACTTTCTTATTTACCAAGAAAGAAGCATTTTACATTAAGTTTTCTTGAATATCTGGGTATATTTCAAAATTACCCGGATAAAACGTAGGGGCGTATTTAAGGCCCTTTTTCAAAATACTTATTTCATGTTTATCCAATACTTTTTTGCTAAGATTGAAAATTTTTATATCATTCAACTCCAAATTCTTAGTCTTAGTATTACTGATCGGTTTCTTTTTTATTTGTTTTTTACCACCTCTCTTTCCTTGTGATGTTAATTTGTGGGTCTTTTTTATCTGTAATTTGCCCTTGTCCTGTCCCTCCACAAAATAGTAGATCTAGATCCTGATGGATAAATGTCTGTTTCTTCTTCTTCTAAAGGAGAAAACCAATTTTGAGAGGGGGGATATGGATGCAACTGGTCCGCTGCTCTCCATGGTCTTTCCTCGTCTCTTCTCCTATAGTTATTTTTGTTGAATGTATTATTCCTATATGTATTACAGGTTGAGTATCCCTTATCCAAAATGCTCGGGACCAGGAGAATTTTGGATAACGGATTATTCCGTATTTCGGAATATTTTAATATTTCAATGATGTATCTTGAGGTATCTTGCATTTATGTTGTACATATACATCAAACACATGAAATAAACACAAATATATTTTATTTGTGCATAAAACATGGTTTCAAAACATGAAACAAAGTTTGTGTACAATCTCAGGCACTGAATTTAAATGCCAAACAATCACTGTCTTGCACATATATAGTGCCAGTTACATATCATTCCCTCATTAGTGCTGTTACAGATGTCCCCAGTAAGTTTTTAGCAAAAAAAAAATTTTTGGTTCACTTTCTGAAATGTATGGTTTTCGGAATAATTCGGATAACGGATATTCGGATACGGGATACTCAACCTGTATTATTTTTAAAAATCTTTTTTGGTCTAGGTGAATACATAGGTTTCCCATTATTTTTATAAACATCCAGTTGTCTATTCTTTTGTGGTCTTATTGGTTTTACCATAGGGGTTATAGGGATGTTACTGCTTATGATTTTAGTTTCATTAGTTTTACCTGTACCTTTGATCTCTGAAATATCACGTAAATATTTTTTCTGTTTCTTATCTCGAATTTCATGGGTGATTTTATACATTTTTCTAAGGAGTTCTTTCTCTGCTGATATAAAATCATCCTGTTCTTTTAATGGTTTAACCAAGGTATGTAATACATTGATTTCCTCATTTAACTTTGACAATGATTCCCTCCTTTCCTTAATTATCAGACCAATGAGGGAAAATGAACAGGCATCCAAAATGGAGTTCCACTCCTTTACAAATACTTCACTATTAGATACAAAGGATGGTGGTTTTATAATTTTTAGACCTTTTGGTATTAGTTGGTCCGCTTGGTACCGTTCAAGTGTCACCACTTCCCACCATATACGGTTCTCCTTTAGCATCAAGTTTTCTAATTTTTTAAAACTAGATTCCAAACTTTCATCACTATAGTCCCTAACTTTTACATCATGACTAAAAGTGGGAGCAATAAGATCTTTCCAATTTTGCGGAAATAGAACATGGTTGCTGCTTACTTAATGAAATTAAGTAAGCAGCAACCATGTTCTCTTTCCGCAAAATTGGAAAGATCTTATTGCTCCCACTTTTAGTCATGATGTAAAAGTTAGGGACTATAGTGATGAAAGACAGTTCAAAGACACTCAATAATAAAATAGGATATTTCTTTAAAGATAGCGCTACCAAGGGTAATGCATACCTGTGCATGGCTTGCTTTGCTCGTAATGCTTCAAGGGTGGTGCCTTGCACTGCTAGTGCTTCGTTCGGCACACTTTACTATTCCCAATTAGAGTCCATGTGGATTGTTAGGCATGAAAAAAGGCCAAAGAAAGAAAAAATTGACAAAAACTTACCTTTTCATGCGGCACCCATTAACATGTTGACATTTTGCTTGTGTCAAACTTGTTGACTTAGTACCTGATTAAGACCCGATTGCACGGCGGTGATTTTGCAGCATGGGCGACTGTTGAATGACTGGGCATGCATGCGATACACTGTGTGCATGCGCGAGCTGTCCATGTGAAGGTATCCAGTGATGCATTGCAAACACTGGCTGCTCACAGGGTGATTGACACACTGTGGCCGTTTGGGGGCGGTAACCCTGAGTTTTCTGGGCATCCCACAGCCATTGGGAGGGAGGGCCACTGATCATCAGCAGCCTCCTTCTCCCCACGACCATCGCAGCGCGGAGTAAGTCCTGCTTACTAGGCAGGGCCGGCAACAGAAATTTTGGGGCTCCATACATTGATATCTCTCAGGGCCCCCTCAAAAACTATTACCCTCTTCCCCTTTGCTGGGACATAAACTGGGAGCGCATGCCCATTACTGGGTTGTGCTTTATCACATTGATGCCCTCCCTCACCCCACGGTCTGCGCTTTAGCACACTGACGCACTCCCTCACCCTGCGCTCTATCAATTGAAATGCTCCCTCACAATGTGGTATGCTCTTTTGCATACTGACACACTCCCTCGCCCATGGCCTGTGTTCTATCACACTGACGCACTCCCTCACCCTGTGGCCTGTGCTCTATCAAACTGATTTGCTCCCAGCAGGGCAGTGTGTGTGGCTAGCTGAGCTGATTAAGCTACAAGACGCTGCGGGGATCTAAGCTGTCGGGTGGCTAGGGGGGGATAGCTCTGGGGCCCCTTAAAATGGTCTGGCCCAGGTCAGCTGTCCCCTTTGACCCCCCCCCCCCTGTCGCTGGGCCTGTTACTAGGTGCTGCGACTGCCGAGCCACACAGCAGGGCAGTGTGTGTGTCTAGCTGAGCTGATTAAGCTGATGCCTGCTGGACGGCAGCAGACTGCAAGAGGCTGCGGGGATCTAAGTTGTCAGGTGGCTAGGGGGGATAGCTCTGGGGCCCTTTAAAATGGTCGGGCCCGGGTCAGCCTTCCCCTTTGACCCCCCCTGTCGCTGGGCCTGTTACTAGGTGCTGCGAACACAGTGGAAAACCATTTGATGGTGAGTGATTGCTAATGGTTTACCCCTCATGTGCACGGCTGCAATTGTATTCGAATGGGGGGGGGAGTGCGTTCGGCAGGAAAGCGCATTAGGTGGGCAAGCGGGCAGAGTTTGCCTGATCTCTGGGCTCCGAAAACTCACAGCCCAGCAAACAGGTCTGAATCCGGCCTTAGTTCATGTCCCCTTTTTGTCCATGTTGACATTATAGTATAGCAGATATTTACTGAGCGCTCACCTGTCATGTATGTTTAAAGTGCACAGAGTGAGTATAGAAATAAACAATATTTGTGGTGTTTATATCTAATCAATCAATAATATAAAGTCAAGAGACCAGTATGTGTTGCAAAGAATTTATTGTGTGATGCAATATAAATTTCCTGGAATAAACATCAGGTAGACTGGCACAGTATCACTCTGCGGGACCCTTAGGGGGCATTAGGGTGTATTTTAGGTATCCCTATGACACAGAGGTCCCTCATCTGGGACCTATGTTCCCAAACAGGTGACTGCAGTGATCTGTATGGGTGTGGTATGTGACTCCGACAGTCGGGATCCCGACAGTCATTATCCCGACATCAGGATCCCGACTGCCCGGAGTCAGACAGCATGGCGAGCGCAAAAAAGCCCCTTGCGGGCTTGCTGTGCTCGCCACGCTGCGGGCACAGTGGCTCGCTATGCGAGCCACCTATTCTATTCTCCCTCTATGGGTGTCGTGGACCCCCACGAGTGAAAATAGCGAGTGGCCGTCGGGCACCCAGCTGTCGGCGTTTTGACAGTCGGGATCCAGACGTCGGGTAAATGACTGTCGGGATCCCGTCTGTCGGGAACCCGTCCGGCACCCGATCTGTATTGGGTCAACTATGTGGGGAGTCAAAAGTGGATGGAGGGATCAAATAAAGCAAGAAAGTCTTTGTCCAGGTTAGTCTCTCAGACAAGTTTTATACAACCCAAAAACCCACATCCGCTGAGTCTGCTGCATACCCAAATCCAACATGTGCTGGCTGAGGCTGCTTTCAGTGCTGCCACACGACCAGCCCGGCTCCAAAGAGACTGCGGGCGTGCGCACTTCCGAGTTGCTGCTCACTCCAGTGACACGGCCTCACAGGAGGAGTCTGTGCACTGAAGGAAGAGTGAATGATGGCGAGGGGATGGTGTCTTCAGTGAATGGTGCTATGAGGATGAGTGTGGATCAGTCCCAATGCTTTGCAATGTTATACAAAAAATGATGCTTGCACGAACTATTTTGCCTTGCAATTATGGACTACATGGAAGCGCGCATTGTATCACAAGGCAAAAGAAACACAGTGCGATTTGAACTACACGCGATGCAATTTGAGCCAAAAGAATCACACCGTGTGTGGGTACCTTTAATAAATGTCTGTTGAATAACAAAATCTGCTACAGATGTTGTGGATAATTGGCACCAATACTGTATGACAAAACACCATTAATAAGGTTACGCCTCTGGTCTCCGGCTAGAAAATGAGAACACAAGAAATGTTTGTTTACATTTTACAGTTCTTGGACCTTTTTACATGATTGAAATAAGATTGAAAGAATAGAAATATATTTCAATAAAATTTTATTTTCCAGGTCATATTATTTTTATAAAACAAGAATGATTTATTGTAAATGTAATTGCTGATAATTTGCTGCCAAGCAGCTCCCACCTCATATTGCAAAAACTTGCAGTGGCGGTGGACCTGACATGCCTTTCAAGAACAGTCAGCCTCAGAAGCTGCAGTTTCTTCATCATTTTACGACAATTTGGATTTATTAATAGGTTTCCCTGACTTAGGGCCTTATCCTAGTTCACTCTTTCTGACAAAATCCTTCTTAGATGGACAAAACCATATGCACTGCAGGGGGGCAGCTGTAAAATGTTCTGAGAGAATTAGATTTGGGTGAGTTATTTTGTTTCTGTGCAGGGTAAATATAGACTGCTTTATTTTTACACTGCAATATAGATCTCACTTTGAAATAAAACCCCACCCAAATCTAATTCTCTCTGCACAAGTAACATCTGCCCCACCTGCAGTGCACATGGTTTTGTCCATCTAAGAAGGATTTTGTCAGAAAGAGTGAACCAAAATAAGGCCCTTAGTGACCTACTATTAATATGAATGTATTAAGATATTTATGAGTAAAAATCATGTAGTCTAATGTAGGTCTTTTTTCCCCCCAATATCGGCCTACAGATGTGTACTCATATACCTTTTTGCTTAATTTGATAACATGGCTAAGATGCTCCACCACGAGTAGTGATTGGATGGATTCCCACATTTTTTTGCCACAAAATAATTTATATAAAGTAGCATATTGCAAGAAGAATCGCAAGGAATGGTTACAGTATGTCACCGAGACATACGGTATATGTGGATCTGTACATGACATCTAAGGTTACCTACACTCCAATTTTTCGCCCATACAATTTATTAAATGCTACATTTTCTTCGACAACGTATCTTCTGTATCTTCCCTGTCAGTTACCACATTCTTTGCCTGTAAATTACAGAATCAAATAAAAAATCCTTCTATTAACTATTAACACTACTTGGCGTCTGCTCTGCTCAAAGACTGCACCATCCATCCATACTTATTACCTGTACACATTACTTATATCAGGATTTTTTCTTTGCAAGACCTTACTCATGGGTGCAAAGAGTGGGAAAGGGGGAATGTACTAATTACCCAGGGCCAGGCTTGTTGGAGGGTTCCGGTGGATCAGCTGTTAAGCATGATATTCTCCACCTAGCAATACTGCTCATAGAAACAAATGTAAAACTGGCCCTTATTCAGATCTGATCGCAGTACAAATTTGTTCTCAAAATGGATAAAACCATGAGCACCGCAGGTGGGGCAGATGTAACATGTGCAGAGAGAGTTAGATTTGGGTGGGGTGTGTTGAAACTGAAATCTAAATTGCAGTATAAAAATAATGCAGCCAGTATTTACCCTGCACAGAAACAAAATAACTCACACAAATCTAACTCTCTCTATACATGTTATATCTGCCCCACCTGCAGTGCACATGGTTTTTCCCATTTTGAGAACAAATTTGTACTGCGATCAGATCTGAATAAGGGCCACTGTGCGGACACAGATGCCCTTCAGCGGAAGTGCGAGACGCTCGTGTGTCCCTGTCCCTGCAAGTGACGGGCAGAGGTGGGTCGTCTCGGCATGCCGGATCATCAAACAAGAGTGTCTCCAGCTGTAGCCCTTACCATGATATGTATCAAAGATTCAAGAAGTTGCTCATAGCAACCAGCCAGTGTTGTTATGTAGACTGTGCTAGGATAGCTACTGTAGAAGCTGATTAGTTGAGCAGCTATGGGCAACTTCTAAACTTTGAACTCTTTTAAAGGTCTGATACATCTCCCCTTTAATCTCATGTGCTGGAGAATCACAGATGGTAAATACCAAATGTGACCGATTGTCACTGGAGACTAGCTGGGAAGCTCAGGAGGTCGGCTGGAATTGATGGAGATCGATATGCTGAGTATCGATGGAGTAGCACCATGCAGGTAACAGGAATCTTTAGAATCAGCTGGAGTTGATCAGGTTAATACCAGAAATACTGGTAGGAGCCAGATTTAGCAGCTGGATGCAATTAGTCTATGCAAGGTAGTGTTCCTTACAAGAGCACCAGCACAGGCGGTAGCACAGCTGTGGACATCATTGAACTGGCCACTTCTCTGCTTTCAACCCAGTTTACTTATATTAGCCAGTGTGTGGTAAATTGGTTGAGCAATTAGCAGGACAGGAGGATGCTCAGGTCTGGCTGTGAACAAACAGGTTAGGGTTACCACCTCATCCCTATTATTCTGGACACATTAATTACACAGGTTCTGTGGCTGATTAAAACCAGGTGAAATGGAGTCTTGAAGTCAGCCAGCTGAGGTGGTAACCCTAAACATGGTTGAGGTCTATGATAATTGCGCCAGTATGGAAGCCACAGGAGACTGGACAGGCAAGAATTGCTGCAGCATCAGGTGATGTCTGGAGACACACCTGCGGGTCTGAGCCTTCACATTGCAGTAGATTACAGTTTTAAATACCATTCACATCAGTCAACCCGTTAAATCCCCTGAACACGTTTCAAAGCAGAATGCAGAGGACAGACTATCACAGGTCTGTAATGTGTTGTTTTTACTAAATACCGTTTCAGAGCCATTCTCAGTGCATAAAAAACGGCTCTGAAATGTGTAAACGTTTTGAAATACTGGTTATCTTTAATCGGTAAATGAACTCTGGCGCTTTCCCACTGCAGCCTTAAACGTGTTGAAATGGAAAAAACGGCAATATACTGTTTAACAAGTGCGGTGTGAAAGGGGTAAGTAAGTAGTGTGTTGATGCAATAATAATAATAAATGAAAGAATCAGGGGACCAAATTGTCAGTGTATTCAGCATCTGCATTGCAAATAAATGACTTATAGTACCATGAAGCGCAGAACTACAGAGTAATTCCAAGCATATTTATAGTGAGCTTGCTTGCGTAAGCAATGTATATGAACTTGACAGGAATCACTGACATTGCAGGTCAAAATTTTCCATCTTTGTAGCCTTAAATATCCCACACTGAGAAAGACACTGCTGGTTTTTTTCTTTTTTCAGTCATTGATGCTGGTAAGAAATGGTTGGCTAGCATGTCCGTTACTTAACTGGTCATTACAACTAATTTAAGTGTTATTTATAATTTATGATGATGACGACTAGCACCTCTGCAAAGTAATCACGATGTCTGTAAATCAAAAATGCAGTAAAAACCATAGAAGCCTATTGGCTTCTTTTCGCGGCCCTCTGCCGCCCCACGCTGGCCGCACCGCTCCCACCACACTTGATGCCCGGGCAGCCTCATGTTGTGCTGCCCAGACGGCAAATTAAGATGGCTCTTTAATACCCAATTCAAGGCACCTTAACAAAGGCTATTGCTAATCAGCTGCTAAAACGGTCAAAGTCCATCAGTCTGTATATATCTTTTAATTGTCTATTCAATGTGTGTTTGTGATATATTATTATTTTTTAATATCTTCACTGGCCAGTGATACCAATTAATTTAGTTGAATAAATAGAAGTAAAATTTTATATATATTATTGTTTTCAGCTCGGTTCTTATCTGTTTGTTTGTTTCCTAGCAGATCTGCATCAGCTGTCATCTCTGTGCATTGTGGGGGATGGAAGTTCTATTTCACATAGGATGTTGCTATAGGCAACCAATCAGAATCTACTACTTATTTATTTAGCACCTTCTAGAAGATAATAGATAGTGGGGAAAATTTACTAAGATCGGTGTTTTTTGGCTGATCTGCGGTACAAATGGATATGACCGGGATCTGCCGCAATCGACCGAAAATATGAATGGAGTATATGGCAAATTTACTAAGCTGCCATATTCTCCTGATTCTTATTTTGCAATGGCGTTGTCGTTTAAATTTGGCAGCCATATTTAACAGCCACCACATACGTGTGATGTGGCAGGATCGCATGTATTACTCAGATACCTGCTATGCTGCTCTGGTAAATAAATAGATTAAATACATTTTAAAAATGGAGAGCTGTCACCTGCCCGGCTATAACCAGACTTGGGCTCATTGAGCTTGTTCATGTTTGCAGAAATACGGGGGGGGGGGGGGGAGTTGGAGTTCCCCTGTAATTCTATAATCGGTACCAGGCTCATGGGCCGGTCCTGGTTCCCATAATATGGGGGACAAAACGAGTAGGGGTCACCTGTATTTTGAAAACCAGCACTGGGCTCAACAGCTAGCTAATGCCACAGCCATAGGACACTGGTCAGCGTGAGCCGGGACACTGGTCAGCGTGAGCCGGGACCCTGGGGGAGTGGTAATCCTCCCCCATTATAGGGGTCCCCCCCTCTAGGGCACCACCGGCCCATGCTGAAGCCTGGGGCTGTCCCCGGTGCCATAAAGTGTAAAAATAAGAATAATAAACTAATGGGTTATGTTGTGGAGCTACAAGTCCCAAGAAAGTCTCCCCATATGTTGTCAAACCACAAGTCCCAGCATGCGGGGCATTAAAGGGCCTTGTACTTATACCACATAATCAATAGCCAAATGAAACACACGCACACACCTTAAAAAATAAGTTTAATTCACACTACAATTACTCATCCATACTTACTTATAGGGGCCTCCATATGCCTGTCTTCTTTGTGTAGAATCCATAGGGTACCTGGGAAAATAAATTCTACTTACCAGATCGCATCCTCTTTGTTCCAAGAAGGCATCGAGAGAGGTTCAAACCAAGGGTCCCGTACCACCAAACTGTTTACACTCGCAGCTCCTCCCCTAATTTGAGGGATGCACTGGGTCCACCCCCCAGGGATGCCATCAGGGGGGTCTAGGGGTACTTTAGTCCCAGGCACAGATAGAGATGAGGCATGGATGGCAGCATTTTGGTTAGTACCAAGCTGCCAGAGACTCACACCCTAATGCACGCTCCTGGTCCTGGTGCTGCCCCTGCCATGGCATGCTGCTGTTAGTCCCAGTGTACAGCAGTGTGTCATGATGTCACTCATGCAGGATTGCTGCTGTTGCTCCTCTGCCCAGCTGCTCCCGCCCCTCTGTGTCACGTTGATGTCACATCTGCGTCATCACGCCTGCCTGTACATCACTCTCGCTCCCTCTGCTTTGCTTCCCGTACTGCGCTGAGGTGGCCCGCCTACATGTCTTCTGGCTTTTCTACTGCGATGAGCTGGAAGACTGCAGGAGGAGAAACCTGGGAGAGACAAGTCGCAGCTCTGAGTCCTTCAAGAAGAAGGTAAACCCGGATCAAATGATTATTATTATAATTTTATTTATAAGGCGCCACAAGTGTTTCGCAGCGCCGTACAAAGGAACAATACAGGGAGACAAAACTTGGCATAACATTGAATAAATAACAAAAATAGAGTACAAATAAAGAGCACCACAGTTCAATACACATTACAGCTTAAATATAAGTAGTGAGGACTCAATAAACATACTATAAGAGGCTTGAGGCCAATGATGGAGATGAGTATGCGGACGAAGATAATCACTGAGTATTTGAGTATAGGAGAGCTGTGAGTGAAATGTGAAGAGAAGTGGGCTTTGACAACAGGAGGGAAGAGGGCCCTGCTCGGAGGAGCTTACTTGGCTCACTTCTGTCTCTCCTTTTCTCCTCCCCTTCCATCCTCTCCCCCTCTTCTTAACCTCTCTCCTTTATCCCCCACTCTGCTCTCTTTCCACTCATATATATATATATATATATATATATATATATATATAACATCCAATATCCCAATTAAGCGATAACAAACGGCACTCAGAGACGTCCAACAGGTTTAAAGGGCTTTAGTGGTAGAAACACAGGGTCCCCAAAACCAGGGACTCAACCATGATCTTACCATGGACCAGTTCCTTCTCGACGGCAAGTCCTGTGATTAGGCATGCCACTAACGCTTTATGGCCCATTATAAAAACAGACACAGAGCTACCAGGGTTAAGAAATTTGAGACCATTGGCGGCCTTCAAAAGAGGCTCTAATTTGAAAGACCGGTTGATGAAGACTGACATCACCGGGATGGGTATTCCAAAGCCTTTCAATACAACTTTCAAACCCCCTGGTTGCTATAGTTGTCTGTCATGTGCCACCTGCAAACACATTGTCACCTGTCGGTCATTTAAACATCCCCACAGTGAGCAGAAATTTGACATTAGACAGGTACTGACGTGTAAAAAGTCTTATGTTGTTTATGTGATTGTATGCCCGTGCAATTTATATTACATTGGGCAAACAACCAGGTCGTTCCGAGATCGAATGGGACTCCACCGGTCGGCGATCAATTTGTCAATTGCTGGCAGAGTTGTGGACCAACCGGTGGCGCGTCATTTTAAAACCATGCAACATCCCATTAGTGCCCTTAAATACTTCATGATTGATCATGTTAAGGAATCCTTACGTGGTGGCAATAGAGCTAAACAGCTACTGTTGCTGGAATCCAAATGGATCTTTAGACTGGGGACCATTCACCCTATGGGATTGAATGAGAAATTTAACTGGAACAGTTTAATCTGATTTCTCTTAGTATTACTGTGCAATGATGATTCTTGTTATATTTATCCTCTTTTCTGTATTGACAGGCTATGAATGTTTTATTGTATTGTCATGTTTTTCATTGTTTTTCTGTTGTTTTTTCTAGGCAACAATCAAGTTACCCATGGCTTCATTCATGCTGTACTACGGGGCTGGCTTCTCGATTCACCACTACATCAGCACACTGAGTGTGGGGCGGTGTGGGTGAGTGCTGGGGCTTGTCCTCTAAGTTTAGCTGATAGATTGACCGTGGAGTCAGATGTTTGCCTAGTTTAAGCACATTGTCTTATTGTGGCCGTCTGTGTTCCCTAAATATCACAGTGCGCATGCCCATAGTATTTGGAACGCAAGCGCGCTCCTTCCTGGTATGTGGTACGCAGTGCATTGGTTGTCAGGGATGCCCGGCGTGTCTGACGCCGGAAGCTGTGTGCTTCCTGGTGATGACGCGCAGGCTGGGTGACTCTCTCGCTATGACTGCTGCAAGCTGTGCCGGAAGTAAGCGGCTGTGCGTTCCTGTGCTGCGTGGGTGGCGCCGTGATGTCCCGGGTCCAGACGGCCAGGTAGGTATAAATGTGCTGTTAGAAGGGTCACACAGTGCTGTAGGAGGGTCTGAGGAAGGTGGTCATCCACCGAAACGTTAAAAAACCCTGTGTTTCTACCACTAAAGCCCTTTAAACCTGTTGGACGTCTCTGAGTGCCGTTTGTTATCGCTTAATTGGGATATTGGATGTTATCTTTACAAGTATTCTGGCACCTGAGCAAGTTGTGGACAATCATTTATGAGTGCCGGCAGTATTGGATCAATATATATATATATACACATACACACACACTAGGTGATTCCTCACGCCCTACGGGCGCTCTTCACACCGTTGTAAGGGGCTGCGCGCCCTTAATTTGTGAACGTTTGTATTGTGAGAAATATGGTTAGAATTGTATGAAAGATGGCCTGTATTGCAACTTGAGTTATAGGTGAAATGTGTTAAATAGAGAGCATATGATTTTGAAGGGGGTGTGTATTGTTTTGTTTAATTAAAAAGTGGTTGTTTAGGTGTGTGTGTGAGAATAAATTAGCGTGCCGAGCGCAGCGAGCCCGCAAGGGGGGGTGATCCACGTCCCCCCCTTGTCGGGATTTCGGCGGTCGGGATTCCGGCGTCGGGGTTTTGAACGCCGGGATCTCATACTGAATCCGTTGGCAACACAGCATCAGCGACTCCCCAGTGGTGGAAGTTACGGTTCAGGAGAGCAGGAAACTGGGTAGTGATAGGGGTGTGTGGGCATAAAGGGGACTAAAGAGGAGGGTGGGGGACACTGTGCAGCTTCTGCCATTGGGTGAGGGTCCAGCATGGCAGCACAGGAGTACAGGACGATGCCCCTGAGTCAGTGTCTCCTCCTACTGGGTGGGAGTTAGGGTGCATGAGAGCAGGAGGCTGGGTGGTAAAGCATGATAGGGGAATGTGGGCAACACAGGGTGAGTGGGTCCACACTGGCGGAAGTTACGCGGCAGGAGAACAGGAGGCAGGTTAATGATAGAGGTGTGTGGGCATGAGGGGTAGTAAAGGTTTTTGGCTGTTGCAGAGTAGGGATGGGCATTGGTGCAGACGCCATTGAAAGGGCCGGGGGTCCGCAAATCGCAGGGGGGGCTAGAATTGTGTGATGAGGGGGCACGAATCGTGGTAGGGGGGTTGCGGGGGGCCATAAATTGCAGGAAGGGGGGGGTGCCGTGAATCGCAGGAGGGGGCTGCGGTTCGCAAATCGCGGGAGGTGGCCGCGGCGAATTCCGGGGGGGACGTGAATCATGGGTGGGTGTCCGCGGTGGGTGCTGTGAATCGCGGGAGGGGGCTTGGGTCTGCAAATCGTGGGAGGGGGGCACGGGGGTGCCGCGAATCGTGGTAGGGGGGCGCGGGGGTGCTGTGAATCGCGGGAGGGGGCTTGGATCTGCAAATCATGGGAGGGGGCACGGGGGTGCCGCGAATCGTGGTAGTGGGGCGCGGGGGTACCGCGAATCGCGGGAGGGGTAGCGGGGGTGCCGCGAATCACAGGAGGGGGTTCGCGGGGGGTGCGAATCGTGGGAGGGGGGGTCCCGCAAATCGCGGGAGGGGGTTGCAGGGGGTCCCGCGAATCGTGGGAGGAGGGGGGGTCGCGGAGGGCCCGCGAATCGTGGGAGGAGGGGGGGTCGCGGGTGTCGGGGGGGGGGGGTGCTGGCAGAGGTAGGGGGGGGGGTGTGGGAGTAATGGTGGATGATGGCTGTGGAGAAATGGTAGATGGTGGGCGTGTACTGTAGCCCTGGCTTGGCCGGGGGAGGTGATGTCAATGGGGTGGGGTGATTAGAACTCTGGTCGTTTCCATAGGGGGGCGGGTTTGTGTATCCCACTGGGCGGGAACGTTATATAAACAGGACATGAGTGACAGATCTGGCTAAATATATAAGAGATAGTCCAAATACCCAATTAGGGAAATGAGCCCTCGCCTCCTGAAGTTTTATATAAAAAACTTACTTATTTATTTAGAAAAAAAAGCCAGCAGTCCTTAGGTCTCTGTGTGCTGCCACAGAAGGACCTAAGGACTGCTGGCTTTTTTTTCACATGTTAACCCTGCTGACTTCCCTTGAAAAAGATCCCTGTGTGGGGTCGAAACGTCGGGAGTATTTTGAATGACAGCTTCACTTGGTATGTGCAAAACTTTTTTCTTCTTTGGGGTTGAGTTGGATTGGCACTGGTATTGATAGTAGATAGAATTAGGTAATTACCAACATGCGCACCGTTGCTCTGTTATACAGTTTAGCGGCAAAGTTCGATGGTCGGTGGTGCTCCCAAAATGGAGTTCAAATGCTGAACTGAAAAAAAAAAAAGGGGAGTCTAGAGATGACTCAAAGGGAACCCGACAAGGTTTTTTGGGGCACACTTGTAGATAATCTGAGTATGATATGGTGTCTGTATATTAAAATATAACTTTTCATTGTTAAACACTAAAATTCAAATCTCACATGTGTGAAAGTATATATTATCATGTGAGCTTCAAAAAGTTGATTCTTTTCTCCACCTCAAAACAATAAATCAAAGACTTTGTCCAGTGGTTGGTTTTTAAATAAACACAGCGTGGGACACTGGTCAGCGTGAGCCGGAACCCTGGGGGAGTGGTAATCCTCCCCCATTATAGGGGTCCCCCCCCTCCAGGGCACCACCGGCCCATGCTGAAGCCTGGGGCTGTCCCCGGTGCCATAAAGTGTAAAAATAAGAATAATAAACTATTGGGTTATGTTGTGGAGCTACAAGTCCCAAGAAAGTCTCCCCATATGTTGTCAAACCACAAGTCCCAGCATGCGGGGCATTAAAGGGCCTTGTACTTATACCACATAATCAATATCCAAATGAAACACACGCACACACCTTAAAAAATAAGTTTAATTCACACTACAATTACTCATCCATACTTACTTATAGGGGCCTCCGGATGCCTGTCTTCTTTGTGTAGAATCCATAGGGTACCTGGGAAAATAAATTCTACTTACCAGATTGCATCCTCTTTGTTCCAAGAAGGCATCGAGAGAGGTTCAAACCAAGGGTCCCGTACCACCAAACTGTTTACACTCGCAGCTCCTCCCCTAATTTGAGGGATGCACTGGGTCCACCCCCCAGGGATGCCATCAGGGGGGTCTAGGGGTACTTTAGTCCCAGGCACAGATAGAGATGAGGCATGGATGGCAGCATTTTGGTTAGTACCAAGCTGCCAGAGACTCACACCCTAATGCACGTTCCTGGTCCTGGTGCCGCCCCTGCCATGGCATGCTGCTGTTAGTCCCAGTGTACAGCAGTGTGTCATGATGTCACTCATGCAGGATTGCTGCTGTTGCTCCTCTGCCCAGCTGCTCCCGCCCCTCTGTGTCACGTTGATGTCACATCTGCATCATCACGCCTGCCTGTACATAACTCTCGCTCCCTCTGCTTTGCTTCCCGTACTGCGCTGAGGTGGCCCGCCTGCATGTCTTTCTCTACCTGCGCTGGGCTTTTCTACTGCGATGAGCTGGAGGACTGCAGGAGGAGAAACCTGGGAGAGACAAGTCGCAGCTCTGAGTCATATACTGTAGTTACATAGTTACATAGTAGGTAAGGCTGAAAAAAGACTTGCGTCCATCTAGTTCAACCTGGTATAGATATCCATTGCTGATTTGGTAGGTTCTGGTATTTTACAGACAAATTATATTTCTTATTTGTACCCATGGATGTTTTTCTCCAGTAAATGTTTGTCCAACTTTGCCTTGAACGCATTTAATGAGCCAGCCGTTACCACCTCTCTGGAAAGAGAGTTCCAGAGTTTGACTGTTCTGACCGTAAAGAAATTCTTTCTACTAGCTGAATGAAATCTTTTTTCTTCTAATCTATAATCACGTCCTAGATTCCTTTCTAGTAGAAAAGAGGGTGTGTGACAGTTCCTTATATTGGCCCTTGATATACTTGTACATGTTGAGCATGTCCCCACTTAAACGTCTCTTTTCTAATGTAAATAGTCCCAAATTGCTTAATCTCTCCCCATAGCTTAAATTCTCCATTCCCCTAATAAGCTTTGTTGCTCGCCTTTGGACTTTTTCTAATGCTATGATGTCCTTTTTATAGTGTGGGGCCCAGAACTGCACTCCGTACTCGAGGTGAGGTCTCACCAATGCTTTATATAGTGGCATAATTACCCTTGAGTCCCTAGTTTCCATTCCCCTCTTAATACATGCCAGAATTTTGTTGCCCTTTTTTGTAGCTACATTACAATGGGCACTACATCCTAGTTTGCTGTCTATAAGTCTATATGAGTCCTTCAAGAAGAAGGTAAACCCGGATCAAATTATTATTATTTTATTTATAAGGCGCCACAAGTGTTTCGCAGCGCCGTACAAAGGAACAATACAGGGAGACAAAACTTGGCATAACATTGAATAAATAACAAAAATAGAGTACAAATAAAAGGCGCAACAGTTCAATACACATTACAGCTTAAATATAAGTAGTGAGGACTCAATAAACATACTATAAGAGGCTTGAGGCCAATGATGGAGATGAGTATGCGGACGAAGATGGTCACTGAGTGTTGGAGTATAGGAGAGCTGTGAGTGAAATGTGAAATGTGAAGAGAAGTGGGCTTTGACAACAGGAGGGAAGAGGGCCCTGCTCGGAGGAGATTACTTGGCTCACTTCTGTCTCTCCTTTTCTCCTCCCCTTCCATCCTCTCCCCCTCTTCTTAACCTCTCTCCTTTATCCCCCACTGTGCTCTCTTTCCACTCATATATATATATATATGCTAGAAAAAAATGGTTTTTAAACCAGAAAAGGGCGCTTCCCTTACGGATTTTTCAAAATTTATAATTTATAATTTATAAATATAAGAAGGAGGGGGGATTGAAATACTCTCCTTGAAGGTGGTGTTCGAAAATCCTTCTTCTCCTCCTTGAATATGTTCACTTGGCTCCACCAGATGTTCATATATATGTGGAAGGACAAAAGGATGACAATGGGTGAATCCACATCACAAAATATATAGGTCTACATAAAACACTGTTTGATAAGTGTGGCTTCACAGGTAGTCTGCGTACCCAGACTCACTCAGAATGGTGTCTGGTTACACTTATAAAGGTTTCTTTCTCACGATGAAATTGGCGGTTCCCCACGTACAAAGTTTTCTTTTCCTCCAATATTTTGATGGGAAAATAATTTTATTTCAACATAAGGTAACAGGTAAAGGTAAAAACTTTTGTTGTAAAAAAAGGGGCCAGAATACAGGAGGTGTCAATTCCAGAGTCGACACTCAGATTTCCAGAGGTCTGGACCTGGAGTCTGTGTGGACTACTGGTCTTACACTCACCTGTTTCTCCTGGATTCAATAGCACTAGGTCAGGATCAACATGTTTCGAGACTCTAGAGTCTCTTCATCAGGCTCCTGACTAGTGCTGAGTTATACTGGGGTTTAAATACCCTCTCGTACATTAACTTCCGGTTTCCGGACTTCCGTGACCGGAAGTGAAGTTCCGTAACATAAATAATACATATGGATATATTTATAAACATTCCAGCCTCCCCCCTCATGTCCAACTAGCGCCAGAAGTACAGAAATAGTCGCTATCTGCGGTGAGACAGCCGCGAAGTTCCGTCTTTCTATACTTGTTTACTTCCGCAAATAGCGGAACGTCACTTCCGGTTTCGTTTTCAATGCTGTTCACCGCGTGGAGGTTAGCGTCCTCCGTTTTCCCGCTTTTTTCTCTTTTTCTCTCCCTCCCACTTCTCTCTGCGCTCTATCATGTGAGGCTTTATGATGTTCTTAAAGGGGCGGCTTGTATTATATTCTGCGGAAGGGGTTGAAGAATAACATATATAAGAAAAATGGTAATATATACTACGGGACTCGCAGAGGATAAATATATAAAATATAAAAATATAAAATTGGGGAATATCTATAAACATCAAAATAGTATGGATATTATAAAATGTTATAAAGATAAAACCATTTTAAACCATTTTAAGGTAAAACCATTTTACGGGGATTTTAAGAACGTACACAAAATGAATAAAAAATGCAAAATAGAAATATATCTATATATATATATATATATATATATATATATATATATATATATATATACACACACACATACACACACACTAGGTGATTCATCACGCCCTACGGGCACTCTTCACACCGTTGTAAGGGGCTGCGCGCCCTTAATTTGTGAACGTTTGTATTGTGAGAAATATGGTTAGAATTGTATGAAAGATGGCCTGTATTGCAACTTGAGTTATAGGTGAAATGTGTTAAATAGAGAGCATATGATTTTGAAGGGGGTGTGTATTGTTTTGTTTAATTAAAAAGTGGTTGTTTAGGTGTGTGAGAATAAATTAGCGTGCCGAGCATAGCGAGGCACCGGGCCCGCTGCGTGGCGAGCGCAGCGAGCCCGCAAGGGGGGGTGATCCACGTCCCCCCCTTGTCGGGATTTCGGCGGTCGGGATTTTGAACGCCGGGATCCCGACCGCCGGGATTTCATACTGAATCCATGGGCAACACAGCATCAGCGACTCCCCAGTGGTGGAAGTTACGGTTAAGGAGAGCAGGAAGCTGGGTAGTGATAGGGGTGTGTGGGCATACAGGGGACTAAAGAGGAGGGTGGGGGACACTGTGCAGCTTCTGCCAGTGGGTGAGGGTCCAGCATGGCAGCACAGGAGTACAGGACGATGCCCCTGAGTCAGTGTCTCCTCCTACTGGGTGGGAGTTAGGGTGCATGAGAGCAGTAGGCTGGGTGGTAAAGCATGATAGGGGAATGTGGGCAACACACGGTGAGTGGGTCCCCACTGGCGGAAGTTATGGGGCAGGACAACATGAGGCAGGGCAGTGATAAAGGTGTGTGGGCATGAGGGGTAGTAAAGGTTTTTGGCTGTTGCAGAGTAGGGATGGGCATTGGTGCAGACGCCATTGATGGTTGGCATTGATGGTGATTTTGCACCCTGCCATCGATAGTAGTAACATATTACTTGGATATCTTGCGATTGTTGTAGCTATCGATGGTCATCCATTATATCTGACTAAATAAGCCGTGGGTCAATCATAACTAGGTGGCGGGACTTTCGGGTGTGGGGGGGCGGAGCTACGCTCCACGTCCCGGCACCTTAAAAAATGTGAAACTTGATCGGTTCTCCTTTGCCATGATGTAGGGAAACCATCTGGTCCTCCAACATCGATGGGAAAAGTATTCAACATCGGCCATAAACCATCGATGATTTGAAATCCCTAGAACTGGAAGAGGGAGGGGACAGTATGCAGCTCCCGGCAGTGGGTGAGCATCTCCTCCCACTGGGAGGGAGTGAGGGTGCATGAGACAAGGAGGCTGTATAATAGTGGTAAGTGGGCAAGACATTGATAAAAGTGGTGCTGGTGCAGAGGACTGTGGGGACACTTCTGGCAGTGGGGGAACCTGCAGCGCGGCAGCTAGGGCCGGATTTCCCACCTAGGGGCGGCACCTGCTTGTGGCGGTACAGGATCCCCCATTCTCACGGGGGTATGTGAAATGTGGGAGCGGGGTTGTGGGGGTCCGCTGGGGGGGAATTGCCGGAAGAGGGTCAGGGGGTCTAGAAATTGCGGGAGGGGGGGTGCGGGGATCTGCGATTAGCGGGAGGGGGCGGGGGTCCGCAAATTGTGGGAGGGGGCGTGGGGGGCTTGAATCGCGGGAAGGGGCGGGGGTCCGCAAATCACTGGGGGGGCACGAATCGCAGGGGGGGGCTAGAATTGCATGAGGGGGACGCGAATTATGGGAGGGGGGGTCGCAAATCGCAGGAGGGGGAGTGCCATGAATCGCGGGAGGGGGCTGGGGTTCGCAAATCGTGGGAGGGGGGGTGCCGTGAATCATGGGAGTGCCCGTGAATCGCGGGAGGGGGGATCGCGGGGGGTGCGCAAATCGTGGGAGGGAGTCCGCGGTGGGTGCTGTGAATCGCAGGAGGTCGCTTGGGTCTGCAAATTGCAGGAGGGGGGGGCACACAAATCGTGGGGGGGCGCGGAGGGTTCCGTGAATCCTGGGAAAGGGCCGGGGGTCCGCAAATCGCAGGGGGGGCTAGAATTGTGTGATGAGGGGGCACGAATGGTGGTAGGGGGGGTTGCGGGGGGGCCATAAATCGCAGGAGGGGGGGTGCCGTGAATCGCGGGAGGGGGCTGGGGTTCGCAAATTGCGGGAGGTGGGCGCGGCAAATCGCGCGGGGGGGGGACGTGAATCGTGGGAGGGGGCTTGGGTCTGCAAATCATGGGAGGGGGCACGGGGGTGCCGCGATTCGTGGTAGGGGGGTGCGGGGGTGCCGTGAATCGCGGGAGGGGTCGCGGGGGTGCCGCAAATCGCGGAAGGGGTCGTGGGGGTGCCGCGAATCACAGGAGGGGTTTCGCGGGGAGGGGGCCCGAATTGCGGGAGGGGGGCGCGGGGGTGCCGTGAAGAGGTAGGGGGGGGGGTGGGAATAATGGTGGATGATGGCTGTAGAGAAATGGTGGATGGTGGGCGTGTACTGTAGCCCTGGCTGGGCGGGGGGAGGTGATGTCAATGGGGTGGGGTGATTAGAACTCTGTTCTTTTTCATAGGGGGGCGGGTTTGTGTATCCCGCTGGGCGGGAACGTTATATACACAGGGGATGAGTGACAGATCTGGCTAAATATATAAGAGATAGTCCAAATACCCAATTAGGGAAATGAGCCCTCGCCTCCTGAAGTTTTATATAAAAAACTTACTTATTTATTTAGAAAAAAAAGCCAGCAGTCCTTAGGTCTCTGTGTGCTGCCACAGAAGGACCTAAGGATTGCTGGCTTTTTTTTCCCCATTGACTTGGATGTTAACCCTGCTGACTTCCCTTGAAAAAGATCCCTGTGTGGGGTCGAAACGTCGGGAGTATTTTGAATGACAGCTTCACTTGGTATGTGCAAAACTTTTTTCTTCTTTGGGATTGAGTTGGATTGGCACTGGTATTGATAGTAGATAGAATTAGGTAATTACCAACATGCGCACCGTTGCTCTGTTATACAGTTTAGCGACAAAGGTCGATGGTTGGTGGTGCTCCCAAAATGGAGTTCAAATGCTGAACTGAAAAAAAAAAGGGGAGTCTAGAGATGACTCAAAGGGAACCCGACAAGGTTTTTTGGGGCACACTTGTAGATAATCTGAGTGTTTTATTTAAAAACCAACCACTGGACAAAGTCTTTGATTTATTGTTTTGAGGTGGAGAAAAGAATCAACTTTTTGAAGCTCACATGATAATATATACTTTCACCCATGTGAGATTTGTATTTTAGTGTTTAACAATTAAAAGTTATATTTTAATATACAGACACCATATCATACTCAGATTATCTACAAGTGTGCCCCAAAAAACCTTGTCGGGTTCCCTTTGAGTCATCTCTAGATTCCCCTTTTTTTTTTTTAAACGTTTATCTGTCTTGATTTTTCTAAATAAATAAGTACGTTTTTTTTATATAAAACTTTAGGAGGCGAGTGCTCATTTCCCTAATTGGGTATTTGGAGTGTATTTGGCATACCACGGTGTGACCATTTGGGCACCCCCCAGGCTGACTACAGGTGAATGCGAGTGCAGGTATCACTGTGTGTGTGTATATATATATATATATATATATATATATATATATATAATGTGTGTGTGCCACCTCTTAACCTGTAGATCCACCTACATTATCTACAGCTTCACCTAGCTAAGCACCCCATTCTTCTCCCTATGGGAGCCCTGCCCATTTGGTCAGTCCCAGGCCCCACAATTTGTGATGGCAGCCCTGCCTCCCTCAGCCAATCATGAGTTGGCTTCAGGAGAGCTCTGCGGCTCATTGGCTGTTCGCGGCTCTATAGAAGAACATAGAAGCCCATGATAAAGATCCGTGTAGGCTTCGCGGCAATACACCTGAAAAATTTGTATTTTCCAGGCATATTTATGGCACAGTTACCGGCCATATATAGCATACAGCCCGATAGTAAATTTGGAATTACCTTTCAAATTAATGGTGAAAGCCATTCGTATCCTTTTGATGGTGTATTCATTCGTAAAACGAAATAAGAACTAAATAAATTACCTTTCTTAAAAGATTACGAACAACCATATACTGTCCTTATTTGTAAAATACGAATTTACGCAAAATAGGAATATACGGCCGTATATGACATTGAATGGCTATGAATACGGCTATTCGTATGCCATTCGATTATTAGTAAATTTCCTTTAGCATCAGGTTGTACATAGCAACATCCCATATGAAATATAACTTCCATGTTGGTAAATTTCCCCTTGTATGTCTCAACAGCCAATTTCAACAATGTTTACAAAGGTAATGTTCATAGTAGTATTTCTGCAGTATATTCAGCTATAAAGTGCTCACTCTATTTATAGTGGTTTCACCTTGGAACTTGCAACCATTGACAAGGCTTATTGTGGAGTTTAGTTTTTTTCTAAAATACCACATGAAAGTACACTACTTATAAATATCTTTCCTACTTTGACCTTTTTTTCTAGCTTTAAAATTGCCTTTCCTTTGTGAGTGCAGCTTTTACTGTACTTTTTTGCAAAGTTGACATATAGGGGGAAATTTACTAAAGGAAATTTGTTAAAAATTGGTGTATTTGTATCCAGAAATACACTTATTTTTGACATTTACTATCCCGAAAATATGGCAATTCGTATTCGTATTGATAGAACATCAATACGACTACGAACTGCCATATTTTCGGTATAGTAAATGTCAAAAATAAGTGTATATCTGGATACAAATACACCTATTTTTTTTACAAATTTCCTTTAGTAAATTTCCCCCTTACTGTTAAGAAGTGACTTGACATTTTCTCTACTTTAATGGATTTTTGCTTGCTTTGGGTTGTATAGTCCAGGGGCACCAAGAGTGAGGGGATGGGGGGATCAGTGCATTGCATGATGTCACTAAACTCATTAGTAGGGTTAGCCGGACAGATGACCAAGGGAGGTTACCAGATGGCCGAAAAAATTCCTTTCCAGGAATTTAGTTGTGGCTGCTCGATGCCTTTATAAAACATTGCTAGGCGCTGCAGCCATGCTTACAGCCACTCAGAAACTTGGGTCCCATTGGGGCGTGGCCTGGACACACTGTCGAGAGGTTGCATGGTGGCTGAGCTCCCGCTTCACTACTACTTTACAGCCTCTCACCTCCTCTCCCTGCCTGTGGTCAGTAGAGTTTTGTGCCTCACAGCACCTCCAGCTGATCAGCTGCCACATCCGCTTATGCGGAGCTGGGGTGCGCAATGTGTGCTCCTGCCTGTTTTGGCCTACCTTGAACTTAGTTCCAACAGGCGCCAGGCGCATTCATCCAATGTTTTGCCTGTGGACAAATTGGTGCATGGAGGGGCGGTGCTGTACCTCAAGGTCCTCAACTCCCGCTGTACTCATCAGCCCCCAGCAGATTTGAGAACAAAACTGCGGCACTCCAAGGACTTCGTAAATAGTCAATTATAAGGCATTTATTTCAAATGCAGAAACCGACGTTTCGGGGCAGTGGCCCCTTTTTCAAGGTGCAAGTGAGACAACGGTCTCACTTGCACCTTGAAAAAGGGGCTACTGCCCTGAAACGTCGGTTTCTGCATTTGAAAAGAATGCCTTATAATTGATTATTTACGAAGTCCTTGGAGTGCCGCAGTTTTGTTCTCAAATCCGCTATCCTATGTTGTCCGGAGGGCACCCAGGCATCTGCATTATTGGGAGAGTGCCAGGCTGCCACCGCAAATAAACAATCTGGATAAACAAGTGTATTCAACTGTGGAACAAACCAACCAACGTTTAGGGGCTGCGCCCCTTTGTCAAGGTGTAGGTGAGAACATAGGTACAAAAAAGTGCTTACCTTATAAAGGGGTGTACATTTCAAACTCACGCAGTTAGCTTAGGAGGATTCATCCTCCCCTATGCCTTCCACTAAAGAACCTGGGGCCTCACAAAGTCGGGGCCCAGTACAAGTGTCCCCTTTGACCCCCACTGTCGCCTGTCCTGCTGGGCTGTGTAAGGTCCTGGAAGGCTGCTGCCACTGTGTAGCAGCAGTCATCTCCCCAGGGCTGGATTTTGGGCCTAATGGGCCTGGAGTTGAAAATGTTCATGGGCTTATTATAAGAAGTGGCGGAGGTGAGACATGTAGAATCCATACACTTTAAGCCCCAAAATATATAAAACTACAGATAATTATGTAAAATAGCATAATTGCATAATTGTGTAAAATAGAATTGCAATATTCCTTATGCAATAATACTTATTATTAATACTCACTCAAGCAGAGTAGATAATGATTTCCATGATGTGCAAGATTCTCGAACATTTCAAATTTGCCACATGTAAAGTTGCCAGCTTGAGTCATGTCATTCCACAATCAGGCTTTTGCAAAGACAGCTGAGGTAAGTGAAGGAGGAGCTGGAACTGAGTGATTCCACTAAGTACGTTGGACTTGTGGAAGAAGCCCTTCATACACTTTGCCAGGATTCAGGGGTGGACAAAATGTTGAATTCAGATCAGGCCACCGTACTTGGGATCTTATTCTGGTCCACATGCAACGCTGTGAATTATACGGCAGACAAGGCAGCACCTCTGGACTTATATGGCAGACAGGGCAGCACCCCTTGACTTATATGGTAGCCAAGGCAGCACCCTTGGACTCATCAGCAGACAGGGCAGCACCCCAAGGCTAATACAGCAGAAAGGATAGCACCCTTGGACCTATACTACATGCAGGGCTCCCCTTGACTTGTACGGCAGACAGGGCAGCACATCTTGACTTATAGTCTTATACAGCAGACAGGGCACCCCTGGACTGATACCACAGAGCCGACAGGGCACCCCTGGACTGATACCACAGAGCACACAGGGCACTCCTGGACTGATACCACAGAGCTCACAGGGCACCCCTGGACTGATACCACAGAGCAGACAGGGCACCCCATGACTGATACCACAGAGCACACAGGGCACCCCTGGACTGATACGACAGAGCTCACAGGGCACCCCTGGACTGATACCACAGAGCAGACAGGGCACCCCTGGACTGATACCACAGAGCACACAGGGCACCCCTGGACTGATACCACAGAGCTCACAGGGCACTCCTGGACTGATACCACAGAGCACACAGGGCACCCCTGGACTGATACCACAGAGCACACAGGGCACCCCTGGACTGATACCACAGAGCACACAGGACACCCCTGGACTGATACCACAGAGCACACAGGGCACCCATGGACTGATACCACAGAGCACACAGGGCACCCCTGGACTGATACCACAGAGCACACAGGGCACCCCTGGACTGATACCACAGAGCACACAGGGCACCCCTGGACTGATACCACAGAGCAGACAGGGCACCCCTGGACTGATACCACAGAGCAGACAGGGCAACCCTGGAGATACCACAGAGCACACAGGGCACCCCTGGACTGATACCACAAAGCAGTCAGGGCATGCCTGGACTGATACAGAAAACAAAGCAGACAGGGCACCCCTGGACTGATACCACAGAGCACACAGGGCACGCCTGGACTGATACCACAGAGCACACAGGGCACCCCTGGACTGATACCACAGAGCACACAGGGCATGCCTGGACTGATACCACAGAGCACACAGGGCACCCCTGGACTGATACCACAAAGCAGTCAGGGCACGCCTGGACTGATACAGAAAACAGAGCAGACAGGGCACCCCTGGACTGATACCACAGAGCACACAGGGCACCCCTGGACTGATACCACAGAGCACACAGGGCACCCCTGGACTGATACCACAGAGCAGACAGGGCACCCCTGGACTGATACCACAGAGCAGACAGGGCAACCCTGGAGATACCACAGAGCACACAGGGCACCCCTGGACTGATACCACAAAGCAGTCAGGGCACGCCTGGACTGATACAGAAAACAAAGCAGACAGGGCACCCCTGGACTGATACCACAGAGCACACAGGGCACGCCTGGACTGATACCACAGAGCACACAGGGCACCCCTGGACTGATACCACAGAGCACACAGGGCATGCCTGGACTGATACCACAGAGCACACAGGGCACCCCTGGACTGATACCACAAAGCAGTCAGGGCACGCCTGGACTGATACAGAAAACAGAGCAGACAGGGCACGCCTGGACTGATACGGAAAACAGAGCAGCACCTGCCCCAAGCCACAATTTATTTGGCAGTAAACAAGGGATATAAGAAATTCAACAACATCTGCCATCTTTAAAGGACAATTCACACATTCATCAACTTTGGTGCTGTGGCTTCAGGGGCAGTGCAATATTTCTAAGTACCCTAGACACACCTTTAGCTACTGCCCCCCACCCGACACTCCAATACACATTTTACAAACCCTCATGTGAAAGGGGTGTAGATTGTGTGGTTATTCAGACCTGATTGCATGACTGCTAAATTGCAGAGCCCTGTGAACGCCGCCCCACCAGAGTGAAATACCACCCTGTGCAAGCCTGCGTATTGCTTAGCACAGCTTGTGAAAATCAGCTGGATTGGCAATTAGCTGCAAATCCATTTGCAAGACCCTTACCACTGAATTATTTTTCTAGTGTGTGCAGTCTGTGCGTAGCCCAGGACTTACCTGACAGCTGCCATAGAAGCAGTTGGATCGTGGCCAGAGCTGACATTACACAACTTCCCCTCATTCGCCTGGGCACGCCTGCGTTGTTCCTGACACTCCCAGAAAATGGATGGTATATAATTTATTCATCTGATATCACGCCACCACTCAGCCCCGCCCCATGTGACATCAGCGACCTGGCAATAAGCCAGGTCGGACGTGGAGTTTTAAGACTGCAAATGTCAGGTTGCTCCTGGGATGGACCTTATCCCGGGTGTGACCCGGCATTTGTAGTCCGAATGCAGTATTACTCAACCATCTAGCTCTGTGCTACTCTTTATGGCCTAAATTGGATGAAAACAATATTCTAAGCTGTGAGCTCAGGGGTTGGTCACATCTATGTGGATCTCTCTTTCTAAATATATCTATATATCTATCTATATATATAGTTCGAGAGATCTGCACTCACATCCAGTACTAGTCTCATCAGGGGTGCTCCTTAAGGAATTCAGATTACAGAGTATATACACAGTTCCAGTCCAATTAACCAGAAAGGGCACTCACCACCAAATGCAGGTAAAAGTTGGTTCTTTAATCAAAATATGGCAGAATTCCAAGTCAACGTTTCAACCCCGTAGGGCCGTTTTCAAGACAGACAAGTGTAATTCAGTGTGTCACCAAGGCAAGCCAGGCATACACTGATACTGCAACAGATTCCATATATACCATAGCCAATTAGGATTGAATCAATGTGATAACCATAATAGCTAACAGCTGAGTGAGAGCCGGACTCCCTCCAGCAGCAGAATCAGTCACAACACACTCTTATGTAGACTGAGCACACTGGTTTTTGGATAATTCTAAAATGCACTAGGACTGCATAGAAACAAATATGTTATGCACTGAGACAAACCAAGAACTAATCTTACCATATAGGACATATCACTACTTGCAGGAGCCAGCGCGTCCAAGTGTCCCGAGGCCGCCGCACCATAGCAGCGGTAACTGGAACCAGATGATTGCAGTTCAAATGCGTTCCAGCAACTACGGATGCCCGTAGTGTACACATGCTGACGTATTTGCGAAATCCCAGACACTGGGGCTGCAGGTAGACACAAGAGGCACCCGGAACTAGGTTTGCGTGTCACATGCGTGTCAGACAGAGGACTACGATGATACGCTGTTACATCGTGGAATCAAATCACTACCATCGAAGATGGCGGTGTCTGTTACCATTGACAGCTCAGAAGATATAGGCAAGACAATTTAAGCCTAGTGCTGAAAATAATAATACATTGGGGTCCACAGTAACTCAGGATATGTGTTGGAGATCTGCAAGCTGGGGTACATTGGTCCAGACTTTACACCCAGATATAAAAATAATACAAAAATGCCAATATAGAAAAATCCAAAAATTGCCAATACATATGGAATCCTATAGCAGTTTACAATGTTTTAGCAATATTCCCTATAGCCCCTACCACAATATTAGACTAGTAAGCAAATATTAAAAACAGGAATCAGTGCAAAAAAGTGGAGTGTGGTGGTGTAGTACAGCACCACCACATCGCTCAGCTACACTAGAATCACTACTACCACGAGTCACCACAATGTATCAAGACATCATTATTGTAAAAAATTATTTACCGGATTATTCTCATTTAAGCCATGTGGATCCAAGGTATTTAATTTGAAGATCCAACGGGCCTCTTTTTTCTTGAGCGTAAATTCCCGATTTCCCCCGGGGCGGGGGTTTCGGTACATGATCGATTAGCATGCAGCGTAACGATGAGGTCTGGTGTTTATGCTGGAGAATGTGCCACGGCACAGGCTTGTCTGTACTTCCAGTGGATAATGCTGATCTGATTGAGAGTCTATGGTTGTCCATTCTTTTTCGAAAATTTCTAGTAGTGAGACAAATATAATATAATCCTTGGAGTCCTGCAGGCTGGACTCCAAGGACTAAGCACAGACACACATAGTAGTGGAATTATTTCCTGATTGTGTACCTGTTAAAACTGGAAAATTTGTTCTGAAATACCATCTGATGTGGGAGTGACAGGTCATATTCAGAACATAGGGGACCAATTCAAGGCCACTTTTATGATAAAGGCTCTATAATAGGAAACTTTCTCCTTTTGACCAAATACAAGGTCAAAACTATATAAATCCTCCAATAGAGGAATTCATCCCACACCATTGGATAATTAAAGAACCCCCAGCCTAAAAGAGGCACAAATACATGTAAGACAAAATAAACCCCTGATGAAGTTCCTAACCGGAATGAAACACGTTGGGTGTTGATTAAAATAAACAGAGAATTATTCCAGAAAATCAGAAGCTACAAGCGTTTCTGTATTGTATTCTGTTTTATTATATATTAGAATGGACATTGCATATTGTACATAGGGCGCTAGAAGACACTATTGTGGGTTGTTGATATATATACAGTATACAGATGGGGCAGGCCTCTTCCTTGCTGGCGAATCGCCAGAACGTCAGCGCTGGCGATCCGCCAGCGGCCTGCCTAACCATCTGACTGAGACGCGCGTGCGTCTCACGTGCACACGCGTCTCAATCTCCGTCCGCGGGGCGATGGGAACCCTGTCCGTCTCCGCCTCAGGGAGACGGACAGGGTTAGGGGGGGGGGTGCGGGCAGGCAGTGGGGACCCCGGGTTACCGCCGACAAGCCGATGATGACCCGGGGAGCAGCTGGAAGCGCAGTCGGAAGGGGACGCGCGTGCCTCTCGTGTGCGCGCGTCCCCTTCTCGCTATGCAGATGGCACTGGCGGGGGATGGCGGCTGGTGTCGCCATCGCCATCCCCTGCCAAGATGGGACCTGCCCCATCTGTGTATATATATATATATATATATATATATGGGCCCCAATCTGCGCTAATAAATTATACCAGCAGCCTGATCCCATTCACTTTATGTCCCCACTCTGCCCCATTCACTGTATGTCCCCCACCCATTCACTGTATGTCCCCCACTCTGTCCCATTCACTATATGCCCCCCACTCTGCCCCCATTCACTGTATGCCCCCACTCTGCCCCCATTCACTGTATGCCCCCCACTCTGCCCCCATTCACTGTAGGCCCCCCTCTGCCCCCATTCACTGTATGTCCCCCACCCTGCCCCCATTCACTGTATGTCCCCCAGCATGCCCCTCCTTCACTGTATATTCCCCTGCCTGACCCCCTTTATCTGTATTTCCCCCAGCCTGCCCCATTCACTATATGTCCCAGGGGGGCTTTTTCAGCATAAAAAATGTTCTGAAAAAGTAGGCTTATACTCGAGTATATATGTTTCTTATTCACACTATTTTGTTCATTTGACTCGTTTCTAATTTGAAATGCCCATTTTTGTGGGGCCAGAAATGTGCGTCTTTAAAAGGTGATTTCTACAATACCCCACATTTGCGCATCATACCTGGACTTTTCCCGTAAATGCAGAAAAAACTCAATTTTCAGGAGAAACGAGACGTACATCCTCCTGCTCTGTCACCCACCCGCCCAACTGACAGGCAGCCATCAGACCAGCACAGAGAGTTCTGTGGGTCTGTCTGTGATGTCGTCATAAAGGTCCTGCTGATCAATGGGCAGCTTTCTGATTGGCTGCTGTATTTGATTGACAGATTGAAGCTGGAAGTTGATTGGTTGTCTAGCGTAAAGTGCATTACACACCCCCCCTGATGGTACCACTGGCTAAGACTCCACCTCAGCTCATTGAGTAATTAAAAAATTAGAACAATTGATGGATGAAAGCAGGCAGGCCGGCCATTTTGGAACGCTCATTGGACTTGTTTAATGCAATGCACCTTTGTATATTCACATGCATTCGCTTCATGCTGTAACCATTGTGCTTAAAAATTTGGAAACATGGCATACAGTGTATCATTTGGTGTCTAAGTCATGTTTCCCATATTTTCCCTTCCCAGATACAAGCCCATTTGAGTGTTTGGGGCACTTTTTAGCTAAAATCATCCTACGGGCCTAACTGCATATGCTAAAGCCTGACTATTTTGAATGGTGTAGTGGCCCATGCAACCTCCAAAAATATCAGGACTTACTTCCCCAATAACCTGCTAACTCACCCCTGAAATACTTACTTATTCACACTATTTTGTTCATTTGACTCGTTTCTAATTTGAAATGCCCATTTTTTGTGGGGCCAGAAATGTGCGTCTTTAAAAGGTGATTTCTACGATACCCCACTTTTGCGCATCGGACCTTGACTTTTCCCGTAAACGCAGAAAAAACGCAATTTTCAGGAGAAACGAGACGTACATCCTCCCCCTCTGCCAACCACCCGCCCAACTGACAGGTAGCCATCAGACCAGCACTGAGAGTTCTGTGGGTCTGTCTGTGATGTCATAAGGGTCCTGCTGATCAATTGGCAGCTTTCTGCCCCCATTCACTATGTCCCCCACCCCGCCCCTTTCACTGTATATTCCCAAAAACTGACGCTCCTTCACTGTATGTACCCCATTCACTGTATGCCCCCCACTCTGCCCCCATTCACTATGTCTCCCAGCCTGCCCACCATTCTCTGAATGTACCACATACTGCCTCCTTCACTGTATATTCCCCTGCAGGAGACAGATGCTTGGGCTCCCGCTGCCACCCGAGCCAGATTAAGGTCTAAATGGGCCTGGAGCTGAAAATGATCACGGGCCTATTATGCGCAATGATAGGGGTTGTGGCCAGCACCTAATAATGTAGGGGGCGTGACCAGTGTTCTGGTTGGGTGGTCTGCTCATAGGTGTGTCTCTATTTGTGTAATTACTTTCAACTAATTATATATGCCTGGAAAAGGCAGGGGGCTGGCATAAGAAAAATGCAGGGAGATATATTGGCGGGTGCACTCCAAAGGTGCACCCGGAGGACTCCGATGTCCTAAGATACTTGCGGGGTAAGGCGGCACTCCAGTCATAAAAAAATACTGAAAACCGAAACTTGGTAGACAATATGCCAGCACCTTTTATGTGGTAACCTAACTTTACCACACCATATACTCCTTATACAAATCATGCAACACAATAGTAACCCCTTATACTGTACTTGCTTCTTACACATTATGCCACATGGAATGAGACTAAGTTCACACCGATTGAGCAAAAATTCAAACTATGGCACACAGATTGAGTCAAAATTCACGTTATGCCACATGGATTGAGCCAAAATACACACTATACCAGGCATGTCCAAACAGTGGCCATCCAGCTGTTGTGAAACTACACATGCCAGCATGCCATGACATAGTTTTAGCATTCCCTAATTGCAAAACTGTGGCAATGCATGATGGGACTTGTAGTTTCACAGCTGGAGGGCCATCGTTTGGACATACCTGCACTATACCAAACAGATTGAGCAATAATGCACAATATGCTTAATAAATAGGGGCATTGCGCGCCAAAGGCGCACATTAAAAATTTACACCATAATGCCCATTACATGTTAAGCCTCACACCATAATCTCCATTACATATTATGCCAAACACCATAATGCCTATTAAAAATTATGCTACATAAGTGTTGCTTACCTACATGTTCATTGCCAGGGGTTCCATGTTCATTGCCAGGGGTTCCATGCTCATTGCCAGGGGTTCCATGTCGTTGCCATGTGGGATTACATGCTCATTGCCAAGGGGGAATACATGCTCGCGGTAACTGGGGGACAGTCGTCACCGGGCAGAAATGGCAGCCATTAACAGCCGGGCAGAGAGCAGGGCGCTGCCCGGCTGTATTCAGAGCACTGCATGTCCTGGCTATTTGAAATAATACCCCTTTCATACCAGAAAATGCAGGTAATATGGTCCCAGGATCATGCAGGGACATTCTCGGACTGGCCCCTTTTACACCAGCCTAGTCCCTGCATTTTCTGGTGTGAGGGGGAGAGAAAACCACCCCCGCCCCCTTTAAACAACCAGCTATATCTTCGGAACCAACTGACCCATTTACATGTAGCCTTCGAATGATTTTGGTCCCGTGAAACTGGGCCGTTTGGTTCCAGAGAAATCTGTCCTCAAACAACGTGAACAGCCATAAAATTACATTTCAGAAATGAAAAAAAAAATAGTTTTACCTGCAATATCTCTAGAACCAATGAACCCATATGGACCAGCCTGGTATCAGATTGAAGGGCCAGCGATTTGGGTTCGACAGAGATCAACCTCGAGTTTCTGTGATGCTGTAGGGGGAACTGGCAGCCGTTGGAACCGGGTGGAGGTCGGAATTAGCGGGTCCCATGTTATCCTATGGGGAAAACGTTCCAAGTTTGCCTGGCGGTATCTCCGGTTCCTGGGGGGCTGGTCTCATTGGAAAGCCCTGACCCTCAGCTACAAAATGGGCCTATTTGGAGAGTGGGCCTGGAGCTATAGCTCCATCAGGCCCATTGTTAATCCGGCCCTTCTCCGCTCCGCATATTACGGGAGCAATCTTCCCCTTTACTGCTCCCCTCTCCCCACACACTGCTGTCACTGTGATCGCGGTGGAGGGTGATATATGATTGCAGCAGCAGGAGTTGGACACATACTCATCTGAAATACAGCAAACACGTCTCACAGTGGCAACCGGCACCCCCTCACCAATGCAGTCAGCAAGCCAGCAAGGTAAAAGCGCGCTTGCCGGGGTCCCACCTCTAGAGTCCTGTGTTGTGCGTCCCACGTCAGCCTCCAGCCGCCCGCTTCTGACTGAAGTGACATCACGGGCCGCAATTGGCTCCCGGGCCGGATTTTGGACATGCCTGCAGTAAAGTATTTTTCCAATAAGAAGACATTTTTGCGTAAGCAGTTTGTTCAATTATGCACAAACCCATTTTGTATGATGGAATCTGAGGGCATAACCACGTCTTCCTGACAAAAGCATCAGTGTGAGGCATTTCTATAACAAAAGATATATAAAATCCTTTTATTTGCTGAGACTTTGGACATGCTTTTGACTGTAAAACCTTTTCCTTTTGCTATACGAGCTTGAAAAATAATAGATTTGTCATGTTTTCATCTCAGTTTAATGTAAGGCCATCATTCTATGTGGCTGCAGAACTGCTGAGTGATTCATCTCTGCTCTTTAGACTCCATTTACAATGCAGAGCATGCCTAAAAAGAGATGTCATTAGGAAATGGATGCATGTTACATTAGGAAACTGTTAACTGTATTTTCTAAACGTTTGCCTCTAAACAATTCATTTCTCAGCATCTTATCCCACTAACTTAGCTCTGTCCTTTCATAAATGATGACTAGGAAATCCAGCTGCCTTAAAACCTCAGGTCCTTTGAATCCCAGTGTCTGTATTCTTTAATCCCTGCTGGAAATTGTCCAGCGGACTGAGAGGTCTGTGACACACGAACGTCAGCAGCCTCTCTCCAGCTGCTGCTCCACAATGTGAAATGATACTTGTTTTGGCATTCATTTCCATGAGAAAAACAGTGCTTGTGAATTTTTAATATGAATGTGCCCTGCAATAACATAGGCCCTTATTTTGATCTGAGCGGTACGGCCCGCGTGCGGCCGTACCGCCGATGTTTACACTCTGCACATGCGCAGAGGTCACTCTGCGCATGTGCAGGGGAATTCGCCGAGTAAAAAATTTAGACGCCGCAAAGGGGGCGTATAGGGGTGTGAGGGGCTTAATAGCCTCATTACCCTATGTATACGCCCAGCGTTTCATGGGCGTTCCCATGCAAACGCGGGGCGTATGCATGGTAATGAGGCTATGACGCCAGTGATGGGGGCGGAAAGCTGACATCGCCGGATGTCAGCTGCCCGCCCCAATACAAGCTTTCACACGGACGATTGTCCGTGTGCTCTAAGCTTGCGTGAGCGGGGGGAGCGTGCGGCCCTGCCTTCGATGGTCATCGACCATCGAATGCAGGGGGCAGCTCCCAACATGGTGGAGGCGTACGCCCCGCCATTTTCATGCGGATCGGCAGCCGTCCGTGTACGGACGGCCGTGCCGATCCGTCTTGTAGGCGGGGATTCGTCTGGTGCGGTCGGAGCCGCATATGCGGCTCGACCGCACCAACCAGAATAAGGGCCATAGTAAGTTTGTGTTTTCTGAGCGAGTTTTAAATGTGGCACTGGTTATATTTAAAACTCAATCTTTCGTATTGAAACGTGTCTTGCATCCAATGAAGTAACATAATTATAACTCTAGTGCTCCAGTGCTCCCGCTATACTTGCCACTAAATGACTGACCCCTCTACACTCTACAGTACAGTACAGTACTGATCCAATATCTGTGCCACTACAATACTGGCTCCTATTTAACTAGGGTGACCAACTCATCCCTTTAATTTAATATTAATTACACAGGTTCTGTGGCTGGCTTTCACCTGGTTTTAAACTGCCACACCTCAAGACTCCATTTCACCTGGTTTTAAACTGCCACAGAACCTGTGTAATTAATATGTGTCCCGGATTAAAGGGATGAGTTGGTCACCCTATATTTAACCACCACTACATTTCTGATCCCTCTATATCTTACACTACATTACTGATCCTGCTATACCCTACATCAGGGGTAGCCAACTCCAGTCCTCGAGAGCTACCAACAGTTAACGTTTTCCATGTCTCCTCACAGAATCACAAGTGAAGTATCTAGCTCCACCTGTGGATCTTTTAAAATGTGTTAATCAGTAATGAGTGCACCTGAGTACCCGCGAGGTGAGCTGGAAAATGTAAACTGTTGGTAGCTCTCGAGGACTGGATTTGGCTACCCCAGCCCTACATTATATTACTGACCGCTCTAGAAGTTACACTGCATTGTAAAACATCAATGTGCTACCTCTGCACATGGTATCTTGTCAGCATTCCAATGGTCAGGATGCCGGTGTTCAATATGCAGTGCCAGAATTCCAACAGCCATCATCCCGATCGGTGAGTATGTGTGATGGATTAGGGTGGGGAAGGGGTGGGGTTAGGTTTGGTTGTGCTGCAGGGAGGGTTAGGGCAGACTAGTAGGGGTAGGGTTAGGGTCTGGGCCTGAACAACCAATAGGCTGGTCAGGGTGCAGCCTGTAGAGTGTGTATGTATATATATATACACTTTTGTACATTCGCATTCTGGGAAACTGTTTAAAATTTAGCATAAATTTACTTGCAATTCTACACACGTCATTTACCAAATAATATGCCCTTGTAGCTTGAGCTACATCGGCAAAACAGAATGTAAATTTAAAGAACGGATAACCCAACACCGCTATTCTATCCGCCAAGCTACTTTGCAGAGAAACGGCATCCTCTTTCTAGCCTCAGGTACAGGATGATAGCTTGTGTCCCTCTTACGAGAAGAGGAGGCGACAGGTCTAGCCTGTTGCTCCAGAAAGAAACACGGTGGATACACCGATTAGATGTAATGTCTCCCCGTGGGTTGAATGAACAGATATCTTTTTCTGTTTTTAGATAATCTGCTCGAGTTTGACTATTATTGTTATTCAACTAAGATGTTCATAATGTGCTTTATCCGACATGATATTCATGATGCGCTCTTTTCTTTTGACAGGCTTCTTCTTGTTATGTTTATACTATGAGGTTTCCATGGTGACGGGACACTATTCTTTCAGAACGTCTTGATGAAGTCAGACATTGACGACGGAAGGGCGGGTGTTTTGTCCCGACCAGTCCGGAGTGTCTTTCTCGTGGTGTGGGGGTATATATTGAGGTCAGTGTGTATTGTTTTTTTATCCTGATGACAAATGAAATAAAATTTGAAACGTTGATTAAGTAACTGGTTCCCGGATCACGTACTTTACAAAATAGTCACAAGTGCCGCACCTCCGAGGCTATATATATATATATATCTGTCCAAACCCCCAAAGGGGAATAAACGGCACTCAGGAGACGGTTCAACTTGATCAGCAAAACAAAGTGTATTGGGGACGTTTCGGGGGACAAACCCCGTCCTCAGCCCATTCCTACAGCACAGCCCCACACCACATACATCAGCTTTATACTCACCAGTTCCCAGGACTTCAGACGCCGCCGCATCCACGGAGCCGCTAACCGGAAGTGGTCACCGTCTTTTCCGCCTCCTGACGCTAGCCGGATGTTGCTTAGTAACCCCCGGCTTGCGTCTCACCTAGCAGGAAGTGAGCCTCGTTTCCTCCTCAGGTCTGACCCGCACAGACGCCTCCGTTGTCAGAAGCCCAGAAACTGGAAAACACAAACAAATACACATAAAACATTGAAATGCAAATGTTACAGAGGCAGCGCCTGGCTGTATAATGGAAATAGTGAAACCACGCTGGCTCAAACAATGCATGGGGGACAGCCACTGTGATGGTGCCGTCTCCCTGCAAGAATCACTGCCAACCAAGTTACACCAAACCCCATACGCATCTCGGCGCAAGCATGTTACTTGCAGCACACTAAATACATCGAACATAGTAAGATAATATTCACAGCAAATGAATAGAGAATCATTAAAGGCTAAATATCGTATAAATATATAACACTATAGCATACTTTAATGTCACTTATTGAACTCCTATAAGAGACTGTTCCAGTTAATTCTCTCATTTAACCCTTTGGGTGAAATCGTATCTAAGCGAAAAATCCACTCAAATTCTTTTAGCAAGTTTTTTTTGCCCTGTTGCCCCCCCTCAGTGACTCAGGGACACAATCAATCATAAAGTATTTCAGTTGTGAAATCGAATGACACTTATTTTTAAAATGGCGTGCCACTGGTTGGTCCACCTCTCTGCCTTTAAGAGACAGATTGATGGCCGATCGGTGTAACGCCATTCTCTCCCGAAAGGAGTGAATGGTCTGGCCTATATAGTAAAGCCCACAAGGGCATATAATGGCATAGACAACATGCAATGTTCTACACGTCATCACATGTCTGATGGTGTATGTTTTTTGGGAGTGCGGATGTTTAAATGCTTTACACGGCAGCATGTGTTTGCATGTTTCACATGCGGCACAACTGTAGCAGCCAGGTGGCTTGATATAGGTATTAGGGGGCCTGGGGACACCTAAACCTGTCACATAAGTTTTGACCAGGCAGTCCCTCAAGTTCAGGCCTCTCCTAAATGCAGCCAATGGACGCATCTTACTCAGGCCTGGAAGATCTGGATCTGTTTTAACTATTGGCCATAGGGCATTTGTAGCATGCCTGATGACCGGGCTTGCTATTGAGAATGTGCTAGCCCACGGAATGTTTGTGTTTTTATTTTAATATTTCCTTTACAGGGGGGCTTTCCGTATGGGCTTAATGGGCACTTGCCCAGGGGCCCCAGGTGTATAAGGGTCCTATGCTGATAGCTGAGGATCCCCTTTTTCCAGGGATACCAGAATTTTGAAAATCGGCCCTGGGGAACTGGAGATATGGGGGGGGGGGGATCTTAGAATGCACACCCGATTTACATGAGGTGCTATCATGCTGGGACTTGTAGTTCTGCAAAGAAAGACATGTGGTGCAGTTTCACACTCCATATTATTAATCAAAATCAATCAATAATAGAGGTTCTTGGTATATTGGCAGTCCACATCAGACCTGGTAATTGCAATTCCCAGTCATATTTCTCAGGTCCTCTCAGGCTTAAGGGGATATTCAATCGTCGTCGAGCATCTCCTGTGGGGGAGATGCTCGACGGGCCCTATTCAATGCTGTCTTCCCCGACAGCATTGAACAGGGTTTCATGGCAGAACAAGCCCGACATCTCTAGCTGTCGGGCTCGTTCTGCCGAGAACAGCCGGGAAGTGACGAGCTGCCGGCTGCATCTCGTCACTTCCCGGCCGCAACTCGCGGCCACACCCCCTTCTCGTCCCGCTGCAGGCGGGACATTGGATCCCGCCTGCATGTTCTCGGTCGAGCTGACCGAGAACGGGACTGGGTCACGGCAGGCGAGCAAGCTCGTCTGCTGTGACCCGAAGATTGAATACCCCCCTTAGAGTTTTTCTGAGTATATATTCCAAAAGCTGGGACTCTCCCCTTTCTGTTCGACATGACCTGTCGAACTAACGACCTGTCGAACTAATGACCTTTTGACCTAGAACCATGTCGACATTTTCCCATGTCGACCTAGACCCATGTAGACCTTTTCCCATGTCGACTTAATGATGTAGATCCTAATGACTGTTGACCATAATGCTGTAGACCAAATGACCGCATCCCTTCTAATTGTGGGTGCAGCCTTGTATGCTCAAAATTGTACATTATTGTTGATTGAAGATCGTTCTCATACAAAATCTTCATTGTATAATCTTTAAATTTGTGGACATATATTGACACAATTGGGGGAAATTTACTAAAGGAAATTTGTAAAAAATAGGTGTATTTGTATCCAGAAATACACTTATTTTTGACATTTACTATCCCGAAAATACGGCAATTCGTAGTCGTATTGATGTGCTATCAATACGAATACGAATTGCCGTATTTTTGGGATAGTAAATGTGAAAAATAATTGTATTTCTGGATACAAATACACCTATTTTTTACAAATTTCCTTTAGTAAATTTCCCCCAAAATGAGAAGGAAGAGAAAATTGAAAATATTTGCAATACTGTTTAACAACATGTTTTATTATTGTATTTCACTCTGCAATAAAAACTTTTGGTACTTGTGTATTATAGCGGCGCCCCCAATGTTGGTCGTGCGATGTTTTTATCGCATCGCATCGTATGCCATACAACCGATGGCATACGATGCGACGCGATTTTACACGACTATTCGATTAAAAATTGTACAAGCACCCTAATGGGTGATTTTAAGCACCCTAATGGGTGCTTACAATGTAAAATGCACCCCCACGCCACCCCACACTATAAACGTGAACCCGAAGCGTGGCGAGCGCAGCGAGCCCGCGAGGGGCGGCGGTACGCGTCCTACGACCTTTTCATACCCCCACTATCCACGTCAGCGTGGAGTTGATTTTATATAGTGTGGCGAGCACAGCATGCCACGAAGCCTGAAGCGTGGCGAGCGGACGCGTATACGGGTTCACGTTTATAGTGGGGGGTGGCGTGGGGGTGCATTTAACATTGTAAGCACCCATTAGGGTGCATTTAACATTGTAAGCACCCATTAGGGTGCTTATACAATTTATAATCGCATCCCATCGCATTGTATGGCATTCTATGCCATATACAATGTCATACAATTTTAAAATTGTATGCCATTGTACAACATCGCGCGATATTGCATCGCATCGCATACCATCGTATGCCTTATGGTATACGATGCGATGGGCGCCGCTATAATACACAAGTACCAAACTTTTTTGTGGATGCAGCACCCTACCCTACTTCTTGATATTGTAGTGCACTCTGAGTTATTGCATATCCGTACACCTGACATGCAAGTTTCTTTTGTGTATTGTACTATGCCTGACATGTTTACCCTGTTCCCTTTTTATTCTCTGTACTCTATTTTATTTGTTTTTTAAAACCCAATAAAATGTATTAATAAAAAATATAAATAAAACATTTGCATGAGCCATCAGCATGCTAGAAAAAATGTTGTGACCTCGCTGCAAAGGCATGACCGCATAGGAAAAGACTTTCTTACACCCCAGCACTTTATCCTGTACACATTGGCCATCGCAGGAGAAAAAAAAAATTCCCTTTTATTATTTGTAATTTTTCCACCGTATTGAAATGCCTCTTACACATTATGTACCCCACAGCAATGCCCCAGACAGTAATTCACCTGACACCGTATTATGCCCAAGACAGTAATGCTCCTGACACTATATTATACCCACACAGTAATGCTCCTGTCCCCATATTATGCTCCATGCAGTTATGCCCCTGTCACCATATAAGGTCCTCACAGTAATGCCCCTGACACCACAGTATGCCCAAACATTTATGTTCCTTCTACAATATCACAGTTATGCCCTGACGTCATATAATGCCTCACTCAGTAATGTCTTTAACACCATATTATGTTCTCAGTTATGCCACTGCTACCAAATCATGCCCCACACAGTCATTTGCCAGTCTCCAAATTATGCCCACACAGTTATGCTCCTGTAACCATATTCTTCCCCATACAGTAATACCCCTGACACAGTATGTGCTACCATATCATTCCCCTCACAGTTACAGTATGCCCCTGTCACCGCATTATGCCTCACACAGTAATGACCCAACACCATATCATGCCCCAAACAATAATGCCCCTGACTACATATTATGTTCTCACAGTTATGTCCCTGTCACCATAATATGACATAATATGGAATAATGCCCATTGATACAATATTATGTTGTCATTGTTATGCCCCAGTCACTATATCAGGCCCCACACAGTAATGCCCCTGACATCATAATATGTTCTCACAGTTATGCCCCTGTCACCATATTATTCCCCATACAGTAATGCCCATTACACCATATTATGCCCCATACAGTAATACCCCTGACACCATATTATGTTCTCACAGTTATGCCCCTGTCACCATATTATTCCCCATAAAGAAATGCCCATGACACAATATTATGCCCCATACAGTAATGAACCTGACTCCATAGCAAGCCCACCCAATTATGTCCCTGCTGCCATATCATGCCCCTCATAGTTATGCCCCTGTCAAAATATCATGCCCCACACAGTAATGCCCAAACACCATATTATGTCCAATAAAATAATGCCCCTGACACCATATTATGTTCTCAAATTTATGCCCGTCACCATATTATTCCCCATACAGTAATGCCCCTGACACCAATTATGTCAGTATTATTAAATCAATAATTCATTGTGTGTATAATATAGCAGTGCTTTTTTCTGACACTAAGAAAATGCAATTCTTGTGTATATTTTATTCTTTTTATATTATGTAAGCTTGCAAATCCTGATCCATCCAGCTGCTGTGGAGCTGAAGTGGAAGTAAAAATATTATTTGGTTTGTTGACATAATTGTGAAAAGTATCAAGTGAGATGCTTTGGGCAGTGGAACAAGTAGCTCAGATCCTGCTTTCCTCCTCTGTAGACACAGCAAAAGGCATTGCTACAAATCTAATTGCATTATAGTCTGTGCTCTGCTTCTGGCAGTAAGGGGAATTAATATCAGCCTTTGGGAGCAGTAACACTGACTGTCATATCATGTAACAGTCCATTCTGAGGGCCAAATATATGTAACTATTATCCTGATTCAGGCATGCTTGCTAGGCTGTGTATATTCACTGCCTAGCGAGCAGGTAAACATCGCCCTGCCGCCGGGTGGGCATGCCTATGAAACGTTGGGTGGTCCCCTGCGTCTGCCTCCTGCCTGCCCATCATGTTGCGAATGCCAATGCAAGTGTAAACTCACTGAAGGCATTCGCTCCAGGGATTGGCACATGAATGCACAACCCCCCACCAACGGCCGGTGGAGCAAATACGAACCTTAAGAGCAGGTATGAATTGACCCCCTAAGATCTTTGAATTACCTGTTACCATCTGGTTTTTCAGATCCTCTTACTATTGACCCTTGGTGTGCTGGTGAAAAAATATGTTGTGTATTGTTCCAGTCTAGAACAATGCCCTCCCTTTCAGCACCCGAGGGGCATAACTCATTTTATTCAGCAGATGTGTTTGATATTAGGGTGTCATAAAACCAAGTTATTAGATGCCTTTGAAGGAAATTTGGAGATGGTTGAAGTAAGAGAAGGAAGGTATATGAGGGCGCTGATTGTGATACAGTAGCTTACTGTACATACTAAAGGGGAGGAGCAAACAGACATGGATGACACAGATGCATACCTTCCTACTTTAGAAAAATGTAATTTGGGAAACAGGCATGCACCTGAAATTTGGGGACATGGGCTAGTGGCAAGGGGGCATGGCCTATGCTTGCTGCACTTCTGCAGACCCTGCAACGGCGGAGAGGCGCTGCATATTTTGGGAACCAGGACCAGCCCATGAGCCTGGTGCTGGTTATAGAAATGCAGGGGGGACGACGACACACACGACTTTTTTGCCCTCCTGTATTTCTGCAACCAGGACCAGCTCATTATTTATTCTTTTTTTTTTTTAACACTGAGTCCTGCACAGATCTACCTGATCCATGCAGGCTTTAGTCAAATTCGACCAAAAAACATAGTCTAATCGACATTCTTATTTACTGGTGAATTCATATTTGGATTTACCAGTACAAATTATGGTAAATCTGCTGATCACATAGAACACTATGGCCGCATATGGCCGTGTTTTATCAATGTCGTAGCCTATACCTCTCAAATGTCGCGGGAAGCATAGTCATTCGTAACAGCAGAATACGGCTGACCCAGCTGTATATATATATGTAAATCAGCCGGTCAACAGGACCCAGACGTATTTGACATTGGATGGGTATGAATGAGTGCATTCGTACCCATCGGATCTTAGTAAATGTACCCCTCATTGCCTGGTTCTGCGATGTGATCACAATTAAAATGACAATCGCATTGCTGAGAATCACTTTGCCTGCTGGGCAACCTTGACAGCCTCCAGCATGTTATAGTCTACAGTTGCAGTTTTGCTATTTTAGCAAAACTGCAACTGTAGACTGAATTGGGCTCATGGATAAATATACACTTCAGTTCCCGTGACTCAGGAGGTTTCAATGGAAAAATCATTAAGAACTTTTGCTATTGCAAAGGAAAGAACAAGAAAGTTTGGCAGCACAGATCTAACCTTTCTAGTGACATAGGGCTGTGACACTTAGGGACAGATGTTGATGAAAGTCGTACCAGAAGATTGCACATCTCTTGGGGTATGCAGAAAGGACCAGGATGTCCTGTAGCTTACTCTGTGCTGATTATATTCTCTCAATTCTAAAAAGAAATGATGCTCACATGAGAAATTGTGACCTTTATTTGAAAGTCTTTCTGTATCTACTTCCCATGCATATTTAAAGTCACAAAAAAGGTCAAATATCTGCTTTATGATTTCGAAAATGTAATTCACTTTTATAAATAACACTTATAAAATTACCACATTTGTTCAGTATCAGATTTCACTGAACAATTGTCTATTTACAGCATCATTGTAATCGTAATGTTACAGCATTATTTAACCTTGCAATGTCCCTTAGTATTTTAATTCAAATTAAGTTAATTGGCTTAATTTTATTAAGTTCTATTTTAAAATGAAATGTTACCAACCCATAAGCAATCATTCATGAACCATATACAGTTATTTCTGTGTGTGTTGTACACAGTGTCAGATGAAGGGTCCACTGGGAAAATACAGTGGCAGGGGCTTATGTTTATAGGTGTGGCCATTCTCCAGAGGTTGTGTGGTCAGCCGCCAAAAAGAGTGCATGGTTTTTGGCACTCTCAAAAGAGAGTGCATGGTAATAAGTGGCGCTCGGTGACTTCCATATTAATTCAAAAATATATTAATTCATGAAATGGGTGCAAAAAACAACATTTCGGGGGTCCACAGCCCCCGTTATCAAGGTGCAAAACCTTGATAACGGGGGCTCTGGACCCCCAAAACGTTGGACTCATTTCATGGATTAATATACTTTTGAATTATATGGAAGTCTCCGAGTGCTGCTTATTACCATGCACTCTCTTTTGAGAGTGCCGCAAACCAGTCTCCGAGTGCCGCTTATTATGAGATTTGTTTACTTATGATTTTTGAGGCCACTGGGGCAGTTGCATGACGGCAGGAAAGAGTGCCGGTCTGCTCCACAAGTATATACCCTAGATAAGCTCATTTACCTGAAACCTGTGACAGCTGCCCCTTTAATACTAGTTCAGGTGCTGTGTTTGGGATTGTCTCACCTTTAAAAGCCATAAGGTACTTGGCAGTTGAGCTTTAACCCAGAAAAAAACACATGTTCATTTTAGCTATGATGTGCAAGCAGTTGCCAGATTCCCATGAAAACCAGTTGTTAGTTTAGGACTTGCAGTGAAATGGGGTCCCTTGGCGATGGGCTGCAAGCTTAAATGCATTGATCAATTCATGAACTTAAACCCCATTATTTATTTAATTGAATATTTGAATGTTAGGTGAGTCAGTTTGTTGTAGTGAGTGTTGGGCCCCCTGTGTTTGTATTTACTAGAGTGTGTGGTCACAGGCCACCGAACCCCATCCTGGGAAGTGGGTGCTGTTTGCACCCCATCCATAGGAATGGCGAGTGTGTTGGTACTACTGTATCTATCTATCTATCTATCTATCTATCTATCTATCTATCTATCTATCTATCTATCTATCCAATATATGACTGTTTCTATATTTATATATATATATGATCTAAAAGAGATAAATGTGGGCGCTCCAATAGTGCAAAAATTGCCACTTTTAAAACAATGGATTTTTATTCAAAAACTGCACATAGACAAGGGATGGGTAACGTACCAGATACAGCGGCTTACAATCGCCGCACAGAACAGGCATAGGAGGGTGCAAAAACACCTTACAAGCGTTGGAGAGGTTACACTCAAGGCTCCGGTCGTGTTGGACGCTAGGCCACGCCCCTACGCGTTTCGTCACGCTGGACTTCGTCAGAGCAGCCCTCTGGGGTCCTAAGGGATCTGAAACAGAAACCCTGGCTGTCCAAAATGTTCCCTGAGGAGTATTGCGCCGACTACTGCGGAAATGCCTTACAACCCCAAAGTTTCTTTGTTGTTCTTTGATAGGATAAATATGTTTGGACACACAAAATTATTCAGATTCGTAAACAAAGTTGATGCTCCCACAGCTGAGCATTTATTGGTAGACTGCAGTGGCGTAACAATAGCACCGCAGCCCCCGGGGAGGCGCAGTGTAAGTGTGGGCGCCGGGGGGGGGGCTGCCGTGCTATTGTAATGCCCCCCCCCCCCCTCCATGCCCCACAGCTTTACCTGTCAGCGCTGCGGTGGTCCCGGCTCCCGTCCTGACTTCATTCTGAGCCTATGGAGATGGACCATCATAAAATGTCCACCCCCATATAGCAGACAGTTCTCTGAAACTGTCTGCTGTTTGGGGGTGGACATTTTGTGATGGTCCGTTCTTCATATCAGAATGAAGCAAGGACGGGAGCCGGGACCACCGAAGCACTGACAGGCATCCCAGCTCCCACCCGCACCGATCACATCCCGGCTCCCTCCCGCATTGCTGACTCTGCTGAGTAAGTAAGTATATGGGTGGAAGGTGGCGGGCGGGGTGGGGGGTGGGGGGTGGGGGGGTGTTCACCAGAAACCTTTGGCGGGGGGTGCAATATTTGAAGTTACACCACTGGTAGACTGTGCACGGGCCAAGGTGCTTTATCGATGCCACCTGCAATCAGCTGCAAAACTATATTCCTATGGAGTATTTGAGCAAGGTGGGCCCCAAACCGGTATCTAGGGCCCCATGAGGTCTAAATCTGCCTCTGACTGCCACTGAGAGTTCAAGCAATAAACGATTTTCTGACATTGATGGAGACCATTTATGGTGAATCATTCAATAGCCATCTCTGTTTCTTGGCACCAGTAAAACACTTTTAAACTATACTTACTTTAGTCTTACTATACAGTATATTTGAACACTGCATCTTTAATTGGTTTCTAACATTATTTCAAGCACTCATTCCAATAAGATCTTGCCTAAGTTTTGTACAGGCAGGATATTGTTCTTGAATCAGTTTTTTTACTTCATTTATTGCAATATTAGTTCAACAGCATCGCCTAGGGAGGTGTGTGAGTGTGTGTGTGTGTGTGTGTGTGTGGGGGGGGGGGGGGAGGGGGGGTGACTGTCAGTCACTGTCTTTATAAATACTAGTCAATCATACAGATCAAATCTCTGTTCTTAGATAATACTGATTCAGTTACTAGTGGAGCTTCCTATTGTGCAAATGTATTCCCATGGAGACAGAAGCATTATGGATTGTCTAGATGCAGGGAAAAAATGTGTCTGAAAAAAAAAAGCCATTATATTTTGAAGGCAGACAGTCACTATGGAAACAGCAGAATGAAGAACCAATACACCCAGCATGCAGACGTGTCATGCTAGTGGGCATAGAAAATGCCCCTTTGTACTAAAGATACCTGAAAATGTTAATCCAGCCTTGTAGTGGTGAAGTACAGCAGAGCATCCTGCTTTAAAAAAAAACCTTCTACACATTCATGTTGGGCAATGGTGTCAGCAATGTGACATATTCCGTGTATATCATTTATATCCATTATTCATACATCCATTTTTGTAATACAAGTGCACCATAGACAGTAAATGAATGTAACACATAAGGGGAGATGAAGTGACAGAGGAATAATTCAACTGTGGGCAATGATAAGGTATACTGTATGTCAGTACCGCAACAGCACTATTACACTGCTGAAACTCCGGCACCCTGCACAGTCTACACTGCTGATACCCCAGCAATAAGGACACCGTCGGCATCCCGTTACAGTGGGGGGATTCTGATTCAATCAGTGATTCTGATTCATGTGCTTCAATGCAAATTCGCATAGCAATGCAATGTTTTTAATGTGCACATGTGCATACGCTGTGTGTGAGTGGCCACGCATGTCAGCTGCCTGCCCTGTCCTCCCACAGGACACACCCAAAACTAAGACACCTGAAAGTGTCTTAGTTTTGCATGTACTCACCATCATCACTCAATGCTCACCCCATAGGCTGCGAGTGGATGTTTTTTCAAAACATCCATTCGCAGCCGTGTGGGGATCCCGGCAGGCAGCAGGTGATTTTAAAAAGTTATGTAGTGCTGCGTGTTAACCAGAATCAGGGCCGCAGACAGGGGGGTGCCCTGGGTACAGCTGTCCCAGGCCCCGGCCTTTGGAGGGGGAGGCTGTGTGTGGTGCCAACCCCCCCCCCTGGCACCCGCACACAGCCTCCCCCTCACAGCCTCTCCCTCCCGGCGCTGGCGGCCCCCCAGCCAGGTACGCACAGTGCAGCCTGCAGAGTGCCGAGCATAGGACACAGAGGGGCTCGCGCTCTGCAGGCAGCAGTGTGCGCTCCGGACCTGACCGACGGTGGAGGCTGAAGGAGCCGGAGGGCGATGCCGCGTGAAGGTAAGTAATGGTAATGGGGAGGTGAGGTGCTGGCAGGTAGGGGCTGGGGTGGGGGGTGCGCGCAGGGGGTGTGGGTAGTGCTGTGCCGCTGGGGGCCCGGACTGTAGGTCAGTCCTGGGCCCCAACAGTTCTAGTGGCAGCCCTGACCAGAATCTGACCAGAAAGTGCCTATTGGTGTATCTGACTGCACTGTATCAGACAAGCACTGCATCCAAATCGCAATAAGGGCTTGATTCATTCCTGATCGCAGGACTGTGAATTTTCAGGAGTTGCCCTTCTGTGGTGAGTATTTCTGGGGCAGGTATATTTTCCTGCCCAGGAAAACCCACCACTCAAGGGATTAAAGTTCTTTATATTACTGCCAGATGGCTGTGCCAATGCAACTTACTGATAGAACCAATACTTTATGTACATTGTGCTATAGTGCCAGTTGGTCAGTCTAAAGCCAATCACCTTCATACACCACAAACATTAGATCATACATGCCAGTTGTATAACCTGCTTTACATGTGCATGGCTGCGATCACATGGACAGGGCAAATGCGTTTGGTGTGGTGGAGTTTTACCGGACTGCTGAGCTCCGAAATTTCGCTGCCAGTGATCAGGTCTGAACTACCCCCTATGGGCCTAATTCAGATCCAAATGCAGTTCTCAGAATATCATGATCTCAGTTTAAGTTCCGAGGGCAGTTTAGGTTTGCTATCGCAGTTTAAGTTCTGATGGGGGCTACAGCAACTGCAAAGGGAGTTATAACAAGAAGGGGCTGATGAGGTGGCGTAGCATGGGTGGGGCACAAGATTTTCTGGGGAAGCCCCAGAAAAAGCAGGCATGTCCAGGCCACTCTGAGGAGGGCTGTGGCGACTGCGTAACATTACATGAAGCCACTTTGACCCTAAATATGGCCGGCTTGTGCCTGGCTTCACAGCTCGGCTGTGAACTCTAAGTCATATGTGAACTCTTTGCTGTGTAGTGAAGCCCTCACACTTTGTATCCAATGCACACTATATACCTCCCAACTGTCCCACTGTGACTGTCTAGCTGTATACCCACAGGCAGCAGTGTGCCTGGTGGTAAACGTCAAATTATAATCATTCTGATGTATATAGTGAAAAAACTGTACTTATATGTTAGTTGGGCACCCACTAAGCTATTTGCTTAGTTTTACGCGTCCCCTCGTGGGGCTCGCTACGCTCGCCACGCTTCGAGCTCGGTGGCTCGCTGCGCTCACCACACTATATAAAATCATCTCCATGCCGACATGGATAGTGGGCGTATGAGCGTACTTACTATAGCGGGCGCCCAACTAACAAATAAGTACCGAAAAAACTCCATAAATTCACTTTCAGAACCTCTCCATATTTTAACCTTTTTACATAATTTGACGTTTAACTACAAATTTAACCCCACGAATATAGAATTTTTAGATTTAAATTTAAATGTGAATGCAGATATAGAAAAACACATTGAGACAAGCACCCATTTTAAGATGGTGGATAGCAACAGTTATTTAAAATTTTACAGTTGCCATTCTAAAAAGTGGAAGACCAATCTCCCGTATTCTCAACTGTTCCGAATGAGGAGAAACTGCAGCACATTAGAGATGTTTGAACAACAAGCAGAAGTATATATTTTGGGTTTTTAAGAGAAAGGTTATCCTGATGAGCTGATTAAAGGTGCCTTGTCTAAATGTAGGGGTTTAAACCGTAGTGAACTTCTCCAATATAAAGATAAAAGGTTAAATAGCAAAAATTTAAACTGTCCATTTATTACCCAGTTTAATGTTAAAAATCATGAGATCAAGCAGATCCTTATGAAACATTGGCCAATTATTATGATGGATCCAATACTTAGGTATGTGGTCGATGTTCACCCAGAAATTATATTTCAGAGAGCCAACACGTTAAAAATAGATTAGCACCTAGTTTGCTTCCATTGGAACCATCTTTAGCAATTCGGGTTCCATTTTTCCTGCTTTTCAAGAGAAAAACTCCTATTGAAAAGGGAGTCTCTTGGGATGTATTATCTCCAGACATTGTACCCTGAAGGGTTGAACGATGGAATGGAGATTACAGCTTTTATTGGCTAAGTATTTGTATTTTTTATTATAATCTATTCCGCAATTCTTTCTAGTTATGCATTATTGGTTTGTAAACAGTGACGTGACGTTGAAATATCACAAGGCTGTACTGTTATATTTGCAGAAGAATAGAGGAGGTTTTCATACACAATTGAGGAATTGCAAAATTGCCTGATGTGTATGCACACAATTTTAACATAAGAGGAGTATGTGTGCATAGGATTGTCTAGAATGGGTGGTCCATTGCGAATTATTAAAAATATATAATAAAATTGAGTGAGAGTCAATATTTGGATGAGGATGCTCTGAGATGTTTCAATATCATGTACTGTATCCATTGATGTATGTAATTTTAATATTGCATGTCCCTGCACAAAGACTTATATAGACTTGCTGATAAAAATTGCCTAATATTACTAAGCTAGTTTCCACAAAAATCGCCTGGTGTGTACGGGAATAAAAATTGCCTGATGTTACTAAGCTAGTTTCCACAAAAATCGCCTGGTGTGTACGGGAATAAAAATTGCCTGATGTTACTAAGCTAGTTTCCACAAAAATCGCTTGGTGTATACGGGAATATGTTTTTGTGTGTCGATAATCATTTCTAAGCATGGTTTTAAGAAATTGCCTGGAGTATACAAGGATATATATAGATTTTGCATGGTATGACTAGTGAAGCGATTTTAAACACAAAACGACTTGTATAAAGTTAACCCTGCCCGGTGGGTACCGGGTTAGGTATAAGTTTCTTTCCCCTTTTCTAAATTTAAGATTAATGTTTTATAATACTTGATTGTAGTATGCAATTAGGTTTTGAAAAGCATTGTTTTGAATATCCCCGCCCATGGCTGACATGTACGGCCGGGGTTGTGGATAAGAGGAGGCTACTGACCGATGCTAGGCCAGCCCTCTGACGAAGTCGATGACGAAACGTGTTGGGGCGTGGCCTAGCGTCATCATCTGAAGCAAGGAGTGAGTGTAACCGGCTCCTACATTTCGGTGTTTTATTGGTACTTATATGTTAGGTGGGCCCCCTCTATAATTAGTATGCTCATAACCACTATCCATGTCCGTGTGGAGTTGATTTTATATAGTGTGGTGAGTGCAGCGAGCCCAAAGCGTGGTGAGCGTAGCGAGTCCTGTGAGGGGACGCTTAAAACTAAGAAAATAGCTTAGTGGGCGCCCAACTAACATATAAGTACCGTTTTATCACCGTCTCTATGCTGTTTTAATTGTGGTATTCTTTACCGCCGTTTGTGGTATGTGATCCTACCCTTTATGCAGGGGCGTAACTAGAACTGTGTGGGCCCCATAGCAAACTTTTATAAGGGCCCCCCCACCATTGTCAAGGGAGTCAGGAAGTGAGAGATGCCATCATGGAGAGAAAAGAAGAGAGATACAGAGTGAGGGAGGGTGTCATTGAGAGAAAGGGGGAGAGACAGGGAGTGAAAGATGGTGTTAGGAAGAGACTGAGAGAGAGAGGTTTCAGGTAGAGAAAGAGAATGAGAGAGTGCCTGGGTGAGCGGAAGGAAAGAGAGAGGGGAAGTGTGGAAAGAGAAGAGGGGAGGAGAGAGAGAGGAGAAAGTGAGAGACTAGGGCAGAGAGATATAAAGAGAAAGGGGAGACAGAGAGGGAGTAAGGCAGTGAAAATAGAAAGAGAGGAGAGACAGCATGGGAGGGAGAGGGGGAGGGGAGAGAGAGCAGGGGATAAAAAAGGAGAGAAAAGGGGATGGTGAGAGGGAAAAAAAAGAGGACAGACAGGGTGGGGGAGAAAATGTGGAGGAGAGTTAAGGGCCCTACATACGCAGAGATTTGTGCCAGAGCTTCATAACGGGAGATTCAGCATGAGAGATTTCCCTTAAACTGAATTTTTCAGATAATGAGCCACACACACACAGATTTGTGCCAGAGATTCATAATGGCAGATTCAGCATGATAGATTTCAAATCTCTCACAGAAACTTCAGGGGAATAAAAAAAAAAGTATTCAAATGTAAATAAGGGGTAGGAATAAAGCCTGGGGGAGCGTCACCTGTCATTGGTGGCAAAGTGGTATGCCCCAATGGGACTTAGCTGTCCCCGGAATGAGGGGAGCAGGAGGCGGCAGGAAGGTTACGGAGACCCCCCGCACACCAAAGTACAGGTATCGGGGGGGGGGGGCCTCCGTCACCGTTAGTACATATGCGCTGGCATCGCGGTTGGGGGGGGGGGGGGGGGGGGCGAAGGGCGGCAATGTATTTTAATACATCCCGCCCAAAGAGTTATCCAATTCCAAAGTCAATATGTATTTGTGTAGAATTCAGTAGAGACTGTTTTTCTATACACTTGTGGCTTGGAATGTTCTTTTCTCTGTCACAATGTTGCAAGTAAACTATTACAGTTGTTTTATAACTATTGCAGAAAAAGACAGATTTGTAGCTTCAGGAGTTCAAAGGCTCATTAATAAATTGTATCACTTTATTTGTCACAGTTTAATATGAGCCCTTTATTTCTGTTATGGTCTGCAGATGTATATTAATGGGTTGGAATAGAGCCTGGTAAAGTGTCATCTTCTTCTATAATAGAAAAATAATAAAAAAATAATAATAATGGCGTGAGGTCCCCCTACAAGAATGACCAGTGTAATGCCATAGCCAGGGGACACACTTGATGGGGTCCTGTGGCCAAAGCATTACCAACCCTAACTAGTCAGCCCAGGCCGGGAGATTTTGGGGAGGTGGGGACCCCCCCCCCAAATAAAGGCCCCCCCCCCCCCCCTCCAGGGCACCCAAGGCCTGGGCTGAAGCCCGGGGCTATCCCCTGCACCCCTGGGCGGTGGGTGCAGGGTTGATAGCTTGTTTAAACAGGAATATTGTCTTTTACAGTAGGACTATAGGCCCCAGCAAGCCTGCCCCACATGCTTGTACTTGGGAGAACCACAGGTACCAGCATGTGGAGCATTAAAGGCCCACCAGTACCTATAGCCCCCTGTAAAGAAATATTAAAATAAAAACACAAACACGGGTTTTTAAACATTTTATCAAACTGCATCTTGTCTTCACCCAGGGGGGCCCCTGCCCCCCCCCCCAGGGCTTCTGCGGAGTCTTCACCTGGGGTAGCAGCCTTTCAAGCTCTTTTGCAAGGCTGCTGCTTCCCAGGGCTTCTGCCTCTTCATCTGTGTTCTTCACCTGGGGCAGAGGCCTTTTAAGCTCTTTTGCAAGGCCACTGCTTCCCAGGACTTCAGCCTCATCTGTGTTCTTCACCTGGGGCAGCAGCCTTTTAAGCTCTTTTGCAAGGCTGCTGCTTCCCAGGGCTTCAGCTTCTGCCTCTTCATCTGTGTTCTTCACGTGGGGGCTGCCACCTCCCAGGGCTTGTTCTTCTGGAGCTCTTCTCTCTCCTCCTCCACCGTCGGACTGGCTGCTCTCTGTCTGTAGCTGGCTAATATAGCAAGCCGTGATTGGCTGCGGCCATTTTGAAAAAAAAAAATCTCTGCTCCATTGCCGCATCTCCAATGGATGAGGGGGGATCCGGACCACCAGCATGGAGACCATGACCCCCGCTGACACCACCACCAGGGTGAGTTTCTTGAGGGTGAGGGTGGGTGGTGGTCCATGTGCTGCTAGTGGGGAGGGGAGGGGGGGAGTTTGAGTTCACAAGGGGGAGGGTTCCGCGAGTGGGGGAGGGGGGATGGTGCCGCAGCAGGGGAGGGCAGAGTGGCTCGGGTGCCGCATTTGGGAGGGGGAGGTCAAGTACCGCAGTCATTTGCCTCCCCCTGTATGCAGTGACGGCACCCCGCACCCCTACAAACCAAACCCCTCTTTTTTTATGCCAGCAGCCAGCGGGGATCGAGCGCAGTAGGCAGCGCCGCCTGGGGATCAGGGAAGCCGGACCCTGAGAGGTGTCATTACAGGGTAGCCGGCGGAGGTGAGCGCTCCATTCCTTGGCACTCTCCCACACTCCCCTGCTTACCGCGTCCTGCCCCCCGTTGTCCACCTGCCGCGCTGTTCCTCAGATAGGCTGTCTGATCACTGTGGCCAGGAGCGGCGAGGCAGATGGAAAACTGTCAATCCTGCTAACTGCTATCCCCATCCGCCCACCGCCGGTACACAGTACTGTATATTCGCCGCCTAGCTCCCTGAATACACAGCAGTTTTGTGCAGCGGTGCGGCATCTGTATGAAGGGCATGTTGCCACAGACTTGTCCACACATCCTCTGCCATTACACCCACCTGTCATATTTTTCATATGGTTCTTTAACATAAGTGAGCGCTATAGAAGGGAGAGCGCTATCTGGCTGTCTGTGTGAGGATGCAGTGACAGGGTCACTGCGTCCTCACACAGACAGCCAGAGAGCGCTCTCCCTTCGACCATGCCTGTCACTGCTGAGGCTGCACATATATTGCGCTCACTCATGTTAAAGAACCCAGTGGCGTAGCTACGTTTTGGGCACCCCCCCGCCGGTAGGGGCGGGGGGTGCCCCCCCATGCTGCCGCCCTGCCAAGCACCCCTACCCCCTGCCCTGCTGCCCCGCTGCCCCGCTGCCCATGCAAACCCCCCTCCAATCCCCCACAGCCTCTGCTGAGGACCACCACAAAATGGCCGCCCCCATACAGCACACAGTTTCAGAGAACTGTGTGCTATATGGGGGCGGCCATTTTGTGGTGGTCCTCAGCAGGAGAACGGAGCCAACGGGACCAGCGAAATAGGTAAGTCTGCGGGGGATTGGGGGGGGTTTAACTATAGCACCGCAGCCCCCGGTGCCCCCACATGCACAGCGCCCCCCCCCCCCCGCGGTGACGGGGGCTGCAGTGCTATAGTTACGCCGCTGAAAGAACCATATGAAAAATATGACAGGTGGGTGCAATGGCACTTCAGTACTGGCCACTTCCCTGCTCTCCCTCCCACCCGGGGAAATTGCAGTGCTGGCGGGTTCACCTGTTTGCCAGGGCACTGCAGTGAGGCGGCTTCCCCTCACTGATAGCTCCCTCCCGGTGAGACATTACAGCGCTGGGGCTACCTTCCACAGGGGCACTGCAAACAGCATCCTGCTGCGGGACAGTGAGAGACGGGTGGTGGGTCATTGTGGGCGGCATCCGGCGGCTCAATGGGGCGGTGTCGTGGGACATCAGGGCGGCATCCAGCGTCGCTCAGAAAGCCCTGCTCATCTGCCCGCAGCCACACATGCGGGAGATGAGCAGGAGCTTTTGAGCGACTGCTCTGAATTGACGGATGGGTCCGTTCTGAATCTTGGGCAGATTCAGAACGGCGGGGGGTGCGCATGTAAATCGCTGTGTGGGCTATATACACAGTGATTTACATGCAGTTTCAGGAATTTTCTGAGTGATTTGTTAAAAACGCTCAGAAAATACCTGAAAATTGTGCTATGTGTGGGGCCCTTTAGAGGGGTGAGGTGTGCTGTGTTTCCGGTGTGCAGGGGCTCCTGAAGTGTGTGCTGGGTGTCCTGCAGGGAGGGTGTGAGGTGAGGAGGGGAAAGAGCGGGGGGAGGCAAAGAGGATGGAGAGTTGCGGCATGAAAGCCATCAGTGCCGGGTCTCACCATTCACTAACACCGGCAGTGGCACTTCTCTTGCACGTCCCTGGCCTGCTCTCCCGTGCGCCGAGTCTCACTGATGCACAGGCAGCTGCCACACTACTGTGTGCGGCGTGCCTGCAAGTGACTCCCGTGCGCCAGGTTTCTGTGCCGCCGATCTCTGCTGTGCTGTGCACAGCCTCCTGTGCTGTGCACAGCCTCCTGCAAGCAGCCAGCACCAATCCCGAATGTTCTGTGGCATGGGCTCCTGCAAGTAAATCAGGAAGCCGCTGATTTCCTGTGCGCCGGGTCCGACTCCCACCACTGATGGTAGACCACGCTGCAGCAGTATATGGGTGCAGGGGATAGCCTGCTGGGCCTTCGGGCCCCCCAAGGGCCCGGGCCCCATAGCAGCTGTATCCCCTGCACCCGCGGTAGTTACGCCACTGCCTTTATGTCTGTTATTGTGCCATATTAAGAATCTTCTTTTAAACGGATACATGCACTATGAAGCACCTGTTTTCATTAACTTTCTAGAAATCACCTGCAGGACACAGGAATACCCTATTGGGTGGAAAACAGAGCAACCGGGTTATATACCTGAGTGTGGACTTTATACTACGAACAGGACTGACCTGTGCTGGCACGGATACTTTGGAACGATAAGTTCCCATTACTTATTTCATCTCTATATAGCGCACTGTGGTTTTACCAAGCTGGGACATGTTTCCAGAGTAATATATTTCAAAGAGAGATGGGCACTCACCAGAGGCAGTAGTAAATTTTATTAATTAAACAAATCCTCCATGTATATCATCGAAGTTTTTGTCAATTATATGACCTTTTTCAAGATTGGAGTATAGACCGGCAGACAGACATCTTAGAGGTTATCCCATAGGGACAAAAGTAGATAATACTAACTAAATGACCCTATTTAAAGGGTGTCTGATGATTAAATTAGCACCAATGTCTTCAAACAGATGACTTTAACTTCAAATGAGTAACTGCTGTTGCTGCGGAAGGCGATGCATCTACCCATTTGGCTTTCACAGTCATATAGTCCTTAATTTGCACTGTACAGCTTGCCTACATGTCCTTGGTCAAGTAGACAGTGGGTACAACCACATTTTTCAGGGCACTGAGGACATTTTTTCGGACTTCTCTGTACATCCTGGGTACCATTCAGTGGGCTAGGGGAAACAATGCCTCTTTTTACTTACTCAGTATTAACCCCTCCCTTGCATGCACCTGAGTGGTATTACTGAACTAATTGAGCATCTACCACTATGCATATGTATGTTGTGAGAGGCAGAAAGGAGCCTGCATTAGGAGGAGATTCAGGTCCTGGTATTCCACATGGAGTAGTCAGGTAGCTCTTAGTTTGGATATATCAAGTAAGGAGCCATTATCATGTGGCTCCTTGCTGGTTAATCGTAGACCCAATTTAGGGTAATAGAGGTGTGGGGTGCGGTGCCCCTGGACTGGTTGGGCTGGGTGGCTCTAGTGCGACACACCCTTACATTCTATCAACACTTTTTTATTTTTCCTCACTAACACTTTTTCTTTAATATTTTAATTACATCTCATTTCTCTCTCTCTCTCTCTATACATAGCTTCAGCTTCTTATCACTTCGGCTTCTTATCACTAACATTTATTAACACTATAGTTTCACTAGTGTGCCGCTATGGGCTTTCGAGCTTATGCTAGTTTTTTGGGGTGCCGCACCCTGCACCTAGATATAGTGCTAGGGACCACCAATATACAGAGAATCCTTGACATGGCTTGGGGGCATATTATACACCTGCGTAGGTATATGTAACCAATATCCCTGAATTCTATTATGATGTAGTGTGCAAGATTGGTTACTAATACCATTCAGTGAGCTGGGGGAAACAATACTGCTTTGTTTACTTACTCAGTATTAACCCCTCCCTTGCATGCACCTGAGTGGTATTACTGAACAAATTTAACATATTAGGATAGACTTAACAAGAATGTTAAGGTGAATTGGGAAGCTTTCTTTATCTTTTGCAGTTGTTTCATTGGGCTTTGAAGTGCACACATGTGTGGCAGTCTAACAAATCATCTTATGCATTTCATCCGGTTCCGAGCTTATTTCAGTTTTGGCACACCAATCTGCCAGTGGTAAATTGAATGAAAGTAATTACTTACAGCTGACAAATAAATAGAACTGTACATGTGCATCAGGAAGCAATGCCAAAATATCTTCCTGGCTTCAGTAAATGCAATGTGGCAGAAAAATAACCCTTTCCTGTTTTTCTATGTCAGCCTTTGATGGCATACAGTAGCTAATTAGTGCTACTGTATCAGCACTTGGATTCATCTACAACTTTTGTTGGATTATTTATTTATTGTACTTTAATTTAGTTGTATCCTCTATTCACCTGGTGTTGAAATGTAGGCTGACATCAGATTATATGACAGTTGGATTAAACTACTCGGATGTGTACGAATATATTTGAGGCCAATGTTTAAGCGCAACAGAATCTGCTGCGCTATATAAGAAACTGTAAATAAATAAATAAAAATAAATGTTTAAAAATGTAAGAGTTAAACACTTTTCATGTCGTAATGTATGTAGTCCTGTAACACATAAGGGGTGCCATCTTTGGCTGAGTAGCTGGTTTATGACAGTGATTTCCTTGATGGGAAGTCTCTTGTCTAGAGAAGGACACTGAAGCCTGGCACCAAGCTTCCAATATAAAATCACACTTTTCGATGGCTACTAGCTATCTATTCGAAAACATTTGATGGTATAAACACTGACACATCCTTGTCATTTCATTTTACACATATGCGGAAGCAGTCATGATTTTACGCATGTCCACATTAGCTGAGCTAGAACCACTTTTGGGGGTTTGCAGCTGAAAAACAACAGTCATCCATTATTATCTGTCTATCTCGTGCTCTTTTTCTTTTTTCTCTCCCTATCCCTGTCAGGTCCTGTCCTAGGTTGTAATAATGAAGCAGCTGCGAGAGCTTAGAGAGATACAGCTAATATAGTTGATGAATGTGCTGATTCTCACACTGATAGTGCAGGACATACCAATTTCCTAGTGGTACTGTAGATAACAGGAGTCCATTCAACAGGAAATATATGAAAAACTATAGATGACCGTCAGATACAGAAGCACAATAGCAAAAACAGGAACAGCAAATGTGGATCATTGGGTGGACCCGAATTAGTTTTACAATCACTAAGGCGACTCCAGGTGAATCTGACAGCGTTACAAGGTTGACAAGATTATTAGGTTGATATGTAAAAGGTAGACATGTAAGGAAGTTGACTGATACAAAAGGTCAACACAGTCAGGGAGTTGACATGGCCACATGCATCATGTGTACTGAGAGGGGGAACGTCATAGGGGTGAAATATAAGAGGTTAAAACTGTATACGTTACAACACGTAACATAGAAGTTGTGCTCAAAAAGAATGAGATAGTGTATAAAATTCACTGACGTTTGAGCCTACCTATTCCACTGATCATCTATCAGTTTTGTTGGGAGGAGGATAGACACTGGTATTTCTACCAGCTTGCTGAATTGCAACTTATTTCTTCATTTAAGACTCTGCCATTTTGCCCAGATGACTCTCTCCAAGGAATTGTGTTATTTGTTTCAAATGTTTCCTGTCTTCAAAAACAAGAATGATACAATATTGAAACAGTATCTTCATAAGCTTATTCTCCTGATATATACAGATGGCGTGCCTCGCAGCTAGCGCCAGGGCTCGCCAGAATGCCCCCCGCTGGCAATTGCCAGCGGAGAGGTGCTCCATCTAACTGGGACGTGCGAGCATCTCACACACATGCGTGGCTCAGTTTTCGGGCTGCAAGGAATGGGAACCCTGCCTGTTTCCGCTTCAGGGAGTGCAGGGAGGCGATGGGGACTGGCAGACAGAGACGGGAAGGCAGCGGGGACTGCTGGTGAGCTCTGTCGAAGGGGATGCACAAGCGTCTTGTGAGCGCGCGACCCCCTTCCGGCAGCTGGCGGTTGGCGATCCGACCACCAGACCGCTGCTAGACAACAGCAGCTCCATCTGCATATGTGAAGGGGGAAGACATGCAGATATTTATTTATTAATGTACACTGCAGGCCCTTATTCTGATCGGTGCGGCCGGATCCGAATATGCGGCCAGGACCGTGTGTCCGAAACCCCGCCTTCCATACGGATCGCCAACTCCGTCCGTACGCGGTAAGAAGCTGTCCGAACGGACCGCACGTGTATTTCTCATGGAAAAGCCTCCTCCATCTCAGGGAACCTCCCCCATCATTCGATGGTCGCAGACCATCGAATGCAGGACCGAGTATGCCGCCAGCTCCCACAACCTCAGACCACACGGGCATTTCTCAGTGCAAAAGCAGGGATCTGGGCGGGCAGCTGACATCCGGCGATGTCATATGTCCGCCCCCTACACGTGCGTCACGACTGCATTACCATACGTACGCCCAGCGTTTGCATGGGAACGCCCATGAAACGCGGGGCGTATGCATATGGTAATAAGCCCAAATAGCCCTTCACGATAATCCCCCTGTTCGGAGTGTTCACATTTCATGCGGAATTTGGCCGTACGCCCCGCTCGCACATGCGCAGAGACGCCTCTGCACATGCGCAGACACAAAACATCGGCGGCACGAACGCACGCGGATATTACCTCACCAACCAGAATAAGGGCCTCAGTGACATTACAGAAACACTGCTGATCTAAAGGATATACAGTGTCACTATATGCAGCAGGGACACAGTTCCCATTTTCATCCAATATTGCAAGAAACACTGTTCATTTGAATAGTATACAATGTTACTACACATGTTGGAATTATTTTCAGTGTTTTTTGTTACTATTATAACGGTGTTGCTTACCCCACATTGATACACACTATACTCACCAATAGACCAACAATTAACGAAGGAGAAATGTACCAGCGCGGGCTGAAAAAAAAATTATAATCAGAACGGTATCCTGTACAGTAAATTTTATTAAAACAATTTCTATAAAAAGCTGTATTATTGGTATCTTGATAAATTTATCAATAAAATAGGGGGTTACAATAAAACATTGGACATTCAAGAGATACTCTGCTCCTGAAGAAGCTGGGTGCTGGACCCAGAGAAACGCGTTGAGCCTTTTACAATTTCCCATCACAGATTGGACTATATTCTAAAACGCATCCATACAAGGCAGGCGAAATTTACACCTCTAACGGACTCTCGAGTGCAATTGCACTACCCCATCCGGACGTATAACTCCGAGGCAGCGACTGGAATTACATCCATCCTCCAGGTTAACCATCTCTCCCATCAGAGAAACCAACACAACAACTGGACTCTGTTTTTGGGACCGCGATTGGCCACCTGGTCACCTGCTCCAAATGGGACTAACATCCGAGATGTCCGTGTGGTAATATACCCATATATGCCTGTTTTAAAAATATATTGTGATGCATATTGAATGTCCAATGTTTTATTGCAACCCCCTATTTTATTGATAAATTTATCAAGATACCAATAATACAGCTTTTTATAGAAATCGTTTTAATAAAATTTACTGTACAGGATACCGTTCTGATTATAAATTTTTTTCAGCCCGCGCTGGTACATTTCTCCTTCTTTCTACCTTGTATTTAATTGGGACCTGACAAGCCCAGTACCGGCTGCAGATAGTAGCGCACTGATCAATACATTTTTCTTTTTGACCAACAATTAACCCCTGCTATGCTAGGAATGTTATTTCCTTTTTAAAAAATGAGTCAAATTGAGTCGTATATGTTGTATGTTAGCTTTTTATTCCTTTGAAAAATTTTAGAGATCAACAATAAATGTTATTTTTTAATCAATTCACCCCTTGTGCACTGCACCACAGACATTCTTTTGTTTCCCTCTTACTAATCTATTCAGTGTCTTGTGGTAGCACACCTCAAATCTGGCATGGACTGAGCCCAGTTTAGATTTTTTTGATGAAGAGGTAATACCTGTAATTATATTGAACTCCCCAGTGCGACCAAATAACCCATTTTCCTTTGTGTGCTCGCCAGAAGTAGCCTAACAGCCATTAGGTACCGAGATAGATCCTCAGACCCCTTGTGAGACCATATGCTGGTGCGGTTGGCCTTGCGTTCCTCCTAATGCAAGACAATGCTAGACCTCATGTGGCTGGAGTGTGTCAGCAGTTCCTGCAGGATGAAGGCATTGATGCTATGGACTGACCCACCCGTTCCACAGACCTGAATCCAATTAAGCACATCTGGAACATCATGTCTTGATCCATCCACCAACACCACGTTGCACCACAGACTGTCCAGGAGTTGGCGGATGCTTTAGTCTAGGTCTGGGAGAAGATCCCTCAGGAGACCATCCACCACCTCATCAGGAGCATGCCCAGGCATTGTAGGGAGGTCATACAGGCACGTGGAAGCCACACACACTACTGAGCCTCATTTTGACTTGTTTTAAGGACATTACATCAAAGTTGGATCAGCCTGTTGTGTGTTTTTCCACTTTAATTTTCAGTGTGACTCCAAATACAGACCTCCATGGGTTAATAAATTTGATTTCCATTGATAATTTTTGTGTGATTTTGTTGTCAGCACATTCAACTATGTAAAGAACAAAGTACTTAATAAGAATAGTTAATTCATTCAGATCTAGGATGTGTTAACGTTCCCTTTATTTTTTTGAGCAGTGTATATATATATATATATATATATATATATATATATATATATTTAAAAAAAATGTCAAGTGAACCAACGACCTCATGATTTGATTCATATTTTATTTATTACTTATTGCTCACATTTACTATTTACATTTAAATGCAATCATTGACATTTACATACTGTGTCATGGAAACACAACACTTTAAATAAAGTTATGCGCATTTAAATAATAATCACATTTTTAAAGTGATTTTGGTTAATGTTAGTTTAACACCTGGTTTTTCTACATCTTTTCCTAGAACTATATGAAGGAAACTAAAACTTTTTGACATAAAACATATTTATAAATCATATTTACATGATCCCAATCTTTAGTAAAATCAAATAGGATGTTAATGTAATTATTATGGATGTGCACTGGACACTTTTTGAGTTTTCTGTTTTTGTTTTCGATCTGGATATCCCTTTGTGTTTCGGATCTGAACTGGTTTTGCCAAAACCACCCATTTAGGTTTTGGTTTTAGTTCTGTATTGAAAACAAACAAACAACTAAAACATAAAAAAAAAAAAATTGGTTTGTTCCTACAATATAATTAACCTCAACATCATTAATTTTCAATAATGTCCAGTCTATTCTAAACACCTCACACCTCACAATGTTTTTAGATGAAAAGGTTGCACCAAAGTAGCTGGATGACTATGCTGAGCGACACAAGTGGGTGACACAAACACGTGGCCCATTTAGAAATGGCACTGCAGTGGCAGATAGGATGGCAGTTTTAAGTACTAGTCCCCAAAGAGCACGTAATGCACCAATTATAGGGCAGACAGTGGCAGGAGCCAGTTATAAGGCAGAAAGTGGCAGCACTCAGTTAAAGGGAACACTCAATTATTTGGCAGACAAGGAGCACCCATTTTTTTTTTGACAAACATGGAGCACCCATTTATTTGTCAGAAAGGCAGCATCCAATTATTTGGCTTACAGAGAGCACCAAATTATTTGGCAAACAGGGAGCACCCAATTATTTGGCAGACAGGCAGCACCTAATTATAGGGCAGACAGGCATCACCTCATAGGGCGGTATTCAATGAGGCTGATTCGACAGGTTTTTATGGCGATTTTGTGCTGTTTGGCGAATTTCTGACTAAAACGGTGAATCACCCTATTCAATGACCAGATGGCGAATACATTTCAAGTTTTTTTTTTGCCATGATTCACCGAGTAGCAATCGCTATCTTTTTATGGTGAAGTGGAATGTGAACTTTTAAAATAAAGTGTTTTGTTTTTTTACAATTGGCATAAAAAAATTCAGGAATTTTATTCTGAGGAGGGGCATGCTATTTGTATTCATGTGCTGTAAGCACATGAATATATATTTAATAAAAAAAAAAATATATATATATATATATATTTTTTTTTTTTTACACAGACCAGCCAGCAGGGGGCCGGAGCAGAGCCGCTCATTATATATTCATATATTCACTGCACCCGATCATTACATATGCATGATCGGGTGTAGTGAATATACCCGGTCTCGTGCTGGCACCCCCGGGGGCAGCCTGTGCTGCCTGGCACCCGGGGAGCCCACCTCCCCCCCACAAATGTTCTGGGGCAGGCAGGGAGACTTCCATCTCCCTGCCTGCCACCGTCCTCAGGCTCCCTGCGGCGTCCGCTGCAGGAGCTCAAATTCGCCGGCCAGGGGCAGCGAGCCCCAGACTAGTTGAATACCGGAGCCTGCGAGGCTCCGGAACGCGGCGACTAGTGGCGAATGTGCAGCGAAACCTAAACAGGATTCGCTGCACGTCACCAGTATTCACAGTGAATACTGCCCATAGTGTAGCAGGCAGCACCTCAATACAGGCCAGACCCCTGGACTGATAGAGCACAATCTCTTATGCAGAGGTGAAGAGAGCACCAATCGTCAGAGATTTATATAGGATCCAACACCTGTGAGAATCCGACAGAGGGATGATGATGTTTAGCTTCGTACTGGGATCAGACTTTGATGGGAAAACCCAAGCCGGGCTTGGATCCTGTCTCGGATTGTGAAGTTCAGGGGTAGGGGATCTTGGATCTGAGCCCTAATAATTACAGTATGTACTGATGAGCTCATGAAAATAATACTATTTGTGGTAAACTTTAAAAAATGTACAAAAAATACATTGTAGACACACCTCGGGTGTGACAGTACTAAGGAATCGTTCACAGCTGACTCACCAAAATGTACAGCATTGTAGGCATTTCATGAAAAAAAGAAATGATGTTGCTTCTGTACTGTAAATTAGTGTCTGCCTTGCTGTTAATTGAACGATGACACTATTTATCTTTGATAGTTGCCACTGCTCTAATACACATATTTCTAAGTGTATGTACAAAATAAAAAGGGTTTGTTTTATTTAAATTAAGTGAATGATGGGATCCATCCCAAAACAAGCACTATATCATAGTAATCAATGATTCAGGAGTGTGGTGACTAATGGAAGTATGAGAATAATGTTTCTTGTGGGGGCAGCATAAAGAAGGGAACGCTCTTATCTCAAATGTTCTGCTGCAACTTGGTAAAATAAAGAAGTTACAGTAAATATTTGCTGCTCAATTTGTGTGAGAGCTTAGTAGCAGATTGTTGAAAAAGCAAAGGAAAAGAAAAAATAATGTAAAAGTTTAACGGTACAGTATGTAAATCTCCTTCTATTAAAATTGATAGTCTACACCAGTGGTTCCCAACATTTTTTCACTTCTGTACCCCATGAATAGGCTTTTCATTTATGAGTACCCCCTCCTCTCAATTTGAAATACAGTACTTCCGACTGGAGTGGACGTGAGTGCTATTCATCTCCTTATCATGTCCTTAAATTAAAGAGTAGCGGGGGAGTAGTGTGTGGTCAGGAATTGATTCCCTCTGTTTACTGTCTCCATAGTTCCCACTATCGCCTGCAAGATTAATGCTGCTGCTTCCTCCACCCATGTCAGCGCATGGCAGATGATTGCTGATGTCTGAGGGCATCACGGGTAGCTCTCAGTGGATTGCTGTTCAGGTAAAAGCAGGAGGAGACGCTGATGACGCTGCAGATGGAACCAGAAGTGGCAATGGGAGACTTCTTCCGCCACTGGGAAACTACTTTTTTTTCTTCTTCTGTCTTTACCAATATTATTTTGAAGTACCCCCAATCAGTCTGCAGAGTACCCCCAGGGGTATGAGTAAACCAGGTTGGAATCCACTGGTCAACAACCTAAATAATACATATTAGAATTCACATTACTCATATGCACAATGGCATTTTTACCTTTTTTTTTTGCTCGAAGCAAATGCTTCAAAAGCTAGATGTACCTGTAGCTTCACTTGCTGCCAATAGATGGCAGTGGTAGCCCGCTCGAAGCAAATGTTTCGAAAGCTAGATGTTGTTTCACTTGCTGCCAAAAGATGGCAGTGTAAGCTTGCTCGAAGCAAATGTTTAGAAAGCTATAAGTTGTTTTACTCACTGCCAACAGATAGAAGTGTTTCGGTGACACACGGCACTAGACATATATACACATCTCCCTGTTCGAGAGAAACACACAAGAACATACAAACAGTTGAGGGATGAGAAGTGTCTGTACTGGCTCTGTGTGTGCATATATAGCATGTTGTAGTAGTGTCCGTACTGGACTGCGTGTGTGTATATGCATACCTCCCAACATGACCCTTTCCAGAAGGGACACATTGTTCTGCTCCTGCACTTCCTTCCTAATGTATGGTTGCTGTCACCTGTGTTACATAGAAACATAGAAACAGAATTTGACGGCAGATAAGAACCATTTGACCCATCTAGTCTGCACCTTTTTTTACCCTTCAGGTAATCTCAACCCTTTTAATACTTATTTCTTTGTAAGGATATTCATATGCCTATCCCAAGCATGTTTAAATTGTTCTACTGCCTTAGCCTATACCACCTCTGATGGGAGGCTATTCCACTTATCCACTACCCTTTCTGAGAAGTAATTCTTTATAACATTTCCCCTGAACCTACCTCCCTCCAGTTTCAGTGCATGTCCTCATGTTCTATTACTTCTTTTCCTTTGAAGAAAATGTCCCTCCTGTACTATGTTAAAACCCTTGATATATTTGAAGATTTCTATCATGTCCCCCCTTTCCCTTCTCTGCTCCAAACTATACATGTTAAGAGCTTTTAGTCTATCAAGGTAATTTTTGTGATGTAGGCCATGCACCATTTTAGTTGCCCTTCTTTGTACACTCTCCAATGTATTTATATCCTTCTGAAGATATGGTCTCCAGAACTGGACACAGTATTCCAGATGAGGCCGTACCAATAATGACCTATAAAGTGGCATTATTACGTCTTTTTTTCTGCTACTGATTCCTCTCCCTATGCAACCAAGCATCTGATTAGCTTTCCTCATTAGTTTTCTACATTGCTTTCCTGCCTTTAAGTCACTTGAAATAGTGACTCCTAGATCTCTTTCCTCCTCAGTAGTTTCCATTATAGTACCCTTGATACTATATTGAGCCTTTGGGTTTTTGAATCCCAAGTGCATAAATTTGCATTTTCTAGCATTAAACTGTAGTTGCCATGCTCTTGACCATTTCTCAGATGAAGGGAAAGTATGCCTTTTTGCAGATGACCAGGAGGTCAGCACCAGGGAGGACAGCGGCAGAAGGATTCCCTTGCTGCTCCCCCCTTCCAGATGCTGCTGCTCCCCCCCACCCCCCTTCCAAGTGACAGCGGCTGCTGCTCCCCCCCGCCCCGTGTCACTGCTTCCTCCCTCCTGCCTTCTGGTCTCCCCCCCCCCCTGTAGCAGTGTCTCCTTTTCAACGCTGATGAAAAGGAGACACTGAGCAATATGATTGCTGGCGATATATTGCTATCGCCAGCAAACATACCGCCCCGTGTGTACACACCATTAGTGTTTGATGTGCACGACCCCAACTGGACCGCTGATCGCCGCGCACCTCTCCCACCAATAGACCTTGCTTTACTTACCAGCCTTGACCCGTCTGTCCTCTATTCATACCTCGAGTGATGCTGCTGCATGTGCTTCTTAGTTCTTCTTGGTCAGGTGACCATGCTTTCTTTGTTTAATGTGCTGGGTGATTTTAATAACATTACTGGCTGGGTCCAGTGTGTGATGCGAGTTTGTGATATTTTATGTACGCTCCAGTGCGGTTTTGCCTGTCTTGGGACCTTCCTCTGGAAGATGCAGTGTTCCATGTTTTTCAGGATTGTAGTTTTGTAGGTTTGAATGTTCTACCTCACTTTCTGATTGGCTGACATTGTGCTGATTGTTTAACAGTAATTGTCTTTAACTTTTGTTGGCAGACTCTTATTTTTGAGTGAAAAGAGTCGCAATTTGCTGTGTTTTTTTTTTTAAATTGCTTATATCCATGCCTCAAATAACATACCTCCCAACATGACCCTCTTCAGGAGGGACAGAATGCTCTGCTTCTGGACATCCCTCTTAATGTATGCTTGCCATCACCTGTGTTTAAAACGCCTTTCTTTTCAATTAACCTGTTCAAGACAGGTGACAGAAATAATGCATTAAGAGGAAAGTCCAGGAGCAGAGCATTGTGTCCCTCCTGGAGAGGGCCATGTTGGGAGGTATAAAATAACGTAAATAAAATATGCAGGATGGTAAAAATTTATGAGGGGATTATTGTTTATAGATGGAGAGTGAAGCATGAATATAATGAAATATAGTAAAAATATGATAAAGTGCATAGAAAATATTTTAGAGAAAAAGATCGGTTACAGACGGAGATATATTTATTATTTATTTATTAACAGTTTCTTATATAGCGTACACAGATTCCGCAGCACTTTACAGAGTATAGTACATTCACATCAGACCCTGCCTCAGTGGAGCTTACAATCTATATTCCCTACCACATGTACACGCACACAGACAGTCTAGGGTTAATTTTGTTGAGAGACAATTAGCCTACCAGTATATTGTGGGAGGAAACCCACGCAAGTTTGAGGAGAATATACAAACTCCACACAGTTAGGGCCATGGTGGGAATCGAATCCATAGCCTCAGTGCTGTGAGGCAGTAATGCTAACCATTACACCATCCATACTGCCCATATTTCAGAACAGACATAATTACAAGTCATGCCTAGGATGTCTTATTGTACAGTATATACCTTAAATATGGACAAAAGAGAATGTTGTACTTGTGTTTGATTTTGTTGGTTTTGCATCGATCATAGGGTTTTTGTTGAGCGGTAATCTATTGTTAAAGCAATATTGGTATTTGTGTAATAATTTTGTGGCTTCTGTGATGATTCCAGGGGATCAGTTTGTTGTTGCTATATTGCTCACTGCTCTAGGTTTAATTGATTGCCTTTTATACCCCTTTTACACCGCCGCAAAACCCCGGGTCTTTGGCGGGTCAGACCTGGGTCAGCGGCGGTGTAAATGGGACACGCTGACCTGGGTCGAACACGGCTAGGACCTGGGTAGGGGGCGGTGTAAATGGGTACGCCGGGTCATCCGACCCGGCTCCAATTTACATCCATGGGGGACGTGCAGTGTCCACAGGTTGGATGGGGGGCACAGACTCTGCAGACAGCAGCGGCGGTGGTAGTGGAGGAGGTGAATGGACGCCTGTGTGCGGCATCCATTCACCTCACCGGACAATGGCATGGGGCAGCTCAGCAGCTTACCTTGGTGCTGGGCTGCCCCCAGCAAGGTGATCATCGATCCCAGCGTGGATGACCGCGGTCCCAGCGCTTGGAGATGATGTCATCTCCAAGCGCCGCCTCCGTCTACACTGCAGGTGGGCACCGCAGTGTAAACGGTGTAAATCCCGGATCTGACCCGCCTTGGATCCTTCTTCCAGATGCTGGGTCGGATCAGGGATTTTTGGTGTAAAAGGGGTATTAGTTATAGATGATAGATTTGACTTCATTGCAGTGGCGTAACTAGAAATTTTGCTCCCCCAAGCCAAATACATTTCTGGCGCCCCCCTCTCTCCCCCTCCCCAGACATTGGCAATCACAGTAAAAAAAAAAAACTGTACCTCTCCATCCTCATTCCTACCTGCTGATCCCCCTTGCACCTCTCCATTGCCTGTACAACTCTCCATCCTCTGTTCTACCTGTACCACTCTGCCCCCTATCCCCCTGCATCTCCCCATACTGTACCTCTGTCCTTCCCTTTACCCTCTATCCCTCTTAAACCTCTCCATACTCCTGTCCCCCTGCACCCCCCCTCTCCATGTCTCCTTTTCACCACTCTGTCCCCCTTCACCTCTGTCTCCTTGTCCCCTCTTCTCCTGTCTATCCCCCTGTCCTCTCTGCACCCCTATATGGTACGCAAATAAAATATATATAGAAAATATTATAAAAATACTTTATGTAAATTGCTGCCATTATTTACCTAACTTGTTCAGGCAGACAGCGGGGCTGGTGGCAGGTAGCTGAGAGGCAGTGGGGCGGGCAGAGGAGGTAAAGTGCCGCGCTAGTCCCTGCCTGTCTTATCCATATATATGCTGTATAGAGCGGCAGCCGCTGGAGAGCGAGCACTGTGTGGTGGGGGCTGCTCCCCCGGTGGATGCTGTCACAGCCGCCGGCGCAGTGAAGTTGCAGCCTGCGCTGGGAGTATCTCATACCCTCCAACTGTACCGATTTAGCCGGTACAGTACCGTTTTTTTAACGGTCTATACCTGCTAAATCAGAGTGTACCGATTGTACCGTTTTTTTAAGGGTTCAGGCTGCTCCTCCTCCTCTGCTTGAACGGACCCATCGCGGAATGAAGGAAGAATTTAATCTGCTTATTCTGGCCCCTCTCTGTTCCCAGTAGTGCATTGCGGTGGGTCCCGGCAGTATGCGGCGCGTCACGACGTTGCGCGTCCTCCCCCGCACTCAGGCGCTCGAGATGCTGAAGAGTGCAGAGTTGAATTTGCTGTGCAGCATCCATGGTGAGGGGAGCATTAGTTTGTAAATATAACTATATATAGTGTGTTAATGTAACTATATATATATATATATATATATATATATATATATATAATGCTGTCCAGTAGACTATACATTTGGAAAGAGGCGTGTGGACAAGCCCCCATTTACCATTGGACATGCCCCTTTGCAAATGTGTACCGATTTTTAACCTTCATATGTTGGAGGGTATGGTATCTGGCACAGGCACGCAGGCTGTAACTTCACTGAGCCGGCGGCTGTGACAGCGTCCATCAGTGGAGCAGCCCCACCACACAGTGCTCGCTCTCCAGCGGCTGCCGCTCTATACAGCAAGCTGTGCACAGGGGGGAGCGGCAGCCACAACAGTGTAAGGACAGCGGGGCGTGCTGTGTGGAAGCCAGGGGAGTGCCAGGCAGGAAGAATGGGAGAGGAGCTCTCTGGCTGGCTGTGTGAGGATACTCATTGACCCGCCCCATGGGCAGGTCATGGGGCGGGTCAATGAGCGTCCCCACACAGCCAGCCAGAGACGAAGAAGAACATAAGTTTAAGTATTGGGTGCTGCAGCTCTCAAAGAACTGCTGCCTACGGCTCCGTGACCCTGCTCCCCGGGGGCGCTGGCTCCCCCCCGCCATCGCGGGGGCTGCGGAGCCATAGCTACGCCACTGCTTCATTGTCTATGTTTAGGCCTTTTGGTGCAAGTGTTTCCATATCTAACATATGTTTCAGTTCATAATGTATTTGTATTATTGTAATCTCCTCCTCTGCAGTTTTCCTTAGTAATTTGATGCCTGACTATTTTAATAGGCTGGGATCACTATGGTGGGTAGATAGGTTTGAAGTGTGACAACAGGGGGTGGTGTCTTCTTTTTTGATATTTGTAAGATTTTCAGATATTTGGGTTTTTAGTTGCCTGATTGTTCTCCCTACATATTGTATTGGTCAGGGGCAAAACAAATATGAGGCCTTTCCTTGAATAGTTTCACTATTTTATTCATGAGTCAATGGGAAAACCATTTCATATGGTCCAATGCGGAACACAACGCAAATCTCGTGCCCACTAAAGCAAAAGACAAGTACTGTTAACCAATCAGCACAGATCCATTAGAAAGTGAGGTGGGACCTTCAAACCTCACAAAACTACAATCCTGAAAACAATGGAACACACGGCATCTCCCAGAGGAAGGCCCCAAAATAGGCAGAATGCATTGAAGCTTACATAAAACATCACAAACCCGCATCACACACTGGACCCAGACAGTTATGTGATTAACACCACCCAGAACATTAAACAAAGCAGAGTCACCTGACCAAGAAGAATTAAGAAGTGCACGCAGCAATAGCACCCGAGATACAAAGAGAGGACAGACGGATAGAGGCCGGTAAGTAAAGCAAGGTCCATTGGTGGGAGAGGCGTGCGGCAATCAGCGGTCCAGCTGGTGCTACACACATCATACATTAAGACCACAAGCAGCATCTGTGGTGCAGCGGCAGCAGAACTCATGCATCACAACCGGGGAGAGCAGCATCTGCGCTGACCGGGCAGCTGCTAGGCCTGGACACAGCTTCACATTACCTTTCCCTCCCCCGCAGTCCTACCTGGTCAGCTAGGATACAACATCCCAGGTAAAATCTGACTGACCAATTAACATCATCTGGATGCAATCAAATTGATTAATTTATGGATGCAACTCATGGGATGCCACAGTCTGCACCAGAAACCAACACCAGCCATTTACTTTTTTAAATACTTTGATGGACACATAAACTTTCAAACTTTTATACTTTTACAAAGAGTTAAGTTGTGCACACACGCTTAGATTTTTCCTTATAGAAGCAAAGTCGAATCGAAATCGAATCTAAATCAAATGGTTTTTAGGATACTTTTGAATGGCATTTGATTCGATGTGCACTCCCGTTTTCTCTATATCAAAAACAAAAATAGACTGTGCAGGCAAGGAAATATCAAATTTGATCCAGTAAATCGAATGTGTACACTGCCCCTTGAATGTACATTGAATTTTAAATAAAAATTAAATTGAATGCAAAAGTGCAGATCGAATGTGAAAGCAAATGGAAAATCAAAGTAAAAAATCGAAAGGTGATGGAGAGGGGAAATCGAAATCAAATCGAAAGCAAATCAATGCATCTGTATGCACCTTAAGACGGATATCTGCTCATTATCAATACTAATGATCCACTACTTGCATGTTTGAACATGAGCATTTTTCACAAATCCTTAACTCCATTTTATATATCTTTTTAATGTTTTAGTTTTATAATTGATCTCTAATCTTGCCTCAATATTGTTTTTAATATATGTTTCATTGCACTGCATTGTATATGTATAAACTGTATGTGTACTGTTTTCAGATACAGACCATTTTTTAAACAAGTAAATATTCTTTCAACCAGCAGTCAACCTGTAGTGCTAAACATTTATCACCCCCTCCTAATCACAACAATCAGGACCATTCACATACTGTACTGGCAACATTCACAGAATGTAACAATACGCTGTTTCCTTTTGAAAGTTACAGAAACAAGTGACAGATTGTATTTATTTAGTATCAACAACACACTGCTTGATTACTATCATTCTGCACCACTACAGGACATTAGAGATAGGGTATTGAGCGCTGTTTCCCACAACAAAGCATTTCTATTTAACAAATCGCAGTGCAGCACTACCTGAAGCATATATAGAAACATAATAACACACTCAGCAGTGGTGGGCTGGGCAGGAGGGCAGGGTGCCATCTGCCCCCTGGGCCAGTACAGTACAGCTGTTTGGGGCTGCAGGCATGCTGCACTTGCTCATAGCTTGCGGCCAGGAGACATGCAGAGTACTCTCCCAGCAGCTCTGCTTCAGGATTGGAGCAGTCAGGTCAAAGTCCCCAGTACCAGCTTAAGGTCTAAATGGGCCTGGAGGTGAAGATTATCAAGGGCCTATTATGCGCAATAATAGGGGTTGTGGCCAGCACCTAATAATGTGAGGGGCGTGACCAGTGTTTTGGTTGGGTGGACTGCTCATGGGTGTTTCTCTATTTGTGTAAATACTTTCAACTATTTATATATGCTGAGAAAAGGCAGGGGGCTGGCACAGAAAAAATGCAAAGGGTTTAATATAAGGTGGAAAATGGCAAAGAGGTTGGCATATGCAAGGGCCTGGCACAGAAAAGAGGGAAAATAGAACCTGCAGATATACTTACCTTTCAGCTGCGGCTGCAAACTTTGGGCTGCAGTGCTGACCATGTATAGCCAGCCCTGAGGTCATCGGATGATATATATGCACACTCCCGCCAGCCAAAGAGTGCAATGGCATATATGTATCCTGGGACCTTGGTCAGGCTCCCCAAGAATGAAGGCGGCACTTTCACACCTTAGAGTTCACATTTTAGAGTTCACTTAGAGTTCACATGAGAATTAAATAAACATCACCGTCAACATTTCAAGACCCATTCGGTCTCGTCATCCGGATGTGCGTTGAAGGTGAAAGGTGCTATGCAAACTGTATATACAGTATAGCCAACCAGAACGGGTGGCCAAACAAAGAGGATCCATAAAATCAAACAAAAAGAAAGCCTGATTTATCTCTCCAATAGACAATTTACAGAGATAGAAGAAAAAATCTTGAGCAAAGGCTTATCCTTTATTCCAACAAATGCACACGATGACTTTAACTGGAAAGTCGGAAATCACAGTTTTGAGAGATCGTTACGCATCAAAGAATTTTTCCAGCACAAAACAAGCACTGAGTTACTTTGTACTACAAGGATACCTGCGCACTTAAAAGCACACAACACTTTCGACTCCCCCTTCAATTACAACTTTTGCACAAATGCTTGATAAATCTGTGGATCGTTACCAGCAAGCACAGCCTAAAATTTACCACAATTTATCTCCAATTGAACAGAGAGCATTGAGAGATCTGGCACAAGATAACTCCATTATAATTCGCTCTGCGGATAAAGGAGGTGGGATCGTGATCCAAGACATCTCAAAATACAAACAGGAAATTAACAGACAATTGGAGGACACAAACACATATGAAAGACTACAGTTTAACCCCACGACACAATATAAAAAAGAATTGGATTGGATGTTGAAACAAGCTGCCTCCAACAAATTGTTGTCAGAAAAAGAAGTGAAAGTCCTAACCCAGTCATTCCCCATAACACCAGTTTTGTACACAATCCCCAAAGTACATAAGAACAGTGAAAAAACCCCAGGCAGACCGATTATTTCGGCCAGGGGGTCCTTATACCAGCCCATCTCTCAATTCTTAGATGCTCTCATTCAACCGTTTATCATCAAGCAAGACTTTTATTTGAAGGATACAACCATGCTTCTACATTTGCTTCAGAACCTTGATCCGCTGCCAGACAACACAATTCTGTGCACCATGGATGTCACAAATCTCTACACCGTCATCCCACATGATCAGGGATTACAAGCTGTAAAGGACTTTTTGGATCAGATATCCTTTGAAGCACTAGATAGACCCCTATTTTAGCATTGTTGGAAAAGACACTAAAAAGGAACTACTTCCTATTCAATGGAGAGTATTTTAGACAACGACGGGAGTGTGCGATGGGTTCTAATGTAGCACCAGCATTCATTTTTATGTTCGCCCAAGAACACAAGTTCTTTTTTTCGAACCCCAGTGTAGCAAAAAACAACAAGCTATATTGCGCTACATAGATGACCTACTATTAATTTGGACCAGAGGTGAAACAGAATTGGTACAGTTGCTACAGAACATCGAACAGATGGACACTCCGATTAAATTGACTGCCAATTACAGCACAAAGTCTGTTAATTATCTGGATGTAACGCTGACACTTTCCAACCACCTCATTCAAACAGCAGCGTTCCAGAAGAAAACTGACCGCAACACCCTGCTGACATATAGTAGCTTTCATCCACCAGCACTGAAAAAAGTCTGGCAAGATCCCAACTTATGCGTATTGCTCGCATCACTAGCGACAGAACCTCACTAATTTCTGAACTAGATAAAGTAGTGGAGAAATTTGAAGAACGGGGGTACAACAAGAAAGTGCTCTTGCAACAAAAAGAAGAAAACCTTAAAATTCCCAGACCATCATTACTACTTCCTAAAGACCGTAAAGTTTCAGCCAACCACATACCATTAGTATCGGAGTACACGGTAGCAACATTGGTACTACCCAGAGCATCTAAGGCACTCTGGCCTATTGTCAGATGTGACTCAGATTTACCAGGATTGAAACCCCTAGACCCCATGGTTTGTTACAAGCGTGGGCGGAATTTGAACGACATCTTGGTAAAAAATTACATCACAGAGCTATGCCAACAGACACCGGCATTCACAAAAAGAAAAATGGCTGCTAAAGATGCATACCAACCTGTGGCCCAACATTTTAAGGAAGTGAAACATAAAATGGAGGATTTGCAGTACAAAATTTTCGATCAGAATCCAGCCCCCATCAGGTCCAAAGGGAGACGAGATGGATTTTCCATCTGAACACCGTGTTCTCCTTTGGATTAAATGAAAAACTCTCTTTGAATTGTTTTTTATGATATTACAATGTTGTAAGATACCAGAAATGTAATACATTATCACCAGGTAAGCTAATAAAGTTTCCTAACTGTATTGGCTTACTGAAAAAAATCATGTGTTGGTAATGTAAAAAGACCTACAGGACATGATATTAGCAGGTGGTCTCAAATTAAACTAATAAAGAGGCTCAACACTGTTTAGCTGCCAAAAGCAGTTGGAATTGGGCCTAAACAGTGTGGTAAGTCTTTAGGTGATGGCTATTGTGTTTGTTTGACCTCTTCCAAATGTCTGTACTGGCAATAAGAAGAAAAAGTTTCCAATTTAAATAGCTAGAGAATAAAAACAATTTGCAGGTAATGTGAAATAAAAAACAACAGCACCTGGTGCTCCCAAGTGGTCTCCCACCCAAGTACTAACCAGGCACAACACTGCTTAGCTTCCAAGATCAGGCCTATCCAATGTGGTATAATTGTAGGTGACATAGAAGCATTTTTTTCCCCTCTTCTACTTCTATCTACAGGTAAGCTAATAAAAAAGTTTCCTAACTGTATTGGGTTACTGAAAAAAATCATGTTTTGGTAATGTAAAAAGACCTACAGGAAATGATATAAGCAGGTGGTCTCAAATTAAACTACTAAATAGGCTCAATATTTAGCTGCCAAAAGCAGTTGGAATTGGGCCTAAACAGTGTGGTAAGTTTTTAGGTGATGGCTATTGTGACTGTTTGACCTCTCCCAAATGTCTGTATTGGCAATAAAAAGAAAAAGTTTCCAATTGAAATAGCTAGAGAATAAAAACAATTTGCCACTAATGGGAAAAAACATACAGCACCTGGTGTTCCCATGTGGTCTCCCACCCAAGTACTAACCAGGCCCAACACTGCCTAGCTTCCAAGATCAGACGAGATTGGGTGTATCCAATGTGGTAAGGCTGTAGGTGAGATACAGGCACTTTTTTGCCCTCTTCTACTTCTATAACCAGGTAAGCTAATAAAAAAGTTTCCTAACTGTATTGGCTTACTGAAAAAAATCATGTGTTGGTAATGTAAAAAGACCTACGGGACATGATATAAGCAGGTGGTCTCAAATTAAACTACTAAAGAGGCTCAACACTGTTTAGCTGCCAAAAGCAGTTGGAATTGGGCCTAAACAGTGTGGTAAGTTTTTAGGTGATGGCTATTGTGTCTGTTTGACCTCTTCCAAATGTCTGTACTGGCAATAAAAAAAGTTTCCAATTTAAATAGCTAGAGAATAAAAACAATTTGCCAGTAATGGGAAAAAACCTACAGCACCTGGTGTTCCCATGTGGTCTCCCACCCAAGTACTAACCAGGCCCAACACTGCTTAACTTCCAAGATCAGGTGTATCCAATGTGGTATGGCTGTAGGTGAGATACAGGCACTTTTTTGCCCTCTTCTACTTCCATAACCAGGTAAGGTAATAAAAAAGTTTCCTAACTGTTTTGGGTTACTGAAAAAAATCATGTGTTGGTAATGTAAAAAGACCTACAGGACATGATATAAGCAGGTGATCTCAAATTAAACTACTAAAGAGGCTCAATGTTTAGCTGCCAAAAGCAGTTGGAATTGGGCTTAAACAGTGTGGTAAGTTTTTAGGTGATGGCTATTGTGACTGTTTGACCTCTCCCAAATGTCTGTATTGGCAATAAAAAGAAAAAGTTTCCAATTGAAATAGCTAGAGAATAAAAACAATTTGCCAGTAATGGGAAAAAACATACAGCACCTGGTGTTCCCATGTGGTCTCCCACCCAAGTACTAACCAGGCCCAACACTGCTTAGCTTCCAAGATCAGGCGTATCCAATGTGGTATGGCTGTAGGTGAGATACAGGCACTTTTTTGCCCTCTTCTACTTCCATAACCAGGTAAGGTAATAAAAAAGTTTCCTAACTGTTTTGGGTTACTGAAAAAAATCATGTGTTGGTAATGTAAAAAGACCTACAGGACATGATATAAGCAGGTGGTCTCAAATTAAACTACTAAAGAGGCTCAATGTTTAGCTGCCAAAAGCAGTTGGAATTGGGCCTAAACAGTGTGGTAAGTTTTTAGGTGATGGCTATTGTGATTGTTTGACCTCTCCCAAATGTCTGTATTGGCAATAAAAAGAAAAAGTTTCCAATTTAAAGAGCTAGAGAATAAAAACAATTTGCCACTAATGGGAAAAAACCTACAGCACCTGGTGTTCCCATGTGTTCTCCCACCCAAGTACTAACCAGGCCCAACACTGCTTAGCTTCCAAGATCAGGTGTATCCAATGTGGTAAGGCTGTAGGTGAGATACAGGCACTTTTTCGCCCTCTTCTACTTCCATAACCAGGTAAGGTAATAAAAAAGTTTCCTAACTGTTTTGGGTTACTGAAAAAAATCATGTGTTGGTAATGTAAAAAGACCTACAGGACATGATATAAGCAGGTGATCTCAAATTAAACTACTAAAGATGCTCAATGTTTAGCTGCCAAAAGCAGTTGGAATTGGGCTTAAACAGTGTGGTAAGTTTTTAGGTGATGGCTATTGTGACTGTTTGACCTCTCCCAAATGTCTGTATTGGCAATAAAAAGAAAAAGTTTCCAATTGAAAAAGCTAGAGAATAAAAACAATTTGCCACTAATGGGAAAAAACATACAGCACCTGGTGTTCCCATGTGGTCTCCCACCCAAGTACTAACCAGGCCCAACACTGCTTAGCTTCCAAGATCAGGCGTATCCAATGTGGTATGGCTGTAGGTGAGATACAGGCACTTTTTTGCCCTCTTCTACTTCCATAACCAGGTAAGGTAATAAAAAAGTTTCCTAACTGTTTTGGGTTACTGAAAAAAATCATGTGTTGGTAATGTAAAAAGACCTACAGGACATGATATAAGCAGGTGGTCTCAAATTAAACTACTAAAGAGGCTCAACACTGTTTAGCTGCCAAAAGCAGTTGGAATTGGGCCTAAACAGTGTGGTAAGTTTTTAGGTGATGGCTATTGTGACTGTTTGACCTCTCCCAAGTGTCTGTATTGGCAATAAAAAGAAAAAGTTTCCAATTTAAATAGCTAGAGAATAAAAACAATTTGCCACTAATGGGAAAAAACCTACAGCACTTGGTGTTCCCATGTGTTCTCCCACCCAAGTACTAACCAGGCCCAACACTGCTTAGCTTCCAAGATCAGGTGTATCCAATGTGGTAAGGCTGTAAGTGAGATACAGGCACTTTTTTGCCCTTTTCTACTTCTATAACCAGGTAAGCTAATAAAAAAGTTTCCTAACTGTATTGGCTTACTGAAAAAAATCATGTGTTGGTAATGTAAAAAGACCTACAGGACATAATATTAGCAGGTGGTCTCAAATTAAACTACTAAAGAGGCTCAACACTGTTTAGCTGCCAAAAGCAGTTGGAATTGGGCCTAAACAGTGTGGTAAGTTTTTAGGTGATGGCTATTGTGTCTGTTTGACCTCTTCCAAATGTCTGTACTGGCAATAAAAAAAAGTTTCCAATTTAAATAGCTAGAGAATAAAAACAATTTGCCAGTAATGGGAAAAAACCTACAGCACCTGGTGTTCCCATGTGGTCTCCCACCCAAGTACTAACCAGGCCCAACACTGCTTAACTTCCAAGATCAGGTGTGTCCAATGTGGTATGGCTGTAGGTGAGATACAGGCACTTTTTTGCCCTCTTCTACTTCCATAACCAGGTAAGGTAATAAAAAAGTTTCCTAACTGTTTTGGGTTACTGAAAAAAATCGTGTGTTGGTAATGTAAAAAGACCTACAGGACATGATATAAGCAGGTGATCTCAAATTAAACTACTAAAGAGGCTCAATGTTTAGCTGCCAAAAGCAGTTGGAATTGGGCCTAAACAGTGTGGTAAGTCTTTAGGTGATGGCTATTGTGTCTGTTTGACCTCTCCCAAATGTCTGTATTGGCAAAAAAAAAGAAAAAGTTTCCAATTTAAATAGCTAGATAATAAAAACAATTTGCCAGTAATGGGAAAAAACCTACAGCACCTGGTGTTCCCATGTGGTCACCCACCCAAATACTAACCAGGCCCATCACTGATTAGCTTCCAAGATCAGACGAGATTGGGCGTATCCAATGTGGTATGGCTGTAGGTGAGATACAGGCACTTTTTTGCCCTCTTCTACTTCTATAACCAGGTAAGCTAATAAAAAAGTTTCCTAACTGTTTTGGCTCACTGAAAAAAATCATGTGTTGGTAATGTAAAAAGACCTACAGGACATGATATAAGCAGGTGGTCTCAAATTAAACTACTAAAGAGGCTCAACACTGTTTAGCTGCCAAAAGCAGTTGGAATTGGGCCTAAACAGTGTGGTAAGTTTTTAGGTGATGGCTATTGTGTCTGTTTGACCTCTCCCAAATGTCTGTATTGGCAATAAAAAGAAAAAGTTTACAATTTAAATAGCTAGAGAATAAAAACAATTTGCGAGTAATGGGAAAAAACCTACAGCACCTGGTATTCCCATGTGGTCACCCACCCAAGTACTAACCAGGCCCGTCACTGCTTAGCTTCCAAGCTCAGACAAGATTGGGCGTATCTAATGTGGTATGGCTGTAGGTGAGATACAGGCACTTTTTTGCCCTCTTCTACTTCTATAACCATGTAAGCTAATAAAAAAGTTTCCTAACTGTTTTGGTTCACTGAAAAAAATCATGTGTTGGTAATGTAAAAAGACCTACAGGACATGATATTAGCAGGTGGTCTCAAATTAAACTACTAAAGAGGCTCAACACTGTTTAGCTGCCAAAAGCAATTGGAATTGGGCCGAAACAGTGTGGTAAGTCTTTAGGTGATGGCTATTGTGTCTGTTTGACCTCTCCCAAATGTCTGTATTGGCAATAAAAAGAAAAAGTTTCCAATTTAAATAGCTAGAGAATAAAAACAATTTGCCACCAATGGGAAAAAACATACAGCACCTGGTGTTCCCATGAGGTCTCCCACCCAAGAACTAACCAGGCCCATCACTGCTTAGCATCCAAGATCAGACGAGACTGGGCGTATCCAATGTGGTATGGCTGTAGATGAGATACAGGCACTTTTTTGCCCTCTTCTTCTTCTATAACCAGGTAAGCTAATAAAAAAGTTTCCTAACTGTTTTGGTTCACTGAAAAAAATCATGTGTTGGTAATGTAAAAAGACCTACAGGACATGATATTAGCAGGTGGTCTCAAATTAAACTACTAAAGAGGCTCAACACTGTTTAGCTGCCAAAAGCAATTGGAATTGGGCCGAAACAGTGTGGTAAGTCTTTAGGTGATGGCTATTGTTTCTGTTTGACCTCTCCCAAATGTCTGTATTGGCAATAAAAAGAAAAAGTTTCCAATTTAAATAGCTAGAGAATAAAAACAATTTGCCAGTAATGGGAAAAAACCTACAGCACCTGGTGTTCCCATGTGTTCTCCCACCCAAGTACTAACCAGACCCAACACTGCTTAGCTTCCAAGATCAGGTGTATCCAATGTGGTAAGGCTGTAGGTGAGATACAGGCACTTTCTCGCCCTCTTCTACTTCCATAACCAGGTAAGGTAATAAAAAAGTTTCCTAACTGTTTTGGGTTACTGAAAAAAATCATGTGTTGGTAATGTAAAAAGACCTACAGGACATGATATAAGCAGGTGATCTCAAATTAAACTACTAAAGATGCTCAATGTTTAGCTGCCAAAAGCAGTTGGAATTGGGCTTAAACAGTGTGGTAAGTTTTTAGGTGATGGCTATTGTGACTGTTTGACCTCTCCCAAATGTCTGTATTGGCAATAAAAAGAAAAAGTTTCCAATTGAAAAAGCTAGAGAAAAAAAACAATTTGCCACTAATGGGAAAAAACATACAGCACCTGGTGTTCCCATGTGGTCTCCCACCCAAGTTCTAACCAGGCCCAACACTGCTTAGCTTCCAAGATCAGGCGTGTCCAATGTGGTATTGCTGTAGGTGAGATACAGGCACTTTTTTGCCCTCTTCTACTTCCATAACCAGGTAAGGTAATAAAAAAGTTTCCTAACTGTTTTGGGTTACTGAAAAAAATCATGTGTTGGTAATGTAAAAAGACCTACAGGACATGATATAAGCAGGTGGTCTCAAATTAAACTACTAAAGAGGCTCAATGTTTAGCTGCCAAAAGCAGTTGGAATTGGGCCTAAACAGTGTGGTAAGTTTTTAGGTGATGGCTATTGTGACTGTTTGACCTCTCCCAAATGTCTGTATTGGCAATAAAAAGAAAAAGTTTCCAATTTAAATAGCTAGAGAATAAAAACAATTTGCCACTAATGGGAAAAAACCTACAGCACTTGGTGTTCCCATGTGTTCTCCCACCCAAGTACTAACCAGGCCCAACACTGCTTAGCTTCCAAGATCAGGTGTATCCAATGTGGTAAGGCTGTAGGTGAGATACAGGCAATTTTTTGCCCTTTTCTACTTCTATAACCAGGTAAGCTAATAAAAAAGTTTCCTAACTGTATTGGCTTACTGAAAAAAATCATGTGTTGGTAATGTAAAAAGACCTACAGGACATAATATTAGCAGGTGGTCTCAAATTAAACTACTAAAGAGGCTCAACACTGTTTAGCTGCCAAAAGCAGTTGGAATTGGGCCTAAACAGTGTGGTAAGTTTTTAGGTGATGGCTATTGTGTCTGTTTGACCTCTTCCAAATGTCTGTACTGGCAATAAAAAAAAGTTTCCAATTTAAATAGCTAGAGAATAAAAACAATTTGCCAGTAATGGGAAAAAACCTACAGCACCTGGTGTTCCCATGTGGTCTCCCACCCAAGTACTAACCAGGCCCAACACTGCTTAACTTCCAAGATCAGGTGTATCCAATGTGGTATGGCTGTAGGTGAGATACAGGCACTTTTTTGCCCTCTTCTACTTCCATAACCAGGTAAGGTAATAAAAAAGTTTCCTAACTGTTTTGGGTTACTGAAAAAAATCATGTGTTGGTAATGTAAAAAGACCTACAGGACATGATATAAGCAGGTGATCTCAAATTAAACTACTAAAGAGGCTCAATGTTTAGCTGCCAAAAGCAGTTGGAATTGGGCTTAAACAGTGTGGTAAGTTTTTAGGTGATGGCTATTGTGACTGTTTGACCTCTCCCAAATGTCTGTATTGGCAATAAAAAGAAAAAGTTTCCAATTGAAATAGCTAGAGAATAAAAACAATTTGCCACTAATGGGAAAAAACACACAGCACCTGGTGTTCCCATGTGGTCTCCCACCCAAGTACTAACCAGGCCCAACACTGCTTAGCTTCCAAGATCAGGCGTATCCAATGTGGTATGGCTGTAGGTGAGATACAGGCACTTTTATGCCCTCTTCTACTTCCATAACCAGGTAAGGTAATAAAAAAGTTTCCTAACTGTTTTGGGTTACTGAAAAAAATCATGTGTTGGTAATGTAAAAAGACCTACAGGACATGATATAAGCAGGTGGTCTCAAATTAAACTACTAAAGAGGCTCAATGTTTAGCTGCCAAAAGCAGTTGGAATTGGGCCTAAACAGTGTGGTAAATTTTTAGGTGATGGCTATTGTGACTGTTTGACATCTCCCAAATGTCTGTATTGGCAATAAAAAGAAAAAGTTTCCAATTTAAATAGCTAGAGAATAAAAACAATTTGCCACTAATGGGAAAAAACCTACAGCACCTGGTGTTGTCATGTGTTCTCCCACCCAAGTACTAACCAGGCCCAACACTGCTTAGCTTCCAAGATAAGGTGTATCCAATGTGGTATGGCTGTAGGTGAGATACAGGCACTTTTTTGCCCTCTTCTACTTCTATAACCAGGTAAGCTAATAAAAAAGTTTCCTAACTGTATTGGCTTACTGAAAAAAATCATGTGTTGGTAATGTAAAAAGACCTACAGGACATAATATTAGCAGGTGGTCTCAAATTAAACTACTAAAGAGGCTCAACACTGTTTAGCTGCCAAAAGCAGTTGGAATTATGCCGAAACAGTGTGGTAAGTCTTTAGGTGATGGCTATTGTGTCTGTTTGACCTCTCCCAAATGTCTGTATTGGCAAAAAAAAAGAAAAAGTTTCCAATTTAAATAGCTAGATAATAAAAACAATTTGCCAGTAATGGGAAAAAACCTACAGCACCTGGTGTTCCCATGTGGTCACCCACCCAAATACTAACCAGGCCCATCACTGATTAGCTTCCAAGATCAGACGAGATTGGGCGTATCCAATGTGATATGGCTGTAGGTGAGATACAGGCACTTTTTTGCCCTCTTCTACTTCTATAACCAGGTAAGTTAATAAAAAAGTTTCCTAACTGTTTTGGCTCACTGAAAAAAATCATGTGTTGGTAATGTAAAAAGACCTACATGACATGATATAAGCAGGTGGTCTCAAATTAAACTACTAAAGAGGCTCAACACTGTTTAGCTGCCAAAAGCAGTTGGAATTGGGCCTAAACAGTGTGGTAAGTTTTTAGGTGATGGCTATTGTGTCTGTTTGACCTCTCCCAAATGTCTGTATTGGCAATAAAAAGAAAAAGTTTACAATTTAAATAGCTAGAGAATAAAAACAATTTGCGAGTAATGGGAAAAAACCTACAGCACCTGGTATTCCCATGTGGTCACCCACCCAAGTACTAACCAGGCCCGTCACTGCTTAGCTTCCAAGCTCAGACAAGATTGGGCGTATCCAATGTGGTATGGCTGTAGGTGAGATACAGGCACTTTTTTGCCCTCTTCTACTTCTATAACCATGTAAGCTAATAAAAAAGTTTCCTAACTGTTTTGGTTCACTGAAAAAAATCATGTGTTGGTAATGTAAAAAGACCTACAGGACATGATATAAGCAGGTGGTCTCAAATTAAACTACTAAAGAGGCTCAACAATGTTTAGCTGCCAAAAGCAGTTGGAATTGGGCCTAAACAGTGTGGTAAGTTTTTAGGTGATGGCTATTGTGACTGTTTGACCTCTCCCAAATGTCTGTATTGGCAATAAAAAGAAAAAGTTTCCAATTTAAATAGCTAGAGAATAAAAACAATTTGCCACTAATGGGAAAAAACATACAGCACCTGGTGTTCCCATGTGGTCTTCCACCCAAGTACTAACTAGGCCCAACACTGCTTACCTTCCAAGATCAGACGAGATTGCGCGTATCCAATGTGGTATGGCTGTAGGTGAGACACAGGCACTTTTTTGCTCTCTTCTACTTCTATAACCAGGTAAGCTAAAAAAAAAGTTTCCTAACTGTTTTTACTTACTGAAAAAAATCATATGTTGGTAATGTAAAAAGACCTACAGGACATGATATAAGCAGGTGGTCTCAAATTAAACTACTACAGAGGCTCAACAATGTTTAGCTACCAAAAGCAGTTGGAATTGGGCCTAAACAGTGTGGTAAGTTTTTAGGTGATGGCAATTGTGACTGTTTGACCTCTCCCAAATGTCTGTATTGGCAATAAAAAGAAAAAGTTTCCAATTTAAATAGCTAGAGAATAAAAACAATTTGCCACTAATGGGAAAAAACATACAGCACCTGGTGTTCCCATGTGGTCTCCCACCCAAGTACTAACCAGGCACATCACTGCTTAGCATCCAAGATCAGACGTATCCAATGTTGTATGGCTGTAGGTGAGATACAGGCACTTTTTTGCCCTCTTCTACTTCTATAACCAGGTAAGTTAATAAAAAAGTTTCCTAACTGTTTTGGCTTACTGAAAAAAATCATGTGTTAGTAATGTAAAAAGAGCTACAGGACATGATATAAGCAGGTGGTCTCAATTTAAACTACTAAAGAGGCTCAACATTGTTTAGCTGCCAAAAGCAGTTGGAATTGGGCCTAAACAGTGTGGTAAATTTTTAGGTGATGGCTATTGTGACTGTTTGACCTCTCCCAAATGTCTGTATTGGCAAAAAAAAGAAAAAGTTTCCAATTTAAATAGCTAGAGAATAAAAACAATTTGCCAGTAATGGGAAAAAACCTACAGCACCTGGTGTTCCCATGTGGTCACCCACCCAAGTACTAACCAGGCCCATCACTGCTTAGCTTCCAAGATCAGATGAGATTGGGCGTATCCAATGTTGTATGGCTGTAGGTGAGATATAGGCACTTTTTTGCCCTCTTCTACTTCCATAACCAGGTAAGCTAATAAAAAAGTTTCCTAACTGTTTTGGCTTACAGAAAAAAATCATGTGTTGGTAATGTAAAAAGACCTACAGGACATGATATTAGCAGGTGGTCTCAAATTAAACTACTAAAGAGGCTCAACACTGTTTAGCTGCCAAAAGCAGTTGGAATTGGGCCTAACCAGTTTAGTAAGTTTTTAGGTGATGGCTATTGTGTCTGTTTGACCTCTTCCAAATGTCTGTACTAGCAATAAAAAAAGTTTCCAATTTAAATAGCTAGAGAATAAAAACAATTTGCCAGTAATGGGAAAAACCTACAGCACCTGGTGTTCCCATGTGGTCTCCCACCTAAGTACTAAACAGGCCCAACACTGCTTAGCTTCCAAGATCAGATGAGATTGGGCCTACCCAATGTGGTATAGGTGTAGGTGAGATACAGCCATTTTTTTTGCCCTCTTCTACTTCTATCTACAGGTAAGCTAATAAAAAAGTTTCCTAATTGTATTGGCTTACTGAAAAAAATCATGTGTTGGTAATGTAAAAAGACCTACAGGACATGATATTAGCAGGTGGTCTCAAATGAAACTACTAAAGAGGCTAAACACTGTTTAGCTGCCAAAAGCAGTTGGAATTGGGCCTAAACAGTGTGGTAAGTTTTTAGGTGATGGCTATTGTGTCTGTTTGACCTCTTCCAAATGTCTGTACTGGCAATAAAGAGAAAAAAGTTTCCAATTTAAAAAGCTAGAGAATAAAAACAATTTGTCAGTAATGGGAAAAACCTACAGCACCTGGTGTTCCCATGTGGTCTCCCACCCAAGTACCAACCAGGCCCAACACTGCCTAGCTTACAAGATCAGACGAGATTGGGTGTATCCAATGTGGTATGGCTGTAGGTGAAATACAGGCACTATTTTGCCCTCTTCTACTTCTATAACCAGGTAAGCTAATAAAAAAGTTTCCTGACTGTATTGGCTTACTGAAAAAAATCATGTGTTGGTAATGTAAAAAGACCTACAGGACATGATATTAGCAGGTGGTCTCAAATTAAACTACTAAAGAGGCTCAACACTGTTTAGCTGCCAAAAGCAGTTGGAATTGGGCCTAAACAGTGTGGTAAGTTTTAGGTGATGGCTATTGTTTCTGTTTGACCTCTTCCAAATGTCTGTACTGGCAATAAAGAGAAAAAAGTTTCCAATTTAAAAAGCAAGAGAATAAAAACAATTTGTCAGTAATGGGAAAAACCTACAGCACCTGGTTTTCCCATGTGGTCTCCCACCAAAGTACAAACCAGGCCCAACACTGCTTAGCTTCCAAGATCAGACGAGATTGGGCGTATCCAATGTGGTATGGCTGTAGGTGAGATACAGGCACTATTTTGCCCTCTTCTACTTCTATAACCAGGTAAGCTAATAAAAAAGTTTCCTAACAGTTTTGGCTTACTGAAAAAAATCATGTCTTGGTAATGTAAAAAGACCTACAGGACATGATATTAGCAGGTGGTCTCAAATTAATCTACTAAAGAGGCTCAACACTGTTTAGCTGCCAAAAGCAGTTGGAATTGGGCCGAAACAGTGTGGTAAGTCTTTAGGTGATGACTATTGTGTCTGTTTGACCTCTCCCAAATGTCTGTATCGGCAATAAAAAGAAAAAGTTTCCAATTTAAATAGCTAGATAATAAAAACAATTTGCCAGTAATGGGAAAAAACCTACAGCACCTGGTGTTCCCATGTGTTCACCCACCCAGATACTAACCAGGGCCATCCATGATTAGCTTCCAAGATCAGATGAGATTGGGCGTATCCAATGTGGTATGGCTGTAGGTGAGATACAGGCACTTTTTTGCCCTCTTCTACTTCTATAACCAGGTAAGCTAATAAAAAAGTTTCCTAACTGTTTTGGCTTACTAAAAAAAATCATGTGTTGGTAATGTAAAAAGACCTACAGGACATGATATAAGCAGGTGGTCTCAAATTAAACTACTAAAGAGGCTCAACAATGTTTAGCTGCCAAAAGCAGTTGGAATTGGGCCTAAACAGTGTGGTAAGTTTTTAGGTGATGGCTATTGTGACTGTTTGACCTCTCCCAAATGTCTGTATTGGCAATAAAAAGAAAAAGTTTCCAATTTAAATAGCTAGAGAATAAAAACAATTTGCCACTAATGGGAAAAAACATACAGCACCTGGTGTTCCCATGTGGTCTTCCACCCAAGTACTAACCAGGCCCAACACTGCTTACCTTCCAAGATCAGACGAGATTGCGCGTATCCAATGTGGTATGGCTGTAGGTGAGACACAGGCACTTTTTTGCTCTCTTCTACTTCTATAACCAGGTAAGCTAATTAAAAAGTTTCCTAACTGTTTTTACATACTGAAAAAAATCATATGTTGGTAATGTAAAAAGACCTACAGGACATGATATAAGCAGGTGGTCTCAAATTAAACTACTACAGAGGCTCAACAATGTTTAGCTGCCAAAAGCAGTTGGAATTGGGCCTAAACAGTGTGGTAAGTTTTTAGGTGATGGCTATTGTGTCTGTTTGACCTCTTCCAAATGTCTGTATTGGCAATAAAAAGAAAAAGTTTCCAATTTAAATAGCTAGAGAATAAAAACAATTTGCCACTAATGGGAAAAAACATACAGCACCTGGTGTTCCCATGTGGTCTCCCACCCAAGTACTAACCAGGCACATCACTGCTTAGCATCCAAGATCAGACGAGATTGGGCGTATCCAATGTTGTATGGCTGTAGGTGAGATACAGGCACTTTTTTGCCCTCTTCTACTTCTATAACCAGGTAAGTTAATAAAAAAGTTTCCTAACTGTTTTGGCTTACTGAAAAAAATCATGTGTTGGTAATGTAAAAAGAGCTACAGGACATGATATAAGCAGGTGGTCTCAATTTAAACTACTAAAGAGGCTCAACATTGTTTAGCTGCCAAAAGTAGTTGGAATTGGGCCTAAACAGTGTGGTAAATTTTTAGGTGATGGCTATTGTGACTGTTTGACCTCTCCCAAATGTCTGTATTGGCAAAAAAAAGAAAAAGTTTCCAATTTAAATAGCTAGAGAATAAAAACAATTTGCCAGTAATGGGAAAAAACCTACAGCACCTGGTGTTCCCATGTGGTCACCCACCCAAGTACTAACCAGGCCCATCACTGCTTAGCTTCCAAGATCAGATGAGATTGGGCGTATCCAATGTTGTATGGCTGTAGGTGAGATATAGGCACTTTTTTGCCCTCTTCTACTTCCATAACCAGGTAAGCTAATAAAAAAGTTTCCTAACTGTTTTGGCTTACAGAAAAAAATCATGTGTTGGTAATGTAAAAAGACCTACAGGACATGATATTAGCAGGTGGTCTCAAATTAAACTACTAAAGAGGCTCAACACTGTTTAGCTGCCAAAAGCAGTTGGAATTGGGCCTAACCAGTTTAGTAAGTTTTTAGGTGATGGCTATTGTGTCTGTTTGACCTCTTCCAAATGTCTGTACTAGCAATAAAAAAAAGTTTCCAATTTAAATAGCTAGAGAATAAAAACAATTTGCCAGTAATGGGAAAAACCTACAGCACCTGGTGTTCCCATGTGGTCTCCCACCTAAGTACTAAACAGGCCCAACACTGCTTAGCTTCCAAGATCAGATGAGATTGGGCCTACCCAATGTGGTATAGGTGTAGGTGAGATACAGCCATTTTTTTTTGCCCTCTTCTACTTCTATCTACAGGTAAGCTAATAAAAAAGTTTCCTAATTGTATTGGCTTACTGAAAAAAATCATGTGTTGGTAATGTAAAAAGACCTACAGGACATGATATTAGCAGGTGGTCTCAAATGAAACTACTAAAGAGGCTAAACACTGTTTAGCTGCCAAAAGCAGTTGGAATTGGGCCTAAACAGTGTGGTAAGTTTTTAGGTGATGGCTATTGTGTCTGTTTGACCTCTTCCAAATGTCTGTACTGGCAATAAAGAGAAAAAAGTTTCCAATTTAAAAAGCTAGAGAATAAAAACAATTTGTCAGTAATGGGAAAAACCTACAGCACCTGGTGTTCCCATGTGGTCTCCCACCCAAGTACCAACCAGGCCCAACACTGCCTAGCTTACAAGATCAGACGAGATTGGGTGTATCCAACGTGGTATGGCTGTAGGTGAAATACAGGCACTATTTTGCCCTCTTCTACTTCTATAACCAGGTAAGCTAATAAAAAAGTTTCCTGACTGTATTGGCTTACTGAAAAAAATCATGTGTTGGTAATGTAAAAAGACCTACAGGAAATGATATTAGCAGGTGGTCTCAAATTAAACTACTAAAGAGGCTCAACACTGTTTAGCTGCCAAAAGCAGTTGGAATTGGGCCTAAACAGTGTGGTAAGTTTTAGGTGATGGCTATTGTTTCTGTTTGACCTCTTCCAAATGTCTGTACTGGCAATAAAGAGAAAAAAGTTTCCAATTTAAAAAGCAAGAGAATAAAAACAATTTGTCAGTAATGGGAAAAACCTACAGCACCTGGTTTTCCCATGTGGTCTCCCACCAAAGTACTAACCAGGCCCAACACTGCTTAGCTTCCAAGATCAGACGAGATTGGGCGTATCCAATGTGGTATGGCTGTAGGTGAGATACAGGCACTATTTTGCCCTCTTCTACTTCTATAACCAGGTAAGCTAATAAAAAAGTTTCCTGACTGTATTGGCTTACTGAAAAAAATCATGTGTTGGTAATGTAAAAAGACCTACAGGACATGATATAAGCAGGTGGTCTCAAATTAAACTACTAAAGAGGCTCAACACTGTTTAGCTGCCAAAAGCAGTTGGAATTGGGCCTAAACAGTGTGGTAAGTTTTAGGTGATGGCTATTGTTTCTGTTTGACCTCTTCCAAATGTCTGTACTGGCAATAAAGAGAAAAAAGTTTCCAATTTAAAAAGCAAGAGAATAAAAACAATTTGTCAGTAATGGGAAAAACCTACAGCACCTGGTTTTCCCATGTGGTCTCCCACCAAAGTACTAACCAGGCCCAACACTGCTTAGCTTCCAAGATCAGACGAGATTGGGCGTATCCAATGTGGTATGGCTGTAGGTGAGATACAGGCACTATTTTGCCCTCTTCTACTTCTATAACCAGGTAAGCTAATAAAAAAGTTTCCTAACAGTTTTGGCTTACTGAAAAAAATCATGTGTTGGTAATGTAAAAAGACCTACAGGACATGATATAAGCAGGTGGTCTCAAATTAATCTACTAAAGAGGCTCAACACTGTTTAGCTGCCAAAAGCAGTTGGAATTGGGCCGAAACAGTGTGGTAAGTTTTTAGGTGATGGCTATTGTGTCTGTTTGACCTCTTCCAAATGTCTGTATCGGCAATAAAAAGAAAAAGTTTCCAATTTAAATAGCTAGAGAATCAAAACAATTTGCCAGTAATGTGAAAAAACCTACAGCACCTGGTGTTCCCATGTGGTCTCCCACCTAAGTACTAACCAGGCCCAACACTGCTTAGCTTCCAAGATCAGACGAGATTGGGCGTATCCAATGTGGTATGGCTGTAGGTGAGATACAGGCACTTTTTTGCCCTCTTCTACTTCTATAACCAGGTAAGTTAATAAAAAAGTTTCCTAACTGTATTGGCTTACTGAAAAAAATCATGTGTTGGTAATGTAAAAAGACCTACATGACATGATATAAGCAGGTGGTCTCAAATTAATCTACTAAAGAGGCTCAACACTGTTTAGCTGCCAAAAGCAGTTGGAATTGGGCCGAAACAGTGTGGTAAGTCTTTAGGTGATGACTATTGCGTCTGTTTGACCTCTCCCAAATGTCTGTATCGGCAATAAAAAGAAAAAGTTTCCAATTTAAATAGCTAGAGAATAAAAACAATTTGCCACTAATGGGAAAAAACATACAGCACCTGGTGTTCCCATGTGGTCTCCCACCCAAGTACTAACAAGGCCCAACGCTGCTTAGCTTCCAAGATCAGATGAGATTGGGTGTATCCAATGTGGTATGGCTGTAGGTGAGATACAGGCACTTTTTTGCCCTCTTCTACTTCTATAACCAGGTAAGCTAATAAAAATGTTTCCTAACTGTTTTGGCTTACTGAAAAAAATCATGTGTTGGTAATGTAAAAAGACCTACAGGACATGATATAAGCAGGTGGTCTCAAATTAATCTACTAAAGAGGCTCAACACTGTTTAGCTGCCAAAAGCAGTTGGAATTGGGCCTAAACAGTGTGGTAAGTTTTTAGGTGATGGCTATTGTGTCTGTTTGACCTCTCCCAAAATGTCTGTATTGGCAATAAAAAAAAAAAGTTTCCAATTTAAATAGCTAGAGAATAAAAACAATTTGCCAGTAATGGGAAAAAACCCACAGCACCTGGTGTTCCCATGTGGTCACCCACCCAAGTACTAACCAGGCCCATCACTGCTTAGCTTCCAAGATCAGACGAGATTGGGCGTAACCAATGTTTTATGGCTGTAGGTGTGATACAGGCACTTTTTTTGCACTCTTCTACTTCTATAACCAGGTAAGTTAATAAAAAAGTTTCCTAATTGTATTGGCTTACTGAAAAAAATCATGTGTTGGTAATGTAAAAAGACCTACAGGACATGATATTAGCAGGTGGTCTCAAATGAAACTACTAAAGAGGCTAAACCCTGTTTAGCTGCCAAAAGCAGTTGGAATTGGGCCTAAACAGTGTGGTAAGTTTTTAGGTGATGGCTATTGTGTCTGTTTGACCTCTTCCAAATGTCTGTACTGGCAATAAAGAGAAAAAAGTTTCCAATTTAAAAAGCTAGAGAATAAAAACAATTTGTCAGTAATGGGAAAAACCTACAGCACCTGGTGTTCCCATGTGGTCTCCCACCCAAGTACCAACCAGGCCCAACACTGCCTAGCTTACAAGATCAGACGAGATTGGGTGTATCCAACGTGGTATGGCTGTAGGTGAAATACAGGCACTATTTTGCCCTCTTCTACTTCTATAACCAGGTAAGCTAATAAAAAAGTTTCCTGACTGTATTGGCTTACTGAAAAAAATCATGTGTTGGTAATGTAAAAAGACCTACAGGACATGATATTAGCAGGTGGTCTCAAATTAAACTACTAAAGAGGCTCAACACTGTTTAGCTGCCAAAAGCAGTTGGAATTGGGCCTAAACAGTGTGGTAAGTTTTAGGTGATGGCTATTGTTTCTGTTTGACCTCTTCCAAATGTCTGTACTGGCAATAAAGAGAAAAAAGTTTCCAATTTAAAAAGCAAGAGAATAAAAACAATTTTTCAGTAATGGGAAAAACCTACAGCACCTGGTTTTCCCATGTGGTCTGCCACCAAAGTACTAACCAGGCCCAACACTGCTTAGCTTCCAAGATCAGACGAGATTGGGCGTATCCAATGTGGTATGGCTGTAGGTGAGATACAGGCACTATTTTGCCCTCTTCTACTTCTATAACCAGGTAAGCTAATAAAAAAGTTTCCTAACAGTTTTGGCTTACTGAAAAAAATCATGTGTTGGTAATGTAAAAAGACCTACAGGACATGATATAAGCAGGTGGTCTCAAATTAATCTACTAAAGAGGCTCAACACTGTTTAGCTGCCAAAAGCAGTTGGAATTGGGCCGAAACAGTGTGGTAAGTTTTTAGGTGATGGCTATTGTGTCTGTTTGACCTCTTCCAAATGTCTGTATCGGCAATAAAAAGAAAAAGTTTCCAATTTAAATAGCTAGAGAATAAAAACAATTTGACAGTAATGGGAAAAAACCTACAGCACCTGGTGTTCCCATGTGGTCTCCCACCCAAGTACTAACCAGGCCCAACACTGCTTAGCTTCCAAGATCAGACGAGATTGGGCGTATCCAATGTGGTATGGCTGTAGGTGAAATACAAGCACTTTTTTGCCCTCTTCTACTTCTATAACCAGGTAAGCTAATAAAAAAGTTTCCTAACAGTTTTGGCTTACTGAAAAAAATCATGTGTTGGTAATGTAAAAAGACCTACAGGACATGATATAAGCAGGTGGTCTCAAATTAATCTACTAAAGAGGCTCAACACTGTTTAGCTGCCAAAAGCAGTTGGAATTGGGCCGAAACAGTGTGGTAAGTTTTTAGGTGATGGCTATTGTGTCTGTTTGACCTCTTCCAAATGTCTGTATCGGCAATAAAAAGAAAAAGTTTCCAATTTAAATAGCTAGAGAATCAAAACAATTTGCCAGTAATGGGAAAAAACCTACAGCACCTGGTGTTCCCATATGGTCTCCCACCTAAGTACTAACCAGGCCCAACACTGCTTAGCTTCCAAGATCAGACGAGATTGGGCGTATCCAATGTGGTATGGCTGTAGGTGAGATACAGGCACTTTTTTGCCCTCTTCTACTTCTATAACCAGGTAAGCTAATAAAAATGTTTCCTAACTGTTTTGGCTTACTGAAAAAAATCATGTGTTGGTAATGTAAAAAGACCTACAGGACATGATATAAGCAGGTGGTCTCAAATTAATCTACTAAAGAGGCTCAACACTGTTTAGCTGCCAAAAGCAGTTGGAATTGGGCCTAAACAGTGTGGTAAGTTTTTAGGTGATGGCTATTGTGTCTGTTTGACCTCTTCCAAATGTCTGTACTGGCAATAAAAAAAAGTTTCCAATTTAAATAGCTAGAGAATAAAAACAATTTGCCTGTAATGGAAAAAATTCTACAGCACCGGGTGTTCCCATGTGGTCTCCCACCCAAGTACTAACCATGCCCAACACTGCTTAGCTTCCAAGATCAGACGAGATTGGGCGTATCCAATGTGGTATGGCTGTAGGTGAAATACAAGCACTTTTTTGCCCTCTTCTACTTCTATAACCAGGTAAGCTAATAAAAAAGTTTCCTAACAGTTTTGGCTTACTGAAAAAAATCATGTGTTGGTAATGTAAAAAGACCTACAGGACATGATATAAGCAGGTGGTCTCAAATTAATCTACTAAAGAGGCTCAACACTGTTTAGCTGCCAAAAGCAGTTGGAATTGGGCCGAAACAGTGTGGTAAGTTTTTAGGTGATGGCTATTGTGTCTGTTTGACCTCTTCCAAATGTCTGTATCGGCAATAAAAAGAAAAAGTTTCCAATTTAAATAGCTAGAGAATCAAAACAATTTGCCAGTAATGGGAAAAAACCTACAGCACCTGGTGTTCCCATGTGGTCTCCCACCTAAGTACTAACCAGGCCCAACACTGCTTAGCTTCCAAGATCAGACGAGATTGGGCGTATCCAATGTGGTATGGCTGTAGGTGAGATACAGGCACTTTTTTGCCCTCTTCTACTTCTATAACCAGGTAAGTTAATAAAAAAGTTTCCTAACTGTATTGGCTTACTGAAAAAAATCATGTGTTGGTAATGTAAAAAGACCTACATGACATGATATAAGCAGGTGGTCTCAAATTAATCTACTAAAGAGGCTCAACACTGTTTAGCTGCCAAAAGCAGTTGGAATTGGGCCGAAACAGTGTGGTAAGTCTTTAGGTGATGACTATTGTATCTGTTTGACCTCTCCCAAATGTCTGTATCGGCAATAAAAAGAAAAAGTTTCCAATTTAAATAGCTAGAGAATAAAAACAATTTGCCAGTAATGGGAAAAAACCTACAGCGCCTGGTGTTCCCATATGGTCTCCCACCCAAGTACTAACCAGACCCAACACTGCTTAGCTTCCAAGATCAGACGAGATTAGGCATATCCAATGTGGTATGGCTGTAGGTGAGATACAGGCACTTTTTTGCCCTCTTCTACTTCTTTAACCAGGTAAGTTAATAAAAAAGTTTCCTAACTGTTTTGGCTTACTAAAAAAAAAATCATGTGTTGGTAATGTAAAAAGACCTACATGACATGATATAAGCAGGTGGTCTCAAATTAATCTACTAAAGAGGCTCAACACTGTTTAGCTGCCAAAAGCAGTTGGAATTGGGCCGAAACAGTGTGGTAAGTCTTTAGGTGATGACTATTGTGTCTGTTTGACCTCTCCCAAATGTCTGTATCGGCAATAAAAAGAAAAAGTTTCCAATTTAAATAGCTAGAGAATAAAAACAATTTGCCAGTAATGGGAAAAAACCTACAGCACCTGGTGTTCCCATATGGTCTCCCACCCAAGTACTAACCAGGCCCAACACTGCTTAGCTTCCAAGATCAGACAAGATTGGGCGTATCCAATGTGGTATGGCTGTAGGTGAGATGCAGGCACTATTTTGCCCTCTTCTACTTCTATAACCAGGTAAGCTAATAAAAATGTTTCCTAACTGTTTTGGCTTACTGAAAAAAATCATGTGTTGGTAATGTAAAAAGAACTACAGGACATGATATAAGCAGGTGGTCTCAAATTAATCTACTAAAGAGGCTCAACACTGTTTAGCTGCCAAAAGCAGTTGGAATTGGGCCTAAACAGTGTGGTAAGTTTTTAGGTGATGGCTATTGTGTCTGTTTGACCTCTTCCAAATGTCTGTACTGGCAATAAAAAAAAGTTTCCAATTTAAATAGCTAGAGAATAAAAACAATTTGCCAGTAATGGAAAAAATCCTACAGTACCGGGTGTTCCCATGTGGTCTCCCACCCAAGTACTAACCAGGCCCAACACTGCTTAGCTTCCAAGATCAGACGAGATTGGGCGCATCCAATGTGGTATGGCTGTAGGTGAAATGCAAGCACTTTTTTGCCCTCTTCTACTTCTATAACCAGGTAAGCTAATAAAAAAGTTTCCTAACTGTTTTGGCTTACTGAAAAAAATCATGTGTTGGTAATGTAAAAAGACCTACATGACATGATATAAGCAGGTGGTCTCAAATTAATCTACTAAAGAGGCTCAACACTGTTTAGCTGCCAAAAGCAGTTGGAATTGGGCCTAAACAGTGTGGTAAGTTTTTAGGTGATGTCTATTGTGTCTGTTTGACCTCTTCCAAATGTCTGTACTGGCAATAAAAAAAAGTTTCCAATTTAAATAGCTAGAGAATAAAAACAATTTGCCAGTAATGGAAAAAATCCTACAGTACTGGGTGTTCCCATGTGGTCTCCCACCCAAGTACTAACCAGGCCCAACACTGCTTAGCTTCCAAGATCAGACGAGATTGGGCGCATCCAATGTGGTATGGCTGTAGGTGAAATACAAGCACTTTTTTACACTCTTCTACTTCTATAACCAGGTAAGCTAATAAAAAAGTTTCCTAACAGTTTTGGCTTACTGAAAAAAATCATGTGTTGGTAATGTAAAAAGACCTACAGGACATGATATAAGCAGGTGGTCTCAAATTAATCTACTAAAGAGGCTCAACACAGTTTAGCTGCCAAAAGCAGTTGGAATTTGGCCGAAACAGTGTGGTAAGTTTTTAGGTGATGGCTATTGTGTCTGTTTGACCTCTTCCAAATGTCTGTATCGGCAATAAAAAGAAAAAGTTTCCAATTTAAATAGCTAGAGAATCAAAACAATTTGCCAGTAATGGGAAAAAACCTACAGCACCTGGTGTTCCCATGTGGTCTCCCACCTAAGTACTAACCAGGCCCAACACTGCTTTGCTTCCAAGATCAGACAAGATTGGGCGTATCCAATGTGGTATGGCTGTAGGTGAGATACAGGCACTTTTTTGCCCTCTTCTACTTCTATAACCAGGTAAGTTAATAAAAAAGTTTCCTAACTGTATTGGCTTACTGAAAAAAATCATGTGTTGGTAATGTAAAAAGACCTACATGACATGATATAAGCAGGTGGTCTCAAATTAATCTACTAAAGAGGCTCAACACTGTTTAGCTGCCAAAAGCAGTTGGAATTGGGCCGAAACAGTGTGGTAAGTCTTTAGGTGATGACTATTGTGTCTGTTTGACCTCTCCCAAATGTCTGTATCGGCAATAAAAAGAAAAAGTTTCCAATTTAAATAGCTAGAGAATAAAAACAATTTGCCCGTAATCGGAAAAAACCTACAGCACCTGGTGTTCCCATATGGTCTCCCACCCAAGTACTAACCAGGCCCAACACTGCTTAGCTTCCAAGATCAGACGAGATTGGGCGTATCCAATGTGGTATGGCTGTAGGTGAGATACAGGCACTATTTTGCCCTCTTCTACTTCTATAACCAGGTAAGCTAATAAAAATGTTTCCTAACTGTTTTGGCTTACTGAAAAAAACCATGTGTTGGTAATGTAAAAAGACCTACAGGACATGATATAAGCAGGTGGTCTCAAATTAATCTACTAAAGAGGCTCAACACTGTTTAGCTGCCAAAAGCAGTTGGAATTGGGCCGAAACAGTGTGGTAAGTTTTTAGGTGATGTCTATTGTGTCTGTTTGACCTCTTCCAAATGTCTGTACTGGCAATAAAAAAAAGTTTCCAATTTAAATAGCTAGAGAATAAAAACAATTTGCCAGTAATGGAAAAAATCCTACAGTACTGGGTGTTCCCATGTGGTCTCCCACCCAAGTACTAACCAGGCCCAACACTGCTTAGCTTCCAAGATCAGACGAGATTGGGCGCATCCAATGTGGTATGGCTGTAGGTGAAATACAAGCACTTTTTTACACTCTTCTACTTCTATAACCAGGTAAGCTAATAAAAAAGTTTCCTAACAGTTTTGGCTTACTGAAAAAAATCATGTGTTGGTAATGTAAAAAGACCTACAGGACATGATATAAGCAGGTGGTCTCAAATTAATCTACTAAAGAGGCTCAACACAGTTTAGCTGCCAAAAGCAGTTGGAATTTGGCCGAAACAGTGTGGTAAGTTTTTAGGTGATGGCTATTGTGTCTGTTTGACCTCTTCCAAATGTCTGTATCGGCAATAAAAAGAAAAAGTTTCCAATTTAAATAGCTAGAGAATCAAAACAATTTGCCAGTAATGGGAAAAAACCTACAGCACCTGGTGTTCCCATGTGGTCTCCCACCTAAGTACTAACCAGGCCCAACACTGCTTTGCTTCCAAGATCAGACAAGATTGGGCGTATCCAATGTGGTATGGCTGTAGGTGAGATACAGGCACTTTTTTGCCCTCTTCTACTTCTATAACCAGGTAAGTTAATAAAAAAGTTTCCTAACTGTATTGGCTTACTGAAAAAAATCATGTGTTGGTAATGTAAAAAGACCTACATGACATGATATAAGCAGGTGGTCTCAAATTAATCTACTAAAGAGGCTCAACACTGTTTAGCTGCCAAAAGCAGTTGGAATTGGGCCGAAACAGTGTGGTAAGTCTTTAGGTGATGACTATTGTGTCTGTTTGACCTCTCCCAAATGTCTGTATCGGCAATAAAAAGAAAAAGTTTCCAATTTAAATAGCTAGAGAATAAAAACAATTTGCCCGTAATCGGAAAAAACCTACAGCACCTGGTGTTCCCATATGGTCTCCCACCCAAGTACTAACCAGGCCCAACACTGCTTAGCTTCCAAGATCAGACGAGATTGGGCGTATCCAATGTGGTATGGCTGTAGGTGAGATACAGGCACTATTTTGCCCTCTTCTACTTCTATAACCAGGTAAGCTAATAAAAATGTTTCCTAACTGTTTTGGCTTACTGAAAAAAACCATGTGTTGGTAATGTAAAAAGACCTACAGGACATGATATAAGCAGGTGGTCTCAAATTAATCTACTAAAGAGGCTCAACACTGTTTAGCTGCCAAAAGCAGTTGGAATTGGGCCTAAACAGTGTGGTAAGTTTTTAGGTGATGGCTATTGTGTCTGTTTGACCTCTTCCAAATGTCTGTACTGGCAATAAAAAAAAGTTTCCAATTTAAATAGCTAGAGAATAAAAACAATTTGCCAGTAATGGAAAAAATCCTACAGTACCGGGTGTTCCCATGTGGTCTCCCACCCAAGTACTAACCAGGCCCAACACTGCTTAGCTTCCAAGATCAGACGAGATTGGGAGCATCCAATGTGGTATGGCTGTAGGTGAAATACAAGCACTTTTTTGCCCTCTTCTACTTCTATAACCAGGTAAGCTAATAAAAAAGTTTCCTAACAGTTTTGGCTTACTGAAAAAAATCATGTGTTGGTAATGTAAAAAGACCTACAGGACATGATATAAGCAGGTGGTCTCAAATTAATTTACTAAAGAGGCTCAACACTGTTTAGCTGCCAAAAGCAGTTGGAATTGGGCCGAAACAGTGTGTTAAGTTTTTAGATGATGGCTATTGTGTCTGTTTGACCTCTTCCAAATGTCTGTATCGGCAATAAAAAGAAAAAGTTTCCAATTTAAATAGCTAGAGAATCAAAACAATTTGCCAGTAATGTGAAAAAACCTACAGCACCTGGTGTTCCCATATGGTCTCCCACCCAAGTACTAACCAGACCCAACACTGCTTAGCTTCCAAGATCAGACGAGATTGGGCGTATCCAATGTGGTATGGCTGTAGGTGAGATACAGGCACTATTTTGCCCTCTTCTACTTCTATAACCAGGTAAGCTAATAAAAATGTTTCCTAACTGTTTTGGCTTACTGAAAAAAATCATGTGTTGGTAATGTAAAAAGACCTACAGGACATGATATAAGCAGGTGGTCTCAAATTAATCTACTAAAGAGGCTCAACACTGTTTAGCTGCCAAAAGCAGTTGGAATTGGGCCTAAACAGTGTGGTAAGTTTTTAGGTGATGGCTATTGTGTCTGTTTGACCTCTTCCAAATGTCTGTACTGGCAATAAAAAAAAGTTTCCAATTTAAATAGCTAGAGAATAAAAACAATTTGCCAGTAATGGAAAAAATCCTACAGTACCGGGTGTTCCCATGTGGTCTCCCACCCAAGTACTAACCAGGCCCAACACTGATTAGCTTCCAAGATCAGACGAGATTGGGCGCATCCAATGTGGTATGGCTGTAGGTGAAATACAAGCACTTTTTTGCCCTCTTCTACTTCTATAACCAGGTAAGCTAATAAAAAAGTTTCCTAACAGTTTTGGCTTACTGAAAAAAATCATGTGGTGGTAATGTAAAAAGACCTACAGGACATGATATAAGCAGGTGGTCTCAAATTAATCTACTAAAGAGGCTCAACACTGTTTAGCTGCCAAAAGCAGTTGGAATTGGGCCGAAACAGTGTGGTAAGTCTTTAGGTGATGACTATTGTGTCTGTTTGACCTCTCCCAAATGTCTGTATTGGCAATAAAAAGAAAAAGTTTCCAATTTAAATAGCTAGAGAATAAAAACAATTTGCCAGTAATGGGAAAAAACCTACAGCACCTGGTGTTCCCATATGGTCTCCCACCCAAGTACTAACCAGGCCCAACACTGCTTAGCTTCCAAGATCAGACGAGATTGGGCGTATCCAATGTGGTATGGCTGTAGGTGAGATACAGGCACTTTTTTGCCCTCTTCTACTTCTATAACCAGGTAAGTTAATAAAAAAGTTTCCTAACTGTATTGGCTTACTGAAAAAAATCATGTGTTGGTAATGTAAAAAGACCTACATGACATGATATAAGCAGGTGGTCTCAAATTAATCTACTAAAGAGGCTCAACACTGTTTAGCTGCCAAAAGCAGTTGGAATTGGGCCGAAACAGTGTGGTAAGTCTTTAGGTGATGGCTATTGTGTCTGTTTGAACTCTCCCAAATGTCTGTATCGGCAATAAAAAGAAAAAGTTTCCAATTTAAATAGCTAGAGAATAAAAACAATTTGCCCGTAATCGGAAAAAACCTACAGCACCTGGTGTTCCCATATGGTCTCCCACCCAAGTACTAACCAGGCCCAACACTGCTTAGCTTCCAAGATCAGACGAGATTGGGCGTATCCAATGTGGTATGGCTGTAGGTGAGATACAGGCACTATTTTGCCCTCTTCTACTTCTATAACCAGGTAAGCTAATAAAAAAGTTTCCTAACAGTTTTGGCTTACTGAAAAAAACCATGTGTTGGTAATGTAAAAAGACCTACAGGACATGATATAAGCAGGTGGTCTCAAATTAATCTACTAAAGAGGCTCAACACTGTTTAGCTGCCAAAAGCAGTTGGAATTGGGCCTAAACAGTGTGGTAAGTTTTTAGGTGATGGCTATTGTGTCTGTTTGACCTCTTCCAAATGTCTGTATCGGCAATAAAAAGAAAAAGTTTCCAATTTAAATAGCTAGAGAATCAAAACAATTTGCCAGTAGTGGGAAAAAACCTACAGCACCTGGTGTTCCCATGTGGTCTCCCACCTAAGTACTAACCAGGCCCAACACTGCTTAGCTTCCAAGATCAGACGAGATTGGGCGTATCCAATGTGGTATAGCTGTAGGTGAGATACAGGCACTTTTTTGCCCTCTTCTACTTCTATAACCAGGTAAGTTAATAAAAAAAGTGTCCTAACTGTATTGGCTTACTGAAAAAAATCATGTGTTGGTAATGTAAAAAGACCTACATGACATGATATAAGCAGGTGGTCTCAAATTAATCTACTAAAGAGGCTCAACACTGTTTAGCTGCCAAAAGCAGTTGGAATTGGGCCGAAACAGTGTGGTAAGTCTTTAGGTGATGACTATTGTGTCTGTTTGACCTCTCCCAAATGTCTCTATCGGCAATAAAAAGAAAAAGTTTCCAATTTAAATAGCTAGAGAATAAAAACAATTTGCCAGTAATGGGAAAAAACCTACAGCACCTGGTGTTCCCATATGGTCTCCCACCCAAGTACTAACCAGGCCCAACACTGCTTAGCTTCCAAGATCAGACAAGATTAGGCATATCCAATGTGGTATGGCTGTAGGTGAGATACAGGCACTTTTTTGCCCTCTTCTACTTCTATAACCAGGTAAGTTAATAAAAAAGTTTCCTAACTGTTTTGGCTTACTGAAAAAAATCATGTGTTGGTAATGTAAAAAGACCTACATGACATGATATAAGCAGGTGGTCTCAAATTAATCTACTAAAGAGGCTCAACACTGTTTAGCTGCCAAAAGCAGTTGGAATTGGGCCGAAACAGTGTGGTAAGTCTTTAGGTGATGACTATTGTGTCTGTTTGACCTCTCCCAAATGTCTGTATCGGCAATAAAAAGAAAAAGTTTCCAATTTAAATAGCTAGAGAATAAAAACAATTTGCCAGTAATGGGAAAAAACCTACAGCACCTGGTGTTCCCATATGGTCTCCCACCCAAGTACTAACCAGGCCCAACACTGCTTAGCTTCCAAGATCAGACGAGATTGGGCGTACCCAATGTGGTATGGCTGTAGGTGAGATACAAGCACTATTTTGCCCTCTTCTACTTCTATAACCAGGTAAGCTAATAAAAAAGTTTCCTAACTGTTTTGGCTTACTGAAAAAAATCATGTGTTGGTAATGTAAAAAGACCTACAGGACATGATATAAGCAGGTGGTCTCAAATTAATCTACTAAAGAGGCTCAACACTGTTTAGCTGCCAAAAGCAGTTGGAATTGGGCCTAAACAGTGTGGTAAGTTTTTAGGTGATGGCTATTGTGTCTGTTTGACCTCTTCCAAATGTCTGTACTGGCAATAAAAAAAAGTTTCCAATTTATATAGCTAGAGAATAAAAACAATTTGCCACTAATGGAAAATATCCTACAGCACCGGGTGTTCCCATGTGGTCTCCCACCCAAGTACTAACCAGGCCCAACACTGCTTAGCTTCCAAGATCAGACGAGATTGGGCGTATCCAATGTGGTATGGCTGTAGGTGAGATACAGGCACTTTTTTGCCCTCTTCTACTTCTATAACCAGGTAAGTTAATAAAAAAGTTTCCTAACTGTATTGGCTTACTGAAAAAAATCATGTGTTGGTAATGTAAAAAGACCTACATGACATGATATAAGCAGGTGGTCTCAAATTAATCTACTAAAGAGGCTCAACACTGTTTAGCTGCCAAAAGCAGTTGGAATTGGGCCGAAACAGTGTGGTAAGTCTTTAGGTGATGGCTATTGTGTCTGTTTGAACTCTCCCAAATGTCTGTATCGGCAATAAAAAGAAAAAGTTTCCAATTTAAATAGCTAGAGAATAAAAACAATTTGCCCGTAATCGGAAAAAACCTACAGCACCTGGTGTTCCCATATGGTCTCCCACCCAAGTACTAACCAGGCCCAACACTGCTTAGCTTCCAAGATCAGACGAGATTGGGCGTATCCAATGTGGTATGGCTGTAGGTGAGATACAGGCACTATTTTGCCCTCTTCTACTTCTATAACCAGGTAAGCTAATAAAAAAGTTTCCTAACAGTTTTGGCTTACTGAAAAAAACCATGTGTTGGTAATGTAAAAAGACCTACAGGACATGATATAAGCAGGTGGTCTCAAATTAATCTACTAAAGAGGCTCAACACTGTTTAGCTGCCAAAAGCAGTTGGAATTGGGCCTAAACAGTGTGGTAAGTTTTAAGGTGATGGCTATTGTGTCTGTTTGACCTCTTCCAAATGTCTGTATCGGCAATAAAAAGAAAAAGTTTCCAATTTAAATAGCTAGAGAATCAAAACAATTTGCCAGTAGTGGGAAAAAACCTACAGCACCTGGTGTTCCCATGTGGTCTCCCACCTAAGTACTAACCAGGCCCAACACTGCTTAGCTTCCAAGATCAGACGAGATTGGGCGTATCCAATGTGGTATAGCTGTAGGTGAGATACAGGCACTTTTTTGCCCTCTTCTACTTCTATAACCAGGTAAGTTAATAAAAAAAGTGTCCTAACTGTATTGGCTTACTGAAAAAAATCATGTGTTGGTAATGTAAAAAGACCTACATGACATGATATAAGCAGGTGGTCTCAAATTAATCTACTAAAGAGGCTCAACACTGTTTAGCTGCCAAAAGCAGTTGGAATTGGGCCGAAACAGTGTGGTAAGTCTTTAGGTGATGACTATTGTGTCTGTTTGACCTCTCCCAAATGTCTCTATCGGCAAAAAAAAGAAAAAGTTTCCAATTTAAATAGCTAGAGAATCAAACAATTTGCCAGTAATGGGAAAAAACCTACAGCACCTGGTGTTCCCATGTGGTCTCCCACCTAAGTACTAACCAGGCCCAACACTGCTTAGCTTCCAAGATCAGACGAGATTAGGCATATCCAATGTGGTATGGCTGTAGGTGAGATACAGGCACTTTTTTGCCCTCTTCTACTTCTATAACCAGGTAAGTTAATAAAAAAGTTTCCTAACTGTATTGGCTTACTGAAAAAAATCATGTGTTGGTAATGTAAAAAGACCTACAGGACATGATATTAGCAGGTGGTCTCAAATGAAACTACTAAAGAGGCTAAACACTGTTTAGCTGCCAAAAGCAGTTGGAATTGGGCCTAAACAGTGTGGTAAGTTTTTAGGTGATGGCTATTGTGTCTGTTTGACCTCTTCCAAATGTCTGTACTGGCAATAAAGAGAAAAAAGTTTCCAATTTAAAAAGCTAGAGAATAAAAACAATTTGTCAGTAATGGGAAAAACCTACAGCACCTGGTGTTCCCATGTGGTCTCCCACCCAAGTACCAACCAGGCCCAACACTGCCTAGCTTACAAGATCAGACGAGATTGGGCGTATCCAATGTGGTATGGCTGTAGGTGAAATACAGGCACTATTTTGCCCTCTTCTACTTCTATAACCAGGTAAGCTAATAAAAAAGTTTCCTGACTGTATTGGCTTACTGAAAAAAATCATGTGTTGGTAATGTAAAAAGACCTACAGGACATGATATTAGCAGGTGGTCTCAAATTAAACTACTAAAGAGGCTCAACACTGTTTAGCTGCCAAAAGCAGTTGGAATTGGGCCTAAACAGTGTGGTAAGTTTTAGGTGATGGCTATTGTTTCTGTTTGACCTCTTCCAAATGTCTGTACTGGCAATAAAGAGAAAACAGTTTCCAATTTAAAAAGCAAGAGAATAAAAACAATTTGTCAGTAATGGGAAAAACCTACAGCACCTGGTTTTCCCATGTGGTCTCCCACCAAAGTACTAACCAGGCCCAACACTGCTTAGCTTCCAAGATCAGACGAGATTGGGCGTATCCAATGTGGTATGGCTGTAGGTGAGATACAGGCACTATTTTGCCCTCTTCTACTTCTATAACCAGGTAAGCTAATAAAAAAGTTTCCTAACAGTTTTGGCTTACTGAAAAAAATCATGTGTTGGTAATGTAAAAAGACCTACAGGACATGATATAAGCAGGTGGTCTCAAATTAATCTACTAAAGAGGCTCAACACTGTTTAGCTGCCAAAAGCAGTTGGAATTGGGCCGAAACAGTGTGGTAAGTTTTTAGGTGATGGCTATTGTGTCTGTTTGACCTCTTCCAAATGTCTGTATCGGCAATAAAAAGAAAAAGTTTCCAATTTAAATAGCTAGAGAATCAAAACAATTTGCCAGTAATGGGAAAAAACCTACAGCACCTGGTGTTCCCATGTGGTCTCCCACCTAAGTACTAACCAGGCCCAACACTGCTTAGCTTCCAAGATCAGACGAGATTGGGCGTATCCAATGTGGTATGGCTGTAGGTGAGATACAGGCACTTTTTTGCCCTCTTCTACTTCTATAACCAGGTAAGTTAATAAAAAAGTTTCCTAACTGTATTGGCTTACTGAAAAAAATCATGTGTTGGTAATGTAAAAAGACCTACATGACATGATATAAGCAGGTGGTCTCAAATTAATCTACTAAAGAGGCTCAACACTGTTTAGCTGCCAAAAGCAGTTGGAATTGGGCCGAAACAGTGTGGTAAGTCTTTAGGTGATGACTATTGTGTCTGTTTGACCTCTCCCAAATGTCTGTATCGGCAATAAAAAGAAAAAGTTTCCAATTTAAATAGCTAGATAATAAAAACAATTTGCCAGTAATGGGAAAAAACCTACAGCACCTGGTGTTCCCATGTGGTCACCCACCCAGATACTAACCAGGGCCATCCATGATTAGCTTCCAAGATCAGATGAGATTGGGCGTATCCAATGTGGTATGGCTGTAGGTGAGATACAGGCACTTTTTTGCCCTCTTCTACTTCTATAACCAGGTAAGCTAATAAAAAAGTTTCCAAACTGTTTTGGCTTACTGAAAAAAATCATGTGTTGGTAATGTAAAAAGACCTACAGGACATGATATAAGCAGGTGGTCTCAAATTAAACTACTAAAGAGGCTTAACAATGTTTAGCTGCCAAAAGCAGTTGGAATTGGGCCTAAACAGTGTGGTAAGTTTTTAGGTGATGGCTATTGTGACTGTTTGACCTCTCCCAAATGTCTGCATTGGCAATAAAAAGAAAAAGTTTCCAATTTAAATAGCTAGAGAATAAAAACAATTTGCCACTAATGGGAAAAAACATACAGCACCTGGTGTTCCCATGTGGTCTCCCACCCAAGTACTAACAAGGCCCAACGCTGCTTAGCTTCCAAGATCAGATGAGATTGGGTGTATCCAATGTGGTATGGCTGTAGGTGAGATACAGGCACTTTTTTGCCCTCTTCTACTTCTATAACCAGGTAAGCTAATAAAAAAGTTCCCTAATTGTATTGGCTTACTGAAAAAAATCATGTGTTGGTAATGTAAAAAGACGTACAGGACATAATATTAGCAGGTGGTCTCAAATTAAACTACTGTACTAAAGAGGCTCAACACTGTTTAGCTGACAAAAGCAGTTGGAATTGGGCCGAAACAGTGTGGTAAGTCTTTAGGTGATGGCTATTGTGTCTGTTTGACCTCTCCCAAAATGTCTGTATTGGCAATAAAAAAAAAGTTTCCAATTTAAATAGCTAGAGAATAAAAACAATTTGCCAGTAATGGGAAAAAACCTACAGCACCTGGTGTTCCCATGTGGTCACCCACCCAAGTACTAACCAGGCCCATCACTGCTTAGCTTCCAAGATCAGATGAGACTGGGCGTATCCAATGTTTTATGGCTGTAGGTGAGATACAGTCACTTTTTTTGCACTCTTCTACTTCTATAACCCGGTAAGTTAATAAAAAAGTTTCCTAACTGTTTTGGCTTACTGAAAAAAATCATGTGTTGGTAATGTAAAAAGACCTACAGGACATGATATAAGCAGGTGGTCTCAAATGAAACTACTAAAGAGGCTCAACACTGTTTAGCTGCCAAAATCAGTTGGAATTGGGCCTAAACAGTGTGGTAAGTTTTTAGGTGATGGCTATTGTGTCTGTTTGACCTCTTCCAAATGTCTGTACTGGCAATAAAAAAAGTTTCCAATTTAAATAGCTAGAGAATAAAAACAATTTGCCAGTAATGGGAAAAAACCTACAGCACCTGGTGTTCCCATGTGGTCTCCCACCAAAGTACTAACCAGGCCCAACACTGCTTAGCTTCCAAGATCAGGTGTATCCAATGTGGTATGGCTGTAGGTGAGATACAGGCACTTTTTTGCCCTCTTCTACTTCTATAACCAAGTAAGCTAATAACAAAGTTTCCTAACTGTATTGGCTTACTGAAAAAAAATCATGTGTTGGTAATGTAAAAAGACCTACATGACATAATATTAGCAGGTGGTCTCAAATTAAACTACTAAAGAGGCTCAACACTGTTTAGCTGCCAAAAGCAGTTGGATTTTGGCCGAAACAGTGTGGTAAGTCTTTAGGTGTTGGCTATTGTGTCTGTTTGACCTCTCCCAAATGTCTGTTTTGGCAATAAAAAAATAAGTTTCCAATTTAAAAAGCTAGAGAATAAAAACAATTTGCCAGTAATGGGAAAAAACCTACAGCACCTGGTGTTCCCATGTGGTCTCCCACCCAAGTACTAACCAGGCCCAACACTGCTTAGCTTCCAAGATCAGACGAGATTGGGCATATCCAATGTGGTATGGCTGTAGGTGAGATACAGGCACTTTTTTGCCCTCTTCTACTTCTATAACCAGGTAAGCTAATAAAAAAGTTTCCTAACTGTTTTGGCTTACTGAAAAAAATCATGTGTTGGTAATGTAAAAAGATCTACAGGACATGATATAAGCAGGTGGTCTCAAATAAAACTACTAAAGAGGCTCAACACTGTTTAGCTGCCAAAAGCAGTTGGAATTGGGCCTAAACAATGTGTGGTAAGTTTTTAGGTGATGGCTATTGTGTCTGTTTGACCTCTTCCAAATGTCTGTACTGGCAATAAAAATAAAAAGTTTCCAATTTAAATATCAAGAGAATAAAAACAATTTGCCAGTAATGGGAAAAAACCTACAGCATCTGGTGTTCCCATGTGGTCTCCCACCCAAGTACTAACCAGGCCCAACACTGCTTAGCTTCCAAGATCAGGTGTATCCAATGTGGTATGGCTGTAGGTGAGATACAGGCACTTTTTTGCCCTCTTCTACTTCTATAACCAAGTAAGCTAATAACAAAGTTTCCTAACTGTATTGGCTTACTGAAAAAAAATCATGTGTTGGTAATGTAAAAAGACCTACATGACATAATATTAGCAGGTGGTCTCAAATTAAACTACTAAAGAGGCTCAACACTGTTTAGCTGCCAAAAGCAGTTGGATTTTGGCCGAAACAGTGTGGTAAGTCTTTAGGTGATGGCTATTGTGTCTGTTTGACCTCTCCCAAATGTCTGTTTTGGCAATAAAAAAATAAGTTTCTAATTTAAAAAGCTAGAGAATAAAAACAATTTGCCAGTAATGGGAAAAAACCTACAGCACCTGGTGTTCCCATGTGGTCTCCCACCCAAGTACTAACCAGGCCCAACACTGCTTAGCTTCCAAGATCAGACGAGATTGGGCGTATCCAATGTGGTATGGCTGTAGGTGAGATACCGGCACTTTTTTGCCCTCTTCTACTTTTATAACCAGGTAAGCTAATAAAAAAGTTTCCTAACTGTATTGGCTTACTGAAAAAAATCATGTGTTGGTAATGTAAAAAGACCTACAGGACATGATATAAGCAGGTGGTCTCAAATAAAACCACTAAAGAGGCTCAACAATGTTTAGCTGCCAAAATCAGTTGGAATTGGGCCTAAACAGTGTGGTAAGTTTTTAGGTGATGGCTATTGTGACTGTTTGACCTCTCCTAAACGTCTGTATTGGCAATAAAAAGAAAAAGTTTCCAATTTAAATAGCTAGAGAATAAAAACAACTTGCCACTAATGGGAAAAAACATACAGCACCTGGTATTCCCATGTGGTCACCCACCCAAGTACTAACCAGGCCCATCACTGCTTAGCTTCCAAGATCAGATGAGATTGGGCGTATCCAATGTTGTATGGCTGTAGGTGAGATATAGGCACTTTTTTGCCCTCTTCTACTTCCATAACCAGGTAAGCTAATAAAAAAGTTTCCTAACTGTTTTGGCTTACAGAAAAAAATCATGTGTTGGTAATGTAAAAAGACCAACAGGACATGATATTAGCAGGTGGTCTCAAATTAATCTTCTAAAGAGGCTCAACACTGTTTAGCTGCCAAAAGCAGTTGGAATTGGGCCTAACCAGTTTAGTAAGTTTTTAGGTGATGGCTATTGTGTCTGTTTGACCTCTTCCAAATGTCTGTACTAGCAATAAAAAAAGTTTCCAATTTAAATAGCTAGAGAATAAAAACAATTTGCCAGTAATGGGAAAAACCTACAGCACCTGGTGTTCCCATGTGGTCTCCCACCTAAGTACTAAACAGGCCCAACACTGCTTAGCTTCCAAGATCAGATGAGATTGGGCCTACCCAATGTGGTATAGGTGTAGGTGAGATACAGCCATTTTTTTTGCCCTCTTCTACTTCTATCTACAGGTAAGCTAATAAAAAAGTTTCCTAATTGTATTGGCTTACTGAAAAAAATCATGTGTTGGTAATGTAAAAAGACCTACAGGACATGATATTAGCAGGTGGTCTCAAATGAAACTACTAAAGAGGCTAAACACTGTTTAGCTGCCAAAAGCAGTTGGAATTGGGCCTAAACAGTGTGGTAATTTTTTAGGTGATGGCTATTGTGTCTGTTTGACCTCTTCCAAATGTCTGTACTGGCAATAAAGAGAAAAAAGTTTCCAATTTAAAAAGCTAGAGAATAAAAACAATTTGTCAGTAATGGGAAAAACCTACAGCACCTGGTGTTCCCATGTGGTCTCCCACCCAAGTACCAACCAGGCCCAACACTGCTTACCTTCCAAGATCAGACGAGATTGCGCGTATCCAATGTGGTATGGCTGTAGGTGAAAGACAGGCACTATTTTGCCCTCTTCTACTTCTATAACCAGGTTAGCTAATAAAAATGTTTCCTAACTGTTTTAGCTTACTGAAAAAAATCATGTGTTGGTAATGTAAAAAGACCTACAGGACATGATATAAGCAGGTGGTCTCAAATAATCTACTAAAGAGGCTCAACACTGTTTAGCTGCCAAAAGCAGTTGGAATTGGGCCGAAACAGTGTGGTAAGTTTTTAGGTGATGGCTATTGTGTCTGTTTGACCTCTTCCAAATGTCTGTATCGGCAATAAAAAGAAAAAGTTTCCAATTTAAATAGCTAGAGAATCAAAACAATTTGCCAGTAATGGGAAAAAACCTACAGCACCTGGTGTTCCCATGTGGTCTCCCACCTAAGTACTAACCAGGCCCAACACTGCTTCGCTTCCAAGATCAGACGAGATTGGGCGTATCCAATGTGGTATGGCTGTAGGTGAGATACAGACACTTTTTTGCCCTCTTCTACTTCTATAACCAGGCAAGTTAATAAAAAAGTTTCCTAACTGTATTGGCTTACTGAAAAAAATCATGTGTTGGTAATGTAAAAAGACCTACAGGACATGATATAAGCAGGTGGTCTCAAATGAATCTACTAAAGAGGCTCAATACTGTTTAGCTGCCAAAAGCAGTTGGAATTGGGCCGAAACAGTGTGGTAAGTCTTTAGCTGATGACTATTGTGTCTGTTTGACCTCTCCCAAATGTCTGTATCGGCAATAAAAAGAAAAAGTTTCCAATTTAAATAGCTAGAGAATAAAAACAATTTGCCAGTAATGGGAAAAAACCTACAGCACCTGGTGTTCCCATATGGTCTCCCACCCAAGTACTAACCAGGCCCAACACTGCTTAGCTTCCAAGATCAGACGAGATTAGGCATATCCAATGTGGTATGGCTGTAGGTGAGATACAGGCACTTTATTGCCCTCTTCTACTTCTATAACCAGGTAAGTTAATAAAAAAGCTTCCTAACTGTTTTGGCTTACTGAAAAAAATCATGTGTTGGTAATGTAAAAAGGGTACTTGTGAGTTATCCGGGCTCCCGATTTTTTGATTGTATGCCTTAAGTTAAGGCATACAATCCGATGCGATGCGATACGATATCGCATCGCATCGCATCGCATCCGACCATCGGATGCGATGACCCGATTTTTCCATAGGAATCAATGTTAAAATGATTCCTATGGAAAAAGGGGTCCTTTTCATACCCCTACTATCCAAGTGGGCATGGAGTTGGATATAAACCTGTGGCGAGCGTAGCGAGCCACCGAGCACGAAGCGTGGAGAGCGAAGCGAGCCCCGCGAGGGGACGGTATTCCGTGTCCCCTCGCGGGGCTCGCTACGCTCGCCACGCTTCGGGCTCGGTGGCTCGCTACGCTCGCCACAGGTTTATATCCAACTCCATGCCCACTTGGATAGCAGGGGTATGAAAAGGACCCGTTTTTCCCATTGAATTCCATGTTAAAATGGACTCAGTCCATTTTAACATTGATTCCTATGGAAAAATCGGGTCATCCCATCGCATCGCATCCGATGGTCGCATGCGATGCGATGCGATGTCCCGATCCGACCCGATTTTAAAATCGGACGCCCGGATAACTCACAAGTACCGTAAAAAGACCTACATGACATGATATAAGCAGGTGGTCTCAAATTAATCTACTAAAGAGGCTCAACACTGTTTAGCTGCCAAAAGCAGTTGGAATTGGGCCGAAACAATGTGGTAAGTCTTTAGGTGATGACTATTGTGTCTGTTTGACCTCTCCCAAATGTCTGTATCGGCAATAAAAAGAAAAAGTTTCCAATTTAAATAGCTAGAGAATAAAAACAATTTGCCAGTAATGGGAAAAAACCTACAGCACCTGGTGTTCCCATATGGTCTCCCACCCAAGTACTAACCAGGCCCAACACTGCTTAGCTTCCAAGATCAGACGAGATTGGGCGTATCCAATGTGGTATGGCTGTAGGTGAGATACAGGCACTATTTTGCCCTCTTCTACTTCTATAACCAGGTAAGCTAATAAAAATGTTTCCTAACTGTTTTGGCTTACTGAAAAAAATCATGTGTTGGTAATGTAAAAAGACCTACAGGACATGATATAAGCAGGTGGTCTCAAATTAATCTACTAAAGAGGCTCAACACTGTTTAGCTGCCAAAAGCAGTTGGAATTGGGCCTAAACAGTGTGGTAAGTTTTTAGGTGATGGCTATTGTGTCTGTTTGACCTCTTCCAAATGTCTGTACTGGCAATAAAAAAAAGTTTCCAATTTAAATAGCTAGAGAATAAAAACAATTTGCCTGTAATGGAAAAAATTCTACAGCACCGGGTGTTCCCATGTGGTCTCCCACCCAAGTACTAACCAGGCCCAACACTGCTTAGCTTCCAAGATCAGACGAGATTGGGCGTATCCAATGTGGTATGGCTGTAGGTGAAATACAAGCACTTTTTTGCCCTCTTCTACTTCTATAACCAGGTAAGCTAATAAAAAAGTTTCCTAACAGTTTTGGCTTACTGAAAAAAATCATGTGTTGGTAATGTAAAAAGACCTACAGGACATGATATAAGCAGGTGGTCTCAAATTAATCTACTAAAGAGGCTCAACACTGTTTAGCTGCCAAAAGCAGTTGGAATTGGGCCGAAACAGTGTGGTAAGTTTTTAGGTGATGGCTATTGTGTCTGTTTGACCTCTTCCAAATGTCTGTATCGGCAATAAAAAGAAAAAGTTTCCAATTTAAATAGCTAGAGAATCAAAACAATTTGCCAGTAATGGGAAAAAACCTACAGCACCTGGTGTTCCCATGTGGTCTCCCACCTAAGTACTAACCAGGCCCAACACTGCTTAGCTTCCAAGATCAGACGAGATTGGGCGTATCCAACGTGGTATGGCTGTAGGTGAGATACAGGCACTTTTTTGCCCTCTTCTACTTCTATAACCAGGTAAGTTAATAAAAAAGTTTCCTAACTGTTTTGGCTTACTGAAAAAAATCATGTGTTGGTAATGTAAAAAGACCTACATGACATGATATAAGCAGGTGGTCTCAAATTAATCTACTAAAGAGGCTCAACACTGTTTAGCTGCCAAAAGCAATTGGAATTGGGCCGAAACAGTGTGGTAAGTCTTTAAGTGATGACTATTGTATTTGTTTGACCTCTCCCAAATGTCTGTATCGGCAATAAAAAGAAAAAGTTTCCAATTTAAATAGCTAGAGAATAAAAACAATTTGCCAGTAATGGGAAAAAACCTACAGCACCTGGTGTTCCCATATGGTCTCCCACCCAAGTACTAACCAGGCCCAACACTGCTTAGCTTCCAAGATCAGACGAGATTAGGCATATCCAATGTGGTATGGCTGTAGGTGAGATACAGGCACTTTTTTGCCCTCTTCTACTTCTATAACCAGGTAAGTTAATAAAAAAGTTTCCTAACTGTTTTGGCTTACTGAAAAAAATCATGTGTTGGTAATGTAAAAAGATCTACATGATATGATATAAGCAGGTGGTCTCAAATTAATCTACTAAAGAGGCTCAACACTGTTTAGCTGCCAAAAGCAGTTGGAATTGGGCCGAAACAGTGTGGTAAGTCTTTAGGTGATGACTATTGTGTCTGTTTGACCTCTCCCAAATGTCTGTATTGGCAATAAAAAGAAAAAGTTTCCAATTTAAATAGCTAGAGAATAAAAACAATTTGCCAGTAATGGGAAAAAACCTACAGCACCTGGTGTTCCCATGTGGTCTCCCACCCAAGTACTAACCAGGCCCAACACTGCTTAGCTTCCAAGATCAGACGAGATTGGGCATATCCAATGTGGTATGGCTGTAGGTGAGATACAGACACTTTTTTGCCCTCTTCTACTTCTATAACCAGGTAAGCTAATAAAAAAGTTTCCTAACTGTTTTGGCTTACTGAAAAAAATCATGTGTTGGTAATGTAAAAAGATCTACAGGACATGATATAAGCAGGTGGTCTCAAATTAAACTACTAAAGAGGCTCAACACTGTTTAGCTGCCAAAAGCAGTTGGAATTGGGCCTAAACAATGTGTGGTAAGTTTTTAGGTGATGGCTATTGTGTCTGTTTGACCTCTTCCAAATGTCTGTACTGGCAATAAAAATAAAAAGTTTCCAATTTAAATATCAAGAGAATAAAAACAATTTGCCAGTAATGGGAAAAAACCTACAGCACCTGGTGTTCCCATGTGGTCTCCCACCCAAGTACTAACCAGGCCCAACACTGCTTAGCTTCCAAGATCAGGTGTATCCAATGTGGTATGGCTGTAGGTGAGATACAGGCACTTTTTTGCCCTCTTCTACTTCTATAACCAAGTAAGCTAATAACAAAGTTTCCTAACTGTATTGGCTTACTGAAAAAAAATCATGTGTTGGTAATGTAAAAAGACCTACATGACATAATATTAGCAGGTGGTCTCAAATTAAACTACTAAAGAGGCTCAACACTGTTTAGCTGCCAAAAGCAGTTGGATTTTGGCCGAAACAGTGTGGTAAGTCTTTAGGTGATGGCTATTGTGTCTGTTTGACCTCTCCCAAATGTCTGTTTTGGCAATAAAAAAATAAGTTTCTAATTCAAAAAGCTAGAGAATAAAAACAATTTGCCAGTAATGGGAAAAAACCTACAGCACCTGGTGTTCCCATGTGGTCTCCCACCCAAGTACTAACCAGGCCCAACACTGCTTAGCTTCCAAGATCAGATGAGATTGGGCGTATCCAATGTGGTATGGCTGTAGGTGAGATACAGACACTTTTTTGCCCTCTTCTACTTCTATAACCAGGTAAGCTAATAAAAAAGTTTCCTAACTGTTTTGGCTTACTGAAAAAAATCATGTGTTGGTAATGTAAAAAGATCTACAGGACATGATATAAGCAGGTGGTCTCAAATTAAACTACTAAAGAGGCTCAACACTGTTTAGCTGCCAAAAGCAGTTGGAATTGGGCCTAAACAATGTGTGGTAAGTTTTTAGGTGATGGCTATTGTGTCTGTTTGACCTCTTCCAAATGTCTGTACTGGCAATAAAAATAAAAAGTTTCCAATTTAAATATCAAGAGAATAAAAACAATTTGCCAGTAATGGGAAAAAACCTACAGCACCTGGTGTTCCCATGTGGTCTCCCACCCAAGTACTAACCAGGCCCAACACTGCTTAGCTTCCAAGATCAGACGAGATTGGGCGTATCCAATGTGGTATGGCTGTAGGTGAGATACCGGCACTTTTTTGCCCTCTTCTACTTTTATAACCAGGTAAGCTAATAAAAAAGTTTCCTAACTGTATTGGCTTACTGAAAAAAATCATGTGTTGGTAATGTAAAAAGACCTACAGGACATGATATAAGCAGGTGGTCTCAAATAAAACCACTAAAGAGGCTCAACAATGTTTAGCTGCCAAAATCAGTTGGAATTGGGCCTAAACAGTGTGGTAAGTTTTTAGGTGATGGCTATTGTGACTGTTTGACCTCTCCTAAATGTCTGTATTGGCAATAAAAAGAAAAAGTTTCCAATTTAAATAGCTAGAGAATAAAAACAACTTGCCACTAATGGGAAAAAACATACAGCACCTGGTATTCCCATGTGGTCACCCACCCAAGTACTAACCAGGCCCATCACTGCTTAGCTTCCAAGATCAGATGATATTGGGCGTATCCAATGTTGTATGGCTGTAGGTGAGATATAGGCACTTTTTTGCCCTCTTCTACTTCCATAACCAGGTAAGCTAATAAAAAAGTTTCCTAACTGTTTTGGCTTACAGAAAAAAATCATGTGTTGGTAATGTAAAAAGACCAACAGGACATGATATTAGCAGGTGGTCTCAAATTAATCTTCTAAAGAGGCTCAACACTGTTTAGCTGCCAAAAGCAGTTGGAATTGGGCCTAACCAGTTTAGTAAGTTTTTAGGTGATGGCTATTGTGTCTGTTTGACCTCTTCCAAATGTCTGTACTAGCAATAAAAAAAGTTTCCAATTTAAATAGCTAGAGAATAAAAACAATTTGCCAGTAATGGGAAAAACCTACAGCACCTGGTGTTCCCATGTGGTCTCCCACCTAAGTACTAAACAGGCCCAACACTGCTTAGCTTCCAAGATCAGATGAGATTGGGCCTACCCAATGTGGTATAGGTGTAGGTGAGATACAGCCATTTTTTTTGCCCTCTTCTACTTCTATCTACAGGTAAGCTAATAAAAAAGTTTCCTAATTGTATTGGCTTACTGAAAAAAATCATGTGTTGGTAATGTAAAAAGACCTACAGGACATGATATTAGCAGGTGGTCTCAAATGAAACTACTAAAGAGGCTAAACACTGTTTAGCTGCCAAAAGCAGTTGGAATTGGGCCTAAACAGTGTGGTAATTTTTTAGGTGATGGCTATTGTGTCTGTTTGACCTCTTCCAAATGTCTGTACTGGCAATAAAGAGAAAAAAGTTTCCAATTTAAAAAGCTAGAGAATAAAAACAATTTGTCAGTAATGGGAAAAACCTACAGCACCTGGTGTTCCCATGTGGTCTCCCACCCAAGTACCAACCAGGCCCAACACTGCTTACCTTCCAAGATCAGACGAGATTGCGCGTATCCAATGTGGTATGGCTGTAGGTGAAAGACAGGCACTATTTTGCCCTCTTCTACTTCTATAACCAGGTAAGCTAATAAAAATGTTTCCTAACTGTTTTAGCTTACTAAAAAAAATCATGTGTTGGTAATGTAAAAAGACCTACAGGACATGATATAAGCAGGTGGTCTCAAATAATCTACTAAAGAGGCTCAACACTGTTTAGCTGCCAAAAGCAGTTGGAATTGGGCCGAAACAGTGTGGTAAGTTTTTAGGTGATGGCTATTGTGTCTGTTTGACCTCTTCCAAATGTCTGTATCGGCAATAAAAAGAAAAAGTTTCCAATTTAAATAGCTAGAGAATCAAAACAATTTGCCAGTAATGGGAAAAAACCTACAGCACCTGGTGTTCCCATGTGGTCTCCCACCTAAGTACTAACCAGGCCCAACACTGCTTCGCTTCCAAGATCAGACGAGATTGGGCGTATCCAATGTGGTATGGCTGTAGGTGAGATACAGACACTTTTTTGCCCTCTTCTACTTCTATAACCAGGCAAGTTAATAAAAAAGTTTCCTAACTGTATTGGCTTACTGAAAAAAATCATGTGTTGGTAATGTAAAAAGACCTACAGGACATGATATAAGCAGGTGGTCTCAAATGAATCTACTAAAGAGGCTCAATACTGTTTAGCTGCCAAAAGCAGTTGGAATTGGGCCGAAACAGTGTGGTAAGTCTTTAGCTGATGACTATTGTGTCTGTTTGACCTCTCCCAAATGTCTGTATCGGCAATAAAAAGAAAAAGTTTCCAATTTAAATAGCTAGAGAATAAAAACAATTTGCCAGTAATGGGAAAAAACCTACAGCACCTGGTGTTCCCATATGGTCTCCCACCCAAGTACTAACCAGGCCCAACACTGCTTAGCTTCCAAGATCAGACGAGATTAGGCATATCCAATGTGGTATGGCTGTAGGTGAGATACAGGCACTTTATTGCCCTCTTCTACTTCTATAACCAGGTAAGTTAATAAAAAAGTTTCCTAACTGTTTTGGCTTACTGAAAAAAATCATGTGTTGGTAATGTAAAAAGGGTACTTGTGAGTTATCCGGGCTCCCGATTTTTTGATTGTATGCCTTAAGTTAAGGCATACAATCCGATGCGATGCGATACGATATCGCATCGCATCGCATCGCATCGCATCCGACCATCGGATGCGATGACCCGATTTTTCCATAGGAATCAATGTTAAAATGATTCCTATGGAAAAAGGGGTCCTTTTCATACCCCTACTATCCAAGTGGGCATGGAGTTGGATATAAACCTGTGGCGAGCGTAGCGAGCCACCGAGCCCGAAGCGTGGCGAGCGAAGCGAGCCCCGCGAGGGGACGGTATTCCGTGTCCCCTCGCGGGGCTCGCTACGCTCGCCACGCTTCGGGCTCGGTGGCTCGCTACGCTCGCCACAGGTTTATATCCAACTCCATGCCCACTTGGATAGTAGGGGTATGAAAAGGACCCCTTTTTCCCATTGAATTCCATGTTAAAATGGACTCAGTCCATTTTAACATTGATTCCTATGGAAAAATCGGGTCATCGCATCGCATCGCATCCGATGGTCGCATGCGATGCGATGCGATGTCCCGATCCGACCCGATTTTAAAATCGGACGCCCGGATAACTCACAAGTACCGTAAAAAGACCTACATGACATGATATAAGCAGGTGGTCTCAAATTAATCTACTAAAGAGGCTCAACACTGTTTAGCTGCCAAAAGCAGTTGGAATTGGGCCGAAACAATGTGGTAAGTCTTTAGGTGATGACTATTGTGTCTGTTTGACCTCTCCCAAATGTCTGTATCGGCAATAAAAAGAAAAAGTTTCCAATTTAAATAGCTAGAGAATAAAAACAATTTGCCAGTAATGGGAAAAAACCTACAGCACCTGGTGTTCCCATATGGTCTCCCACCCAAGTACTAACCAGGCCCAACACTGCTTAGCTTCCAAGATCAGACGAGATTGGGCGTATCCAATGTGGTATGGCTGTAGGTGAGATACAGGCACTATTTTGCCCTCTTCTACTTCTATAACCAGGTAAGCTAATAAAAATGTTTCCTAACTGTTTTGGCTTACTGAAAAAAATCATGTGTTGGTAATGTAAAAAGACCTACAGGACATGATATAAGCAGGTGGTCTCAAATTAATCTACTAAAGAGGCTCAACACTGTTTAGCTGCCAAAAGCAGTTGGAATTGGGCCTAAACAGTGTGGTAAGTTTTTAGGTGATGGCTATTGTGTCTGTTTGACCTCTTCCAAATGTCTGTACTGGCAATAAAAAAAAGTTTCCAATTTAAATAGCTAGAGAATAAAAACAATTTGCCTGTAATGGAAAAAATTCTACAGCACCGGGTGTTCCCATGTGGTCTCCCACCCAAGTACTAACCAGGCCCAACACTGCTTAGCTTCCAAGATCAGACGAGATTGGGCGTATCCAATGTGGTATGGCTGTAGGTGAAATACAAGCACTTTTTTGCCCTCTTCTACTTCTATAACCAGGTAAGCTAATAAAAAAGTTTCCTAACAGTTTTGGCTTACTGAAAAAAATCATGTGTTGGTAATGTAAAAAGACCTACAGGACATGATATAAGCAGGTGGTCTCAAATTAATCTACTAAAGAGGCTCAACACTGTTTAGCTGCCAAAAGCAGTTGGAATTGGGCCGAAACAGTGTGGTAAGTTTTTAGGTGATGGCTATTGTGTCTGTTTGACCTCTTCCAAATGTCTGTATCGGCAATAAAAAGAAAAAGTTTCCAATTTAAATAGCTAGAGAATCAAAACAATTTGCCAGTAATGGGAAAAAACCTACAGCACCTGGTGTTCCCATGTGGTCTCCCACCTAAGTACTAACCAGGCCCAACACTGCTTAGCTTCCAAGATCAGACGAGATTGGGCGTATCCAACGTGGTATGGCTGTAGGTGAGATACAGGCACTTTTTTGCCCTCTTCTACTTCTATAACCAGGTAAGTTAATAAAAAAGTTTCCTAACTGTTTTGGCTTACTGAAAAAAATCATGTGTTGGTAATGTAAAAAGACCTACATGACATGATATAAGCAGGTGGTCTCAAATTAATCTACTAAAGAGGCTCAACACTGTTTAGCTGCCAAAAGCAGTTGGAATTGGGCCGAAACAGTGTGGTAAGTCTTTAAGTGATGACTATTGTATTTGTTTGACCTCTCCCAAATGTCTGTATCGGCAATAAAAAGAAAAAGTTTCCAATTTAAATAGCTAGAGAATAAAAACAATTTGCCAGTAATGGGAAAAAACCTACAGCACCTGGTGTTCCCATATGGTCTCCCACCCAAGTACTAACCAGGCCCAACACTGCTTAGCTTCCAAGATCAGACGAGATTAGGCATATCCAATGTGGTATGGCTGTAGGTGAGATACAGGCACTTTTTTGCCCTCTTCTACTTCTATAACCAGGTAAGTTAATAAAAAAGTTTCCTAACTGTTTTGGCTTACTGAAAAAAATCATGTGTTGGTAATGTAAAAAGATCTACATGACATGATATAAGCAGGTGGTCTCAAATTAATCTACTAAAGAGGCTCAACACTGTTTAGCTGCCAAAAGCAGTTGGAATTGGGCCGAAACAGTGTGGTAAGTCTTTAGGTGATGACTATTGTGTCTGTTTGACCTCTCCCAAATGTCTGTATTGGCAATAAAAAGAAAAAGTTTCCAATTTAAATAGCTAGAGAATAAAAACAATTTGCCAGTAATGGGAAAAAACCTACAGCACCTGGTGTTCCCATATGGTTTCCCACCCAAATACTAACCAGGCCCAACACTGCTTAGCTTCCAAGATCAGACGAGATTGGGCGCATCCAATGTGGTATGGCTGTAGGTGAAATACAAGCACTTTTTTGCCCTCTTCTACTTCTATAACCAGGTAAGCTAATAAAAAAGTTTCCTAACTGTTTTGGCTTACTGAAAAAAATCATGTGTTGGTAATGTAAAAAGACCTACATGACATGATATAAGCAGGTGGTCTCAAATTAATCTACTAAAGAGGCTCAACACTGTTTAGCTGCCAAAAGCAGTTGGAATTGGGCCGAAACAGTGTGGTAAGTCTTTAAGTGATGACTATTGTATTTGTTTGACCTCTCTCAAATGTCTGTATCGGCAATAAAAAGAAAAAGTTTCCAATTTAAATAGCTAGAGAATAAAAACAATTTGCCAGTAATGGGAAAAAACCTACAGCACCTGGTGTTCCCATATGGTCTCCCACCCAAGTACTAACCAGGCCCAACACTGCTTAGCTTCCAAGATCAGACGAGATTAGGCATATCCAATGTGGTATGGCTGTAGGTGAAATACAGGCACTTTTTTGCCCTCTTCTACTTCTATAACCAGGTAAGTTAATAAAAAAGTTTCCTAACTGTTTTGGCTTACTGAAAAAAATCATGTGTTGGTAATGTAAAAAGAACTACAGGACATGATATAAGCAGGTGGTCTCAAATTAATCTACTAAAGAGGCTCAACACTGTTTAGCTGCCAAAAGCAGTTGGAATTGGGCCTAAACAGTGTGGTAAGTTTTTAGGTGATGGCTATTGTGTCTGTTTGACCTCTTCCAAATGTCTGTACTGGCAATAAAAAAAAGTTTCCAATTTAAATAGCTAGAGAATAAAAACAATTTGCCAGTAATGGAAAAAATCCTACAGTACCGGGTGTTCCCATGTGGTCTCCCACCCAAGAACTAACCAGGCCCAACACTGCTTAGCTTCCAAGATCAGACGAGATTGGGCGCATCCAATGTGGTATGGCTGTAGGTGAAATACAAGCACTTTTTTGCCCTCTTCTACTTCTATAACCAGGTAAGCTAATAAAAAAGTTTCCTAACTGTTTTGGCTTACTGAAAAAAATCATGTGTTGGTAATGTAAAAAGACCTACATGACATGATATAAGCAGGTGGTCTCAAATTAATCTACTAAAGAGGCTCAACACTGTTTAGCTGCCAAAAGCAGTTGGAATTGGGCCGAAACAGTGTGGTAAGTTTTTAGGTGATGGCTATTGTGTCTGTTTGACCTCTTCCAAATGTCTGTATCGGCAATAAAAAGAAAAAGTTTCCAATTTAAATAGCTAGAGAATCAAAACAATTTGCCAGTAATGGAAAAAATCCTACAGTACCGGGTGTTCCCATGTGGTCTCCCACCCAAGAACTAACCAGGCCCAACACTGCTTAGCTTCCAAGATCAGACGAGATTGGGCGTATCCAATGTGGTATGGCTGTAGGTGAGATACAAACACTTTTTTGCCCTCTTCTACTTCTATAACCAGGCAAGTTAATAAAAAAGTTTCCTAACTGTATTGGCTTACTGAAAAAAAATCATGTGTTGGTAATGTAAAAAGACCTACAGGACATGATATAAGCAGGTGGTCTCAAATTAATCTACTAAAGAGGCTCAACACTGTTTAGCTGCCAAAAGCAGTTGGAATTGGGCCGAAACAGTGTGGTAAGTCTTTAGGTGATGACTATTGTGTCTGTTTGACCTCTCCCAAATGTCTGTATCGGCAATAAAAAGAAAAAGTTTCCAATTTAAATAGCTAGAGAATAAAAACAATTTGCCAGTAATGGGAAAAAACCTACAGCACCTGGTGTTCCCATATGGTCTCCCACCCAAGTACTAACCAGGCCCAACACTGCTTAGCTTCCAAGATCAGACGAGATTAGGCATATCCAATGTGGTATGGCTGTAGGTGAGATATAGGCACTTTATTGCCCTCTTCTACTTCTATAACCAGGTAAGTTAATAAAAAAGTTTCCTAACTGTTTTGGCTTACTGAAAAAAATCATGTGTTGGTAATGTAAAAAGACCTACATGACATGATATAAGCAGGTGGTCTCAAATTAATCTACTAAAGAGGCTCAACACTGTTTAGCTGCCAAAAGCAGTTGGAATTGGGCCGAAACAATGTGGTAAGTCTTTAGGTGATGACTATTGTGTCTGTTTGACCTCTCCCAAATGTCTGTATCGGCAATAAAAAGAAAAAGTTTCCAATTTAAATAGCTAGAGAATAAAAACAATTTGCCAGTAATGGGAAAAAACCTACAGCACCTGGTGTTCCCATATGGTCTCCCACCCAAGTACTAACCAGGCCCAACACTGCTTAGCTTCCAAGATCAGACGAGATTGGGCATATCCAATGTGGTATGGCTGTAGGTGAGATACAGGCACTATTTTGCCCTCTTCTACTTTTATAACCAGGTAAGCTAATAAAAATGTTTCCTAACTGTTTTGGCTTACTGAAAAAAATCATGTGTTGGTAATGTAAAAAGACCTACAGGATATGATATAAGCAGGTGGTCTCAAATTAATCTACTAAAGAGGCTCAACACTGTTTAGCTGCCAAAAGCAGTTGGAATTGGGCCTAAACAGTGTGGTAAGTTTTTAGGTGATGGCTATTGTGTCTGTTTGACCTCTTCCAAATGTCTGTACTGGCAATAAAAAAAAGTTTCCAATTTAAATATCTAGAGAATAAAAACAATTTGCCTGTAATGGAAAAAATTCTACAGCACCGGGTGTTCCCATGTGGTCTCCCACCCAAGTACTAACCAGGCCCAACACTGCTTAGCTTCCAAAATCAGACGAGATTGGGCGTATCCAATGTGGTATGGCTGCAGGTGAAATAAAAGCACTTTTTTGCCCTCTTCTACTTCTATAACCAGGTAAGCTAATAAAAAAGTTTCCTAACAGTTTTGGCTTACTGAAAAAAATCATGTGTTGGTAATGTAAAAAGACCTACAGGACATGATATAAGCAGGTGGTCTCAAATTAATCTACTAAAGAGGCTCAACACTGTTTAGCTGCCAAAAGCAGTTGGAATTGGGCCGAAACAGTGTGGTAAGCTTTTAGGTGATGGCTATTGTGTCTGTTTGACCTCTTCCAAATGTCTGTATCGGCAATAAAAAGAAAAAGTTTCCAATTTAAATAGCTAGAGAATAAAAACAATTTGCCAGTAATGGGAAAAAACCTACAGCACCTGGTGTTCCCATGTGGTCTCCCACCTAAGTACTAACCAGGCCCAACACTGCTTAGCTTCCAAGATCAGACGAGATTGGGCGTATCCAATGTGGTATGGCTGTAGGTGAAATACAAGCACTTTTTTGCCCTCTTCTACTTCTATAACCAGGTAAGCTAATAAAAAAGTTTCCTAACAGTTTTGGCTTACTGAAAAAAATCATGTGTTGGTAATGTAAAAAGACCTACAGGACATGATATAAGCAGGTGGTCTCAAATTAATCTACTAAAGAGGCTCAACACTGTTTAGCTGCCAAAAGCAGTTGGAATTGGGCCGAAACAGTGTGGTAAGTCTTTAGGTGATGACTATTGTGTCTGCTTGACCTCTCCCAAATGTCTGTATCGGCAATAAAAAGAAAAAGTTTCCAATTTAAATAGCTAGAGAATAAAAACAATTTGCCAGTAATGGGAAAAAACCTACAGCACCTGGTGTTCCCATATGGTCTCCCACCCAAGTACTAACCAGCCCCAAAACTGCTTAGCTTCCAAGATCAGACGAGATTGGGCGTATCCAATGTGGTATGGCTGTAGGTGAGATACAGGCACTATTTTGCCCTCTTCTACTTCTATTACCAGGTAAGCTAATAAAAATGTTTCCTAACTGTTTTGGCTTACTGAAAAAAATCATGTGTTGGTAATGTAAAAAGAACTACAGGACATGATATAAGCAGGTGGTCTCAAATTAATCTACTAAAGAGGCTCAACACTGTTTAGCTGCCAAAAGCAGTTGGAATTGGGCCTAAACAGTGTGGTAAGTTTTTAGGTGATGGCTATTGTGTCTGTTTGACCTCTTCCAAATGTCTGTACTGGCAATAAAAAAAAGTTTCCAATTTAAATAGCTAGAGAATAAAAACAATTTGCCAGTAATGGAAAAAATCCTACAGTACCGGGTGTTCCCATGTGGTCTCCCACCCAAGAACTAACCAGGCCCAACACTGCTTAGCTTCCAAGATCAGACGAGATTGGGCGCATCCAATGTGGTATGGCTGTAGGTGAAATACAAGCACTTTTTTGCCCTCTTCTACTTCTATAACCAGGTAAGCTAATAAAAAAGTTTCCTAACTGTTTTGGCTTACTGAAAAAAATCATGTGTTGGTAATGTAAAAAGACCTACATGACATGATATAAGCAGGTGGTCTCAAATTAATCTACTAAAGAGGCTCAACACTGTTTAGCTGCCAAAAGCAGTTGGAATTGGGCCGAAACAGTGTGGTAAGTCTTTAGGTGATGACTATTGTGTCTGTTTGACCTCTCCCAAATGTCTGTATCGGCAATAAAAAGAAAAAGTTTCCAATTTAAATAGCTAGAGAATAAAAACAATTTGCCAGTAATGGGAAAAAACCTACAGCACCTGGTGTTCCCATATGGTCTCCCACCCAAGTACTAACCAGGCCCAACACTGCTTAGCTTCCAAGATCAGACGAGATTGGGCGTATCCAATGTGGTATGGCTGTAGGTGAGATACAGGCACTATTTTGCCCTCTTCTACTTCTATAACCAGGTAAGCTAATAAAAATGTTTTCTAACTGTTTTGGCTTACTGAAAAAAATCATGTGTTGGTAATGTAAAAAGAACTACAGGACATGATATAAGCAGGTGGTCTCAAATTAATCTACTAAAGAGGCTCAACACTGTTTAGCTGCCAAAAGCAGTTGGAATTGGGCCTAAACAGTGTGGTAAGTTTTTAGGTGATGGCTATTGTGTCTGTTTGACCTCTTCCAAATGTCTGTACTGGCAATAAAAAAAAGTTTCCAATTTAAATAGCTAGAGAATAAAAACAATTTGCCAGTAATGGAAAAAATCCTACAGTACCGGGTGTTCCCATGTGGTCTCCCACCCAAGTACTAACCAGGCCCAACACTGCTTAGCTTCCAAGATCAGACGAGATTGGGCGTATCCAATGTGGTATGGCTGTAGGTGTAATACAAGCACTTTTTTGCCCTCTTCTACTTCTATAACCAGGTAAGCTAATAAAAAAGTTTCCTAACAGTTTTGGCTTACTGAAAAAAATCATGTGTTGGTAATGTAAAAAGACCTACAGGACATGATATAAGCAGGTGGTCTCAAATTAATCTACTAAAGAGGCTCAACACTGTTTAGCTGCCAAAAGCAGTTGGAATTGGGCCGAAACAGTGTGGTAAGTTTTTAGGTGATGGCTATTGTGTCTGTTTGACCTCTCCCAAATGTCTGTATCGGCAATAAAAAGAAAAAGTTTCCAATTTAAATAGCTAGAGAATCAAAACAATTTGCCAGTAATGGGAAAAAACCTACAGCACCTGGTGTTCCCATGTGGTCTCCCACCTAAGTACTAACCAGGCCCAACACTGCTTAGCTTCCAAGATCAGACAAGATTGGGCGTATCCAATGTGATATGGCTGTAGGTGAGATACAGGCACTTTTTTGCCCTCTTCTTCTTCTATAACCAGGTAAGTTAATAAAAAAGTTTCCTAACTGTTTTGGCTTACTGAAAAAAATCATGTGTTGGTAATGTAAAAAGACCTACATGACATGATATAAGCAGGTGGTCTCAAATTAATCTACTAAATAGGCTCAACACTGTTTAGCTGCCAAAAGCAGTTGGAATTGGGCCGAAGCAGTGTGGTAAGTCTTTAGGTGATGACTATTGTGTCTGTTTGACCTCTCCCAAATGTCTGTATCGGCAATAAAAAGAAAAAGTTTCCAATTTAAATAGCTAGAGAATAAAAACAATTTGCCAGTAATGGGAAAAAACCTACAGCACCTGGTGTTCCCATATGGTCTCCCACCCAAGTACTAACCAGGCCCAAGACTGCTTAGCTTCCAAGATCAGACGAGATTGGGCGTATCCAATGTGGTAAGACTGTAGGTGAGATACAGGCACTATTTTGCCCTCTTCTACTTCTATAACCAGGTAAGCTAATAAAAATGTTTCCTAACTGTTTTGGCTTACTGAAAAAAATCATGTGTTGGTAATGTAAAAAGACCTACAGGACATGATATAAGCAGGTGGTCTCAAATTAATCTACTAAAGAGGCTCAACACTGTTTAGCTGCCAAAAGCAGTTGGAATTGGGCCTAAACAGTGTGGTAAGTTTTTAGGTGATGGCTATTGTGTCTGTTTGACATCTTCCAAATGTCTGTACTGGCAATAAAAAGAAAAAGTTTCCAATTTAAATAGCTAGAGAATCAAAACAATTTGCCAGTAATGGGAAAAAACCTACAGCACCTGGTGTTCCCATGTGGTCTCCCACCTAAGCACTAACCAGGCACAACACCGCTTAGCTTCCAAGATCAGACGAGATTGGGCGTATCCAATGTGGTATGGCTGTAGGTGAGATACAGGCACTTTTTTGCCCTCTTCTACTTCTATAACCAGGTAAGTTAATAAAAAAGTTTCCTAACTGTATTGGCTTACTGAAAAAAATCATGTGTTGGTAATGTAAAAAGACCTACAGGACATGATATAAGCAGGTGGTCTCAAATTAATCTACTAAAGAGGCTCAACACTGTTTAGCTGCCAAAAGCAGTTGGAATTGGGCCGAAACAGTGTGGTAAGTCTTTAGGTGATGGCTATTGTGTCTGTTTGACCTCTCCCAAATGTCTGTATCGGCAATAAAAAGAAAAAGTTTCCAATTTAAATAGCTAGAGAATCAAAACAATTTGCCAGTAATGGGAAAATACCTACAGCACCTGGTGTTCCCATGTGGTCTCCCATCTAAGTACTAAACAGGCCCAACACTGCTTAGCTTCCAAGATCAGACGAGATTGGGCGTATCCAATGTGGTATGGCTGTAGGTGAGATACAGGCACTTTTTTGCCCTCTTCTACTTCTATAACCAGGTAAGTTAATAAAAAAGTTTCCTAACTGTTTTGGCTTACTGAAAAAAATCATGTGTTGGTAATGTAAAAAGACCTACATGACATGATATAAGCAGGTGGTCTCAAATTAATCTACTAAAGAGGCTCAACACTGTTTAGCTGCCAAAAGCAGTTGGAATTGGGCCGAAACAGTGTGGTAAGTCTTTAGGTGATGACTATTGTGTCTGTTTGACCTCTCCCAAATGTCTGTATCGGCAATAAAAAGAAAAAGTTTCCAATTTAAATAGCTAGAGAATAAAAACAATTTGCCAGTAATGGGAAAAAACCTACAGCACCTGGTGTTCCCATATGGTCTCCCACCCAAGTACTAAACAGGCCCAACACTGCTTAGCTTCCAAGATCAGACGAGATTGGGCGTATCCAATGTGGTATGGCTGTAGGTGAGATACAGGCACTATTTTGCCCTCTTCTACTTCTATAACCAGGTAAGCTAATAAAAATGTTTCCTAACTGTTTTGGCTTACTGAAAAAAATCATGTGTTGGTAATGTAAAAAGACCTACAGGACATGATATAAGCAGGTGGTCTCAAATTAATCTACTAAAGAGGCTCAACACTGTTTAGCTGCCAAAAGCAGTTGGAATTGGGCCGAAACAGTGTGGTAAGTTTTTAGGTGATTGCTATTGTGTCTGTTTGACCTCTTCCAAATGTCTGTATCGGCAATAAAAAGAATAAGTTTCCAATTTAAATAGCTAGAGAATCAAAACAATTTGCCAGTAATGGGAAAAAACCTACAGCACCTGGGTGTTCCCATGTGGTCTCCCACCTAAGTACTAACCAGGCCCAACACTGCTTAGCTTCCAAGATCAGACGAGATTGGGCCTATCCAATGTGGTATGGCTGTAGGTGAGATACAGGCACTTTTTTGCCCTCTTCTACTTCTATAACCAGGTAAGTTAATAAAAAAGTTTCCTAACTGTATTGGCTTACTGAAAAAAATCATGTGTTGGTAATGTAAAAAGACCCACATGACATGATATAAGCAGGTGGTCTCAAATTAATCTACTAAAGAGGCTCAACACTGTTTAGCTGCCAAAAGCAGTTGGAATTGGGCCGAAACAGTGTGGTAAGTTTTTAGGTGATGGCTATTGTGTCTGTTTGACCTCTTCCAAATGTCTGTACTGGCAATAAAAAAAAGTTTCCAATTTAAATAGCTAGAGAATAAAAACAATTTGCCAGTAATGGAAAAAATCCTACAGCACCGGGTGTTCCCATGTGGTCTCCCACCAAAGTACTAACCAGGCCCAACACTGCTTAGCTTCCAAGATCAGACGAGATTGGGCGTATCCAATGTGGTATGGCTGTAGGTGAAATACAAGCACTTTTTTGCCCTCTTCTACTTCTATAACCAGGTAAGCTAATAAAAAAGTTTCCTAACAGTTTTGGCTTACTGAAAAAAATCATGTGTTGGTAATGTAAAAAGACCTACAGGACATGATATAAGCAGGTGGTCTCAAATTAATCTACTAAAGAGGCTCAACACTGTTTAGCTGCCAAAAGCAGTTGGAATTGGGCCGAAACAGTGTGGTAAGTTTTTAGGTGATGGCTATTGTGTCTTTTTGACCTCTCCCAAATGTCTGTATCGGCAATAAAAAGAAAAAGTTTCCAATTTAAATAGCTAGAGAATCAAAACAATTTGCCAGTAATGGGAAAAAAACCTACAGCACCTGGTGTTCCCATGTGGTCTCCCACCTAAGTACTAACCAGGCCCAACACTGCTCAGCTTCCAAGATCAGACGAGATTGGGCGTATCCAATGTGGTATGGCTGTAGGTGAGATACAGGCACTTTTTTGCCCTCTTCTTCTTCTATAACCAGGTAAGTTAATAAAAAAGTTTCCTAACTGTTTTGGCTTACTGAAAAAAATCATGTGTTGGTAATGTAAAAATACCTACATGACATGATATAAGCAGGTGGTCTCAAATTAATCTACTAAATAGGCTCAACACTGTTTAGCTGCCAAAAGCAGTTGGAATTGGGCCGAAACAGTGTGGTAAGTCTTTAGGTGATGACTATTGTGTCTGTTTGACCTCTCCCAAATGTCTGTATCGGCAATAAAAAGAAAAAGTTTCCAATTTAAATAGCTAGAGAATAAAAACAATTTGCCAGTAATGGGAAAAAACCTACAGCACCTGGTGTTCCCATATGGTCTCCCACCCAAGTACTAACCAGGCCCAACACTGCTTAGCTTCCAAGATCAGACGAGATTGGGCGTATCCAATGTGGTATGGCTGTAGGTGAGATACAGGCACTATTTTGCCCTCTTCTACTTCTATAACCAGGTAAGCTAATAAAAATGTTTCCTAACTGTTTTGGCTTACTGAAAAAAATCATGTGTTGGTAATGTAAAAAGACCTACAGGACATGATATAAGCAGGTGGTCTCAAATTAATCTACTAAAGAGGCTCAACACTGTTTAGCTGCCAAAAGCAGTTGGAATTGGGCCTAAAGAGTGTGGTAAGTTTTTAGGTGATGGCTATTGTGTCTGTTTGACCTCTTCCAAATGTCTGTACTGGCAATAAAAAAAAGTTTCCAATTTAAATAGCTAGAGAATAAAAACAATTTGCCAGTAATGGAAAAAATCCTACAGCACCGGGTGTTCCCATGTGGTCTCCCACCCAAGTACTAACCAGGCCCAACACTGCTTAGCTTCCAAGATCAGACGAGATTGGGCGTATCCAATGTGGTATGGCTGTAGGTGAAATACAAGCACTTTTTTGCCCTCTTCTACTTCTATAACCAGGTAAGCTAATAAAAAAGTTTCCTAACAGTTTTGGCTTACTGAAAAAAATCATGTGTTGGTAATGTAAAAAGACCTACAGGACATGATATAAGCAGGTGGTCTCAAATTAATCTACTAAAGAGGCTCAACACTGTTTAGCTGCCAAAAGCAGTTGGAATTGGGCCGAAACAGTGTGGTAAGTTTTTAGGTGATGGCTATTGTGTCTGTTTGACCTCTCCCAAATGTCTGTATCGGCAATAAAAAGAAAAAGTTTCCAATTTAAATAGCTAGAGAATCAAAACAATTTGCCAGTAATGGGAAAAAACCTACAGCACCTGGTGTTCCCATGTGGTCTCCCACCTAAGTACTAACCAGGCCCAACACTGCTCAGCTTCCAAGATCAGACGAGATTGGGCGTATCCAATGTGGTATGGCTGTAGGTGAGATACAGGCACTTTTTTGCCCTCTTCTTCTTCTATAACCAGGTAAGTTAATAAAAAAGTTTCCTAACTGTTTTGGCTTACTGAAAAAAATCATGTGTTGGTAATGTAAAAAGACCTACATGACATGATATAAGCAGGTGGTCTCAAATTAATCTACTAAATAGGCTCAACACTGTTTAGCTGCCAAAAGCAGTTGGAATTGGGCCGAAACAGTGTGGTAAGTCTTTAGGTGATGACTATTGTGTCTGTTTGACCTCTCCCAAATGTCTGTATCGGCAATAAAAAGAAAAAGTTTCCAATTTAAATAGCTAGAGAATAAAAACAATTTGCCAGTAATGGGAAAAAACCTACAGCACCTGGTGTTCCCATATGGTCTCCCACCCAAGTACTAACCAGGCCCAACACTGCTTAGCTTCCAAGATCAGACGAGATTGGGCGTATCCAATGTGGTATGGCTGTAGGTGAGATACAGGCACTATTTTGCCCTCTTCTACTTCTATAACCAGGTAAGCTAATAAAAATGTTTCCTAACTGTTTTGGCTTACTGAAAAAAATCATGTGTTGGTAATGTAAAAAGACCTACAGGACATGATATAAGCAGGTGGTCTCAAATTAATCTACTAAAGAGGCTCAACACTGTTTAGCTGCCAAAAGCAGTTGGAATTGGGCCTAAAGAGTGTGGTAAGTTTTTAGGTGATGGCTATTGTGTCTGTTTGACCTCTTCCAAATGTCTGTACTGGCAATAAAAAAAAGTTTCCAATTTAAATAGCTAGAGAATAAAAACAATTTGCCAGTAATGGAAAAAATCCTACAGCACCGGGTGTTCCCATGTGGTCTCCCACCCAAGTACTAACCAGGCCCAACACTGCTTAGCTTCCAAGATCAGACGAGATTGGGCGTATCCAATGTGGTATGGCTGTAGGTGAAATACAAGCACTTTTTTGCCCTCTTCTACTTCTATAACCAGGTAAGCTAATAAAAAAGTTTCCTAACAGTTTTGGCTTACTGAAAAAAATCATGTGTTGGTAATGTAAAAAGACCTACAGGACATGATATAAGCAGGTGGTCTCAAATTAATCTACTAAAGAGGCTCAACACTGTTTAGCTGCCAAAAGCAGTTGGAATTGGGCCGAAACAGTGTGGTAAGTTTTTAGGTGATGGCTATTGTGTCTGTTTGACCTCTCCCAAATGTCTGTATCGGCAATAAAAAGAAAAAGTTTCCAATTTAAATAGCTAGAGAATCAAAACAATTTGCCAGTAATGGGAAAAAACCTACAGCACCTGGTGTTCCCATGTGGTCTCCCACCTAAGTACTAACCAGGCCCAACACTGCTCAGCTTCCAAGATCAGACGAGATTGGGCGTATCCAATGTGGTATGGCTGTAGGTGAGATACAGGCACTTTTTTGCCCTCTTCTTCTTCTATAACCAGGTAAGTTAATAAAAAAGTTTCCTAACTGTTTTGGCTTACTGAAAAAAATCATGTGTTGGTAATGTAAAAAGACCTACATGACATGATATAAGCAGGTGGTCTCAAATTAATCTACTAAATAGGCTCAACACTGTTTAGCTGCCAAAAGCAGTTGGAATTGGGCCGAAACAGTGTGGTAAGTCTTTAGGTGATGACTATTGTGTCTGTTTGACCTCTCCCAAATGTCTGTATCGGCAATAAAAAGAAAAAGTTTCCAATTTAAATAGCTAGAGAATAAAAACAATTTGCCAGTAATGGGAAAAAACCTACAGCACCTGGTGTTCCCATATGGTCTCCCACCCAAGTACTAACCAGGCCCAACACTGCTTAGCTTCCAAGATCAGACGAGATTGGGCGTATCCAATGTGGTATGGCTGTAGGTGAGATACAGGCACTATTTTGCCCTCTTCTACTTCTATAACCAGGTAAGCTAATAAAAATGTTTCCTAACTGTTTTGGCTTACTGAAAAAAATCATGTGTTGGTAATGTAAAAAGACCTACAGGACATGATATAAGCAGGTGGTCTCAAATTAATCTACTAAAGAGGCTCAACACTGTTTAGCTGCCAAAAGCAGTTGGAATTGGGCCTAAACAGTGTGGTAAGTTTTTAGGTGATGGCTATTGTGTCTGTTTGACCTCTTCCAAATGTCTGTACTGGCAATAAAAAGAAAAAGTTTCCAATTTAAATAGCTAGAGAATCAAAACAATTTGCCAGTAATGGGAAAAAACCTACAGCACCTGGTGTTCCCATGTGGTCTCCCACCTAAGTACTAACCAGGCCCAACACTGCTTAGCTTCCAAGATCAGACGAGATTGGGCGTAGCCAATGTGGTATGGCTGTAGGTGAGACACAGGCACTTTTTTGCCCTCTTCTACTTCTATAACCAGGTAAGTTAATAAAAAAGTTTCCTAACTGTATTGGCTTACTGAAAAAAATCATGTGTTGGTAATGTAAAAAGACCTACAGGACATGATATAAGCAGGTGGTCTCAAATTAATCTACTAAAGAGGCTCAACACTGTTTAGCTGCCAAAAGCAGTTGGAATTGGGCCGAAACAGTGTGGTAAGTCTTTAGGTGATGGCTATTGTGTCTGTTTGACCTCTCCCAAATGTCTGTATCGGCAATAAAAAGAAAAAGTTTCCAATTTAAATAGCTAGAGAATAAAAATAATTTGCCAGTAATGGGAAAAAACCTACAGCACCTGGTGTTCCCATATGGTCTCCCACCCAAGTACTAACCAGGCCCAACACTGCTTAGCTTCCAAGATCAGACGAGATTAGGCATATCCAATGTGGTATGGCTGTAGTTGAGATTCAGGCACTTTTTTGCCCTCTTCTACTTCTATAACCAGGTAAGTTAATAAAAAAGTTTCCTAACTGTTTTGGCTTACTGAAAAAAATCATGTGTTGGTAATGTAAAAAGACCTACAGGACATGATTTAAGCAGGTGGTCTCAAATTAATCTACTAAAGAGGCTCAACACTGTTTAGCTGACAAAAGCAGTTGGAATTGGGCCGAAACAGTGTGGTAAGTTTTTAGGTGATGGCTATTGTGTCTGTTTGACCTCTTCCAAATGTCTGTATCGGCAATAAAAAGAAAAAGTTTCCAATTTAAATAGCTAGAGAATCAAAACAATTTGCCAGTAATGGGAAAAAACCTACAGCACCTGGTGTTCCCATGTGGTCTCCCACCTAAGTACTAACCAGGCCCAACACTGCTTACCTTCCAAGATCAGACGAGATTGGGCGTATCCAAAGTGGTATGGCTATAGGTGAGATTAAGGCACTTTTTTGCCCTCTTCTACTTCTATAACCAGGTAAGTTAATAAAAAAGTTTCCTAACTGTATTGGCTTACTGAAAAAAATCATGTGTTGGTAATGTAAAAAGACCTACATGACATGATATAAGCAGGTGGTCTCAAATTAATCTACTAAAGAGGCTCAACACTGTTTAGCTGCCAAAAGCAGTTGGAATTGGGCTGAAACAGTGTGGTAAGTCTTTCGGTGATGACTATTGTGTCTGTTTGACCTCTCCCAAATGTCTGTATCGGCAATAAAAAGAAAAAGTTTCCAATTTAAATAGCTAGAGAATAAAAACAATTTGCCAGTAATGGGAAAAAACCTACAGCACCTGGTGTTCCCATATGGTCTCCCACCCAAGTACTAACCAGGCCCAACACTGCTTAGCTTCCAAGATCAGACGAGATTAGGCATATCCAATGTGGTATGGCTGTAAGTGAGATACAGGCACTTTTTTGCCCTCTTCTACTTCTATAACCAGGTAAGTTAATAAAAAAGTTTCCTAACTGTTTTGGCTTACTGAAAAAAATCATGTGTTGGTAATGTAAAAAGACCTACATGACATGATATAAGCAGGTGGTCTCAAATTAATCTACTAAGGAGGCTCAACACTGTTTAGCTGCCAAAAGCAGTTGGAATTGGGCCGAAACAGTGTGGTAAGTCTTTAGGTGATGACTATTGTGTCTGTTTGACCTCTCCCAAATGTCTGTATCGGCAATAAAAAGAAAAAGTTTCCAATTTAAATAGCTAGAGAATAAAAACAATTTGCCAGTAATGGAAAAAATCCTACAGCACCGGGTGTTCCCATGTGGTCTCCCACCCAAGTACTAACCAGGCCCAACACTGCTTAGCTTCCAAGATCAGACGAGATTGGGCGTATCCAATGTGGTATGGCTGTAGGTGAAATACAAGCACTTTTTTGCCCTCTTCTACTTCTATAACCAGGTAAGCTAATAAAAAAGTTTCCTAACAGTTTTGGCTTACTGAAAAAAATCATGTGTTGGTAATGTAAAAAGACCTACAGGACATGATATAAGCAGGTGGTCTCAAATTAATCTACTAAAGAGGCTCAACACTGTTTAGCTGCCAAAAGCAGTTGGAATTGGGCCGAAACAGTGTGGTAAGTTTTTAGAAGATGGCTATTGTGTCTGTTTGACCTCTTCCAAATGTCTGTATCGGCTATAAAAAGAAAAAGTTTCCAATTTAAATAGCTAGAGAATCAAAACAATTTGCCAGTAATGGGAAAAAACCTACAGCACCTGGTGTTCCCATGTGGTCTCCCACCTAAGTACTAACCAGGCCCAACACTGCTTCGCTTCCAAGATCAGACGAGATTGGGCGTATCCAATGTGGTATGGCTGTAGGTGAGATACAGACACTTTTTTGCCCTCTTCTACTTCTATAACCAGGCAAGTTAATAAAAAAGTTTCCTAACTGTATTGGCTTACTGAAAAAAATCATGTGTTGGTAATGTAAAAAGACCTACAGGACATGATATAAGCAGGTGGTCTCAAATGAATCTACTAAAGAGGCTCAATACTGTTTAGCTGCCAAAAGCAGTTGGAATTGGGCCGAAACAGTGTGGTAAGTCTTTAGCTGATGACTATTGTGTCTGTTTGACCTCTCCCAAATGTCTGTATCGGCAATAAAAAGAAAAAGTTTCCAATTTAAATAGCTAGAGAATAAAAACAATTTGCCAGTAATGGGAAAAAACCTACAGCACCTGGTGTTCCCATATGGTCTCCCACCCAAGTACTAACCAGGCCCAACACTGCTTAGCTTCCAAGATCAGACGAGATTAGGCATATCCAATGTGGTATGGCTGTAGGTGAGATACAGGCACTTTATTGCCCTCTTCTACTTCTATAACCAGGTAAGTTAATAAAAAAGCTTCCTAACTGTTTTGGCTTACTGAAAAAAATCATGTGTTGGTAATGTAAAAAGGGTACTTGTGAGTTATCCGGGCTCCCGATTTTTTGATTGTATGCCTTAAGTTAAGGCATACAATCCGATGCGATGCGATACGATATCGCATCGCATCGCATCGCATCCGACCATCGGATGCGATGACCCGATTTTTCCATAGGAATCAATGTTAAAATGATTCCTATGGAAAAAGGGGTCCTTTTCATACCCCTACTATCCAAGTGGGCATGGAGTTGGATATAAACCTGTGGCGAGCGTAGCGAGCCACCGAGCACGAAGCGTGGAGAGCGAAGCGAGCCCCGCGAGGGGACGGTATTCCGTGTCCCCTCGCGGGGCTCGCTACGCTCGCCACGCTTCGGGCTCGGTGGCTCGCTACGCTCGCCACAGGTTTATATCCAACTCCATGCCCACTTGGATAGCAGGGGTATGAAAAGGACCCGTTTTTCCCATTGAATTCCATGTTAAAATGGACTCAGTCCATTTTAACATTGATTCCTATGGAAAAATCGGGTCATCCCATCGCATCGCATCCGATGGTCGCATGCGATGCGATGCGATGTCCCGATCCGACCCGATTTTAAAATCGGACGCCCGGATAACTCACAAGTACCGTAAAAAGACCTACATGACATGATATAAGCAGGTGGTCTCAAATTAATCTACTAAAGAGGCTCAACACTGTTTAGCTGCCAAAAGCAGTTGGAATTGGGCCGAAACAATGTGGTAAGTCTTTAGGTGATGACTATTGTGTCTGTTTGACCTCTCCCAAATGTCTGTATCGGCAATAAAAAGAAAAAGTTTCCAATTTAAATAGCTAGAGAATAAAAACAATTTGCCAGTAATGGGAAAAAACCTACAGCACCTGGTGTTCCCATATGGTCTCCCACCCAAGTACTAACCAGGCCCAACACTGCTTAGCTTCCAAGATCAGACGAGATTGGGCGTATCCAATGTGGTATGGCTGTAGGTGAGATACAGGCACTATTTTGCCCTCTTCTACTTCTATAACCAGGTAAGCTAATAAAAATGTTTCCTAACTGTTTTGGCTTACTGAAAAAAATCATGTGTTGGTAATGTAAAAAGACCTACAGGACATGATATAAGCAGGTGGTCTCAAATTAATCTACTAAAGAGGCTCAACACTGTTTAGCTGCCAAAAGCAGTTGGAATTGGGCCTAAACAGTGTGGTAAGTTTTTAGGTGATGGCTATTGTGTCTGTTTGACCTCTTCCAAATGTCTGTACTGGCAATAAAAAAAAGTTTCCAATTTAAATAGCTAGAGAATAAAAACAATTTGCCTGTAATGGAAAAAATTCTACAGCACCGGGTGTTCCCATGTGGTCTCCCACCCAAGTACTAACCAGGCCCAACACTGCTTAGCTTCCAAGATCAGACGAGATTGGGCGTATCCAATGTGGTATGGCTGTAGGTGAAATACAAGCACTTTTTTGCCCTCTTCTACTTCTATAACCAGGTAAGCTAATAAAAAAGTTTCCTAACAGTTTTGGCTTACTGAAAAAAATCATGTGTTGGTAATGTAAAAAGACCTACAGGACATGATATAAGCAGGTGGTCTCAAATTAATCTACTAAAGAGGCTCAACACTGTTTAGCTGCCAAAAGCAGTTGGAATTGGGCCGAAACAGTGTGGTAAGTTTTTAGGTGATGGCTATTGTGTCTGTTTGACCTCTTCCAAATGTCTGTATCGGCAATAAAAAGAAAAAGTTTCCAATTTAAATAGCTAGAGAATCAAAACAATTTGCCAGTAATGGGAAAAAACCTACAGCACCTGGTGTTCCCATGTGGTCTCCCACCTAAGTACTAACCAGGCCCAACACTGCTTAGCTTCCAAGATCAGACGAGATTGGGCGTATCCAACGTGGTATGGCTGTAGGTGAGATACAGGCACTTTTTTGCCCTCTTCTACTTCTATAACCAGGTAAGTTAATAAAAAAGTTTCCTAACTGTTTTGGCTTACTGAAAAAAATCATGTGTTGGTAATGTAAAAAGACCTACATGACATGATATAAGCAGGTGGTCTCAAATTAATCTACTAAAGAGGCTCAACACTGTTTAGCTGCCAAAAGCAGTTGGAATTGGGCCGAAACAGTGTGGTAAGTCTTTAAGTGATGACTATTGTATTTGTTTGACCTCTCCCAAATGTCTGTATCGGCAATAAAAAGAAAAAGTTTCCAATTTAAATAGCTAGAGAATAAAAACAATTTGCCAGTAATGGGAAAAAACCTACAGCACCTGGTGTTCCCATATGGTCTCCCACCCAAGTACTAACCAGGCCCAACACTGCTTAGCTTCCAAGATCAGACGAGATTAGGCATATCCAATGTGGTATGGCTGTAGGTGAGATACAGGCACTTTTTTGCCCTCTTCTACTTCTATAACCAGGTAAGTTAATAAAAAAGTTTCCTAACTGTTTTGGCTTACTGAAAAAAATCATGTGTTGGTAATGTAAAAAGATCTACATGATATGATATAAGCAGGTGGTCTCAAATTAATCTACTAAAGAGGCTCAACACTGTTTAGCTGCCAAAAGCAGTTGGAATTGGGCCGAAACAGTGTGGTAAGTCTTTAGGTGATGACTATTGTGTCTGTTTGACCTCTCCCAAATGTCTGTATTGGCAATAAAAAGAAAAAGTTTCCAATTTAAATAGCTAGAGAATAAAAACAATTTGCCAGTAATGGGAAAAAACCTACAGCACCTGGTGTTCCCATGTGGTCTCCCACCCAAGTACTAACCAGGCCCAACACTGCTTAGCTTCCAAGATCAGACGAGATTGGGCATATCCAATGTGGTATGGCTGTAGGTGAGATACAGACACTTTTTTGCCCTCTTCTACTTCTATAACCAGGTAAGCTAATAAAAAAGTTTCCTAACTGTTTTGGCTTACTGAAAAAAATCATGTGTTGGTAATGTAAAAAGATCTACAGGACATGATATAAGCAGGTGGTCTCAAATTAAACTACTAAAGAGGCTCAACACTGTTTAGCTGCCAAAAGCAGTTGGAATTGGGCCTAAACAATGTGTGGTAAGTTTTTAGGTGATGGCTATTGTGTCTGTTTGACCTCTTCCAAATGTCTGTACTGGCAATAAAAATAAAAAGTTTCCAATTTAAATATCAAGAGAATAAAAACAATTTGCCAGTAATGGGAAAAAACCTACAGCACCTGGTGTTCCCATGTGGTCTCCCACCCAAGTACTAACCAGGCCCAACACTGCTTAGCTTCCAAGATCAGGTGTATCCAATGTGGTATGGCTGTAGGTGAGATACAGGCACTTTTTTGCCCTCTTCTACTTCTATAACCAAGTAAGCTAATAACAAAGTTTCCTAACTGTATTGGCTTACTGAAAAAAAATCATGTGTTGGTAATGTAAAAAGACCTACATGACATAATATTAGCAGGTGGTCTCAAATTAAACTACTAAAGAGGCTCAACACTGTTTAGCTGCCAAAAGCAGTTGGATTTTGGCCGAAACAGTGTGGTAAGTCTTTAGGTGATGGCTATTGTGTCTGTTTGACCTCTCCCAAATGTCTGTTTTGGCAATAAAAAAATAAGTTTCTAATTCAAAAAGCTAGAGAATAAAAACAATTTGCCAGTAATGGGAAAAAACCTACAGCACCTGGTGTTCCCATGTGGTCTCCCACCCAAGTACTAACCAGGCCCAACACTGCTTAGCTTCCAAGATCAGATGAGATTGGGCGTATCCAATGTGGTATGGCTGTAGGTGAGATACAGACACTTTTTTGCCCTCTTCTACTTCTATAACCAGGTAAGCTAATAAAAAAGTTTCCTAACTGTTTTGGCTTACTGAAAAAAATCATGTGTTGGTAATGTAAAAAGATCTACAGGACATGATATAAGCAGGTGGTCTCAAATTAAACTACTAAAGAGGCTCAACACTGTTTAGCTGCCAAAAGCAGTTGGAATTGGGCCTAAACAATGTGTGGTAAGTTTTTAGGTGATGGCTATTGTGTCTGTTTGACCTCTTCCAAATGTCTGTACTGGCAATAAAAATAAAAAGTTTCCAATTTAAATATCAAGAGAATAAAAACAATTTGCCAGTAATGGGAAAAAACCTACAGCACCTGGTGTTCCCATGTGGTCTCCCACCCAAGTACTAACCAGGCCCAACACTGCTTAGCTTCCAAGATCAGACGAGATTGGGCGTATCCAATGTGGTATGGCTGTAGGTGAGATACCGGCACTTTTTTGCCCTCTTCTACTTTTATAACCAGGTAAGCTAATAAAAAAGTTTCCTAACTGTATTGGCTTACTGAAAAAAATCATGTGTTGGTAATGTAAAAAGACCTACAGGACATGATATAAGCAGGTGGTCTCAAATAAAACCACTAAAGAGGCTCAACAATGTTTAGCTGCCAAAATCAGTTGGAATTGGGCCTAAACAGTGTGGTAAGTTTTTAGGTGATGGCTATTGTGACTGTTTGACCTCTCCTAAATGTCTGTATTGGCAATAAAAAGAAAAAGTTTCCAATTTAAATAGCTAGAGAATAAAAACAACTTGCCACTAATGGGAAAAAACATACAGCACCTGGTATTCCCATGTGGTCACCCACCCAAGTACTAACCAGGCCCATCACTGCTTAGCTTCCAAGATCAGATGATATTGGGCGTATCCAATGTTGTATGGCTGTAGGTGAGATATAGGCACTTTTTTGCCCTCTTCTACTTCCATAACCAGGTAAGCTAATAAAAAAGTTTCCTAACTGTTTTGGCTTACAGAAAAAAATCATGTGTTGGTAATGTAAAAAGACCAACAGGACATGATATTAGCAGGTGGTCTCAAATTAATCTTCTAAAGAGGCTCAACACTGTTTAGCTGCCAAAAGCAGTTGGAATTGGGCCTAACCAGTTTAGTAAGTTTTTAGGTGATGGCTATTGTGTCTGTTTGACCTCTTCCAAATGTCTGTACTAGCAATAAAAAAAGTTTCCAATTTAAATAGCTAGAGAATAAAAACAATTTGCCAGTAATGGGAAAAACCTACAGCACCTGGTGTTCCCATGTGGTCTCCCACCTAAGTACTAAACAGGCCCAACACTGCTTAGCTTCCAAGATCAGATGAGATTGGGCCTACCCAATGTGGTATAGGTGTAGGTGAGATACAGCCATTTTTTTTGCCCTCTTCTACTTCTATCTACAGGTAAGCTAATAAAAAAGTTTCCTAATTGTATTGGCTTACTGAAAAAAATCATGTGTTGGTAATGTAAAAAGACCTACAGGACATGATATTAGCAGGTGGTCTCAAATGAAACTACTAAAGAGGCTAAACACTGTTTAGCTGCCAAAAGCAGTTGGAATTGGGCCTAAACAGTGTGGTAATTTTTTAGGTGATGGCTATTGTGTCTGTTTGACCTCTTCCAAATGTCTGTACTGGCAATAAAGAGAAAAAAGTTTCCAATTTAAAAAGCTAGAGAATAAAAACAATTTGTCAGTAATGGGAAAAACCTACAGCACCTGGTGTTCCCATGTGGTCTCCCACCCAAGTACCAACCAGGCCCAACACTGCTTACCTTCCAAGATCAGACGAGATTGCGCGTATCCAATGTGGTATGGCTGTAGGTGAAAGACAGGCACTATTTTGCCCTCTTCTACTTCTATAACCAGGTAAGCTAATAAAAATGTTTCCTAACTGTTTTAGCTTACTAAAAAAAATCATGTGTTGGTAATGTAAAAAGACCTACAGGACATGATATAAGCAGGTGGTCTCAAATAATCTACTAAAGAGGCTCAACACTGTTTAGCTGCCAAAAGCAGTTGGAATTGGGCCGAAACAGTGTGGTAAGTTTTTAGGTGATGGCTATTGTGTCTGTTTGACCTCTTCCAAATGTCTGTATCGGCAATAAAAAGAAAAAGTTTCCAATTTAAATAGCTAGAGAATCAAAACAATTTGCCAGTAATGGGAAAAAACCTACAGCACCTGGTGTTCCCATGTGGTCTCCCACCTAAGTACTAACCAGGCCCAACACTGCTTCGCTTCCAAGATCAGACGAGATTGGGCGTATCCAATGTGGTATGGCTGTAGGTGAGATACAGACACTTTTTTGCCCTCTTCTACTTCTATAACCAGGCAAGTTAATAAAAAAGTTTCCTAACTGTATTGGCTTACTGAAAAAAATCATGTGTTGGTAATGTAAAAAGACCTACAGGACATGATATAAGCAGGTGGTCTCAAATGAATCTACTAAAGAGGCTCAATACTGTTTAGCTGCCAAAAGCAGTTGGAATTGGGCCGAAACAGTGTGGTAAGTCTTTAGCTGATGACTATTGTGTCTGTTTGACCTCTCCCAAATGTCTGTATCGGCAATAAAAAGAAAAAGTTTCCAATTTAAATAGCTAGAGAATAAAAACAATTTGCCAGTAATGGGAAAAAACCTACAGCACCTGGTGTTCCCATATGGTCTCCCACCCAAGTACTAACCAGGCCCAACACTGCTTAGCTTCCAAGATCAGACGAGATTAGGCATATCCAATGTGGTATGGCTGTAGGTGAGATACAGGCACTTTATTGCCCTCTTCTACTTCTATAACCAGGTAAGTTAATAAAAAAGTTTCCTAACTGTTTTGGCTTACTGAAAAAAATCATGTGTTGGTAATGTAAAAAGGGTACTTGTGAGTTATCCGGGCTCCCGATTTTTTGATTGTATGCCTTAAGTTAAGGCATACAATCCGATGCGATGCGATACGATATCGCATCGCATCGCATCGCATCCGACCATCGGATGCGATGACCCGATTTTTCCATAGGAATCAATGTTAAAATGATTCCTATGGAAAAAGGGGTCCTTTTCATACCCCTACTATCCAAGTGGGCATGGAGTTGGATATAAACCTGTGGCGAGCGTAGCGAGCCACCGAGCCCGAAGCGTGGCGAGCGAAGCGAGCCCCGCGAGGGGACGGTATTCCGTGTCCCCTCGCGGGGCTCGCTACGCTCGCCACGCTTCGGGCTCGGTGGCTCGCTACGCTCGCCACAGGTTTATATCCAACTCCATGCCCACTTGGATAGTAGGGGTATGAAAAGGACCCCTTTTTCCCATTGAATTCCATGTTAAAATGGACTCAGTCCATTTTAACATTGATTCCTATGGAAAAATCGGGTCATCGCATCGCATCGCATCCGATGGTCGCATGCGATGCGATGCGATGTCCCGATCCGACCCGATTTTAAAATCGGACGCCCGGATAACTCACAAGTACCGTAAAAAGACCTACATGACATGATATAAGCAGGTGGTCTCAAATTAATCTACTAAAGAGGCTCAACACTGTTTAGCTGCCAAAAGCAGTTGGAATTGGGCCGAAACAATGTGGTAAGTCTTTAGGTGATGACTATTGTGTCTGTTTGACCTCTCCCAAATGTCTGTATCGGCAATAAAAAGAAAAAGTTTCCAATTTAAATAGCTAGAGAATAAAAACAATTTGCCAGTAATGGGAAAAAACCTACAGCACCTGGTGTTCCCATATGGTCTCCCACCCAAGTACTAACCAGGCCCAACACTGCTTAGCTTCCAAGATCAGACGAGATTGGGCGTATCCAATGTGGTATGGCTGTAGGTGAGATACAGGCACTATTTTGCCCTCTTCTACTTCTATAACCAGGTAAGCTAATAAAAATGTTTCTTAACTGTTTTGGCTTACTGAAAAAAATCATGTGTTGGTAATGTAAAAAGACCTACAGGACATGATATAAGCAGGTGGTCTCAAATTAGTCTACTAAAGAGGCTCAACACTGTTTAGCTGCCAAAAGCAGTTGGAATTGGGCCTAAACAGTGTGGTAAGTTTTTAGGTGATGGCTATTGTGTCTGTTTGACCTCTTCCAAATGTCTGTACTGGCAATAAAAAAAAGTTTCCAATTTAAATAGCTAGAGAATAAAAACAATTTGCCTGTAATGGAAAAAATTCTACAGCACCGGGTGTTCCCATGTGGTCTCCCACCCAAGTACTAACCAGGCCCAACACTGCTTAGCTTCCAAGATCAGACGAGATTGGGCGTATCCAATGTGGTATGGCTGTAGGTGAAATACAAGCACTTTTTTGCCCTCTTCTACTTCTATAACCAGGTAAGCTAATAAAAAAGTTTCCTAACAGTTTTGGCTTACTGAAAAAAATCATGTGTTGGTAATGTAAAAAGACCTACAGGACATGATATAAGCAGGTGGTCTCAAATTAATCTACTAAAGAGGCTCAACACTGTTTAGCTGCCAAAAGCAGTTGGAATTGGGCCGAAACAGTGTGGTAAGTTTTTAGGTGATGGCTATTGTGTCTGTTTGACCTCTTCCAAATGTCTGTATCGGCAATAAAAAGAAAAAGTTTCCAATTTAAATAGCTAGAGAATCAAAACAATTTGCCAGTAATGGGAAAAAACCTACAGCACCTGGTGTTCCCATGTGGTCTCCCACCTAAGTACTAACCAGGCCCAACACTGCTTAGCTTCCAAGATCAGACGAGATTGGGCGTATCCAACGTGGTATGGCTGTAGGTGAGATACAGGCACTTTTTTGCCCTCTTCTACTTCTATAACCAGGTAAGTTAATAAAAAAGTTTCCTAACTGTTTTGGCTTACTGAAAAAAATCATGTGTTGGTAATGTAAAAAGACCTACATGACATGATATAAGCAGGTGGTCTCAAATTAATCTACTAAAGAGGCTCAACACTGTTTAGCTGCCAAAAGCAGTTGGAATTGGGCCGAAACAGTGTGGTAAGTCTTTAAGTGATGACTATTGTATTTGTTTGACCTCTCCCAAATGTCTGTATCGGCAATAAAAAGAAAAAGTTTCCAATTTAAATAGCTAGAGAATAAAAACAATTTGCCAGTAATGGGAAAAAACCTACAGCACCTGGTGTTCCCATATGGTCTCCCACCCAAGTACTAACCAGGCCCAACACTGCTTAGCTTCCAAGATCAGACGAGATTAGGCATATCCAATGTGGTATGGCTGTAGGTGAGATACAGGCACTTTTTTGCCCTCTTCTACTTCTATAACCAGGTAAGTTAATAAAAAAGTTTCCTAACTGTTTTGGCTTACTGAAAAAAATCATGTGTTGGTAATGTAAAAAGATCTACATGACATGATATAAGCAGGTGGTCTCAAATTAATCTACTAAAGAGGCTCAACACTGTTTAGCTGCCAAAAGCAGTTGGAATTGGGCCGAAACAGTGTGGTAAGTCTTTAGGTGATGACTATTGTGTCTGTTTGACCTCTCCCAAATGTCTGTATTGGCAATAAAAAGAAAAAGTTTCCAATTTAAATAGCTAGAGAATAAAAACAATTTGCCAGTAATGGGAAAAAACCTACAGCACCTGGTGTTCCCATATGGTTTCCCACCCAAATACTAACCAGGCCCAACACTGCTTAGCTTCCAAGATCAGACGAGATTGGGCGCATCCAATGTGGTATGGCTGTAGGTGAAATACAAGCACTTTTTTGCCCTCTTCTACTTCTATAACCAGGTAAGCTAATAAAAAAGTTTCCTAACTGTTTTGGCTTACTGAAAAAAATCATGTGTTGGTAATGTAAAAAGACCTACATGACATGATATAAGCAGGTGGTCTCAAATTAATCTACTAAAGAGGCTCAACACTGTTTAGCTGCCAAAAGCAGTTGGAATTGGGCCGAAACAGTGTGGTAAGTCTTTAAGTGATGACTATTGTATTTGTTTGACCTCTCTCAAATGTCTGTATCGGCAATAAAAAGAAAAAGTTTCCAATTTAAATAGCTAGAGAATAAAAACAATTTGCCAGTAATGGGAAAAAACCTACAGCACCTGGTGTTCCCATATGGTCTCCCACCCAAGTACTAACCAGGCCCAACACTGCTTAGCTTCCAAGATCAGACGAGATTAGGCATATCCAATGTGGTATGGCTGTAGGTGAAATACAGGCACTTTTTTGCCCTCTTCTACTTCTATAACCAGGTAAGTTAATAAAAAAGTTTCCTAACTGTTTTGGCTTACTGAAAAAAATCATGTGTTGGTAATGTAAAAAGAACTACAGGACATGATATAAGCAGGTGGTCTCAAATTAATCTACTAAAGAGGCTCAACACTGTTTAGCTGCCAAAAGCAGTTGGAATTGGGCCTAAACAGTGTGGTAAGTTTTTAGGTGATGGCTATTGTGTCTGTTTGACCTCTTCCAAATGTCTGTACTGGCAATAAAAAAAAGTTTCCAATTTAAATAGCTAGAGAATAAAAACAATTTGCCAGTAATGGAAAAAATCCTACAGTACCGGGTGTTCCCATGTGGTCTCCCACCCAAGAACTAACCAGGCCCAACACTGCTTAGCTTCCAAGATCAGACGAGATTGGGCGCATCCAATGTGGTATGGCTGTAGGTGAAATACAAGCACTTTTTTGCCCTCTTCTACTTCTATAACCAGGTAAGCTAATAAAAAAGTTTCCTAACTGTTTTGGCTTACTGAAAAAAATCATGTGTTGGTAATGTAAAAAGACCTACATGACATGATATAAGCAGGTGGTCTCAAATTAATCTACTAAAGAGGCTCAACACTGTTTAGCTGCCAAAAGCAGTTGGAATTGGGCCGAAACAGTGTGGTAAGTTTTTAGGTGATGGCTATTGTGTCTGTTTGACCTCTTCCAAATGTCTGTATCGGCAATAAAAAGAAAAAGTTTCCAATTTAAATAGCTAGAGAATCAAAACAATTTGCCAGTAATGGAAAAAATCCTACAGTACCGGGTGTTCCCATGTGGTCTCCCACCCAAGAACTAACCAGGCCCAACACTGCTTAGCTTCCAAGATCAGACGAGATTGGGCGTATCCAATGTGGTATGGCTGTAGGTGAGATACAAACACTTTTTTGCCCTCTTCTACTTCTATAACCAGGCAAGTTAATAAAAAAGTTTCCTAACTGTATTGGCTTACTGAAAAAAAATCATGTGTTGGTAATGTAAAAAGACCTACAGGACATGATATAAGCAGGTGGTCTCAAATTAATCTACTAAAGAGGCTCAACACTGTTTAGCTGCCAAAAGCAGTTGGAATTGGGCCGAAACAGTGTGGTAAGTCTTTAGGTGATGACTATTGTGTCTGTTTGACCTCTCCCAAATGTCTGTATCGGCAATAAAAAGAAAAAGTTTCCAATTTAAATAGCTAGAGAATAAAAACAATTTGCCAGTAATGGGAAAAAACCTACAGCACCTGGTGTTCCCATATGGTCTCCCACCCAAGTACTAACCAGGCCCAACACTGCTTAGCTTCCAAGATCAGACGAGATTAGGCATATCCAATGTGGTATGGCTGTAGGTGAGATACAGGCACTTTATTGCCCTCTTCTACTTCTATAACCAGGTAAGTTAATAAAAAAGTTTCCTAACTGTTTTGGCTTACTGAAAAAAATCATGTGTTGGTAATGTAAAAAGACCTACATGACATGATATAAGCAGGTGGTCTCAAATTAATCTACTAAAGAGGCTCAACACTGTTTAGCTGCCAAAAGCAGTTGGAATTGGGCCGAAACAATGTGGTAAGTCTTTAGGTGATGACTATTGTGTCTGTTTGACCTCTCCCAAATGTCTGTATCGGCAATAAAAAGAAAAAGTTTCCAATTTAAATAGCTAGAGAATAAAAACAATTTGCCAGTAATGGGAAAAAACCTACAGCACCTGGTGTTCCCATATGGTCTCCCACCCAAGTACTAACCAGGCCCAACACTGCTTAGCTTCCAAGATCAGACGAGATTGGGCATATCCAATGTGGTATGGCTGTAGGTGAGATACAGGCACTATTTTGCCCTCTTCTACTTTTATAACCAGGTAAGCTAATAAAAATGTTTCCTAACTGTTTTGGCTTACTGAAAAAAATCATGTGTTGGTAATGTAAAAAGACCTACAGGATATGATATAAGCAGGTGGTCTCAAATTAATCTACTAAAGAGGCTCAACACTGTTTAGCTGCCAAAAGCAGTTGGAATTGGGCCTAAACAGTGTGGTAAGTTTTTAGGTGATGGCTATTGTGTCTGTTTGACCTCTTCCAAATGTCTGTACTGGCAATAAAAAAAAGTTTCCAATTTAAATATCTAGAGAATAAAAACAATTTGCCTGTAATGGAAAAAATTCTACAGCACCGGGTGTTCCCATGTGGTCTCCCACCCAAGTACTAACCAGGCCCAACACTGCTTAGCTTCCAAAATCAGACGAGATTGGGCGTATCCAATGTGGTATGGCTGCAGGTGAAATACAAGCACTTTTTTGCCCTCTTCTACTTCTATAACCAGGTAAGCTAATAAAAAAGTTTCCTAACAGTTTTGGCTTACTGAAAAAAATCATGTGTTGGTAATGTAAAAAGACCTACAGGACATGATATAAGCAGGTGGTCTCAAATTAATCTACTAAAGAGGCTCAACACTGTTTAGCTGCCAAAAGCAGTTGGAATTGGGCCGAAACAGTGTGGTAAGCTTTTAGGTGATGGCTATTGTGTCTGTTTGACCTCTTCCAAATGTCTGTATCGGCAATAAAAGGAAAAAGTTTCCAATTTAAATAGCTAGAGAATAAAAACAATTTGCCAGTAATGGGAAAAAACCTACAGCACCTGGTGTTCCCATGTGGTCTCCCACCTAAGTACTAACCAGGCCCAACACTGCTTAGCTTCCAAGATCAGACGAGATTGGGCGTATCCAATGTGGTATGGCTGTAGGTGAAATACAAGCACTTTTTTGCCCTCTTCTACTTCTATAACCAGGTAAGCTAATAAAAAAGTTTCCTAACAGTTTTGGCTTACTGAAAAAAATCATGTGTTGGTAATGTAAAAAGACCTACAGGACATGATATAAGCAGGTGGTCTCAAATTAATCTACTAAAGAGGCTCAACACTGTTTAGCTGCCAAAAGCAGTTGGAATTGGGCCGAAACAGTGTGGTAAGTCTTTAGGTGATGACTATTGTGTCTGCTTGACCTCTCCCAAATGTCTGTATCGGCAATAAAAAGAAAAAGTTTCCAATTTAAATAGCTAGAGAATAAAAACAATTTGCCAGTAATGGGAAAAAACCTACAGCACCTGGTGTTCCCATATGGTCTCCCACCCAAGTACTAACCAGCCCCAAAACTGCTTAGCTTCCAAGATCAGACGAGATTGGGCGTATCCAATGTGGTATGGCTGTAGGTGAGATACAGGCACTATTTTGCCCTCTTCTACTTCTATTACCAGGTAAGCTAATAAAAATGTTTCCTAACTGTTTTGGCTTACTGAAAAAAATCATGTGTTGGTAATGTAAAAAGAACTACAGGACATGATATAAGCAGGTGGTCTCAAATTAATCTACTAAAGAGGCTCAACACTGTTTAGCTGCCAAAAGCAGTTGGAATTGGGCCTAAACAGTGTGGTAAGTTTTTAGGTGATGGCTATTGTGTCTGTTTGACCTCTTCCAAATGTCTGTACTGGCAATAAAAAAAAGTTTCCAATTTAAATAGCTAGAGAATAAAAACAATTTGCCAGTAATGGAAAAAATCCTACAGTACCGGGTGTTCCCATGTGGTCTCCCACCCAAGAACTAACCAGGCCCAACACTGCTTAGCTTCCAAGATCAGACGAGATTGGGCGCATCCAATGTGGTATGGCTGTAGGTGAAATACAAGCACTTTTTTGCCCTCTTCTACTTCTATAACCAGGTAAGCTAATAAAAAAGTTTCCTAACTGTTTTGGCTTACTGAAAAAAATCATGTGTTGGTAATGTAAAAAGACCTACATGACATGATATAAGCAGGTGGTCTCAAATTAATCTACTAAAGAGGCTCAACACTGTTTAGCTGCCAAAAGCAGTTGAAATTGGGCCGAAACAGTGTGGTAAGTCTTTAGGTGATGACTATTGTGTCTGTTTGACCTCTCCCAAATGTCTGTATCGGCAATAAAAAGAAAAAGTTTCCAATTTAAATAGCTAGAGAATAAAAACAATTTGCCAGTAATGGGAAAAAACCTACAGCACCTGGTGTTCCCATATGGTCTCCCACCCAAGTACTAACCAGGCCCAACACTGCTTAGCTTCCAAGATCAGACGAGATTGGGCGTATCCAATGTGGTATGGCTGTAGGTGAGATACAGGCACTATTTTGCCCTCTTCTACTTCTATAACCAGGTAAGCTAATAAAAATGTTTTCTAACTGTTTTGGCTTACTGAAAAAAATCATGTGTTGGTAATGTAAAAAGAACTACAGGACATGATATAAGCAGGTGGTCTCAAATTAATCTACTAAAGAGGCTCAACACTGTTTAGCTGCCAAAAGCAGTTGGAATTGGGCCTAAACAGTGTGGTAAGTTTTTAGGTGATGGCTATTGTGTCTGTTTGACCTCTTCCAAATGTCTGTACTGGCAATAAAAAAAAGTTTCCAATTTAAATAGCTAGAGAATAAAAACAATTTGCCAGTAATGGAAAAAATCCTACAGTACCGGGTGTTCCCATGTGGTCTCCCACCCAAGTACTAACCAGGCCCAACACTGCTTAGCTTCCAAGATCAGACGAGATTGGGCGTATCCAATGTGGTATGGCTGTAGGTGTAATACAAGCACTTTTTTGCCCTCTTCTACTTCTATAACCAGGTAAGCTAATAAAAAAGTTTCCTAACAGTTTTGGCTTACTGAAAAAAATCATGTGTTGGTAATGTAAAAAGACCTACAGGACATGATATAAGCAGGTGGTCTCAAATTAATCTACTAAAGAGGCTCAACACTGTTTAGCTGCCAAAAGCAGTTGGAATTGGGCCGAAACAGTGTGGTAAGTTTTTAGGTGATGGCTATTGTGTCTGTTTGACCTCTCCCAAATGTCTGTATCGGCAATAAAAAGAAAAAGTTTCCAATTTAAATAGCTAGAGAATCAAAACAATTTGCCAGTAATGGGAAAAAACCTACAGCACCTGGTGTTCCCATGTGGTCTCCCACCTAAGTACTAACCAGGCCCAACACTGCTTAGCTTCCAAGATCAGACAAGATTGGGCGTATCCAATGTGATATGGCTGTAGGTGAGATACAGGCACTTTTTTGCCCTCTTCTTCTTCTATAACCAGGTAAGTTAATAAAAAAGTTTCCTAACTGTTTTGGCTTACTGAAAAAAATCATGTGTTGGTAATGTAAAAAGACCTACATGACATGATATAAGCAGGTGGTCTCAAATTAATCTACTAAATAGGCTCAACACTGTTTAGCTGCCAAAAGCAGTTGGAATTGGGCCGAAGCAGTGTGGTAAGTCTTTAGGTGATGACTATTGTGTCTGTTTGACCTCTCCCAAATGTCTGTATCGGCAATAAAAAGAAAAAGTTTCCAATTTAAATAGCTAGAGAATAAAAACAATTTGCCAGTAATGGGAAAAAACCTACAGCACCTGGTGTTCCCATATGGTCTCCCACCCAAGTACTAACCAGGCCCAAGACTGCTTAGCTTCCAAGATCAGACGAGATTGGGCGTATCCAATGTGGTAAGACTGTAGGTGAGATACAGGCACTATTTTGCCCTCTTCTACTTCTATAACCAGGTAAGCTAATAAAAATGTTTCCTAACTGTTTTGGCTTACTGAAAAAAATCATGTGTTGGTAATGTAAAAAGACCTACAGGACATGATATAAGCAGGTGGTCTCAAATTAATCTACTAAAGAGGCTCAACACTGTTTAGCTGCCAAAAGCAGTTGGAATTGGGCCTAAACAGTGTGGTAAGTTTTTAGGTGATGGCTATTGTGTCTGTTTGACATCTTCCAAATGTCTGTACTGGCAATAAAAAGAAAAAGTTTCCAATTTAAATAGCTAGAGAATCAAAACAATTTGCCAGTAATGGGAAAAAACCTACAGCACCTGGTGTTCCCATGTGGTCTCCCACCTAAGCACTAACCAGGCACAACACCGCTTAGCTTCCAAGATCAGACGAGATTGGGCGTATCCAATGTGGTATGGCTGTAGGTGAGATACAGGCACTTTTTTGCCCTCTTCTACTTCTATAACCAGGTAAGTTAATAAAAAAGTTTCCTAACTGTATTGGCTTACTGAAAAAAATCATGTGTTGGTAATGTAAAAAGACCTACAGGACATGATATAAGCAGGTGGTCTCAAATTAATCTACTAAAGAGGCTCAACACTGTTTAGCTGCCAAAAGCAGTTGGAATTGGGCCGAAACAGTGTGGTAAGTCTTTAGGTGATGGCTATTGTGTCTGTTTGACCTCTCCCAAATGTCTGTATCGGCAATAAAAAGAAAAAGTTTCCAATTTAAATAGCTAGAGAATCAAAACAATTTGCCAGTAATGGGAAAATACCTACAGCACCTGGTGTTCCCATGTGGTCTCCCATCTAAGTACTAAACAGGCCCAACACTGCTTAGCTTCCAAGATCAGACGAGATTGGGCGTATCCAATGTGGTATGGCTGTAGGTGAGATACAGGCACTTTTTTGCCCTCTTCTACTTCTATAACCAGGTAAGTTAATAAAAAAGTTTCCTAACTGTTTTGGCTTACTGAAAAAAATCATGTGTTGGTAATGTAAAAAGACCTACATGACATGATATAAGCAGGTGGTCTCAAATTAATCTACTAAAGAGGCTCAACACTGTTTAGCTGCCAAAAGCAGTTGGAATTGGGCCGAAACAGTGTGGTAAGTCTTTAGGTGATGACTATTGTGTCTGTTTGACCTCTCCCAAATGTCTGTATCGGCAATAAAAAGAAAAAGTTTCCAATTTAAATAGCTAGAGAATAAAAACAATTTGCCAGTAATGGGAAAAAACCTACAGCACCTGGTGTTCCCATATGGTCTCCCACCCAAGTACTAAACAGGCCCAACACTGCTTAGCTTCCAAGATCAGACGAGATTGGGCGTATCCAATGTGGTATGGCTGTAGGTGAGATACAGGCACTATTTTGCCCTCTTCTACTTCTATAACCAGGTAAGCTAATAAAAATGTTTCCTAACTGTTTTGGCTTACTGAAAAAAATCATGTGTTGGTAATGTAAAAAGACCTACAGGACATGATATAAGCAGGTGGTCTCAAATTAATCTACTAAAGAGGCTCAACACTGCTTAGCTGCCAAAAGCAGTTGGAATTGGGCCGAAACAGTGTGGTAAGTTTTTAGGTGATTGCTATTGTGTCTGTTTGACCTCTTCCAAATGTCTGTATCGGCAATAAAAAGAATAAGTTTCCAATTTAAATAGCTAGAGAATCAAAACAATTTGCCAGTAATGGGAAAAAACCTACAGCACCTGGGTGTTCCCATGTGGTCTCCCACCTAAGTACTAACCAGGCCCAACACTGCTTAGCTTCCAAGATCAGACGAGATTGGGCCTATCCAATGTGGTATGGCTGTAGGTGAGATACAGGCACTTTTTTGCCCTCTTCTACTTCTATAACCAGGTAAGTTAATAAAAAAGTTTCCTAACTGTATTGGCTTACTGAAAAAAATCATGTGTTGGTAATGTAAAAAGACCCACATGACATGATATAAGCAGGTGGTCTCAAATTAATCTACTAAAGAGGCTCAACACTGTTTAGCTGCCAAAAGCAGTTGGAATTGGGCCGAAACAGTGTGGTAAGTTTTTAGGTGATGGCTATTGTGTCTGTTTGACCTCTTCCAAATGTCTGTACTGGCAATAAAAAAAAGTTTCCAATTTAAATAGCTAGAGAATAAAAACAATTTGCCAGTAATGGAAAAAATCCTACAGCACCGGGTGTTCCCATGTGGTCTCCCACCAAAGTACTAACCAGGCCCAACACTGCTTAGCTTCCAAGATCAGACGAGATTGGGCGTATCCAATGTGGTATGGCTGTAGGTGAAATACAAGCACTTTTTTGCCCTCTTCTACTTCTATAACCAGGTAAGCTAATAAAAAAGTTTCCTAACAGTTTTGGCTTACTGAAAAAAATCATGTGTTGGTAATGTAAAAAGACCTACAGGACATGATATAAGCAGGTGGTCTCAAATTAATCTACTAAAGAGGCTCAACACTGTTTAGCTGCCAAAAGCAGTTGGAATTGGGCCGAAACAGTGTGGTAAGTTTTTAGGTGATGGCTATTGTGTCTTTTTGACCTCTCCCAAATGTCTGTATCGGCAATAAAAAGAAAAAGTTTCCAATTTAAATAGCTAGAGAATCAAAACAATTTGCCAGTAATGGGAAAAAAACCTACAGCACCTGGTGTTCCCATGTGGTCTCCCACCTAAGTACTAACCAGGCCCAACACTGCTCAGCTTCCAAGATCAGACGAGATTGGGCGTATCCAATGTGGTATGGCTGTAGGTGAGATACAGGCACTTTTTTGCCCTCTTCTTCTTCTATAACCAGGTAAGTTAATAAAAAAGTTTCCTAACTGTTTTGGCTTACTGAAAAAAATCATGTGTTGGTAATGTAAAAATACCTACATGACATGATATAAGCAGGTGGTCTCAAATTAATCTACTAAATAGGCTCAACACTGTTTAGCTGCCAAAAGCAGTTGGAATTGGGCCGAAACAGTGTGGTAAGTCTTTAGGTGATGACTATTGTGTCTGTTTGACCTCTCCCAAATGTCTGTATCGGCAATAAAAAGAAAAAGTTTCCAATTTAAATAGCTAGAGAATAAAAACAATTTGCCAGTAATGGGAAAAAACCTACAGCACCTGGTGTTCCCATATGGTCTCCCACCCAAGTACTAACCAGGCCCAACACTGCTTAGCTTCCAAGATCAGACGAGATTGGGCGTATCCAATGTGGTATGGCTGTAGGTGAGATACAGGCACTATTTTGCCCTCTTCTACTTCTATAACCAGGTAAGCTAATAAAAATGTTTCCTAACTGTTTTGGCTTACTGAAAAAAATCATGTGTTGGTAATGTAAAAAGACCTACAGGACATGATATAAGCAGGTGGTCTCAAATTAATCTACTAAAGAGGCTCAACACTGTTTAGCTGCCAAAAGCAGTTGGAATTGGGCCTAAAGAGTGTGGTAAGTTTTTAGGTGATGGCTATTGTGTCTGTTTGACCTCTTCCAAATGTCTGTACTGGCAATAAAAAAAAGTTTCCAATTTAAATAGCTAGAGAATAAAAACAATTTGCCAGTAATGGAAAAAATCCTACAGCACCGGGTGTTCCCATGTGGTCTCCCACCCAAGTACTAACCAGGCCCAACACTGCTTAGCTTCCAAGATCAGACGAGATTGGGCGTATCCAATGTGGTATGGCTGTAGGTGAAATACAAGCACTTTTTTGCCCTCTTCTACTTCTATAACCAGGTAAGCTAATAAAAAAGTTTCCTAACAGTTTTGGCTTACTGAAAAAAATCATGTGTTGGTAATGTAAAAAGACCTACAGGACATGATATAAGCAGGTGGTCTCAAATTAATCTACTAAAGAGGCTCAACACTGTTTAGCTGCCAAAAGCAGTTGGAATTGGGCCGAAACAGTGTGGTAAGTTTTTAGGTGATGGCTATTGTGTCTGTTTGACCTCTCCCAAATGTCTGTATCGGCAATAAAAAAAAAAAGTTTCCAATTTAAATAGCTAGAGAATCAAAACAATTTGCCAGTAATGGGAAAAAACCTACAGCACCTGGTGTTCCCATGTGGTCTCCCACCTAAGTACTAACCAGGCCCAACACTGCTCAGCTTCCAAGATCAGACGAGATTGGGCGTATCCAATGTGGTATGGCTGTAGGTGAGATACAGGCACTTTTTTGCCCTCTTCTTCTTCTATAACCAGGTAAGTTAATAAAAAAGTTTCCTAACTGTTTTGGCTTACTGAAAAAAATCATGTGTTGGTAATGTAAAAAGACCTACATGACATGATATAAGCAGGTGGTCTCAAATTAATCTACTAAATAGGCTCAACACTGTTTAGCTGCCAAAAGCAGTTGGAATTGGGCCGAAACAGTGTGGTAAGTCTTTAGGTGATGACTATTGTGTCTGTTTGACCTCTCCCAAATGTCTGTATCGGCAATAAAAAGAAAAAGTTTCCAATTTAAATAGCTAGAGAATAAAAACAATTTGCCAGTAATGGGAAAAAACCTACAGCACCTGGTGTTCCCATATGGTCTCCCACCCAAGTACTAACCAGGCCCAACACTGCTTAGCTTCCAAGATCAGACGAGATTGGGCGTATCCAATGTGGTATGGCTGTAGGTGAGATACAGGCACTATTTTGCCCTCTTCTACTTCTATAACCAGGTAAGCTAATAAAAATGTTTCCTAACTGTTTTGGCTTACTGAAAAAAATCATGTGTTGGTAATGTAAAAAGACCTACAGGACATGATATAAGCAGGTGGTCTCAAATTAATCTACTAAAGAGGCTCAACACTGTTTAGCTGCCAAAAGCAGTTGGAATTGGGCCTAAAGAGTGTGGTAAGTTTTTAGGTGATGGCTATTGTGTCTGTTTGACCTCTTCCAAATGTCTGTACTGGCAATAAAAAAAAGTTTCCAATTTAAATAGCTAGAGAATAAAAACAATTTGCCAGTAATGGAAAAAATCCTACAGCACCGGGTGTTCCCATGTGGTCTCCCACCCAAGTACTAACCAGGCCCAACACTGCTTAGCTTCCAAGATCAGACGAGATTGGGCGTATCCAATGTGGTATGGCTGTAGGTGAAATACAAGCACTTTTTTGCCCTCTTCTACTTCTATAACCAGGTAAGCTAATAAAAAAGTTTCCTAACAGTTTTGGCTTACTGAAAAAAATCATGTGTTGGTAATGTAAAAAGACCTACAGGACATGATATAAGCAGGTGGTCTCAAATTAATCTACTAAAGAGGCTCAACACTGTTTAGCTGCCAAAAGCAGTTGGAATTGGGCCGAAACAGTGTGGTAAGTTTTTAGGTGATGGCTATTGTGTCTGTTTGACCTCTCCCAAATGTCTGTATCGGCAATAAAAAGAAAAAGTTTCCAATTTAAATAGCTAGAGAATCAAAACAATTTGCCAGTAATGGGAAAAAACCTACAGCACCTGGTGTTCCCATGTGGTCTCCCACCTAAGTACTAACCAGGCCCAACACTGCTCAGCTTCCAAGATCAGACGAGATTGGGCGTATCCAATGTGGTATGGCTGTAGGTGAGATACAGGCACTTTTTTGCCCTCTTCTTCTTCTATAACCAGGTAAGTTAATAAAAAAGTTTCCTAACTGTTTTGGCTTACTGAAAAAAATCATGTGTTGGTAATGTAAAAAGACCTACATGACATGATATAAGCAGGTGGTCTCAAATTAATCTACTAAATAGGCTCAACACTGTTTAGCTGCCAAAAGCAGTTGGAATTGGGCCGAAACAGTGTGGTAAGTCTTTAGGTGATGACTATTGTGTCTGTTTGACCTCTCCCAAATGTCTGTATCGGCAATAAAAAGAAAAAGTTTCCAATTTAAATAGCTAGAGAATAAAAACAATTTGCCAGTAATGGGAAAAAACCTACAGCACCTGGTGTTCCCATATGGTCTCCCACCCAAGTACTAACCAGGCCCAACACTGCTTAGCTTCCAAGATCAGACGAGATTGGGCGTATCCAATGTGGTATGGCTGTAGGTGAGATACAGGCACTATTTTGCCCTCTTCTACTTCTATAACCAGGTAAGCTAATAAAAATGTTTCCTAACTGTTTTGGCTTACTGAAAAAAATCATGTGTTGGTAATGTAAAAAGACCTACAGGACATGATATAAGCAGGTGGTCTCAAATTAATCTACTAAAGAGGCTCAACACTGTTTAGCTGCCAAAAGCAGTTGGAATTGGGCCTAAACAGTGTGGTAAGTTTTTAGGTGATGGCTATTGTGTCTGTTTGACCTCTTCCAAATGTCTGTACTGGCAATAAAAAGAAAAAGTTTCCAATTTAAATAGCTAGAGAATCAAAACAATTTGCCAGTAATGGGAAAAAACCTACAGCACCTGGTGTTCCCATGTGGTCTCCCACCTAAGTACTAACCAGGCCCAACACTGCTTAGCTTCCAAGATCAGACGAGATTGGGCGTAGCCAATGTGGTATGGCTGTAGGTGAGACACAGGCACTTTTTTGCCCTCTTCTACTTCTATAACCAGGTAAGTTAATAAAAAAGTTTCCTAACTGTATTGGCTTACTGAAAAAAATCATGTGTTGGTAATGTAAAAAGACCTACAGGACATGATATAAGCAGGTGGTCTCAAATTAATCTACTAAAGAGGCTCAACACTGTTTAGCTGCCAAAAGCAGTTGGAATTGGGCCGAAACAGTGTGGTAAGTCTTTAGGTGATGGCTATTGTGTCTGTTTGACCTCTCCCAAATGTCTGTATCGGCAATAAAAAGAAAAAGTTTCCAATTTAAATAGCTAGAGAATAAAAATAATTTGCCAGTAATGGGAAAAAACCTACAGCACCTGGTGTTCCCATATGGTCTCCCACCCAAGTACTAACCAGGCCCAACACTGCTTAGCTTCCAAGATCAGACGAGATTAGGCATATCCAATGTGGTATGGCTGTAGTTGAGATTCAGGCACTTTTTTGCCCTCTTCTACTTCTATAACCAGGTAAGTTAATAAAAAAGTTTCCTAACTGTTTTGGCTTACTGAAAAAAATCATGTGTTGGTAATGTAAAAAGACCTACAGGACATGATTTAAGCAGGTGGTCTCAAATTAATCTACTAAAGAGGCTCAACACTGTTTAGCTGACAAAAGCAGTTGGAATTGGGCCGAAACAGTGTGGTAAGTTTTTAGGTGATGGCTATTGTGTCTGTTTGACCTCTTCCAAATGTCTGTATCGGCAATAAAAAGAAAAAGTTTCCAATTTAAATAGCTAGAGAATCAAAACAATTTGCCAGTAATGGGAAAAAACCTACAGCACCTGGTGTTCCCATGTGGTCTCCCACCTAAGTACTAACCAGGCCCAACACTGCTTACCTTCCAAGATCAGACGAGATTGGGCGTATCCAAAGTGGTATGGCTATAGGTGAGATTCAGGCACTTTTTTGCCCTCTTCTACTTCTATAACCAGGTAAGTTAATAAAAAAGTTTCCTAACTGTATTGGCTTACTGAAAAAAATCATGTGTTGGTAATGTAAAAAGACCTACATGACATGATATAAGCAGGTGGTCTCAAATTAATCTACTAAAGAGGCTCAACACTGTTTAGCTGCCAAAAGCAGTTGGAATTGGGCTGAAACAGTGTGGTAAGTCTTTCGGTGATGACTATTGTGTCTGTTTGACCTCTCCCAAATGTCTGTATCGGCAATAAAAAGAAAAAGTTTCCAATTTAAATAGCTAGAGAATAAAAACAATTTGCCAGTAATGGGAAAAAACCTACAGCACCTGGTGTTCCCATATGGTCTCCCACCCAAGTACTAACCAGGCCCAACACTGCTTAGCTTCCAAGATCAGACGAGATTAGGCATATCCAATGTGGTATGGCTGTAAGTGAGATACAGGCACTTTTTTGCCCTCTTCTACTTCTATAACCAGGTAAGTTAATAAAAAAGTTTCCTAACTGTTTTGGCTTACTGAAAAAAATCATGTGTTGGTAATGTAAAAAGACCTACATGACATGATATAAGCAGGTGGTCTCAAATTAATCTACTAAGGAGGCTCAACACTGTTTAGCTGCCAAAAGCAGTTGGAATTGGGCCGAAACAGTGTGGTAAGTCTTTAGGTGATGACTATTGTGTCTGTTTGACCTCTCCCAAATGTCTGTATCGGCAATAAAAAGAAAAAGTTTCCAATTTAAATAGCTAGAGAATAAAAACAATTTGCCAGTAATGGAAAAAATCCTACAGCACCGGGTGTTCCCATGTGGTCTCCCACCCAAGTACTAACCAGGCCCAACACTGCTTAGCTTCCAAGATCAGACGAGATTGGGCGTATCCAATGTGGTATGGCTGTAGGTGAAATACAAGCACTTTTTTGCCCTCTTCTACTTCTATAACCAGGTAAGCTAATAAAAAAGTTTCCTAACAGTTTTGGCTTACTGAAAAAAATCATGTGTTGGTAATGTAAAAAGACCTACAGGACATGATATAAGCAGGTGGTCTCAAATTAATCTACTAAAGAGGCTCAACACTGTTTAGCTGCCAAAAGCAGTTGGAATTGGGCCGAAACAGTGTGGTAAGTTTTTAGAAGATGGCTATTGTGTCTGTTTGACCTCTTCCAAATGTCTGTATCGGCTATAAAAAGAAAAAGTTTCCAATTTAAATAGCTAGAGAATCAAAACAATTTGCCAGTAATGGGAAAAAACCTACAGCACCTGGTGTTCCCATGTGGTCTCCCACCTAAGTACTAACCAGGCCCAACACTGCTTAGCTTCCAAGATCAGACGAGATTGGGCGTATCCAATGTGGTATGGCTGTAGGTGAGATACAGGCACTTTTTTGCCCTCTTCTACTTCTATAACCAGGTAGGTTAATAAAAAAGTTTCCTAACTGTATTGGCTTACTGAAAAAAATCATGTGTTGGTAAGGTAAAAAGACCTACATGACATGATATAAGCAGGTGGTCTCAAATTAATCTACTAAAGAGGCTCAACAATGTTTAGCTGCCAAAAGCAGTTGGAATTGGGCCGAAACAGTGTGGTAAGTCTTTAGGTGATGGCTATTGTGTCTGTTTGACCTCTCCCAAATGTCTGTATCGGCAATAAAAAGAAAAAGTTTCCAATTTAAATAGCTAGAGAATAAAAACAATTTGCCAGTAATGGGAAAAAACCTACAGCATATGGTCTCCCACCCAAGTACTAACCAGGCCCAACACTGCTTAGCTTCCAAGATCAGACGAGATTAGGCATATCCAATGTGGTATGGCTGTAGGTGAGATACAGGCACTTTTTTGCCCTCTTCTACTTCTATAACCAGGTAACTTAATAAAAAAGTTTCCTAACTGTTTTGGCTTACTGAAAAAAATCATGTGTTGGTAATGTAAAAAGACCTACATGACATGATATAAGCAGGTGGTCTCAAATTAATCTACTAAAGAGGCTCAACACTGTTTAGCTGCCAAAAGCAGTTGGAATTGGGCCGAAACAGTGTGGTAAGTCTTTAGGTGATGACTATTGTGTCTGTTTGACCTCTCCCAAATGTCTGTATCGGCAATAAAAAGAAAAAGTTTCCAATTTAAATAGCTAGAGAATAAAAACAATTTGCCAGTAATGGGAAAAAATCCTACAGCACCGGGTGTTCCCATGTGGTCTCCCACCCAAGTACTAACCAGGCCCAACACTGCTTAGCTTCCATGATCAGATGACATTAAGCGTATCCAATGTGGTATGGCTGTAGGTGAAATACAAGCACTTTTTTGCCCTCTTCTACTTCTATAACCAGGTAAGCTAATAAAAAAGTTTCCTAACAGTTTTGGCTTACTGAAAAAAATCATGTGTTGGTAATGTAAAAAGACCTACAGGACATGATATAAGCAGGTGGTCTCAAATTAATCTACTAAAGAGGCTCAACACTGTTTAGCTGCCAAAAGCAGTTGGAATTGGGCCTAAACATTGTGGTAAGTTTTTAGGTGATGGCTATTGTGTCTGTTTGACCTCTTCCAAATGTCTGTACTGGCAATAAAAAAAAGTTTCCAATTTAAATAGCTAGAGAATAAAAACAATTTGCCAGTAATGGAAAAAATCCTACAGTACCGGGTGTTCCCATGTGGTCTCCCACCCAAGTACTAACCAGGCCCAACACTGCTTAGCTTCCAAGATCAGATGAGATTAAGCGTATCCAATGTGGTATGGCTGTAGGTGAAATACAAGCACTTTTTTGCCCTCTTCTACTTCTATAACCAGGTAAGCTAATAAAAAAGTTTCCTAACAGTTTTGGCTTACTGAAAAAAATCATGTGTTGGTAATGTAAAAAGACCTACAGGACATGATATAAGCAGGTGGTCTCAAATTAATCTACTAAAGAGGCTCAACACTGTTTAGCTGCCAAAAGCAGTTGGAATTGGGCCGAAACAGTGTGGTAAGTTTTTAGGTGATGGCTATTGCGTCTGTTTGACCTCTTCCAAATGTCTGTATCGGCAATAAAAAGAAAAAGTTTCCAATTTAAATAGCTAGAGAATCAAAACAATTTGCCAGTAATGGGAAAAAACCTACAGCACCTGGTGTTCCCATGTGGTCTCCCACCTAAGTACTAACCAGGCCCAACACTGCTTAGCTTCCAAGATCAGACGAGATTGGGCGTATCCACTGTGGTATGGCTGTAGGTGAGATACAGGCACTTTTTTGCCCTCTTCTACTTCTATAACCAGGTAAGTTAATAAAAAAGTTTCCTAACTGTATTGGCTTACTGAAAAAAATCATGTGTTGGTAATGTAAAAAGACCTACATGACATGATATAAGCAGGTGGTCTCAAATTAAACTACTAAAGAGGCTCAACACTGTTTAGCTGCCAAAAGCAGTTGGAATTGGGCCGAAACAGTGTGGTAAGTTTTTAGGTGATGGCTATTGTGTCTGTTTGACCTCTTCCAAATGTCTGTATCGGCAATAAAAAGAAAAAGTTTCCAATTTAAATAGCTAGAGAATCAAAACAATTTGCCAGTAATGGGAAAAAACCTACAGCACCTGGTGTTCCCATGTGGTCTCCCACCCAAGTACTAACCAGGCCCAACACTGCTTAGCTTCCAAGATCAGACGAGATTGGGCGTATCCAATGTGGTATGGCTGTTGGTGAGATACAGGCACTTTTTTGCCCTCTTCTACTTCTATAACCAGGTAAGTTAATAAAAAAGTTTCCTAACTGTATTGGCTTACTGAAAAAAATCATGTGTTGGTAATGTAAAAAGACCTACATGACATGATATAAGCAGGTGGTCTCAAATTAATCTACTTAAGAGGCTCAACACTGTTTAGCTGCCAAAAGCAGTTGGAATTGGGCCGAAACAGTGTGGTAAGTCTTTAGGTGATGACTATTGTGTCTGTTTGACCTCTCCCAAATGTCTGTATCGGCAATAAAAAGAAAAAGTTTCCAATTTAAATAGCTAGAGAATAAAAACAATTTGCCAGTAATGGGAAAAAACCTACAGCACCTGGTGTTCCCATGTGGTCTCCCACCTAAGTACTAACCAGGCCCAACACTGCTTAGCTTCCAAGATCAGACGAGATTGGGCGTATCCAATGTGGTATGGCTGTAGGTGAAATACACGCACTTTTTTGCCCTCTTCTACTTCTATAACCAGGTAAGCTAATAAAAAAGTTTCCTAACAGTTTTGGCTTACTGAAAAAAATCATGTGTTGGTAATGTAAAAAGACCTACAGGACATGATATAAGCAGGTGGTCTCAAATTAATCTACTAAAGAGGCTCAACACTGTTTAGCTGCCAAAAGCAGTTGGAATTGGGCCGAAACAGTGTGGTAAGTTTTTAGGTGATGGCTATTGTGTCTGTTTGACCTCTTCCAAATGTCTGTATCGGCAATAAAAAGAAAAAGTTTCCAATTTAAATAGCTAGAGAATAAAAACAATTTGCCAGTAATGGGAAAAAACCTACAGCACCTGGTGTTCCCATGTGGTCTCCCACCCAAGTACTAACCAGGCCCAACACTGCTTAGCTTCCAAGATCAGACGAGATTGGGCGTATCCAATGTGGTATGGCTGTAGGTGAGATACAGGCACTTTTTTGCCCTCTTCTACTTCTATAACCAGGTAAGTTAATAAAAAAGTTTCCTAACTGTATTGGCTTACTGAAAAAAATCATGTGTTGGTAATGTAAAAAGACCTACATGACATGATATAAGCAGGTGGTCTCAAATTAATCTACTTAAGAGGCTCAACACTGTTTAGCTGCCAAAAGCAGTTGGAATTGGGCCGAAACAGTGTGGTAAGTCTTTAGGTGATGACTATTGTGTCTGTTTGACCTCTCCCAAATGTCTGTATCGGCAATAAAAAGAAAAAGTTTCCAATTTAAATAGCTAGAGAATAAAAACAATTTGCCAGTAATGGGAAAAAACCTACAGCACCTGGTGTTCCCATGTGGTCTCCCACCTAAGTACTAACCAGGCCCAACACTGCTTAGCTTCCAAGATCAGACGAGATTGGGCGTATCCAATGTGGTATGGCTGTAGGTGAGATACAGGCACTTTTTTGCCCTCTTCTACTTCTATAACCAGGTAAGTTAATAAAAAAGTTTCCTAACTGTATTGGCTTACTGAAAAAAATCATGTGTTGGTAATGTAAAAAGACCTACATGACGTGATATAAGCAGGTGGTCTCAAATTAATCTACTAAAGAGGCTCAAAACTGTTTAGCTGCCAAAAGCAGTTGGAATTGGGCCGAAACAGTGTGGTAAGTCTTTAGGTGATGACTATTGTGTCTGTTTGACCTCTCCCAAATGTCTGTATCGGCAATAAAAAGAAAAAGTTTCCAATTTAAATAGCTAGAGAATAAAAACAATTTGCCAGTAAAGGGAAAAAACCTACAGCACCTGGTGTTCCCATATGGTCTCCCACCCAAGTACTAACCAGGCCCAACACTGCTTAGCTTCCAAGATCAGACGAGATTGGGCGCATCCAATGTGGTATGGCTGTAGGTGAAATACAAGCCCTTTTTTCCCTCTTCTACTTCTATAACCAGGTAAGCTAATAAAAAAGTTTCCTAACAGTTTTGGATTACTGAAAAAAATCATGTGTTGGTAATGTAAAAAGACCTACAGGACATGATATAAGCAGGTGGTCTCAAATTAATCTACTAAAGAGGCTCAACACTGTTTAGCTGCCAAAAGCAGTTGGAATTAGGCCGAAACAGTGTGGTAAGTCTTTAGGTGATGGCTATTGTGTCTGTTTGACCTCTCCCAAATGTCTGTATCGGCAATAAAAAGAAAAAGTTTCCAATTAAATAGCTAGAGAATAAAAACAATTTGCCAGTAATGGGAAAAAACCTACAGCACCTGGTGTTCCCATATGGTCTCCCACCCAAGTACTAACCAGGCCCAACACTGCTTAGCTTCCAAGATCAGACGAGATTAGGCATATCCAATGTGGTATGGCTGTAGGTGAGATACAGGCACTTTTTTGCCCTCTTCTACTTCTATAACCAGGAAAGTTAATAAAAAAGTTTCCTACCTGTATTGGCTTACTGAAAAAAATCATGTGTTGGTAATGTAAAAAGACCTACATGACATGATATAAGCAGGTGGTCTCAAATTAATCTACTAAAGAGGCTCAACACTGTTTAGCTGCCAAAAGCAGTTGGAATTGGGCCGAAACAGTGTGGTAAGTCTTTAGGTGATGACTATTGTGTCTGTTTGACCTCTCCCAGATGTCTGTATCGGCAATAAAAATAAAAAGTTTCCAATTTAAATAGCTAGAGAATAAAAACAATTTGCCAGTAATGGGAAAAAAGCTACAGCACCTGGTGTTCCCATATGGTCTCCCACCCAAGTACTAACCAGGGCCAACACTGCTTAGCTTCCAAGATCAGACGAGATTGGGCATATCCAATGTGGTATGGCTGTAGGTGAGATACAGGCACTTTTTTGCCCTCTTCTACTTCTATAACCAGGTAAGTTAATAAAAAAGTTTCCTAACTGTATTGGCTTACTGAAAAAAATCATGTGTTGGTAATGTAAAAAGACCTACATGACATGATATAAGCAGGTGGTCTCAAATTAATCTACTAAAGAGGCTCAACACTGTTTAGCTGCCAAAAGCAGTTGGAATCGGGCCGAAACAGTGTGGTAAGTCTTTAGGTGATGGCTATTGTGTCTGTTTGACCTCTCCCAAATGTCTGTATCGGCAATAAAAAGAAAAAGTTTCCAATTTAAATAGCTAGAGAATCAAAACAATTTGCCAGTAATAGGAAAAAACCTACAGCACCTGGTGTTCCCATGTGGTCTCCCACCTAAGTACTAACCAGGCCCAACACTGCTTAGCTTCCAAGATCAAACAAGATTGGGCGTATCCAATGTGGTATGGCTGTAGGTGAGATACAGGCACTTTTTTGCCCTCTTCTACTTCTATAACCAGGTAAGTTAATAAAAAAGTTTCCTAACTGTATTGGCTTACTGAAAAAAATCATGTGTTGGTAATGTAAAAAGACCTACATGACATGATATAAGCAGGTGGTCTCAAATTAATCTACTAAAGAGGCTCAACACTGTTTAGCTGCCAAAAGCAGTTGGAATTGGGCCGAAACAGTGTGGTAAGTCTTTAGGTGATGGCTATTGTGTCTGTTTGACCTCTCCCAAATGTCTGTATCGGCAATAAAAAGAAAAAGTTTCCAATTTAAATAGCTAGAGAATAAAAACAATTTGCCAGTAATGGGAAAAAACCTACAGCACCTGGTGTTCCCATATGGTCTCCCACCCAAGTACTAACCAGGCCCAACACTGCTTAGCTTCCAAGATCAGACGAGATTAGGCATATCCAATGTGGTATGGCTGTAGGTGAGATACAGGCACTTTTTTGCCCTCTTCTACTTCTATAACCAGGTAAGTTAATAAAAAAGTTTCCTAACGGTTTTGGCTTACTGAAAAAAATCATGTGTTGGTAATGTAAAAAGACCTACATGACATGATATAAGCAGGTGGTCTCAAATTAATCTACTAAAGAGGCTCAACACTGTTTAGCTGCCAAAAGCAGTTGGAATTGGGCCGAAACAGTGTGGTAAGTCTTTAGGTGATGGCTATTGTGTCTGTTTGACCTCTCCCAAATGTCTGTATCGGCAATAAAAAGAAAAAGTTTCCAATTTAAATAGCTAGAGAATAAAAACAATTTGCCAGTAATGGGAAAAAACCTACAGCACCTGGTGTTCCCATATGGTCTCCCACCCAAGTACTAACCAGGCCCAACACTGCTTAGCTTCCAAGATCAGATGAGATTAGGCATATCCAATGTGGTATGGCTGTAGGTGAGATACAGGCACTTTTTTGCCCTCTTCTACTTCTATAACCAGGTAAGTTAATAAAAAAGTTTCCTAACGGTTTTGGCTTACTGAAAAAAATCATGTGTTGGTAATGTAAAAAGACCTACATGACATGATATAAGCAGGTGGTCTCAAATTAATCTACTAAAGAGGCTCAACACTGTTTAGCTGCCAAAAGCAGTTGGAATTGGGCCGAAACAGTGTGTTAAGTCTTTAGGTGATGGCTATTGTGTCTGTTTGACCTCTCCCAAATGTCTGTATCGGCAATAAAAAGAAAAAGTTTCCAATTTAAATAGCTAGAGAATAAAAACAATTTGCCAGTAATGGGAAAAAACCTACAGCACCTGGTGTTCCCATATGGTCTCCCACCCAAGTACTAACCAGGCCCAACACTGCTTAGCTTCCAAGATCAGACGAGATTAGGCATATCCAATGTGGTATGGCTGTAGGTGAGATACAGGCACTTTTTTGCCCTCTTCTACTTCTATAACCAGGTAAGTTAATAAAAAAGTTTCCTAACGGTTTTGGCTTACTGAAAAAAATCATGTGTTGGTAATGTAAAAAGACCTACATGACATGATATAAGCAGGTGGTCTCAAATTAATCTACTAAAGAGGCTCAACACTGTTTAGCTGCCAAAAGCAGTTGGAATTGGGCCGAAACAGTGTGGTAAGTCTTTAGGTGATGGCTATTGTGTCTGTTTGACCTCTCCCAAATGTCTGTATCGGCAATAAAAAGAAAAAGTTTCCAATTTAAATAGCTAGAGAATAAAAACAATTTGCCAGTAATGGGAAAAAACCTACAGCACCTGGTGTTCCCATATGGTCTCCCACCCAAGTACTAACCAGGCCCAACACTGCTTAGCTTCCAAGATCAGACGAGATTAGGCATATCCAATGTGGTATGGCTGTAGGTGAGATACAGGCACTTTTTTGCCCTCTTCTACTTCTATAACCATGTAAGTTAATAAAAAAGTTTCCTAACTGTTTTGGCTTACTGAAAAAAATCATGTTTTGGTAATGTAAAAAGACCTACAGGACATGATATAAGCAGGTGGTCTCAAATTAATCTACTAAAGAGGCTCGACACTGTTTAGCTGCCAAAAGCAGTTGGAATTGGGCCGAAACAGTGTGGTAAGTTTTTAGGTGATGGCTATTGTGTCTGTTTGACCTCTTCCAAATGTCTGTATCGGCAATAAAAAGAAAAAGTTTCCAATTTAAATAGCTAGAGAATAAAAACAATTTGCCAGTAATGGGAAAAATCCTACAGCACCTGGTGTTCCCATGTGGTCTCCCACCTAACTACTAACCAGGCCCAACACTGCTTAGCTTCCAAGATCAGATGAGATTGGGCGTATCCAATGTGGTATGGCTGTAGGTGAGATACAGGCACTTTTTTGCCCTCTTCTACTTCTATAACCAGGTAAGTTAATAAAAAAATCACTTTCTCAACACACTAATAATTGTAAATCAAGGACACAAAGGAGTAATTTTTTTCCCTTTTTTTCACTTTATTTCTTCATCACGAGTATCGACCCATTTGAAGCGGACACTGAACCAAAGTGGAATCATATGTCAGAATAAGGAGGACCACACTCCATGATATTTTCAAGCATTTTCCTGTTGCGCCGTATTGTATACCAGTTCCTACTTTTTTCTTGTACACATGTTTCTGTAAGTGTGGGTGACACTTAAAGGGACTGGGAACATCAGGGCTGCATAGCGCCATATACTGTTCTGTCAATCCAAAACTCAAGTTAATAAAAAAGTTTCCTAACTGTATTGGCTTACTGAAAAAAATCATGTGTTGGTAATGTAAAAAGACCTACATGACATGATATAAGCAGGTGGTCTCAAATTAATCTACTAAAGAGGCTCAACACTGTTTAGCTGCAAAAAGCAGTTGGAATTGGGCCGAAACAGTGTGGTAAATCTTTAGGTGATGGCTATTGTGTCTGTTTGACCTCTCCCAAATGTCTGTATCGGCAATAAAAAGAAAAAGTGGTACTCTTTACCTAGAAGGGCGCCCGTCGTGGTGATAGCGTTAAAAAAGCTTAGCCATTGTATTTTGTTATAATAATCAATAATGTTTCAATATAAGGAAACTAATTCTTAACATATTAGCTTGTAACTGCAAAAGAGAAAGTATCTGCACTCTGGTTTTTTTCAGAAGAACCACATGTCAGCTATCTGCGCTCATCTCAGAGTCAGACTAGACAGCCAGAGACCACAAAGAGAGATGTGCAAAGAGATTGTAGCTCAACAGACGTGCAGATAGGAAACCAGAGCTGTATGAAACTATATGATTAGATTAGGGACGCTAGACATTGCACGTACTCTTATGTTTTATCATATGTACGGGGGGGATATTTTGTAGTCTGTAAGCCCTGTGTTGGGCAGGATATGTGTGGGCGGCCAGCTATGGCTGCATATAAATATGTGTTGTTCACAATTAAAGCTCAGAATACTCTGAAGACATAACTGGATGGTGGTGTCTCTCCTCATTGTGTTCTCACCAATGCATTGGTAAAAGATATCTGAGAGGTGACCTGATTAATTGAAGGGATTTCTTAGTGCTTAAACAGCGTTTTCAGATGGGGGCTCGTTGCCGGATGACACATGGAAGGATCAACATCTAATGGCACACTTCTAAACTAGACAGATCTCTGAGACTCTGACTGATACCCGGGTGAGTAGAAAAAGATTGATTTCAGTCTATTTTACTCAAGTCAGACTCTTTGAGTTTCATCTGGTATTTTGTAGAAAACTATACATTTCCTGTCTTTCCTTGCTGTCATTATAGTAACCCAATTAACTGGTCACACAGCCTAGGTTATTTGTAGTTGTATTGTATTGTTTCTTTCTCAAGATATAATAGACTACATTGCTGCTATATATGTTTCTATGTTTTATATGTGTATGAAAGTTTTGGACCAGCCTTAATGGGGTTTGTTAGTTAACTGGACACTGAGGTATTGGTCCGCCTGCCTCCTCAGTCGACAGTTTGTTGTCTCGTGTCTGTGTCAAGTAAACGTTGAAAAAAAAAAATGTGTTTTAAAGTTTAAATCAAATGAGTGTAAAGTGTATAAGGGCTGTTAATTAGTCCATAGGTACTCAAAGACCACCCTTGGCACTTGCTACCATAGGCTTGACCTGTCTCTTGTCAACGGTGGCCCCTGGATGTTCCTAAGGGACCGTACCAGCTCAGCCTTTACAATTGATCGCATTATTGTCATGTCTGTATATGTCAAACGTGTTTGAATGACTGATCCAAGTCCTTGTCTTTATCCTGTAGGCACTTGCAGCCAGTGTAAAACCAGCATTGTGTTGTGGTATAAACCATTATACGGTTTCAGTTATTATGCAACTTTAACCAGTGTTTTACAAAATAGAACACCTTTTAAGATAACCATTTCAGAAAAGGAAAAGGTTTTAACAGAGTTTGTTGTTATTGTGGGATGTCATTTGAATGCAGAATTACTGTCAAGATATATAATTCTATCATATCCTTCATGTTTAGACAAATGGCCCATTAATCATTGCAATATACCAACAATTTGTCCAAAAAGTTTTCAAGAGTTAGCAAAAATTAAATACGGTGTTAAGATTTCAAATATCATAGATGTATGATATGTTAAACCCAGACAAATTAAGTGGGTTAATTTTCAGAGTAAACAGATTGGTAAAGTCAGTGTCTAAACAAAAGCCAGCCAGTGATACACAGTTTACTTCCCGCACAACTATACATCCCGCTTCACCGCAATTGGATACGGCCAATACCCATAGAGCTTAATTACCCCTATGGGAGGGGACGGGAATAAGATACAGGAGCGCTCACCTATAGAAGTTGTCGCGGAACGGGAAGGTAGGAAAAGGTATTAAAAAAACTAATTTTCCCAAGTAAGGGACATTAGATCCACAGCAGTCTTGGAAAAGATTCCAAGTCACAGACGGTCATTGGTTACAGAGGATGAAGGGTTATTTAGACACTGTACAAATATGGAAAATTGTTTCACAAGAAATTGATGTAGGAAAAAAGGTCTAAACAGGAAGATTATATGACTGAGATAATGCCACCACCGTATGTTCCAATAATACATAATACTGTTGACAATGTTGAAATTGTTGTGGTGGGGTCATCACAATTAGTAATGCCCACGAATGTAGAACAAAAGACACCTGAAAAACGTTATTTAAAAAACACTAAGTGATTCAGAAAAACCAGAAGATACACTAAGCCTTAAAGATGTAATCCAAAAATGCCCTGTTTGTGGGGAATGTGTACCGGAGGGCAGTGAAAATGGTCGATTTTGTAATATTGACTTGATGCAAAGGAGATTATGGGATTACAATACTAGTCCCAATAGAATTAATAGTCCAAAGTCAAGATTTAACATACCTGGTAATGAATACCAAATAATGCCTGTCAGAATGAATAGACATCCTAACCCCAGACATTCAACTAATTTAGGACCTAATGATGTTGGGTATGTTGCAGAAAATGTAGAACAGGAAAAGTACATACCATGGTTTCCCTCAGATATTATGCGCATTGTAAATGATTCACCAGATATCAGAAAGAGTCCAGCATGAAAAGAGAATCAAACAACTGTGTTCTATTTACACACCATGTTGGGTTGACTTAGAACAGATTCTTAAAGCCTCTATAGGAATAGGTGAATTCAATACTATTCAAGCCATAGGTGCCCAACAAGCACAAGGTAATACAGGGGCAATTGAGGCAGCCCCAACTCCTCCTAATCGCTACACTATAGCTTCAGGCAAACAGTTGTTATATAGAGTGCAATTCAGATGTGATCAGATTAGAGACACTGCAGCAGCCGAGCCTGATTTGGTGCAAAATAACCTCACCATAAGACAATAGTATAACAGATTGTCAGTCAGACATGAAAATGTAGGATTTTCCCTTAACAGAGGCAATAATGTCAGACTGTTCCAACTTCTCTCCTTGTAAATGATGAATTTACACCTGTACCTAATGAATTTTTAACCTCACCTACATGTCCAGTGAATCTGCTTGGAGGTGATATATACCAGTTATATTCCAGCTGCCATGAAGCCCAACATTGAAGCTGCAATCGAAGTTTACCTATTACAAGAAACTGCCACAGGGGTAAAATGCATTTAAGTAGAGTTTTATACAAGGTTCTAGCAGAAAACAACATTCAAGGTTACACCTATTTTGTTATGTTATGTTTTAAGTAAAGGTAGATGTTTATTAAGAAACCATTATTTGGCCAGCTGCATTGTTTTCTTCTTCCCAAATGGGGGATGAATATATATAGAATGGGAAGAAGAGAGATCAATGAGTTAATTACACATGATGAGGTCATTAGCAGCATTAATTAGAACATGTCTTATTTACAGAAATAAATTTGCTGGGTCAACATTAGTATTAGTACCAGAGTTTGGTGTTGATTGGAAGCATAGCGGTTATTGCATAGCTTCAGGTACACCTAATGCACATTCACAAACTGTAATAACATTGATGAAACATAGGAGGTTTGCAGTTATTAAATGCCAAGATCATATTAGACAAATTGATCTTGTTTCTAGGGGTAACGAATGATTGGTTGGTTGACATTGTTACTAGGGAGGTCCCTCCCATGTAATGACACATATAACAATAATTGTTGTTTGGTTTTTATATTAAGATTGATTTACTGAAAGAGTATCAAAAGGAATAGTAACTCTTCAAAAAAAAAAAAAAAAACTGACATTTATTAGATGTTATAACAGTGTATTTGGATAAAGTCAGAAAATAAGAGAGTAACATCGAAATAATTACAGAGAGTTATAAAAATGAATACAGCCATATGGCAAAGTAGTATTATTTGTTTAAGATATAATTAAGAGACAAGGGTGTTTATGAAATAAATTAAGATAAAGCATTTGTCACATTTGTAGAGGTTACAAATCGATATTATTGATTTTATTCAGTTACAGAAAAGAAGGTTTATGTACGTATATGAAAGTGTTTATATGTTAGAGGTATGGCCTGAAGTGTCTGAAATTGAGCAGTTTACTGCCAGAAAAAAAGACTTTGCAAGAATTGGTATGTAGATATGGTTTATCAAGTGTCATAGAAAATGACCAAGGAACAAAAACAGTATTATAGGAAAAGTTTTTCAAATAATGTGTGAAATGATGGGAATGGAATCAAAAATACATATGTCTTTATATCCAAAGGTGGTTAGGATGGTATCTTACAAGGGAGAAAGGAGTGGCATGACCAGAAGCACTGCACTAGCGCTTCATAGTATTTATATCACACCTGGGCCTCTGCTTAACCTCTCTCCACATAAATTCAGATGGCAGACCAGATACATACGGTACTGATCCAAAGACTGACTTTGAAATTGCATCATCATTTGACTGTTCAATATGTTATCCACTTATTTAAGCAGTTACAAGACCTTCGTCGAGTTCAACAGGAGATCCAACGTCTTCTTAATTCAGGTTCCTTTGCAGATACACAGCCTGGAGACCATGTTATGGTGAGAACTTTCTTGCATTCAGGTTCCTTTGCAGATACACAGCCTGGAGACCATGTTATGGTGAGAACTTTCTTGCATTCAGGTTCCTTTGCAGATTGATGGGACAGTCCTTAGCAAGTATTGCTGACAACAGATACAGCTATGAAAGATGCTGAGAAGGACATTTACCTGGATTCGCAGGTCGCATTGCAAAACGGTGAGATGTTCAAGTTTTAAAATCACCAAAGGCTAAGCTGTGTGCATACACAGAGACTTTAATAGAGTTCTTCAATCAAGATGGAAAGCATTGTTTATAACTGACTGTATATTTACGGGACAATGTTAAGGACAATATTCAAGTTGCGTGAGTGGAGTAATCATGGACATTGCAGTATTTGAAAGTATCGAAGATGTGAGTGTCCCCTCTAATGGTGCCAAAGCAATAGATACAGGAGATATAAGGAAGTACACCCCTCACAGATAGGAAACGATCCTCTTCTCCAAAGTACGACCACAAGTTTTAATGTTCACAATTCTGCCAAAAGGTACCAATGGGGATTGCAGTATTTATAATTATCTACCTTGGAGAGGGGCCCAGTCGAGGTTCATGGTCTGAGTACAGTACCTGTCCATTAGTATGGATAGGGGTTATTTCACTAAGTCCAATTCCTTTGTCCCTTCTAAGCAGGTCAACAAGAACATTTAAGGATATTTATAAGGAACAGGGTACAACACCCTTTGAAAGATGAATTTGTGATTACTGTACTTCCACCAGAGGAGAAAGATATACTCTGATGTATGGATAACCTGGTATATTATTCAAAAGAATATCTAAGTCGAAGGTATCATTCACTGTATGGACAGGTAACAAATGCAACTGATTGTTGAGTATGCATTAACACACCATTGATGAGTAATAACATGCCAATGTCACCATATGTTTCATATGAGGAAATAACTAAATAGTTACTTTTGGAAATTTGTGGAGAAAAAGGGATTGTGATTTATGTAAGATATAATTATTTTGTTTCAGCAAAATTATAAGTGAGATGAAACTAGATTTTAGGTAAACAGAGGAATGTACACACTTCCACTACCAGGAAATGCCATACAAGATAAAAGTTTATGTAGGATATTGCGACATACGCCATATGTTCTGCTGAATCATGTGCAAGTTTATTTATGCACCTTAGATTGAAATGATAAAGTATTTGAGTTTACACTACATATGAATGTTCCAGAGTTTAAAGTTATAAGTTAGGAATAATGGTTTCCACCATAGTTCTAGAGTTTGATGTTCTTTTTCTTTATGCTAAAACCAAAATTTATAATATTGGTTGAAAATATGGTTTGAAAAGATTACCAATAAAGTTTGAAGATTTTGCTATTTGGGAATAAAGGGAATATATACCAAAGTCTTATACAATAACCCATGATGAGTTGAATGAAGTCTTTTCACAGGTCAATCAACATCTAAAAAGAGACATTAATCCGGTTATTAGGAAATATATTCCATTTATCGATTCTCCAGTAAAAATCATATGGATACCACCTTGGAAAATATCTGTACATATATATGGAAATGGTGGTTATTTGGACAATCAACAAGAGATTATTGAGTTTGCACAAGTTATGGACAATGTTACTGAACTTTACAATGACATTTTTAAATATGATGGACATGATCTAAAAGCAAAAAAGCAATGAAATATTACAACAATTATTTTGGACTGCATCTCATTACTCAAAGTTAAGTTTGGATAGGAAAAATGTATAATTTACTAAGCCCCGAGCCAGACAAAGTAATTTACTGATGTTTTCTTTTTAAAAGGTGTTGGAATTGTAATCGTACTATAGCTGTGTTTTAAGATACTGCTTTGCTGTTTTTCAGTTTGTCAAAAACGGATAAAGAAAGCTTGTGAATCCTCTAAATATAAATCATTGCAGAAGAGTCTGGTAAAAAAAGTCAAACAGCAGTCTACCTTAATGGAGATGCATCAACAGTCCGCCAACTGGAAACAGCCAAGGACCAACTCACTTGATAGGGTGTAGCATCCTACTTGTGGAAGCAAAGCCATGTTTCTTTTTTATGCCATTAGAGTAGACTGTTATTGCTTAGACTTGTTGGGCAGAGAGATTGTAATATCAGATAATTCTCTAGTGTTTGATTATTATAAAGACGTGGGGAAATGATAGCGTTAAAAAAGCTTAGCCATTGTATTTTGTTATAATAATCAATAATGTTTCAATATAAGGAAACTAATTCTTAACATATTAGCTTGTAACTGCAAAAGAGAAAGTATCTGCACTCTGGTTTTTTTCAGAAGAACCACATGTCAGCTATCTGCGCTCATCTCAGAGTCAGACTAGACAGCCAGAGACCACAAAGAGAGATGTGCAAAGAGATTGTAGCTCAACAGACGTGCAGATAGGAAACCAGAGCTGTATGAAACTATATGATTAGATTAGGGACGCTAGACATTGCACGTACTCTTATGTTTTATCATATGTACGGGGGGGATATTTTGTAGTCTGTAAGCCCTGTGTTGGGCAGGATATGTGTGGGCGGCCAGCTATGGCTGCAAATAAATATGTGTTGTTCACAATTAAAGCTCAGAATACTCTGAAGACATAACTGGATGGTGGTGTCTCTCCTCATTGTGTTCTCACCAATGCATTGGTAAAAGATATCTGAGAGGTGACCTGATTAATTGAAGGGATTTCTTAGTGCTTAAACAGCGTTTTCAGTGGTGATCGCGGGTACATTTATGTCTGGCCGCGACGCGACCGACGCGATGCCCGCGATTTCCCATTGAAACCCATGTTAAACATGGAAATCGCGTCGGTCGCGTCGCGGCCGGCCATAAATGTACCCGCGATGCCCGCGACGCGATGCACCCGATTTCCCATAGGAATCAATGTTAAGTGGCCCGACCGACGCGATTTTACTGTTAAATGCCTCAATGGACCCGATGTGGCCATAGGAAACAATGTTAAATGGGCCTTAGAGCCCAAATAGTTACCCTGAACTCTGAAATGGCCCCCCCAATTGTTTACGCCACCCCACGATCAACGTCAACCCGAAGCGTGGCGAGCGCAGCGAGCCCGCGAGGGGCGGCGGTACGCGTCCTCCGACCTTTTCATGCCCTACTATCCACGTCGGCGTGGAGTTGAGAATAGAATAGTGTGGCGAGCGCAGCGAGCCACCGAGCCCGAAGCGTGGCGAGCGCAGCGAGCCCCGCGAGAGGACACGGATACCTTCACAGCTATACGCGTCCCCTCGCGGGCTTCACAGGTGTCCATGGCGACGCGGACACCTGTGAAGCCCGCGAAGGGACGCGTTTACCTGTGAAGGTATCCGCGTCCCCTCGCGGGGCTCGCTGCGCTCGCCACGCTTCGGGCTCGGTGGCTCGCTGCGCTTGCCACACTATTCTATTCTCAACTCCACGCCGACGTGGATAGTGGGGGTATGAAAAGGTCGGAGGACGCGTACCGACGCCCCTCGCCGGCTCGCTGCGCTCGCCACGCTTCGGGTTGACGTTGATCGTGGGGTGGCGTAAACAATTGGGGGGGCCATTTCAGAGTTCAGGGTAACTATTTGGGCTCTAAGGCCCATTTAACATTGTTTCCTATGGTAAAATCGGGTCCATTCAGCCATTTAACATGAAAATCGTGTCCATCGGGCCTTTTAACATTGATTCCTATGGCAAATCGTGGGCAATTTATGGCCGGCCGCGACGCGACCGACGCGATGTCCATGTTTAACATTGTTTTCAATGGGGAAATCGTGGACATCGCGTCGGTCGCGTCGCGGCCGGGCATCTTTAGCCCGCATACGACGGGACCGACGCGATTTTTTACCTCACGATGCCCACGATCAACATTGCTGGCGCCCTTCTAGGTAAAGAGTACCGAAAAAGTTTCCAATTTAAATAGCTAGAGAATAAAAACAATTTGCCAGTAATGGGAAAAAACCTACAGCACCTGGTGTTCCCATATGGTCTCCCACCCAAGTACTAACCAGGCCCAACACTGCTTATCTTCCAAGATCAGACGAGATTAGGCATATCCAATGTGGTATGGCTGTAGGTGAGATACAGGCACTTTTTTTCCCTCTTCTACTTCTATAACCAGGTAAGTTAATAAAAAAGTTTCCTAACTGTTTTGGCTTACTGAAAAAAATCATGTGTTGGTAATGTAAAAAGACCTACATGACATGATATAAGCAGGTGGTCTCAAATTAATCTACTAAAGAGGCTCAACACTGTTTAGCTGCCAAAAGCAGTTGGAATTGGGCCGAAACAGTGTGGTAAGTCTTTAGGTGATGACTATTGTGTCTGTTTGACCTCTCCCAAATGTCTGTATCGGCAATAAAAAGAAAAAGTTTCCAATTTAAATAGCTAGAGAATAAAAACAATTTGCCAGTAATGGGAAAAAACCTACAGCACCTGGTGTTCCCATATGGTCTCCCACCCAAGTACTAACCAGGCCCAACACTGCTTAGCTTCCAAGATCAGACGAGATTGGGCGTATCCAATGTGGTATGGCTGTAGGTGAGATACAAGCACTATTTTGCCCTCTTCTACTTCTATAACCAGGTAAGCTAATAAAAATGTTTCCTAACTGTTTTGGCTTACTGAAAAAAATCATGTGTTGGTAATGTAAAAAGACCTACAGGACATGATATAAGCAGGTGGTCTCAAATTAATCTACTAAAGAGGCTCAACACTGTTTAGCTGCCAAAAGCAGTTGGAATTGGGCCTAAACAGTGTGGTAAGTTTTTAGGTGATGGCTATTGTGTCTGTTTGACCTCTTCCAAATGTCTGTACTGGCAATAAAAAAAAGTTTCCAATTTAAATAGCTAGAGAATAAAAACAATTTGCCAGTAATGGAAAATATCCTACAGCACTGGGTGTTCCAATGTGGTCTCCCACCCAAGTACTAACCAGGCCCAACACTGCTTAGCTTCCAAGATCAGACGAGATTAGGCATATCCAATGTGGTATGGCTGTAGGTGAGATACAGGCACTTTTTTGCCCTCTTCTACTTCTATAACCAGGTAAGTTAATAAAAAAGTTTCCTAACTGTTTTGGCTTACTGAAAAAAATCATGTGTTGGTAATGTAAAAAGACCTACATGAAATGATATAAGCAGGTGGTCTCAAATTAATCTACTAAAGAGGCTCAACACTGTTTAGCTGCCAAAAGCAGTTGGAATTGGGCCGAAACAGTGTGGTAAGTCTTTAGGTGATGACTATTGTGTCTGTTTGACCTCTCCCAAATGTCTGTATCGGCAATAAAAAGAAAAAGTTTCCAATTTAAATAGCTAGAGAATAAAAACAATTTGCCAGTAATGGGAAAAAAACCTACAGCACCTGGTGTTCCCATATGGTCTCCCACCCAAGTACTAACCAGGCCCAACACTGCTTAGCTTCCAAGATCAGACGAGATTGGGCGTATCCAATGTGGTATGGCTGTAGGTGAGATACATGCACTATTTTGCCCTCTTCTACTTCTATAACCAGGTAAGCTAATAAAAATGTTTCCTAACTGTTTTGGCTTACTGAAAAAAATCATGTGTTGGTAATGTAAAAAGACCTACAGGACATGATATAAGCAGGTGGTCTCAAATTTATCTACTAAAGAGGCTCAACACTGTTTAGCTGCCAAAAGCAGTTGGAATTGGGCCGAAACAGTGTGGTAAGTCTTTAGGTGATGGCTATTGTGTCTGTTTGACCTCTCCCAAATGTCTGTATCGGCAATAAAAAGAAAAAGTTTCCAATTTAAATAGCTAGAGAATAAAAACAATTTGCCAGTAATGGGAAAAAACCTACAGCACCTGGTGTTCCCATATGGTCTCCCACCCAAGTACTAACCAGGCCCAACACTGCTTAGCTTCCAAGATCAGACGAGATTAGGCATATCCAATGTGGTATGGCTGTAGGTGAGATACAGGCACTTTTTTGCCCTCTTCTACTTCTATAACCATGTAAGTTAATAAAAAAGTTTCCTAACTGTTTTGGCTTACTGAAAAAAATCATGTGTTGGTAATGTAAAAAGACCTACAGGACATGATATAAGCAGGTGGTCTCAAATTAATCTACTAAAGAGGCTCGACACTGTTTAGCTGCCAAAAGCAGTTGGAATTGGGCCGAAACAGTGTGGTAAGTTTTTAGGTGATGGCTATTGTGTCTGTTTGACCTCTTCCAAATGTCTGTATCGGCAATAAAAAGAAAAAGTTTCCAATTTAAATAGCTAGAGAATCAAAACAATTTGCCAGTAATGGGAAAAAACCTACAGCACCTGGTGTTCCCATGTGGTCTCCCACCTAAGTACTAACCAGGCCCAACACTGCTTAGCTTCCAAGATCAGATGAGATTGGGCGTATCCAATGTGGTATGGCTGTAGGTGAGATACAGGCACTTTTTTGCCCTCTTCTACTTCTATAACCAGGTAAGTTAATAAAAAAGTTTCCTAACTGTATTGGCTTACTGAAAAAAATCATGTGTTGGTAATGTAAAAAGACCTACATGACATGATATAAGCAGGTGGTCTCAAATTAATCTACTAAAGAGGCTCAACACTGTTTAGCTGCCAAAAGCAGTTGGAATTGGGCCGAAACAGTGTGGTAAGTCTTTAGGTGATGGCTATTGTGTCTGTTTGACCTCTCCCAAATGTCTGTATCGGCAATAAAAAGAAAAAGTTTCCAATTTAAATAGCTAGAGAATCAAAACAATTTGCCAGTAATAGGAAAAAACCTACAGCACCTGGTGTTCCCATATGGTCTCCCACCCAAGTACTAACCAGGCCCAACACTGCTTAGCTTCCAAGATCAGACGAGATTAGGCATATCCAATGTGGTATGGCTGTAGGTGAGATACAGGCACTTTTTTGCCCTCTTCTACTTCTATAACCATGTAAGTTAATAAAAAAGTTTCCTAACTGTTTTGGCTTACTGAAAAAAATCATGTGTTGGTAATGTAAAAAGACCTACAGGACATGATATAAGCAGGTGGTCTCAAATTAATCTACTAAAGAGGCTCGACACTGTTTAGCTGCCAAAAGCAGTTGGAATTGGGCCGAAACAGTGTGGTAAGTTTTTAGGTGATGGCTATTGTGTCTGTTTGACCTCTTCCAAATGTCTGTATCGGCAATAAAAAGAAAAAGTTTCCAATTTAAATAGCTAGAGAATCAAAACAATTTGCCAGTAATGGGAAAAAACCTACAGCACCTGGTGTTCCCATGTGGTATCCCACCTAAGTACTAACCAGGCCCAACACTGCTTAGCTTCCAAGATCAGATGAGATTGGGCGTATCCAATGTGGTATGGCTGTAGGTGAGATACAGGCACTTTTTTGCCCTCTTCTACTTCTATAACCAGGTAAGTTAATAAAAAAGTTTCCTAACTGTATTGGCTTACTGAAAAAAATCATGTGTTGGTAATGTAAAAAGACCTACATGACATGATATAAGCAGGTGGTCTCAAATTAATCTACTAAAGAGGCTCAACACTGTTTAGCTGCCAAAAGCAGTTGGAATTGGGCCGAAACAGTGTGGTAAGTCTTTAGGTGATGGCTATTGTGTCTGTTTGACCTCTCCCAAATGTCTGTATCGGCAATAAAAAGAAAAAGTTTCCAATTTAAATAGCTAGAGAATCAAAACAATTTGCCAGTAATAGGAAAAAACCTACAGCACCTGGTGTTCCCATGTGGTCTCCCACCTAAGTACTAACCAGGCCCAACACTGCTTAGCTTCCAAGATCAAACAAGATTGGGCGTATCCAATGTGGTATGGCTGTAGGTGAGATACAGGCACTTTTTTGCCCTCTTCTACTTCTATAACCAGGTAAGTTAATAAAAAAGTTTCCTAACTGTATTGGCTTACTGAAAAAAATCATGTGTTGGTAATGTAAAAAGACCTACATGACATGATATAAGCAGGTGGTCTCAAATTAATCTACTAAAGAGGCTCAACACTGTTTAGCTGCCAAAAGCAGTTGGAATTGGGCCGAAACAGTGTGGTAAGTCTTTAGGTGATGGCTATTGTGTCTGTTTGACCTCTCCCAAATGTCTGTATCGGCAATAAAAAGAAAAAGTTTCCAATTTAAATAGCTAGAGAATAAAAACAATTTGCCAGTAATGGGAAAAAACCTACAGCACCTGGTGTTCCCATATGGTCTCCCACCTAAGTACTAACCAGGCCCAACACTGCTTAGCTTCCAAGATCAGACGAGATTAGGCATATCCAATGTGGTATGGCTGTAGGTGAGATACAGGCACTTTTTTGCCCTCTTCTACTTCTATAACCAGGTAAGTTAATAAAAAAGTTTCCTAACAGTTTTGTCTTACTGAAAAAAATCATGTGTTGGTAATGTAAAAAGACCTACAGGACATGATATAAGCAGGTGGTCTCAAATTAATCTACTAAAGAGGCTCAACACTGTTTAGCTGCCAAAAGCAGTTGGAATTAGGCCGAAACAGTGTGGTAAGTCTTTAGGTGATGGCTATTGTGTCTGTTTGACCTCTCCCAAATGTCTGTATCGGCAATAAAAAGAAAAAGTTTCCAATTAAATAGCTAGAGAATAAAAACAATTTGCCAGTAATGGGAAAAAACCTACAGCACCTGGTGTTCCCATATGGTCTCCCACCCAAGTACTAACCAGGCCCAACACTGCTTAGCTTCCAAGATCAGACGAGATTAGGCATATCCAATGTGGTATGGCTGTAGGTGAGATACAGGCACTTTTTTGCCCTCTTCTACTTCTATAACCAGGTAAGTTAATAAAAAAGTTTCCTAAATGTATTGGCTTACTGAAAAAAATTATGTGTTGGTAATGTTAAAAGACCTACATGACATGATATAAGCAGGTGGTCTCAAATTAATCTACTAAAGAGGCTCAACACTGTTTAGCTGCCAAAAGCAGTTGGAATTGGGCCGAAACAGTGTGGTAAGTCTTTAGGTGATGACTATTGTGTCTGTTTGACCTCTCCCAGATGTCTGTATCGGCAATAAAAAGAAAAAGTTTCCAATTTAAATAGCTAGAGAATAAAAACAATTTGCCAGTAATGGGAAAAAAGCTACAGCACCTGGTGTTCCCATATGGTCTCCCACCCAAGTACTAACCAGGCCCAACACTGCTTAGCTTCCAAGATCAGACGAGATTGGGCATATCCAATGTGGTATGGCTGTAGGTGAGATACAGGCACTTTTTTGCCCTCTTCTACTTCTATAACCAGGTAAGTTAATAAAAAAGTTTCCTAACTGTATTGGCTTACTGAAAAAAATCATGTGTTGGTAATGTAAAAAGACCTACATGACATGATATAAGCAGGTGGTCTCAAATTAATCTACTAAAGAGGCTCAACACTGTTTAGCTGCCAAAAGCAGTTGGAATTGGGCCGAAACAGTGTGGTAAGTCTTTAGGTGATGGCTATTGTGTCTGTTTGACCTCTCCCAAATGTCTGTATCGGCAATAAAAAGAAAAAGTTTCCAATTTAAATAGCTAGAGAATCAAAACAATTTGCCAGTAATAGGAAAAAACCTACAGCACCTGGTGTTCCCATGTGGTCTCCCACCTAAGTACTAACCAGGCCCAACACTGCTTAGCTTCCAAGATCAAACGAGATTGGGCGTATCCAATGTGGTATGGCTGTAGGTGAGATACAGGCACTTTTTTGCCCTCTTCTACTTCTATAACCAGGTAAGTTAATAAAAAAGTTTCCTAACTGTATTGGCTTACTGAAAAAAATCATGTGTTGGTAATGTAAAAAGACCTACATGACATGATATAAGCAGGTGGTCTCAAATTAATCTACTAAAGAGGCTCAACACTGTTTAGCTGCCAAAAGCAGTTGGAATTGGGCCGAAACAGTGTGGTAAGTCTTTAGGTGATGGCTATTGTGTCTGTTTGACCTCTCCCAAATGTCTGTATCGGCAATAAAAAGAAAAAGTTTCCAATTTAAATAGCTAGAGAATAAAAACAATTTGCCAGTAATGGGAAAAAACCTACAGCACCTGGTGTTCCCATATGGTCTCCCACCCAAGTACTAACCAGGCCCAACACTGCTTAGCTTCCAAGATCAGACGAGATTAGGCATATCCAATGTGGTATGGCTGTAGGTGAGATACAGGCACTTTTTTGCCCTCTTTTACTTCTATAACCAGGTAAGTTAATAAAAAAGTTTCCTAACGGTTTTGGCTTACTGAAAAAAATCATGTGTTGGTAATGTAAAAAGACCTACATGACATGATATAAGCAGGTGGTCTCAAATTAATCTACTAAAGAGGCTCAACACTGTTTAGCTGCCAAAAGCAGTTGGAATTGGGCCGAAACAGTGTGGTAAGTCTTAAGGTGATGGCTATTGTGTCTGTTTGACCTCTCCCAAATGTCTGTATCGGCAATAAAAAGAAAAAGTTTCCAATTTAAATAGCTAGAGAATAAAAACAATTTGCCAGTAATGGGAAAAAACCTACAGCACCTGGTGTTCCCATATGGTCTCCCACCCAAGTACTAACCACGCCCAACACTGCTTAGCTTCCAAGATCAGACGAGATTAGGCATATCCAATGTGGTATGGCTGTAGGTGAGATACAGGCACTTTTTTGCCCTCTTCTACTTCTATAACCATGTAAGTTAATAAAAAAGTTTCCTAACTGTTTTGGCTTACTGAAAAAAATCATGTGTTGGTAATGTAAAAAGACCTACAGGACATGATATAAGCAGGTGGTCTCAAATTAATCTACTAAAGAGGCTCGACACTGTTTAGCTGCCAAAAGCAGTTGGAATTGGGCCGAAACAGTGTGGTAAGTTTTTAGGTGATGGCTATTGTGTCTGTTTGACCTCTTCCAAATGTCTGTATCGGCAATAAAAAGAAAAAGTTTCCAATTTAAATAGCTAGAGAATCAAAACAATTTGCCAGTAATGGGAAAAAACCTACAGCACCTGGTGTTCCCATGTGGTCTCCCACCTAAGTACTAACCAGGCCCAACACTGCTTAGCTTCCAAGATCAGATGAGATTGGGCGTATCCAATGTGGTATGGCTGTAGGTGAGATACAGGCACTTTTTTGCCCTCTTCTACTTCTATAACCAGGTAAGTTAATAAAAAAGTTTCCTAACTGTATTGGCTTACTGAAAAAAATCATGTGTTGGTAATGTAAAAAGACCTACATGACATGATATAAGCAGGTGGTCTCAAATTAATCTACTAAAGAGGCTCAACACTGTTTAGCTGCCAAAAGCAGTTGGAATTGGGCCGAAACAGTGTGGTAAATCTTTAGGTGATGGCTATTGTGTCTGTTTGACCTCTCCCAAATGTCTGTATCGGCAATAAAAAGAAAAAGTGGTACTCTTTACCTAGAAGGGCGCCCGTCGTGGTGATCGCGGGTACATTTATGTCTGGCCGCGACGCGACCGACGCGATGCCCGCGATTTCCCATTGAAACCCATGTTAAACATGGAAATCGCGTCGGTCGCGTCGCGGCCGGCCATAAATGTACCCGCGATGCCCGCGACGCGATGCACCCGATTTCCCATAGGAATCAATGTTAAGTGGCCCGACCGACGCGATTTTACTGTTAAATGCCTCAATGGACCCGATGTGGCCATAGGAAACAATGTTAAATGGGCCTTAGAGCCCAAATAGTTACCCTGAACTCTGAAATGGCCCCCCCAATTGTTTACGCCACCCCACGATCAACGTCAACCCGAAGCGTGGCGAGCGCAGCGAGCCCGCGAGGGGCGGCGGTACGCGTCCTCTGACCTTTTCATGCCCTACTATCCACGTCGGCGTGGAGTTGAGAATAGAATAGTGTGGCGAGCGCAGCGAGCCACCGAGCCCGAAGCGTGGCGAGCGCAGCGAGCCCCGCGAGGGGACGCGGATACCTTCACAGCTATACGCGTCCCCTCGCGGGCTTCACAGGTGTCCATGGCGACGCGGACACCTGTGAAGCCCGCGAAGGGACGCGTTTACCTGTGAAGGTATCCGCGTCCCCTCGCGGGGCTCGCTGCGCTCGCCACGCTTCGGGCTCGGTGGCTCGCTGCGCTTGCCACACTATTCTATTCTCAACTCCACGCCGACGTGGATAGTGGGGGTATGAAAAGGTCGGAGGACGCGTACCGACGCCCCTCGCGGGCTCGCTGCGCTCGCCACGCTTCGGGTTGACGTTGATCGTGGGGTGGCGTAAACAATTGGGGGGGCCATTTCAGAGTTCAGGGTAACTATTTGGGCTCTAAGGCCCATTTAACATTGTTTCCTATGGTAAAATCGGGTCCATTCAGCCATTTAATATGAAAATCGTGTCCATCGGGCCTTTTAACATTGATTCCTATGGCAAATCGTGGGCATCGCGTCGCGGCCATCGTGTGCACATTTATGGCCGGCCGCGACGCGACCGACGCGATGTCCATGTTTAACATTGTTTTCAATGGGGAAATCGTGGACATCGCGTCGGTCGCGTCGCGGCCGGGCATCTTTAGCCCGCATACGACGCGACCGACGCGATTTTTTACCTCACGATGCCCACGATCAACATTGCTGGCGCCCTTCTAGGTAAAGAGTACCGAAAAAGTTTCCAATTTAAATAGCTAGAAAATAAAAACAATTTGCCAGTAATGGGAAAAAACCTACAGCACCTGGTGTTCCCATATGGTCTCCCACCCAAGTACTAACCAGGCCCAACACTGCTTATCTTCCAAGATCAGACGAGATTAGGCATATTCAATGTGGTATGGCTGTAGGTGAGATACAGGCACTTTTTTTCCCTCTTCTACTTCTATAACCAGGTAAGTTAATAAAAAAGTTTCCTAACTGTTTTGGCTTACTGAAAAAAATCATGTGTTGGTAATGTAAAAAGACCTACATGACATGATATAAGCAGGTGGTCTCAAATTAATCTACTAAAGAGGCTCAACACTGTTTAGCTGCCAAAAGCAGTTGGAATTGGGCCGAAACAGTGTGGTAAGTCTTTAGGTGATGACTATTGTGTCTGTTTGACCTCTCCCAAATGTCTGTATCGGCAATAAAAAGAAAAAGTTTCCAATTTAAATAGCTAGAGAATAAAAACAATTTGCCAGTAATGGGAAAAAACCTACAGCACCTGGTGTTCCCATATGGTCTCCCACCCAAGTACTAACCAGGCCCAACACTGCTTAGCTTCCAAGATCAGACGAGATTGGGCGTATCCAATGTGGTATGGCTGTAGGTGAGATACAAGCACTATTTTGCCCTCTTCTACTTCTATAACCAGGTAAGCTAATAAAAATGTTTCCTAACTGTTTTGGCTTACTGAAAAAAATCATGTGTTGGTAATGTAAAAAGACCTACATGACATGATATAAGCAGGTGGTCTCAAATTAATCTACTAAAGAGGCTCAACACTGTTTAGCTGCCAAAAGCAGTTGGAATTGGGCCGAAACAGTGTGGTAAGTCTTTAGGTGATGACTATTGTGTCTGTTTGACCTCTCCCAAATGTCTGTATCGGCAATAAAAAGAAAAAGTTTCCAATTTAAATAGCTAGAGAATAAAAACAATTTGCCAGTAATGGGAAAAAACCTACAGCACCTGGTGTTCCCATATGGTCTCCCACCCAAGTACTAACCAGGCCCAACACTGCTTAGCTTCCAAGATCAGACGAGATTGGGCGTATCCAATGTGGTATGGCTGTAGGTGAGATACATGCACTATTTTGCCCTCTTCTACTTCTATAACCAGGTAAGCTAATAAAAATGTTTCCTAACTGTTTTGGCTTACTGAAAAAAATCATGTGTTGGTAATGTAAAAAGACCTACAGGACATGATATAAGCAGGTGGTCTCAAATTTATCTACTAAAGAGGCTCAACACTGTTTAGCTGCCAAAAGCAGTTGGAATTGGGCCGAAACAGTGTGGTAAGTCTTTAGGTGATGGCTATTGTGTCTGTTTGACCTCTCCCAAATGTCTGTATCGGCAATAAAAAGAAAAAGTTTCCAATTTAAATAGCTAGAGAATAAAAACAATTTGCCAGTAATGGGAAAAAACCTACAGCACCTGGTGTTCCCATATGGTCTCCCACCCAAGTACTAACCAGGCCCAACACTGCTTAGCTTCCAAGATCAGACGAGATTAGGCATATCCAATGTGGTATGGCTGTAGGTGAGATACAGGCACTTTTTTGCCCTCTTCTACTTCTATAACCATGTAAGTTAATAAAAAAGTTTCCTAACTGTTTTGGCTTACTGAAAAAAATCATGTGTTGGTAATGTAAAAAGACCTACAGGACATGATATAAGCAGGTGGTCTCAAATTAATCTACTAAAGAGGCTCGACACTGTTTAGCTGCCAAAAGCAGTTGGAATTGGGCCGAAACAGTGTGGTAAGTTTTTAGGTGATGGCTATTGTGTCTGTTTGACCTCTTCCAAATGTCTGTATCGGCAATAAAAAGAAAAAGTTTCCAATTTAAATAGCTAGAGAATCAAAACAATTTGCCAGTAATGGGAAAAAACCTACAGCACCTGGTGTTCCCATGTGGTCTCCCACCTAAGTACTAACCAGGCCCAACACTGCTTAGCTTCCAAGATCAGATGAGATTGGGCGTATCCAATGTGGTATGGCTGTAGGTGAGATACAGGCACTTTTTTGCCCTCTTCTACTTCTATAACCAGGTAAGTTAATAAAAAAGTTTCCTAACTGTATTGGCTTACTGAAAAAAATCATGTGTTGGTAATGTAAAAAGACCTACATGACATGATATAAGCAGGTGGTCTCAAATTAATCTACTAAAGAGGCTCAACACTGTTTAGCTGCCAAAAGCAGTTGGAATTGGGCCGAAACAGTGTGGTAAGTCTTTAGGTGATGGCTATTGTGTCTGTTTGACCTCTCCCAAATGTCTGTATCGGCAATAAAAAGAAAAAGTTTCCAATTTAAATAGCTAGAGAATCAAAACAATTTGCCAGTAATAGGAAAAAACCTACAGCACCTGGTGTTCCCATATGGTCTCCCACCCAAGTACTAACCAGGCCCAACACTGCTTAGCTTCCAAGATCAGACGAGATTAGGCATATCCAATGTGGTATGGCTGTAGGTGAGATACAGGCACTTTTTTGCCCTCTTCTACTTCTATAACCATGTAAGTTAATAAAAAAGTTTCCTAACTGTTTTGGCTTACTGAAAAAAATCATGTGTTGGTAATGTAAAAAGACCTACAGGACATGATATAAGCAGGTGGTCTCAAATTAATCTACTAAAGAGGCTCGACACTGTTTAGCTGCCAAAAGCAGTTGGAATTGGGCCGAAACAGTGTGGTAAGTTTTTAGGTGATGGCTATTGTGTCTGTTTGACCTCTTCCAAATGTCTGTATCGGCAATAAAAAGAAAAAGTTTCCAATTTAAATAGCTAGAGAATCAAAACAATTTGCCAGTAATGGGAAAAAACCTACAGCACCTGGTGTTCCCATGTGGTATCCCACCTAAGTACTAACCAGGCCCAACACTGCTTAGCTTCCAAGATCAGATGAGATTGGGCGTATCCAATGTGGTATGGCTGTAGGTGAGATACAGGCACTTTTTTGCCCTCTTCTACTTCTATAACCAGGTAAGTTAATAAAAAAGTTTCCTAACTGTATTGGCTTACTGAAAAAAATCATGTGTTGGTAATGTAAAAAGACCTACATGACATGATATAAGCAGGTGGTCTCAAATTAATCTACTAAAGAGGCTCAACACTGTTTAGCTGCCAAAAGCAGTTGGAATTGGGCCGAAACAGTGTGGTAAGTCTTTAGGTGATGGCTATTGTGTCTGTTTGACCTCTCCCAAATGTCTGTATCGGCAATAAAAAGAAAAAGTTTCCAATTTAAATAGCTAGAGAATCAAAACAATTTGCCAGTAATAGGAAAAAACCTACAGCACCTGGTGTTCCCATGTGGTCTCCCACCTAAGTACTAACCAGGCCCAACACTGCTTAGCTTCCAAGATCAAACAAGATTGGGCGTATCCAATGTGGTATGGCTGTAGGTGAGATACAGGCACTTTTTTGCCCTCTTCTACTTCTATAACCAGGTAAGTTAATAAAAAAGTTTCCTAACTGTATTGGCTTACTGAAAAAAATCATGTGTTGGTAATGTAAAAAGACCTACATGACATGATATAAGCAGGTGGTCTCAAATTAATCTACTAAAGAGGCTCAACACTGTTTAGCTGCCAAAAGCAGTTGGAATTGGGCCGAAACAGTGTGGTAAGTCTTTAGGTGATGGCTATTGTGTCTGTTTGACCTCTCCCAAATGTCTGTATCGGCAATAAAAAGAAAAAGTTTCCAATTTAAATAGCTAGAGAATAAAAACAATTTGCCAGTAATGGGAAAAAACCTACAGCACCTGGTGTTCCCATATGGTCTCCCACCTAAGTACTAACCAGGCCCAACACTGCTTAGCTTCCAAGATCAGACGAGATTAGGCATATCCAATGTGGTATGGCTGTAGGTGAGATACAGGCACTTTTTTGCCCTCTTCTACTTCTATAACCAGGTAAGTTAATAAAAAAGTTTCCTAACAGTTTTGTCTTACTGAAAAAAATCATGTGTTGGTAATGTAAAAAGACCTACAGGACATGATATAAGCAGGTGGTCTCAAATTAATCTACTAAAGAGGCTCAACACTGTTTAGCTGCCAAAAGCAGTTGGAATTAGGCCGAAACAGTGTGGTAAGTCTTTAGGTGATGGCTATTGTGTCTGTTTGACCTCTCCCAAATGTCTGTATCGGCAATAAAAAGAAAAAGTTTCCAATTAAATAGCTAGAGAATAAAAACAATTTGCCAGTAATGGGAAAAAACCTACAGCACCTGGTGTTCCCATATGGTCTCCCACCCAAGTACTAACCAGGCCCAACACTGCTTAGCTTCCAAGATCAGACGAGATTAGGCATATCCAATGTGGTATGGCTGTAGGTGAGATACAGGCACTTTTTTGCCCTCTTCTACTTCTATAACCAGGTAAGTTAATAAAAAAGTTTCCTAAATGTATTGGCTTACTGAAAAAAATTATGTGTTGGTAATGTTAAAAGACCTACATGACATGATATAAGCAGGTGGTCTCAAATTAATCTACTAAAGAGGCTCAACACTGTTTAGCTGCCAAAAGCAGTTGGAATTGGGCCGAAACAGTGTGGTAAGTCTTTAGGTGATGACTATTGTGTCTGTTTGACCTCTCCCAGATGTCTGTATCGGCAATAAAAAGAAAAAGTTTCCAATTTAAATAGCTAGAGAATAAAAACAATTTGCCAGTAATGGGAAAAAAGCTACAGCACCTGGTGTTCCCATATGGTCTCCCACCCAAGTACTAACCAGGCCCAACACTGCTTAGCTTCCAAGATCAGACGAGATTGGGCATATCCAATGTGGTATGGCTGTAGGTGAGATACAGGCACTTTTTTGCCCTCTTCTACTTCTATAACCAGGTAAGTTAATAAAAAAGTTTCCTAACTGTATTGGCTTACTGAAAAAAATCATGTGTTGGTAATGTAAAAAGACCTACATGACATGATATAAGCAGGTGGTCTCAAATTAATCTACTAAAGAGGCTCAACACTGTTTAGCTGCCAAAAGCAGTTGGAATTGGGCCGAAACAGTGTGGTAAGTCTTTAGGTGATGACTATTGTGTCTGTTTGACCTCTCCCAAATGTCTGTATCGGCAATAAAAAGAAAAAGTTTCCAATTTAAATAGCTAGAGAATAAAAACAATTTGCCAGTAATGGGAAAAAACCTACAGCACCTGGTGTTCCCATATGGTCTCCCACCTAAGTACTAACCAGGCCCAACACTGCTTAGCTTCCAAGATCAGACGAGATTAGGCATATCCAATGTGGTATGGCTGTAGGTGAGATACAGGCACTTTTTTGCCCTCTTCTACTTCTATAACCAGGTAAGTTAATAAAAAAGTTTCCTAACAGTTTTGTCTTACTGAAAAAAATCATGTGTTGGTAATGTAAAAAGACCTACAGGACATGATATAAGCAGGTGGTCTCAAATTAATCTACTAAAGAGGCTCAACACTGTTTAGCTGCCAAAAGCAGTTGGAATTAGGCCGAAACAGTGTGGTAAGTCTTTAGGTGATGGCTATTGTGTCTGTTTGACCTCTCCCAAATGTCTGTATCGGCAATAAAAAGAAAAAGTTTCCAATTAAATAGCTAGAGAATAAAAACAATTTGCCAGTAATGGGAAAAAACCTACAGCACCTGGTGTTCCCATATGGTCTCCCACCCAAGTACTAACCAGGCCCAACACTGCTTAGCTTCCAAGATCAGACGAGATTAGGCATATCCAATGTGGTATGGCTGTAGGTGAGATACAGGCACTTTTTTGCCCTCTTCTACTTCTATAACCAGGTAAGTTAATAAAAAAGTTTCCTAAATGTATTGGCTTACTGAAAAAAATTATGTGTTGGTAATGTTAAAAGACCTACATGACATGATATAAGCAGGTGGTCTCAAATTAATCTACTAAAGAGGCTCAACACTGTTTAGCTGCCAAAAGCAGTTGGAATTGGGCCGAAACAGTGTGGTAAGTCTTTAGGTGATGACTATTGTGTCTGTTTGACCTCTCCCAGATGTCTGTATCGGCAATAAAAAGAAAAAGTTTCCAATTTAAATAGCTAGAGAATAAAAACAATTTGCCAGTAATGGGAAAAAAGCTACAGCACCTGGTGTTCCCATATGGTCTCCCACCCAAGTACTAACCAGGCCCAACACTGCTTAGCTTCCAAGATCAGACGAGATTGGGCATATCCAATGTGGTATGGCTGTAGGTGAGATACAGGCACTTTTTTGCCCTCTTCTACTTCTATAACCAGGTAAGTTAATAAAAAAGTTTCCTAACTGTATTGGCTTACTGAAAAAAATCATGTGTTGGTAATGTAAAAAGACCTACATGACATGATATAAGCAGGTGGTCTCAAATTAATCTACTAAAGAGGCTCAACACTGTTTAGCTGCCAAAAGCAGTTGGAATTGGGCCGAAACAGTGTGGTAAGTCTTTAGGTGATGGCTATTGTGTCTGTTTGACCTCTCCCAAATGTCTGTATCGGCAATAAAAAGAAAAAGTTTCCAATTTAAATAGCTAGAGAATCAAAACAATTTGCCAGTAATAGGAAAAAACCTACAGCACCTGGTGTTCCCATGTGGTCTCCCACCTAAGTACTAACCAGGCCCAACACTGCTTAGCTTTCAAGATCAAACGAGATTGGGCGTATCCAATGTGGTATGGCTGTAGGTGAGATACAGGCACTTTTTTGCCCTCTTCTACTTCTATAACCAGGTAAGTTAATAAAAAAGTTTCCTAACTGTATTGGCTTACTGAAAAAAATCATGTGTTGGTAATGTAAAAAGACCTACATGACATGATATAAGCAGGTGGTCTCAAATTAATCTACTAAAGAGGCTCAACACTGTTTAGCTGCCAAAAGCAGTTGGAATTGGGCCGAAACAGTGTGGTAAGTCTTTAGGTGATGGCTATTGTGTCTGTTTGACCTCTCCCAAATGTCTGTATCGGCAATAAAAAGAAAAAGTTTCCAATTTAAATAGCTAGAGAATAAAAACAATTTGCCAGTAATGGGAAAAAACCTACAGCACCTGGTGTTCCCATATGGTCTCCCACCCAAGTACTAACCAGGCCCAACACTGCTTAGCTTCCAAGATCAGACGAGATTAGGCATATCCAATGTGGTATGGCTGTAGGTGAGATACAGGCACTTTTTTGCCCTCTTTTACTTCTATAACCAGGTAAGTTAATAAAAAAGTTTCCTAACGGTTTTGGCTTACTGAAAAAAATCATGTGTTGGTAATGTAAAAAGACCTACATGACATGATATAAGCAGGTGGTCTCAAATTAATCTACTAAAGAGGCTCAACACTGTTTAGCTGCCAAAAGCAGTTGGAATTGGGCCGAAACAGTGTGGTAAGTCTTAAGGTGATGGCTATTGTGTCTGTTTGACCTCTCCCAAATGTCTGTATCGGCAATAAAAAGAAAAAGTTTCCAATTTAAATAGCTAGAGAATAAAAACAATTTGCCAGTAATGGGAAAAAACCTACAGCACCTGGTGTTCCCATATGGTCTCCCACCCAAGTACTAACCAGGCCCAACACTGCTTAGCTTCCAAGATCAGACGAGATTAGGCATATCCAATGTGGTATGGCTGTAGGTGAGATACAGGCACTTTTTTGCCCTCTTCTACTTCTATAACCATGTAAGTTAATAAAAAAGTTTCCTAACTGTTTTGGCTTACTGAAAAAAATCATGTGTTGGTAATGTAAAAAGACCTACAGGACATGATATAAGCAGGTGGTCTCAAATTAATCTACTAAAGAGGCTCGACACTGTTTAGCTGCCAAAAGCAGTTGGAATTGGGCCGAAACAGTGTGGTAAGTTTTTAGGTGATGGCTATTGTGTCTGTTTGACCTCTTCCAAATGTCTGTATCGGCAATAAAAAGAAAAAGTTTCCAATTTAAATAGCTAGAGAATCAAAACAATTTGCCAGTAATGGGAAAAAACCTACAGCACCTGGTGTTCCCATGTGGTCTCCCACCTAAGTACTAACCAGGCCCAACACTGCTTAGCTTCCAAGATCAGATGAGATTGGGCGTATCCAATGTGGTATGGCTGTAGGTGAGATACAGGCACTTTTTTGCCCTCTTCTACTTCTATAACCAGGTAAGTTAATAAAAAAGTTTCCTAACTGTATTGGCTTACTGAAAAAAATCATGTGTTGGTAATGTAAAAAGACCTACATGACATGATATAAGCAGGTGGTCTCAAATTAATCTACTAAAGAGGCTCAACACTGTTTAGCTGCCAAAAGCAGTTGGAATTGGGCCGAAACAGTGTGGTAAATCTTTAGGTGATGGCTATTGTGTCTGTTTGACCTCTCCCAAATGTCTGTATCGGCAATAAAAAGAAAAAGTGGTACTCTTTACCTAGAAGGGCGCCCGTCGTGGTGATCGCGGGTACATTTATGTCTGGCCGCGACGCGACCGACGCGATGCCCGCGATTTCCCATTGAAACCCATGTTAAACATGGAAATCGCGTCGGTCGCGTCACGGCCGGCCATAAATGTACCCGCGATGCCCGCGACGCGATGCACCCGATTTCCCATAGGAATCAATGTTAAGTGGCCCGACCGACGCGATTTTACTGTTAAATGCCTCAATGGACCCGATGTGGCCATAGGAAACAATGTTAAATGGGCCTTAGAGCCCAAATAGTTACCCTGAACTCTGAAATGGCCCCCCCAATTGTTTACGCCACCCCACGATCAACGTCAACCCGAAGCGTGGCGAGCGCAGCGAGCCCGCGAGGGGCGGCGGTACGCGTCCTCTGACCTTTTCATGCCCTACTATCCACGTCGGCGTGGAGTTGAGAATAGAATAGTGTGGCGAGCGCAGCGAGCCACCGAGCCCGAAGCGTGGCGAGCGCAGCGAGCCCCGCGAGGGGACGCGGATACCTTCACAGCTATACGCGTCCCCTCGCGGGCTTCACAGGTGTCCATGGCGACGCGGACACCTGTGAAGCCCGCGAAGGGACGCGTTTACCTGTGAAGGTATCCGCGTCCCCTCGCGGGGCTCGCTGCGCTCGCCACGCTTCGGGCTCGGTGGCTCGCTGCGCTTGCCACACTATTCTATTCTCAACTCCACGCCGACGTGGATAGTGGGGGTATGAAAAGGTCGGAGGACGCGTACCGACGCCCCTCGCGGGCTCGCTGCGCTCGCCACGCTTCGGGTTGACGTTGATCGTGGGGTGGCGTAAACAATTGGGGGGGCCATTTCAGAGTTCAGGGTAACTATTTGGGCTCTAAGGCCCATTTAACATTGTTTCCTATGGTAAAATCGGGTCCATTCAGCCATTTAATATGAAAATCGTGTCCATCGGGCCTTTTAACATTGATTCCTATGGCAAATCGTGGGCATCGCGTCGCGGCCATCGTGTGCACATTTATGGCCGGCCGCGACGCGACCGACGCGATGTCCATGTTTAACATTGTTTTCAATGGGGAAATCGTGGACATCGCGTCGGTCGCGTCGCGGCCGGGCATCTTTAGCCCGCATACGACGCGACCGACGCGATTTTTTACCTCACGATGCCCACGATCAACATTGCTGGCGCCCTTCTAGGTAAAGAGTACCGAAAAAGTTTCCAATTTAAATAGCTAGAAAATAAAAACAATTTGCCAGTAATGGGAAAAAACCTACAGCACCTGGTGTTCCCATATGGTCTCCCACCCAAGTACTAACCAGGCCCAACACTGCTTATCTTCCAAGATCAGACGAGATTAGGCATATTCAATGTGGTATGGCTGTAGGTGAGATACAGGCACTTTTTTTCCCTCTTCTACTTCTATAACCAGGTAAGTTAATAAAAAAGTTTCCTAACTGTTTTGGCTTACTGAAAAAAATCATGTGTTGGTAATGTAAAAAGACCTACATGACATGATATAAGCAGGTGGTCTCAAATTAATCTACTAAAGAGGCTCAACACTGTTTAGCTGCCAAAAGCAGTTGGAATTGGGCCGAAACAGTGTGGTAAGTCTTTAGGTGATGACTATTGTGTCTGTTTGACCTCTCCCAAATGTCTGTATCGGCAATAAAAAGAAAAAGTTTCCAATTTAAATAGCTAGAGAATAAAAACAATTTGCCAGTAATGGGAAAAAACCTACAGCACCTGGTGTTCCCATATGGTCTCCCACCCAAGTACTAACCAGGCCCAACACTGCTTAGCTTCCAAGATCAGACGAGATTGGGCGTATCCAATGTGGTATGGCTGTAGGTGAGATACAAGCACTATTTTGCCCTCTTCTACTTCTATAACCAGGTAAGCTAATAAAAATGTTTCCTAACTGTTTTGGCTTACTGAAAAAAATCATGTGTTGGTAATGTAAAAAGACCTACAGGACATGATATAAGCAGGTGGTCTCAAATTAATCTACTAAAGAGGCTCAACACTGTTTAGCTGCCAAAAGCAGTTGGAATTGGGCCTAAACAGTGTGGTAAGTTTTTAGGTGATGGCTATTGTGTCTGTTTGACCTCTTCCAAATGTCTGTACTGGCAATAAAAAAAAGTTTCCAATTTAAATAGCTAGAGAATAAAAACAATTTGCCAGTAATGGAAAATATCCTACAGCACCGGGTGTTCCCATGTGGTCTCCCACCCAAGTACTAACCAGGCCCAACACTGCTTAGCTTCCAAGATCAGACGAGATTAGGCATATCCAACGTGGTATGGCTGTAGGTGAGATACAGGCACTTTTTTGCCCTCTTCTACTTCTATAACCAGGTAAGTTAATAAAAAAGTTTCCTAACTGTTTTGGCTTACTGAAAAAAATCATGTGTTGGTAATGTAAAAAGACCTACATGAAATGATATAAGCAGGTGGTCTCAAATTAATCTACTAAAGAGGCTCAACACTGTTTAGCTGCCAAAAGCAGTTGGAATTGGGCCGAAACAGTGTGGTAAGTCTTTAGGTGATGACTATTGTGTCTGTTTGACCTCTTCCAAATGTCTGTATCGGCAAAAAAAAGAAAAAGTTTCCAATTTAAATAGCTAGAGAATCAAAACAATTTGCCAGTAATGGGAAAAAACCTACAGCACCTGGTGTTCCCATGTGGTCTCCCACCTAAGTACTAACCAGGCCCAACACTGCTTAGCTTCCAAGATCAGACGAGATTAGGCATATCCAATGTGGTATGGCTGTAGGTGAGATACAGGCACTTTTTTGCCCTCTTCTACTTCTATAACCAGGTAAGTTAATGAAAAAGTTTCCTAACTGTATTGGCTTACTGAAAAAAATCATGTGTTGGTAATGTAAAAAGACCTACATGACGTGATATAAGCAGGTGGTCTCAAATTAATCTACTAAAGAGGCTCAAAACTGTTTAGCTGCCAAAAGCAGTTGGAATTGGGCCGAAACAGTGTGGTAAGTCTTTAGGTGATGACTATTGTGTCTGTTTGACCTCTCCCAAATGTCTGTATCGGCAATAAAAAGAAAAAGTTTCCAATTTAAATAGCTAGAGAATAAAAACAATTTGCCAGTAAAGGGAAAAAACCTACAGCACCTGGTGTTCCCATATGGTCTCCCACCCAAGTACTAACCAGGCCCAACACTGCTTAGATTCCAAGATCAGACGAGATTGGGCGTATCCAAAGTGGTATGGCTGTAGGTGAAATACAAGCCCTTTTTTCCCTCTTCTACTTCTATAACCAGGTAAGCTAATAAAAAAGTTTCCTAACAGTTTTGGCTTACTGAAAAAAATCATGTGTTGGTAATGTAAAAAGACCTACAGGACATGATATAAGCAGGTGGTCTCAAATTAATCTACTAAAGAGGCTCAACACTGTTTAGCTGCCAAAAGCAGTTGGAATTGGGCCGAAACAGTGTGGTAAGTCTTTAGGTGATGGCTATTGTGTCTGTTTGACCTCTCCCAAATGTCTGTATCGGCAATAAAAAGAAAAAGTTTCCAATTTAAATAGCTAGAGAATCAAAACAATTTGCCAGTAATGGGAAAAAACCTACAGCACCTGGTGTTCCCATATGGTCTCCCACCCAAGTACTAACCAGGCCCAACACTGCTTAGCTTCCAAGATCAGACGAGATTAGGCATATCCAATGTGGTATGGCTGTAGGTGAGATACAGGCACTTTTTTGCCCTCTTCTACTTCTATAACCATGTAAGTTAATAAAAAAGTTTCCTAACTGTTTTGGCTTACTGAAAAAAATCATGTGTTGGTAATGTAAAAAGACCTACAGGACATGATATAAGCAGGTGGTCTCAAATTAATCTACTAAAGAGGCTCGACACTGTTTAGCTGCCAAAAGCAGTTGGAATTGGGCCGAAACAGTGTGGTAAGTTTTTAGGTGATGGCTATTGTGTCTGTTTGACCTCTTCCAAATGTCTGTATCGGCAATAAAAAGAAAAAGTTTCCAATTTAACCCCTTCCTGACAGAGCTAGTTTTTGCGTTCCTGACAGAGCCATTTTTTTCAAATCTGACATGTCTCACTTAAGTGGGGATAACTTTTTTTTGCTTTTACTTATCCCAGTGATTTTGAGATTGTTTTCTCGTGACACATTGTACTTCAAGTTAGTGGTAAATTTTCGTCGATACAGTCTGTGTTTTTTTGTGAAAAATACCAAAATGTCGGAAAAAAATGGAAAATTTTGCGATTTGCAAAATGTTAAATTTTCTGCTTGTGAGACAAATAATCTTACCACTCAAAATAGTGAATAACTAACATAGACCATATGTCTACTTTATGTTGACATCATTATTTCAACTTCCTTTTAATTTTTTGGGACACTAGGAGGCTTACAATATGAATAGCAAATTCTCAAATTTTCAAGAAAATTTCAAACACTGATTTTTTTAGGGACCAGTTCAGTTCTGATGTGACTTTGAGGGACTTGTATGTGAGACACCCCCATAAATGATGCCATTTCAAAAACTGCACCCCTCACAGTATTCAAAACAGCATTTTGGAAGTTTGTTAACCCTTTAGGTGTTTCACAGGAATTAAAACAAAGTGTAGGTGAAATTTCAAAATTTCTTTTTTTTTGCAGAGTTTCAATTTTAATACATTTTTCTAACGAATACAGTAGATTTTACTAGAGAAATGTGACTAAAAATTGATTCCCCCAATTCTTTTGTTTTCATAAATATCCTATATGTGGCCCTAGTGTGCACGGTGACCAAACCACAGGCTTCATAATAGAAGGAGCACCTACTTGATTTTGGAGCCTCCTTTTTATGAGATTATTTTTTAGGCACCATGTAGGTTTCTAGGCACCATAAGATGCTAAAAGTTAGGAACCCCCCCACAAGTGACCCCATTTTGCAAACTACACCCCTCAGGGAATTCATCTAGGGGTATAGTGTACATTTCAAACCCCCAGGGGTTTCACCAATTTTGATACAACTGGGCTGTGAAAATGAAAAAAATTAATTTTTCATTTTCACAGCTCAGTTGTATCAAAATTGGTTAAACCCCTGGGGGTTTGAAATGTACACTATACCCCCTGATGAATTCCCTGAAGGGTGTAGTTTGCAAAATGGGGTCACTTGTGGGGGGGTTCCACTGTATAGGTGCTTCAGGGGTCATTCAACCAGAATCTGTGCTGCAAAATCCAAAAATCACTCCTTCCCTTCTGAGTCCTGCCATGCACCCAACTGGTATTTTTTGGTCACATGTGAGGCATTGCCGTACTCGGGAGAAATTGGGGCACAGATTTTGGGGTGCTTTTTCTCCTTCATTCCTTGTGAAAATGAAAAATTTTGAGCCAGATCTGCATTTTTGTGTAAAAAATGTAATTTTTCATTTGCACAGCCCAGTTGTATCAAAATTGGTGAAACCCCTGGGGGTTTGAAATGTACACTATACCCCTAGATAAATTCCCTGAGGGGTGTAGTTTGCAAAATGGGGTGACTTGTGGGGGGGTTCCACTGTATTGGTGCTTCGGGGGTCTTGCTAATGCGACATAGCACCCACCATTCATTCCACCAGAATCTGTGCTGCAAAATCCAAATATCGCTCCTTCCCTGCTGAGTCCTGCCATGCACCCAAATGGTATTTTTTGGTCACATGTGAGGCATTGCCGTACTCGGGAGAAATTGGGGCACAGATTTTGGGGTGCTTTGTCTCCTTCATTCCTTGTGAAAATGAAAAATTTTGAGCCAGAACTGCATTTTTGTGTAAAAAAATGTAATTTTTCATTTTCACAGCCCAGTTGTACCACAATTGGTGAAACCCCTGGGGGTTTTAAATGTACGCTATACCCCTAGATGAATTCCCTGAGGGGTGTAGTTTGCAAAATGGGGTCACTTGTGGGGGGGTTCCACTGTATTGGTGCTTCGGGGGTCTTGCTAAAGCGACATAGCACCCACCAAAATTCCACCAGAATCTGAGCTGCAAAATCCAAATATCACTCCTTCCCTTCTGAGTCCTGCCATTTTTTGGTCACACATGAAGCATTGCCGTACTCGGGAGAAATTGGGGCACAGATTTTGGGGTGCTTTTTCTCCTTCGTACCTTATGAAAATGAAAAATTTGGAGCCAGAACTGCATTTTTGTGTAAAAAAATGTAATTTTTCATTTTCACTGCCCAGTTGTATCAAAGTTGGTGAAACCCCTGGGGGTTTGAAATGTACACTATACCCCCTGATGAATTCCCTGAAGGGTGTAGTTTGCAAAATGGGGTCCCTTGTGGGGGGGTTCCACTGTATAGGTGCTTCAGGGGTCATTCAACCAGAATCTGTGCTGCAAAATCCAAAAATCACTCCTTCCCTTCTGAGTCCTGCCATGCACCCAACTGGTATTTTTTGGTCACATGTGAGGCATTGCCGTACTCGGGAGAAATTGGGGCACAGATTTTGGGGTGCTTTGTCTCCTTCATTCCTTGTGAAAATGAAAAATTTTGAGCCAGATCTGCATTTTTGTGTAAAAAAATTTAATTTTTTACACAAAAATGCAGTTCTGGCTCAAAATTTTTAATTTTCACAAGGAATGAAGGAGACAAAGCACCCCAAAATCTGTGCCCCAATTTCTCCCGGGTACGGCAATGCCTCACATGTGACCAAAAAATACCAGTTGGGTGCATGGCAGGACTCAGAAGGGAAGGAGTGATTTTTGGTGGTGGAATGAATGGCGGGTGCTATGTCGCATTAGCAAGACCCCCGAAGCACCAATACAGTGGAACCCCCCCACAAGTGACCCCATTTTGGTCACCAGCTTTGGGAGGGGGGCTGGCGCTGCGGCTGGCGGGGGGGTGGGAGGGGTGCTGGCGCTGCGGCAGCCGGGTGGGTGGGAGGGAGGGGGGCTGCCGGGTGGGAGGGGGGGGGGGCTGGCGATCGTTGGTGATCGGTGCGGTATACGCACACACACACACACACACACACACACATATATATATATATATATATATATATATGTGTGTATATATATATATATATACATATATATACATATATATACACACACATATATATATATATATATATATATATATATATGTGTGTGTATATATATATATATATATATACACATTTGCACATTATTTTTTATTTTATTTTATTTTTAACTTTTCCAGCAGCAGCATGATGCTGCTGCTGCTGCTGCTGCGGGGGGGGAGGGGGGAGGAGGGGAGCGCAGCGTGCGCTCCGGACGTAGCGGTGGAGCCGGGGGAGCTGCTGCTGCTGCCGGGTGAGTGCCCGGCGGGTGGGAGGGGGGTGCTGCCGCTCGGTGGTGATCGGTGCTGCACCGATCACCACCGTTTTCTGTGTTACCGAGCGGCTTAGCCGCCGGTAACACAGGAAACGCTGTGATTGACTGTTCAGATTTGAACAGCCAATCACAGCGATCGCCGACCGGGGGGGGCACCCCTGCCCCCCCTGGGCGGCGAGGGGGGATGTCTGCTGTCAGGGACAGCAGACATCTCTTAACTGTCACCGCGTCTATAGACGCAGTGACAGTTAGAAACCATGACGTACATTTATGCCATGTGTCGGGAAGTACTTCCCGACCATGACGTAAATGTACGTCAAATGTCGGGAAGGGGTTAAATAGCTAGAGAATCAAAACAATTTGCCAGTAATGGGAAAAAACCTACAGCACCTGGTGTTCCCATGTGGTCTCCCACCTAAGTACTAACCAGGCCAAACACTGCTTAGCTTCCAAGATCAGACGAGATTGGGCGTATCCAATGTGGTATGGCTGTAGGTGAGATACAGGCACTTTTTTGCCCTCTTCTACTTCTATAACCAGGTAAGTTAATAAAAAAGTTTCCTAACTGTATTGGCTTACTGAAAAAAATCATGTGTTGGTAATGTAAAAAGACCTACATGACATGATATAAGCAGGTGGTCTCAAATTAATCTACTAAAGAGGCTCAACACTGTTTAGCTGCCAAAAGCAGTTGGAATTGGGCCGAAACAGTGTGGTAAGTCTTTAGGTGATGGCTATTGTGTCTGTTTGACCTCTCCCAAATGTCTGTATCGGCAATAAAAAGAAAAAGTTTCCAATTTAAATAGCTAGAGAATAAAAACAATTTGCCAGTAATGGGAAAAAACCTAAAGCACCTGGTGTTCCCATATGGTCTCCCACCCAAGTACTAACCAGGCCCAACACTGCTTAGCTTCCAAGATCAGACGAGATTGGGCGTATCCAATGTGGTATGGCTGTAGGTGAGATACAGGCACTTTTTTGCCCTCTTCTACTTCTATAACCAGGTAAGTTAATAAAAAAGTTTCCTAACTGTATTGGCTTACTGAAAAAAATCATGTGTTGGTAATGTAAAAAGACCTACATGACATGATATAAGCAAGTGGTCTCAAATTAATCTACTAAAGAGGCTCAACACTGTTTAGCTGCCAAAAGCAGTTGGAATTGGGCCGAAACAGTGTGGTAAGTCTTTAGGTGATGGCTATTGTGTCTGTTTGACCTCTCCCAAATGTCTGTATCGGCAATAAAAAGTGGTACTCTTTACCTAGAAGGGCGCCCGTCGTGGTGATCGCGGGTACATTTATGTTTGGCCGCGACGCGACCGACGCGATGCCCGCGATTTCCCATTGAAACCCATGTTAAACATGGAAATCGCGTCGGTCGCGTCGCGGCCGGCCATAAATGTACCCGCGATGCCCGCGACGCGATGCACCCGATTTCCCATAGGAATCAATGTTAAGTGGCCCGACCGACGCGATTTTACTGTTAAATGCCTCAATGGACCCGATGTGGCCATAGGAAACAATGTTAAATGGGCCTTAGAGCCCAAATAGTTACCCTGAATTTTGAAATGGCCCCCCCAATTGTTTACGCCACCCCACGATCAACGTCAACCCGAAGCGTGGCGAGCGCAGCGAGCCCGCGAGGGGCGGCGGTACGCGTCCTCCGACCTTTTCATGCCCTACTATCCACGTCGGCGTGGAGTTGAGAATAGAATAGTGTGGCGAGCACAGCGAGCCACCGAGCCCGAAGCGTGGCGAGCGCAGCGAGCCCCGCGAGGGGACGCGGATACCTTCACAGCTATACGCGTCTCCTCGCGGGCTTCACAGGTGTCCATGGCGACGCGGACACCTGTGAAGCCCGCGAAGGGACGCGTTTACCTGTGAAGGTATCCGCGGCCCCTCGCGGGGCTCGCTGCGCTCGCCACGCTTCGGGCTCGGTGGCTCGCTGCGCTCGCCACACTATTCTATTCTCAACTCCACGCCGACGTGGATAGTGGGGGTATGAAAAGGTCGGAGGACGCGTACCGACGACCCTCGCGGGCTCGCTGCGCTCGCCACGCTTCGGGTTGACGTTGATCGTGGGGTGGCGTAAACAATTGGGGGGGCCATTTCAGAGTTCAGGGTAACTATTTGGGCTCTAAGGCCCATTTAACATTGTTTCCTATGGTAAAATCGGGTCCATTCAGCCATTTAACATGAAAATCGTGTCCATCGGGCCTTTTAACATTGATTCCTATGGCAAATCGTGGGCATCGCGTCGCGGCCATCGTGTGCACATTTATGGCCGGCCGCAACGCGACCGACGCGATGTCCATGTTTAACATTGTTTTCAATGGGGAAATCGTGGACATCGCATCGGTCGCGTCGCGGCCGGGCATCTTTAGCCCGCATACGACGCGACCGACGCGATGTTTTACCTCACGATGCCCACGATCAACATCGCTGGCGCCCTTCTAGGTAAAGAGTACCGAAAAAGTTTCCAATTTAAATAGCTAGAGAATAAAAACAATTTGCCAGTAATGGGAAAAAACCTACAGCACCTGGTGTTCCCATATGGTCTCCCACCCAAGTACTAACCAGGCCCAACACTGCTTAGCTTCCAAGATCAGACGAGATTAGGCATATCCAATGTGGTATGGCTGTAGGTGAGATACAGGCACTTTTTTGCCCTCTTCTACTTCTATAACCAGGTAAGTTAATAAAAAAGTTTCCTAACTGTTTTGGCTTACTGAAAAAAATCATGTGTTGGTAATGTAAAAAGACCTCCATGACATGATATAAGCAGGTGGTCTCAAATTATTCTACTAAAGAGGCTCAACACTGTTTAGCTGCCAAAAGCAGTTGGAATTGGGCCGAAACAGTGTGGTAAGTCTTTAGGTGATGACTATTGTGTCTGTTTGACCTCTCCCAAATGTCTGTATCGGCAATAAAAAGAAAAAGTTTCCAATTTAAATAGCTAGAGAATAAAAACAATTTGCCAGTAATGGGAAAAAACCTACAGCACCTGGTGTTCCCATATGGTCTCCCACCCAAGTACTAACCAGGCCCAACACTGCTTAGCTTCCAAGATCAGACAAGATTGGGCGTATCCAATGTGGTATGGCTGTAGGTGAGATACAGGCACTATTTTGCCCTCTTCTACTTCTATAACCAGGTAAGCTAATAAAAATGTTTCCTAACTGTTTTGGCTTACTGAAAAAAATCATGTGTTGGTAATGTAAAAAGACCTACAGGACATGATATAAGCAGGTGGTCTCAAATTAATCTACTAAAGAGGCTCAACACTGTTTAGCTGCCAAAAGCAGTTGGAATTGGGCCTAAACAGTGTGGTAAGTTTTTAGGTGATGGCTATTGTGTCTGTTTGACCTCTTCCAAATGTCTGTACTGGCAATAAAAAAAAGTTTCCAATTTAAATAGCTAGAGAATAAAAACAATTTGCCAGTAATGGAAAAAATCCTACAGCACCGGGTGTTCCCATGTGGTCTCCCACCCAAGTACTAACCAGGCCCAACACTGCTTAGCTTCCAAGATCAGACGAGATTGGGCGTATCCAATGTGGTATGGCTGTAGGTGAAATGCAAGCACTTTTTTGCCCTCTTCTACTTCTATAACCAGGTAAACAAATAAAAAAGTTTCCTAACAGTTTTGGCTTACTGAAAAAAATCATGTGTTGGTAATGTAAAAAGACCTACAGGACATGATATAAGCAGGTGGTCTTAAATTAATCTACTAAAGAGGCTCAACACTGTTTAGCTGCCAAAAGCAGTTGGAATTGGGCCGAAACAGTGTGGTAAGTTTTTAGGTGATGGCTATTGTGTCTGTTTGACCTCTTCCAAATGTCTGTATCGGCAATAAAAAGAAAAAGTTTCCAATTTAAATAGCTAGAGAATCAAAACAATTTTCCAGTAATGGGAAAAAACCTACAGCACCTGGTGTTCCCATGTGGTCTCCCACCTAAGTACTAACCAGGCCCAACACTGCTTAGCTTCCAAGATCAGACGAGATTGGGCGTATCCAATGTGGTATGGCTGTAGGTGAGATACAGGCACTTTTTTGCCCTCTTCTACTTCTATAACCAGGTAAGTTAATAAAAAAGTTTCCTAACTGTTTTGGCTTACTGAAAAAAATCATGTGTTGGTAATGTAAAAAGACCTACATGACATGATATAAGCAGGTGGTCTCAAATTAATCTACTAAAGAGGCTCAACACTGTTTAGCTGCCAAAAGCAGTTGGAATTGGGCCGAAACAGTGTGGTAAGTCTTTAGGTGATGACTATTGTGTCTGTTTGACCTCTCCCAAATGTCTGTATCGGCAATAAAAAGAAAAAGTTTCCAATTTAAATAGCTAGAGAATAAAAACAATTTGCCAGTAAAGGGAAAAAACCTACAGCACCTGGTGTTCTCATATGGTCTCCCACCCAAGTACTAACCAGGCCCAACACTGCTTAGCTTCCAAAATCAGACGAGATTGGGCGTATCCAATGTGGTATGGCTGTAGGTGAGATACAGGCACTATTTTGCCCTCTTCTACTTCTATAACCAGGTAAGCTAATAAAAATGTTTCCTAACTGTTTTGGCTTACTGAAAAAAATCATGTGTTGGTAATGTAAAAAGACCTACAGGACATGATATAAGCAGGTGGTCTCAAATTAATCTACTAAAGAGGCTCAACACTGTTTAGCTGCCAAAAGCAGTTGGAATTGGGCCGAAACAGTGTGGTAAGTCTTTAGGTGATGGCTATTGTGCCTGTTTGACCTCTCCCAAATGTCTGTATCGGCAATAAAAAGAAAAAGTTTCCAATTTAAATAGCTAGAGAATAAAAACAATTTGCCAGTAATGGGAAAAAACCTACAGCACCTGGTGTTCCCATATGGTCTCCCACCCAAGTACTAACCAGGCCCAACACTGCTTAGCTTCCAAGATCAGACGAGATTAGGCATATCCAATGTGGTATGGCTGTAGGCGAGATACAGGCACTTTTTTGCCCTCTTCTACTTCTATAACCAGGTAAGTTAATAAAAAAGTTTCCTAACTGTTTTGGCTTACTGAAAAAAATCATGTGTTGGTAATGTAAAAAGACCTACAGGACATGATATAAGCAGGTGGTCTCAAATTAATCTACTAAAGAGGCTCGACACTGTTTAGCTGCCAAAAGCAGTTGGAATTGGGCCGAAACAGTGTGGTAAGTTTTTAGGTGATGGCTATTGTGTCTGTTTGACCTCTTCCAAATGTCTGTATCGGCAATAAAAAGAAAAAGTTTCCAATTTAAATAGCTAGAGAATCAAAACAATTTTCCAGTAATGGGAAAAAACCTACAGCACCTGGTGTTCCCATATGGTCTCCCACCCAAGTACTAACCAGGCCCAACAATGCTTAGCTTCCAAGATCAGACGAGATTAGGCATATCCAATGTGGTATGGCTGTAGGTGAGATACAGGCACTTTTTTGCCCTCTTCTACTTCTATAACCAGGTAAGTTAATAAAAAAGTTTGGTACTTATGTAGTATCTGGGCTGCCGATTTCTAAATCGGGTCGGATCGGGAGATCGCATCGCATCGCATGCGACCATGCGATTCGATGCGATGCGATGCGATGCGATGACCCGATTTTTCCATAGGAATCAATGTTAAAATGGACTGAGTCCATTTTAACATGGAATTCAATGGGAAAAATGGGTCCTTTTCATACCCCTACTATCCAAGTGGGCATGGAGTTGGATATAAACCTGTGGCGAGCGTAGCGAGCCACCGAGCCCGAAGCGTGGCGAGCGAAGCGAGCCCCGCGAGGGGACGAATACCGTCCCCTCGCGGGGCTCGCTTCGCTCGCCACGCTTCGGGCTCGGTGGCTCGCTACGCTCGCCACAGGTTTATATCCAACTCCATGCCCACTTGGATAGTAGGGGTATGAAAAGGACCCATTTTTCCATAGGAATCATTTTAACATTGATTCCTATGGAAAAATCGGGTCATCGCATCCGATATCGCATCCGATATCGGATGCGATGCGATGCGATATCGCATCGCATCGCATCTGATTGTATGCCTTAACTTAAGGCATACAATCAAAAAATCGGCAGCCCAGATACTACATAAGTACCAAAAGTTTCCTAACTGTTTTGGCTTACTGAAAAAAATCATGTGTTGGTAATGTAAAAAGACCTCCATGACATGATATAAGCAGGTGGTCTCAAATTATTCTACTAAAGAGGCTCAACACTGTTTAGCTGCCAAAAGCAGTTGGAATTGGGCCGAAACAGTGTGGTAAGTCTTTAGGTGATGACTATTGTGTCTGTTTGACCTCTCCCAAATGTCTGTATCGGCAATAAAAAGAAAAAGTTTCCAATTTAAATAGCTAGAGAATAAAAACAATTTGCCAGTAATGGGAAAAAACCTACAGCACCTGGTGTTCCCATATGGTCTCCCACCCAAGTACTAACCAGGCCCAACACTGCTTAGCTTCCAAGATCAGACAAGATTGGGCGTATCCAATGTGGTATGGCTGTAGGTGAGATACAGGCACTATTTTGCCCTCTTCTACTTCTATAACCAGGTAAGCTAATAAAAATGTTTCCTAACTGTTTTGGCTTACTGAAAAAAATCATGTGTTGGTAATGTAAAAAGACCTACAGGACATGATATAAGCAGGTGGTCTCAAATTAATCTACTAAAGAGGCTCAACACTGTTTAGCTGCCAAAAGCAGTTGGAATTGGGCCTAAACAGTGTGGTAAGTTTTTAGGTGATGGCTATTGTGTCTGTTTGACCTCTTCCAAATGTCTGTACTGGCAATAAAAAAAAGTTTCCAATTTAAATAGCTAGAGAATAAAAACAATTTGCCAGTAATGGAAAAAATCCTACAGCACCGGGTGTTCCCATGTGGTCTCCCACCCAAGTACTAACCAGGCCCAACACTGCTTAGCTTCCAAGATCAGACGAGATTGGGCGTATCCAATGTGGTATGGCTGTAGGTGAAATGCAAGCACTTTTTTGCCCTCTTCTACTTCTATAACCAGGTAAACAAATAAAAAAGTTTCCTAACAGTTTTGGCTTACTGAAAAAAATCATGTGTTGGTAATGTAAAAAGACCTACAGGACATGATATAAGCAGGTGGTCTTAAATTAATCTACTAAAGAGGCTCAACACTGTTTAGCTGCCAAAAGCAGTTGGAATTGGGCCGAAACAGTGTGGTAAGTTTTTAGGTGATGGCTATTGTGTCTGTTTGACCTCTTCCAAATGTCTGTATCGGCAATAAAAAGAAAAAGTTTCCAATTTAAATAGCTAGAGAATCAAAACAATTTTCCAGTAATGGGAAAAAACCTACAGCACCTGGTGTTCCCATGTGGTCTCCCACCTAAGTACTAACCAGGCCCAACACTGCTTAGCTTCCAAGATCAGACGAGATTGGGCGTATCCAATGTGGTATGGCTGTAGGTGAGATACAGGCACTTTTTTGCCCTCTTCTACTTCTATAACCAGGTAAGTTAATAAAAAAGTTTCCTAACTGTTTTGGCTTACTGAAAAAAATCATGTGTTGGTAATGTAAAAAGACCTACATGACATGATATAAGCAGGTGGTCTCAAATTAATCTACTAAAGAGGCTCAACACTGTTTAGCTGCCAAAAGCAGTTGGAATTGGGCCGAAACAGTGTGGTAAGTCTTTAGGTGATGACTATTGTGTCTGTTTGACCTCTCCCAAATGTCTGTATCGGCAATAAAAAGAAAAAGTTTCCAATTTAAATAGCTAGAGAATAAAAACAATTTGCCAGTAAAGGGAAAAAACCTACAGCACCTGGTGTTCTCATATGGTCTCCCACCCAAGTACTAACCAGGCCCAACACTGCTTAGCTTCCAAAATCAGACGAGATTGGGCGTATCCAATGTGGTATGGCTGTAGGTGAGATACAGGCACTATTTTGCCCTCTTCTACTTCTATAACCAGGTAAGCTAATAAAAATGTTTCCTAACTGTTTTGGCTTACTGAAAAAAATCATGTGTTGGTAATGTAAAAAGACCTACAGGACATGATATAAGCAGGTGGTCTCAAATTAATCTACTAAAGAGGCTCAACACTGTTTAGCTGCCAAAAGCAGTTGGAATTGGGCCGAAACAGTGTGGTAAGTCTTTAGGTGATGGCTATTGTGCCTGTTTGACCTCTCCCAAATGTCTGTATCGGCAATAAAAAGAAAAAGTTTCCAATTTAAATAGCTAGAGAATAAAAACAATTTGCCAGTAATGGGAAAAAACCTACAGCACCTGGTGTTCCCATATGGTCTCCCACCCAAGTACTAACCAGGCCCAACACTGCTTAGCTTCCAAGATCAGACGAGATTAGGCATATCCAATGTGGTATGGCTGTAGGCGAGATACAGGCACTTTTTTGCCCTCTTCTACTTCTATAACCAGGTAAGTTAATAAAAAAGTTTCCTAACTGTTTTGGCTTACTGAAAAAAATCATGTGTTGGTAATGTAAAAAGACCTACAGGACATGATATAAGCAGGTGGTCTCAAATTAATCTACTAAAGAGGCTCGACACTGTTTAGCTGCCAAAAGCAGTTGGAATTGGGCCGAAACAGTGTGGTAAGTTTTTAGGTGATGGCTATTGTGTCTGTTTGACCTCTTCCAAATGTCTGTATCGGCAATAAAAAGAAAAAGTTTCCAATTTAAATAGCTAGAGAATCAAAACAATTTGCCAGTAATGGGAAAAAACCTACAGCACCTGGTGTTCCCATGTGGTCTCCCACCTAAGTACTAACCAGGCCCAACACTGCTTAGCTTCCAAGATCAGATGAGATTGGGCGTATCCAATGTGGTATGGCTGTAGGTGAGATACAGGCACTTTTTTGCCCTCTTCTACTTCTATAACCAGGTAAGTTAATAAAAAAGTTTCCTAACTGTATTGGCTTACTGAAAAAAATCATGTGTTGGTAATGTAAAAAGACCTACATGACATGATATAAGCAGGTGGTCTCAAATTAATCTACTAAAGAGGCTCAACACTGTTTAGCTGCCAAAAGCAGTTGGAATTGGGCCGAAACAGTGTGGTAAATCTTTAGGTGATGGCTATTGTGTCTGTTTGACCTCTCCCAAATGTCTGTATCGGCAATAAAAAGAAAAAGTGGTACTCTTTACCTAGAAGGGCGCCCGTCGTGGTGATCGCGGGTACATTTATGTCTGGCCGCGACGCGACCGACGCGATGCCCGCGATTTCCCATTGAAACCCATGTTAAACATGGAAATCGCGTCGGTCGCGTCGCGGCCGGCCATAAATGTACCCGCGATGCCCGCGACGCGATGCACCCGATTTCCCATAGGAATCAATGTTAAGTGGCCCGACCGACGCGATTTTACTGTTAAATGCCTCAATGGACCCGATGTGGCCATAGGAAACAATGTTAAATGGGCCTTAGAGCCCAAATAGTTACCCTGAACTCTGAAATGGCCCCCCCAATTGTTTACGCCACCCCACGATCAACGTCAACCCGAAGCGTGGCGAGCGCAGCGAGCCCGCGAGGGGCGGCGGTACGCGTCCTCTGACCTTTTCATGCCCTACTATCCACGTCGGCGTGGAGTTGAGAATAGAATAGTGTGGCGAGCGCAGCGAGCCACCGAGCCCGAAGCGTGGCGAGCGCAGCGAGCCCCTCGAGGGGACGCGGATACCTTCACAGCTATACGCGTCCCCTCGCGGGCTTCACAGGTGTCCATGGCGACGCGGACACCTGTGAAGCCCGCGAAGGGACGCGTTTACCTGTGAAGGTATCCGCGTCCCCTCGCGGGGCTCGCTGCGCTCGCCACGCTTCGGGCTCGGTGGCTCGCTGCGCTTGCCACACTATTCTATTCTCAACTCCACGCCGACGTGGATAGTGGGGGTATGAAAAGGTCGGAGGACGCGTACCGACGCCCCTCGCGGGCTCGCTGCGCTCGCCACGCTTCGGGTTGACGTTGATCGTGGGGTGGCGTAAACAATTGGGGGGGCCATTTCAGAGTTCAGGGTAACTATTTGGGCTCTAAGGCCCATTTAACATTGTTTCCTATGGTAAAATCGGGTCCATTCAGCCATTTAATATGAAAATCGTGTCCATCGGGCCTTTTAACATTGATTCCTATGGCAAATCGTGGGCATCGCGTCGCGGCCATCGTGTGCACATTTATGGCCGGCCGCGACGCGACCGACGCGATGTCCATGTTTAACATTGTTTTCAATGGGGAAATCGTGGACATCGCGTCGGTCGCGTCGCGGCCGGGCATCTTTAGCCCGCATACGACGCGACCGACGCGATTTTTTACCTCACGATGCCCACGATCAACATTGCTGGCGCCCTTCTAGGTAAAGAGTACCGAAAAAGTTTCCAATTTAAATAGCTAGAAAATAAAAACAATTTGCCAGTAATGGGAAAAAACCTACAGCACCTGGTGTTCCCATATGGTCTCCCACCCAAGTACTAACCAGGCCCAACACTGCTTATCTTCCAAGATCAGACGAGATTAGGCATATTCAATGTGGTATGGCTGTAGGTGAGATACAGGCACTTTTTTTCCCTCTTCTACTTCTATAACCAGGTAAGTTAATAAAAAAGTTTCCTAACTGTTTTGGCTTACTGAAAAAAATCATGTGTTGGTAATGTAAAAAGACCTACATGACATGATATAAGCAGGTGGTCTCAAATTAATCTACTAAAGAGGCTCAACACTGTTTAGCTGCCAAAAGCAGTTGGAATTGGGCCGAAACAGTGTGGTAAGTCTTTAGGTGATGACTATTGTGTCTGTTTGACCTCTCCCAAATGTCTGTATCGGCAATAAAAAGAAAAAGTTTCCAATTTAAATAGCTAGAGAATAAAAACAATTTGCCAGTAATGGGAAAAAACCTACAGCACCTGGTGTTCCCATATGGTCTCCCACCCAAGTACTAACCAGGCCCAACACTGCTTAGCTTCCAAGATCAGACGAGATTGGGCGTATCCAATGTGGTATGGCTGTAGGTGAGATACAAGCACTATTTTGCCCTCTTCTACTTCTATAACCAGGTAAGCTAATAAAAATGTTTCCTAACTGTTTTGGCTTACTGAAAAAAATCATGTGTTGGTAATGTAAAAAGACCTACATGACATGATATAAGCAGGTGGTCTCAAATTAATCTACTAAAGAGGCTCAACACTGTTTAGCTGCCAAAAGCAGTTGGAATTGGGCCGAAACAGTGTGGTAAGTCTTTAGGTGATGACTATTGTGTCTGTTTGACCTCTCCCAAATGTCTGTATCGGCAATAAAAAGAAAAAGTTTCCAATTTAAATAGCTAGAGAATAAAAACAATTTGCCAGTAATGGGAAAAAACCTACAGCACCTGGTGTTCCCATATGGTCTCCCACCCAAGTACTAACCAGGCCCAACACTGCTTAGCTTCCAAGATCAGACGAGATTGGGCGTATCCAATGTGGTATGGCTGTAGGTGAGATACATGCACTATTTTGCCCTCTTCTACTTCTATAACCAGGTAAGCTAATAAAAATGTTTCCTAACTGTTTTGGCTTACTGAAAAAAATCATGTGTTGGTAATGTAAAAAGACCTACAGGACATGATATAAGCAGGTGGTCTCAAATTTATCTACTAAAGAGGCTCAACACTGTTTAGCTGCCAAAAGCAGTTGGAATTGGGCCGAAACAGTGTGGTAAGTCTTTAGGTGATGGCTATTGTGTCTGTTTGACCTCTCCCAAATGTCTGTATCGGCAATAAAAAGAAAAAGTTTCCAATTTAAATAGCTAGAGAATAAAAACAATTTGCCAGTAATGGGAAAAAACCTACAGCACCTGGTGTTCCCATATGGTCTCCCACCCAAGTACTAACCAGGCCCAACACTGCTTAGCTTCCAAGATCAGACGAGATTAGGCATATCCAATGTGGTATGGCTGTAGGTGAGATACAGGCACTTTTTTGCCCTCTTCTACTTCTATAACCATGTAAGTTAATAAAAAAGTTTCCTAACTGTTTTGGCTTACTGAAAAAAATCATGTGTTGGTAATGTAAAAAGACCTACAGGACATGATATAAGCAGGTGGTCTCAAATTAATCTACTAAAGAGGCTCGACACTGTTTAGCTGCCAAAAGCAGTTGGAATTGGGCCGAAACAGTGTGGTAAGTTTTTAGGTGATGGCTATTGTGTCTGTTTGACCTCTTCCAAATGTCTGTATCGGCAATAAAAAGAAAAAGTTTCCAATTTAAATAGCTAGAGAATCAAAACAATTTGCCAGTAATGGGAAAAAACCTACAGCACCTGGTGTTCCCATGTGGTCTCCCACCTAAGTACTAACCAGGCCCAACACTGCTTAGCTTCCAAGATCAGATGAGATTGGGCGTATCCAATGTGGTATGGCTGTAGGTGAGATACAGGCACTTTTTTGCCCTCTTCTACTTCTATAACCAGGTAAGTTAATAAAAAAGTTTCCTAACTGTATTGGCTTACTGAAAAAAATCATGTGTTGGTAATGTAAAAAGACCTACATGACATGATATAAGCAGGTGGTCTCAAATTAATCTACTAAAGAGGCTCAACACTGTTTAGCTGCCAAAAGCAGTTGGAATTGGGCCGAAACAGTGTGGTAAGTCTTTAGGTGATGGCTATTGTGTCTGTTTGACCTCTCCCAAATGTCTGTATCGGCAATAAAAAGAAAAAGTTTCCAATTTAAATAGCTAGAGAATCAAAACAATTTGCCAGTAATAGGAAAAAACCTACAGCACCTGGTGTTCCCATATGGTCTCCCACCCAAGTACTAACCAGGCCCAACACTGCTTAGCTTCCAAGATCAGACGAGATTAGGCATATCCAATGTGGTATGGCTGTAGGTGAGATACAGGCACTTTTTTGCCCTCTTCTACTTCTATAACCATGTAAGTTAATAAAAAAGTTTCCTAACTGTTTTGGCTTACTGAAAAAAATCATGTGTTGGTAATGTAAAAAGACCTACAGGACATGATATAAGCAGGTGGTCTCAAATTAATCTACTAAAGAGGCTCGACACTGTTTAGCTGCCAAAAGCAGTTGGAATTGGGCCGAAACAGTGTGGTAAGTTTTTAGGTGATGGCTATTGTGTCTGTTTGACCTCTTCCAAATGTCTGTATCGGCAATAAAAAGAAAAAGTTTCCAATTTAAATAGCTAGAGAATCAAAACAATTTGCCAGTAATGGGAAAAAACCTACAGCACCTGGTGTTCCCATGTGGTATCCCACCTAAGTACTAACCAGGCCCAACACTGCTTAGCTTCCAAGATCAGATGAGATTGGGCGTATCCAATGTGGTATGGCTGTAGGTGAGATACAGGCACTTTTTTGCCCTCTTCTACTTCTATAACCAGGTAAGTTAATAAAAAAGTTTCCTAACTGTATTGGCTTACTGAAAAAAATCATGTGTTGGTAATGTAAAAAGACCTACATGACATGATATAAGCAGGTGGTCTCAAATTAATCTACTAAAGAGGCTCAACACTGTTTAGCTGCCAAAAGCAGTTGGAATTGGGCCGAAACAGTGTGGTAAGTCTTTAGGTGATGGCTATTGTGTCTGTTTGACCTCTCCCAAATGTCTGTATCGGCAATAAAAAGAAAAAGTTTCCAATTTAAATAGCTAGAGAATCAAAACAATTTGCCAGTAATAGTAAAAAACCTACAGCACCTGGTGTTCCCATGTGGTCTCCCACCTAAGTACTAACCAGGCCCAACACTGCTTAGCTTCCAAGATCAAACAAGATTGGGCGTATCCAATGTGGTATGGCTGTAGGTGAGATACAGGCACTTTTTTGCCCTCTTCTACTTCTATAACCAGGTAAGTTAATAAAAAAGTTTCCTAACTGTATTGGCTTACTGAAAAAAATCATGTGTTGGTAATGTAAAAAGACCTACATGACATGATATAAGCAGGTGGTCTCAAATTAATCTACTAAAGAGGCTCAACACTGTTTAGCTGCCAAAAGCAGTTGGAATTGGGCCGAAACAGTGTGGTAAGTCTTTAGGTGATGGCTATTGTGTCTGTTTGACCTCTCCCAAATGTCTGTATCGGCAATAAAAAGAAAAAGTTTCCAATTTAAATAGCTAGAGAATAAAAACAATTTGCCAGTAATGGGAAAAAACCTACAGCACCTGGTGTTCCCATATGGTCTCCCACCTAAGTACTAACCAGGCCCAACACTGCTTAGCTTCCAAGATCAGACGAGATTAGGCATATCCAATGTGGTATGGCTGTAGGTGAGATACAGGCACTTTTTTGCCCTCTTCTACTTCTATAACCAGGTAAGTTAATAAAAAAGTTTCCTAACAGTTTTGTCTTACTGAAAAAAATCATGTGTTGGTAATGTAAAAAGACCTACAGGACATGATATAAGCAGGTGGTCTCAAATTAATCTACTAAAGAGGCTCAACACTGTTTAGCTGCCAAAAGCAGTTGGAATTAGGCCGAAACAGTGTGGTAAGTCTTTAGGTGATGGCTATTGTGTCTGTTTGACCTCTCCCAAATGTCTGTATCGGCAATAAAAAGAAAAAGTTTCCAATTAAATAGCTAGAGAATAAAAACAATTTGCCAGTAATGGGAAAAAACCTACAGCACCTGGTGTTCCCATATGGTCTCCCACCCAAGTACTAACCAGGCCCAACACTGCTTAGCTTCCAAGATCAGACGAGATTAGGCATATCCAATGTGGTATGGCTGTAGGTGAGATACAGGCACTTTTTTGCCCTCTTCTACTTCTATAACCAGGTAAGTTAATAAAAAAGTTTCCTAAATGTATTGGCTTACTGAAAAAAATTATGTGTTGGTAATGTTAAAAGACCTACATGACATGATATAAGCAGGTGGTCTCAAATTAATCTACTAAAGAGGCTCAACACTGTTTAGCTGCCAAAAGCAGTTGGAATTGGGCCGAAACAGTGTGGTAAGTCTTTAGGTGATGACTATTGTGTCTGTTTGACCTCTCCCAGATGTCTGTATCGGCAATAAAAAGAAAAAGTTTCCAATTTAAATAGCTAGAGAATAAAAACAATTTGCCAGTAATGGGAAAAAAGCTACAGCACCTGGTGTTCCCATATGGTCTCCCACCCAAGTACTAACCAGGCCCAACACTGCTTAGCTTCCAAGATCAGACGAGATTGGGCATATCCAATGTGGTATGGCTGTAGGTGAGATACAGGCACTTTTTTGCCCTCTTCTACTTCTATAACCAGGTAAGTTAATAAAAAAGTTTCCTAACTGTATTGGCTTACTGAAAAAAATCATGTGTTGGTAATGTAAAAAGACCTACATGACATGATATAAGCAGGTGGTCTCAAATTAATCTACTAAAGAGGCTCAACACTGTTTAGCTGCCAAAAGCAGTTGGAATTGGGCCGAAACAGTGTGGTAAGTCTTTAGGTGATGGCTATTGTGTCTGTTTGACCTCTCCCAAATGTCTGTATCGGCAATAAAAAGAAAAAGTTTCCAATTTAAATAGCTAGAGAATCAAAACAATTTGCCAGTAATAGTAAAAAACCTACAGCACCTGGTGTTCCCATGTGGTCTCCCACCTAAGTACTAACCAGGCCCAACACTGCTTAGCTTCCAAGATCAAACAAGATTGGGCGTATCCAATGTGGTATGGCTGTAGGTGAGATACAGGCACTTTTTTGCCCTCTTCTACTTCTATAACCAGGTAAGTTAATAAAAAAGTTTCCTAACTGTATTGGCTTACTGAAAAAAATCATGTGTTGGTAATGTAAAAAGACCTACATGACATGATATAAGCAGGTGGTCTCAAATTAATCTACTAAAGAGGCTCAACACTGTTTAGCTGCCAAAAGCAGTTGGAATTGGGCCGAAACAGTGTGGTAAGTCTTTAGGTGATGGCTATTGTGTCTGTTTGACCTCTCCCAAATGTCTGTATCGGCAATAAAAAGAAAAAGTTTCCAATTTAAATAGCTAGAGAATAAAAACAATTTGCCAGTAATGGGAAAAAACCTACAGCACCTGGTGTTCCCATATGGTCTCCCACCTAAGTACTAACCAGGCCCAACACTGCTTAGCTTCCAAGATCAGACGAGATTAGGCATATCCAATGTGGTATGGCTGTAGGTGAGATACAGGCACTTTTTTGCCCTCTTCTACTTCTATAACCAGGTAAGTTAATAAAAAAGTTTCCTAACAGTTTTGTCTTACTGAAAAAAATCATGTGTTGGTAATGTAAAAAGACCTACAGGACATGATATAAGCAGGTGGTCTCAAATTAATCTACTAAAGAGGCTCAACACTGTTTAGCTGCCAAAAGCAGTTGGAATTAGGCCGAAACAGTGTGGTAAGTCTTTAGGTGATGGCTATTGTGTCTGTTTGACCTCTCCCAAATGTCTGTATCGGCAATAAAAAGAAAAAGTTTCCAATTAAATAGCTAGAGAATAAAAACAATTTGCCAGTAATGGGAAAAAACCTACAGCACCTGGTGTTCCCATATGGTCTCCCACCCAAGTACTAACCAGGCCCAACACTGCTTAGCTTCCAAGATCAGACGAGATTAGGCATATCCAATGTGGTATGGCTGTAGGTGAGATACAGGCACTTTTTTGCCCTCTTCTACTTCTATAACCAGGTAAGTTAATAAAAAAGTTTCCTAAATGTATTGGCTTACTGAAAAAAATTATGTGTTGGTAATGTTAAAAGACCTACATGACATGATATAAGCAGGTGGTCTCAAATTAATCTACTAAAGAGGCTCAACACTGTTTAGCTGCCAAAAGCAGTTGGAATTGGGCCGAAACAGTGTGGTAAGTCTTTAGGTGATGACTATTGTGTCTGTTTGACCTCTCCCAGATGTCTGTATCGGCAATAAAAAGAAAAAGTTTCCAATTTAAATAGCTAGAGAATAAAAACAATTTGCCAGTAATGGGAAAAAAGCTACAGCACCTGGTGTTCCCATATGGTCTCCCACCCAAGTACTAACCAGGCCCAACACTGCTTAGCTTCCAAGATCAGACGAGATTGGGCATATCCAATGTGGTATGGCTGTAGGTGAGATACAGGCACTTTTTTGCCCTCTTCTACTTCTATAACCAGGTAAGTTAATAAAAAAGTTTCCTAACTGTATTGGCTTACTGAAAAAAATCATGTGTTGGTAATGTAAAAAGACCTACATGACATGATATAAGCAGGTGGTCTCAAATTAATCTACTAAAGAGGCTCAACACTGTTTAGCTGCCAAAAGCAGTTGGAATTGGGCCGAAACAGTGTGGTAAGTCTTTAGGTGATGGCTATTGTGTCTGTTTGACCTCTCCCAAATGTCTGTATCGGCAATAAAAAGAAAAAGTTTCCAATTTAAATAGCTAGAGAATCAAAACAATTTGCCAGTAATAGGAAAAAACCTACAGCACCTGGTGTTCCCATGTGGTCTCCCACCTAAGTACTAACCAGGCCCAACACTGCTTAGCTTCCAAGATCAAACGAGATTGGGCGTATCCAATGTGGTATGGCTGTAGGTGAGATACAGGCACTTTTTTGCCCTCTTCTACTTCTATAACCAGGTAAGTTAATAAAAAAGTTTCCTAACTGTATTGGCTTACTGAAAAAAATCATGTGTTGGTAATGTAAAAAGACCTACATGACATGATATAAGCAGGTGGTCTCAAATTAATCTACTAAAGAGGCTCAACACTGTTTAGCTGCCAAAAGCAGTTGGAATTGGGCCGAAACAGTGTGGTAAGTCTTTAGGTGATGGCTATTGTGTCTGTTTGACCTCTCCCAAATGTCTGTATCGGCAATAAAAAGAAAAAGTTTCCAATTTAAATAGCTAGAGAATAAAAACAATTTGCCAGTAATGGGAAAAAACCTACAGCACCTGGTGTTCCCATATGGTCTCCCACCCAAGTACTAACCAGGCCCAACACTGCTTAGCTTCCAAGATCAGACGAGATTAGGCATATCCAATGTGGTATGGCTGTAGGTGAGATACAGGCACTTTTTTGCCCTCTTTTACTTCTATAACCAGGTAAGTTAATAAAAAAGTTTCCTAACGGTTTTGGCTTACTGAAAAAAATCATGTGTTGGTAATGTAAAAAGACCTACATGACATGATATAAGCAGGTGGTCTCAAATTAATCTACTAAAGAGGCTCAACACTGTTTAGCTGCCAAAAGCAGTTGGAATTGGGCCGAAACAGTGTGGTAAGTCTTAAGGTGATGGCTATTGTGTCTGTTTGACCTCTCCCAAATGTCTGTATCGGCAATAAAAAGAAAAAGTTTCCAATTTAAATAGCTAGAGAATAAAAACAATTTGCCAGTAATGGGAAAAAACCTACAGCACCTGGTGTTCCCATATGGTCTCCCACCCAAGTACTAACCAGGCCCAACACTGCTTAGCTTCCAAGATCAGACGAGATTAGGCATATCCAATGTGGTATGGCTGTAGGTGAGATACAGGCACTTTTTTGCCCTCTTTTACTTCTATAACCAGGTAAGTTAATAAAAAAGTTTCCTAACGGTTTTGGCTTACTGAAAAAAATCATGTGTTGGTAATGTAAAAAGACCTACATGACATGATATAAGCAGGTGGTCTCAAATTAATCTACTAAAGAGGCTCAACACTGTTTAGCTGCCAAAAGCAGTTGGAATTGGGCCGAAACAGTGTGGTAAGTCTTAAGGTGATGGCTATTGTGTCTGTTTGACCTCTCCCAAATGTCTGTATCGGCAATAAAAAGAAAAAGTTTCCAATTTAAATAGCTAGAGAATCAAAACAATTTGCCAGTAATAGTAAAAAACCTACAGCACCTGGTGTTCCCATGTGGTCTCCCACCTAAGTACTAACCAGGCCCAACACTGCTTAGCTTCCAAGATCAAACAAGATTGGGCGTATCCAATGTGGTATGGCTGTAGGTGAGATACAGGCACTTTTTTGCCCTCTTCTACTTCTATAACCAGGTAAGTTAATAAAAAAGTTTCCTAACTGTATTGGCTTACTGAAAAAAATCATGTGTTGGTAATGTAAAAAGACCTACATGACATGATATAAGCAGGTGGTCTCAAATTAATCTACTAAAGAGGCTCAACACTGTTTAGCTGCCAAAAGCAGTTGGAATTGGGCCGAAACAGTGTGGTAAGTCTTTAGGTGATGGCTATTGTGTCTGTTTGACCTCTCCCAAATGTCTGTATCGGCAATAAAAAGAAAAAGTTTCCAATTTAAATAGCTAGAGAATAAAAACAATTTGCCAGTAATGGGAAAAAACCTACAGCACCTGGTGTTCCCATATGGTCTCCCACCTAAGTACTAACCAGGCCCAACACTGCTTAGCTTCCAAGATCAGACGAGATTAGGCATATCCAATGTGGTATGGCTGTAGGTGAGATACAGGCACTTTTTTGCCCTCTTCTACTTCTATAACCAGGTAAGTTAATAAAAAAGTTTCCTAACAGTTTTGTCTTACTGAAAAAAATCATGTGTTGGTAATGTAAAAAGACCTACAGGACATGATATAAGCAGGTGGTCTCAAATTAATCTACTAAAGAGGCTCAACACTGTTTAGCTGCCAAAAGCAGTTGGAATTAGGCCGAAACAGTGTGGTAAGTCTTTAGGTGATGGCTATTGTGTCTGTTTGACCTCTCCCAAATGTCTGTATCGGCAATAAAAAGAAAAAGTTTCCAATTAAATAGCTAGAGAATAAAAACAATTTGCCAGTAATGGGAAAAAACCTACAGCACCTGGTGTTCCCATATGGTCTCCCACCCAAGTACTAACCAGGCCCAACACTGCTTAGCTTCCAAGATCAGACGAGATTAGGCATATCCAATGTGGTATGGCTGTAGGTGAGATACAGGCACTTTTTTGCCCTCTTCTACTTCTATAACCAGGTAAGTTAATAAAAAAGTTTCCTAAATGTATTGGCTTACTGAAAAAAATTATGTGTTGGTAATGTTAAAAGACCTACATGACATGATATAAGCAGGTGGTCTCAAATTAATCTACTAAAGAGGCTCAACACTGTTTAGCTGCCAAAAGCAGTTGGAATTGGGCCGAAACAGTGTGGTAAGTCTTTAGGTGATGACTATTGTGTCTGTTTGACCTCTCCCAGATGTCTGTATCGGCAATAAAAAGAAAAAGTTTCCAATTTAAATAGCTAGAGAATAAAAACAATTTGCCAGTAATGGGAAAAAAGCTACAGCACCTGGTGTTCCCATATGGTCTCCCACCCAAGTACTAACCAGGCCCAACACTGCTTAGCTTCCAAGATCAGACGAGATTGGGCATATCCAATGTGGTATGGCTGTAGGTGAGATACAGGCACTTTTTTGCCCTCTTCTACTTCTATAACCAGGTAAGTTAATAAAAAAGTTTCCTAACTGTATTGGCTTACTGAAAAAAATCATGTGTTGGTAATGTAAAAAGACCTACATGACATGATATAAGCAGGTGGTCTCAAATTAATCTACTAAAGAGGCTCAACACTGTTTAGCTGCCAAAAGCAGTTGGAATTGGGCCGAAACAGTGTGGTAAGTCTTTAGGTGATGGCTATTGTGTCTGTTTGACCTCTCCCAAATGTCTGTATCGGCAATAAAAAGAAAAAGTTTCCAATTTAAATAGCTAGAGAATCAAAACAATTTGCCAGTAATAGGAAAAAACCTACAGCACCTGGTGTTCCCATGTGGTCTCCCACCTAAGTACTAACCAGGCCCAACACTGCTTAGCTTCCAAGATCAAACGAGATTGGGCGTATCCAATGTGGTATGGCTGTAGGTGAGATACAGGCACTTTTTTGCCCTCTTCTACTTCTATAACCAGGTAAGTTAATAAAAAAGTTTCCTAACTGTATTGGCTTACTGAAAAAAATCATGTGTTGGTAATGTAAAAAGACCTACATGACATGATATAAGCAGGTGGTCTCAAATTAATCTACTAAAGAGGCTCAACACTGTTTAGCTGCCAAAAGCAGTTGGAATTGGGCCGAAACAGTGTGGTAAGTCTTTAGGTGATGGCTATTGTGTCTGTTTGACCTCTCCCAAATGTCTGTATCGGCAATAAAAAGAAAAAGTTTCCAATTTAAATAGCTAGAGAATAAAAACAATTTGCCAGTAATGGGAAAAAACCTACAGCACCTGGTGTTCCCATATGGTCTCCCACCCAAGTACTAACCAGGCCCAACACTGCTTAGCTTCCAAGATCAGACGAGATTAGGCATATCCAATGTGGTATGGCTGTAGGTGAGATACAGGCACTTTTTTGCCCTCTTTTACTTCTATAACCAGGTAAGTTAATAAAAAAGTTTCCTAACGGTTTTGGCTTACTGAAAAAAATCATGTGTTGGTAATGTAAAAAGACCTACATGACATGATATAAGCAGGTGGTCTCAAATTAATCTACTAAAGAGGCTCAACACTGTTTAGCTGCCAAAAGCAGTTGGAATTGGGCCGAAACAGTGTGGTAAGTCTTAAGGTGATGGCTATTGTGTCTGTTTGACCTCTCCCAAATGTCTGTATCGGCAATAAAAAGAAAAAGTTTCCAATTTAAATAGCTAGAGAATAAAAACAATTTGCCAGTAATGGGAAAAAACCTACAGCACCTGGTGTTCCCATATGGTCTCCCACCCAAGTACTAACCAGGCCCAACACTGCTTAGCTTCCAAGATCAGACGAGATTAGGCATATCCAATGTGGTATGGCTGTAGGTGAGATACAGGCACTTTTTTGCCCTCTTCTACTTCTATAACCATGTAAGTTAATAAAAAAGTTTCCTAACTGTTTTGGCTTACTGAAAAAAATCATGTGTTGGTAATGTAAAAAGACCTACAGGACATGATATAAGCAGGTGGTCTCAAATTAATCTACTAAAGAGGCTCGACACTGTTTAGCTGCCAAAAGCAGTTGGAATTGGGCCGAAACAGTGTGGTAAGTTTTTAGGTGATGGCTATTGTGTCTGTTTGACCTCTTCCAAATGTCTGTATCGGCAATAAAAAGAAAAAGTTTCCAATTTAAATAGCTAGAGAATCAAAACAATTTGCCAGTAATGGGAAAAAACCTACAGCACCTGGTGTTCCCATGTGGTCTCCCACCTAAGTACTAACCAGGCCCAACACTGCTTAGCTTCCAAGATCAGATGAGATTGGGCGTATCCAATGTGGTATGGCTGTAGGTGAGATACAGGCACTTTTTTGCCCTCTTCTACTTCTATAACCAGGTAAGTTAATAAAAAAGTTTCCTAACTGTATTGGCTTACTGAAAAAAATCATGTGTTGGTAATGTAAAAAGACCTACATGACATGATATAAGCAGGTGGTCTCAAATTAATCTACTAAAGAGGCTCAACACTGTTTAGCTGCCAAAAGCAGTTGGAATTGGGCCGAAACAGTGTGGTAAATCTTTAGGTGATGGCTATTGTGTCTGTTTGACCTCTCCCAAATGTCTGTATCGGCAATAAAAAGAAAAAGTGGTACTCTTTACCTAGAAGGGCGCCCGTCGTGGTGATCGCGGGTACATTTATGTCTGGCCGCGACGCGACCGACGCGATGCCCGCGATTTCCCATTGAAACCCATGTTAAACATGGAAATCGCGACGGTCGCGTCGCGGCCGGCCATAAATGTACCCGCGATGCCCGCGACGCGATGCACCCGATTTCCCATAGGAATCAATGTTAAGTGGCCCGACCGACGCGATTTTACTGTTAAATGCCTCAATGGACCCGATGTGGCCATAGGAAACAATGTTAAATGGGCCTTAGAGCCCAAATAGTTACCCTGAACTCTGAAATGGCCCCCCCAATTGTTTACGCCACCCCACGATCAACGTCAACCCGAAGCGTGGCGAGCGCAGCGAGCCCGCGAGGGGCGGCGGTACGCGTCCTCTGACCTTTTCATGCCCTACTATCCACGTCGGCGTGGAGTTGAGAATAGAATAGTGTGGCGAGCGCAGCGAGCCACCGAGCCCGAAGCGTGGCGAGCGCAGCGAGCCCCGCGAGGGGACGCGGATACCTTCACAGCTATACGCGTCCCCTCGCGGGCTTCACAGGTGTCCATGGCGACGCGGACACCTGTGAAGCCCGCGAAGGGACGCGTTTACCTGTGAAGGTATCCGCGTCCCCTCGCGGGGCTCGCTGCGCTCGCCACGCTTCGGGCTCGGTGGCTCGCTGCGCTTGCCACACTATTCTATTCTCAACTCCACGCCGACGTGGATAGTGGGGGTATGAAAAGGTCGGAGGACGCGTACCGACGCCCCTCGCGGGCTCGCTGCGCTCGCCACGCTTCGGGTTGACGTTGATCGTGGGGTGGCGTAAACAATTGGGGGGGCCATTTCAGAGTTCAGGGTAACTATTTGGGCTCTAAGGCCCATTTAACATTGTTTCCTATGGTAAAATCGGGTCCATTCAGCCATTTAATATGAAAATCGTGTCCATCGGGCCTTTTAACATTGATTCCTATGGCAAATCGTGGGCATCGCGTCGCGGCCATCGTGTGCACATTTATGGCCGGCCGCGACGCGACCGACGCGATGTCCATGTTTAACATTGTTTTCAATGGGGAAATCGTGGACATCGCGTCGGTCGCGTCGCGGCCGGGCATCTTTAGCCCGCATACGACGCGACCGACGCGATTTTTTACCTCACGATGCCCACGATCAACATTGCTGGCGCCCTTCTAGGTAAAGAGTACCGAAAAAGTTTCCAATTTAAATAGCTAGAAAATAAAAACAATTTGCCAGTAATGGGAAAAAACCTACAGCACCTGGTGTTCCCATATGGTCTCCCACCCAAGTACTAACCAGGCCCAACACTGCTTATCTTCCAAGATCAGACGAGATTAGGCATATTCAATGTGGTATGGCTGTAGGTGAGATACAGGCACTTTTTTTCCCTCTTCTACTTCTATAACCAGGTAAGTTAATAAAAAAGTTTCCTAACTGTTTTGGCTTACTGAAAAAAATCATGTGTTGGTAATGTAAAAAGACCTACATGACATGATATAAGCAGGTGGTCTCAAATTAATCTACTAAAGAGGCTCAACACTGTTTAGCTGCCAAAAGCAGTTGGAATTGGGCCGAAACAGTGTGGTAAGTCTTTAGGTGATGACTATTGTGTCTGTTTGACCTCTCCCAAATGTCTGTATCGGCAATAAAAAGAAAAAGTTTCCAATTTAAATAGCTAGAGAATAAAAACAATTTGCCAGTAATGGGAAAAAACCTACAGCACCTGGTGTTCCCATATGGTCTCCCACCCAAGTACTAACCAGGCCCAACACTGCTTAGCTTCCAAGATCAGACGAGATTGGGCGTATCCAATGTGGTATGGCTGTAGGTGAGATACAAGCACTATTTTGCCCTCTTCTACTTCTATAACCAGGTAAGCTAATAAAAATGTTTCCTAACTGTTTTGGCTTACTGAAAAAAATCATGTGTTGGTAATGTAAAAAGACCTACAGGACATGATATAAGCAGGTGGTCTCAAATTAATCTACTAAAGAGGCTCAACACTGTTTAGCTGCCAAAAGCAGTTGGAATTGGGCCTAAACAGTGTGGTAAATTTTTAGGTGATGGCTATTGTGTCTGTTTGACCTCTTCCAAATGTCTGTACTGGCAATAAAAAAAAGTTTCCAATTTAAATAGCTAGAGAATAAAAACAATTTGCCAGTAATGGAAAATATCCTACAGCACCGGGTGTTCCCATGTGGTCTCCCACCCAAGTACTAACCAGGCCCAACACTGCTTAGCTTCCAAGATCAGACGAGATTAGGCATATCCAACGTGGTATGGCTGTAGGTAAGATACAGGCACTTTTTTGCCCTCTTCTACTTCTATAACCAGGTAAGTTAATAAAAAAGTTTCCTAACTGTTTTGGCTTACTGAAAAAAATCATGTGTTGGTAATGTAAAAAGACCTACATGAAATGATATAAGCAGGTGGTCTCAAATTAATCTACTAAAGAGGCTCAACACTGTTTAGCTGCCAAAAGCAGTTGGAATTGGGCCGAAACAGTGTGGTAAGTCTTTAGGTGATGACTATTGTGTCTGTTTGACCTCTTCCAAATGTCTGTATCGGCAAAAAAAAGAAAAAGTTTCCAATTTAAATAGCTAGAGAATCAAAACAATTTGCCAGTAATGGGAAAAAACCTACAGCACCTGGTGTTCCCATGTGGTCTCCCACCTAAGTACTAACCAGGCCCAACACTGCTTAGCTTCCAAGATCAGACGAGATTAGGCATATCCAATGTGGTATGGCTGTAGGTGAGATACAGGCACTTTTTTGCCCTCTTCTACTTCTATAACCAGGTAAGTTAATGAAAAAGTTTCCTAACTGTATTGGCTTACTGAAAAAAATCATGTGTTGGTAATGTAAAAAGACCTACATGACGTGATATAAGCAGGTGGTCTCAAATTAATCTACTAAAGAGGCTCAAAACTGTTTAGCTGCCAAAAGCAGTTGGAATTGGGCCGAAACAGTGTGGTAAGTCTTTAGGTGATGACTATTGTGTCTGTTTGACCTCTCCCAAATGTCTGTATCGGCAATAAAAAGAAAAAGTTTCCAATTTAAATAGCTAGAGAATAAAAACAATTTGCCAGTAAAGGGAAAAAACCTACAGCACCTGGTGTTCCCATATGGTCTCCCACCCAAGTACTAACCAGGCCCAACACTGCTTAGATTCCAAGATCAGACGAGATTGGGCGTATCCAAAGTGGTATGGCTGTAGGTGAAATACAAGCCCTTTTTTCCCTCTTCTACTTCTATAACCAGGTAAGCTAATAAAAAAGTTTCCTAACAGTTTTGGCTTACTGAAAAAAATCATGTGTTGGTAATGTAAAAAGACCTACAGGACATGATATAAGCAGGTGGTCTCAAATTAATCTACTAAAGAGGCTCAACACTGTTTAGCTGCCAAAAGCAGTTGGAATTGGGCCGAAACAGTGTGGTAAGTCTTTAGGTGATGGCTATTGTGTCTGTTTGACCTCTCCCAAATGTCTGTATCGGCAATAAAAAGAAAAAGTTTCCAATTTAAATAGCTAGAGAATCAAAACAATTTGCCAGTAATGGGAAAAAACCTACAGCACCTGGTGTTCCCATATGGTCTCCCACCCAAGTACTAACCAGGCCCAACACTGCTTAGCTTCCAAGATCAGACGAGATTAGGCATATCCAATGTGGTATGGCTGTAGGTGAGATACAGGCACTTTTTTGCCCTCTTCTACTTCTATAACCATGTAAGTTAATAAAAAAGTTTCCTAACTGTTTTGGCTTACTGAAAAAAATCATGTGTTGGTAATGTAAAAAGACCTACAGGACATGATATAAGCAGGTGGTCTCAAATTAATCTACTAAAGAGGCTCGACACTGTTTAGCTGCCAAAAGCAGTTGGAATTGGGCCGAAACAGTGTGGTAAGTTTTTAGGTGATGGCTATTGTGTCTGTTTGACCTCTTCCAAATGTCTGTATCGGCAATAAAAAGAAAAAGTTTCCAATTTAACCCCTTCCTGACAGAGCTAGTTTTTGCGTTCCTGACAGAGCCATTTTTTTCAAATCTGACATGTCTCACTTAAGTGGGGATAACTTTTTTTTGCTTTTACTTATCCCAGTGATTTTGAGATTGTTTTCTCGTGACACATTGTACTTCAAGTTAGTGGTAAATTTTCGTCGATACAGTCTGTGTTTTTTTGTGAAAAATACCAAAATGTCGGAAAAAAATGGAAAATTTTGCGATTTGCAAAATGTTAAATTTTCTGCTTGTGAGACAAATAATCTTACCACTCAAAATAGTGAATAACTAACATAGACCATATGTCTACTTTATGTTGACATCATTATTTCAACTTCCTTTTAATTTTTTGGGACACTAGGAGGCTTACAATATGAATAGCAAATTCTCAAATTTTCAAGAAAATTTCAAACACTGATTTTTTTAGGGACCAGTTCAGTTCTGATGTGACTTTGAGGGAATTGTATGTGAGACACCCCCATAAATGATGCCATTTCAAAAACTGCACCCCTCACAGTATTCAAAACAGCATTTTGGAAGTTTGTTAACCCTTTAGGTGTTTCACAGGAATTAAAACAAAGTGTAGGTGAAATTTCAAAATTTCTTTTTTTTTGCAGAGTTTCAATTTTAATACATTTTTCTAACGAATACAGTAGATTTTACTAGAGAAATGTGACTAAAAATTGATTCCCCCAATTCTTTTGTTTTCATAAATATCCTATATGTGGCCCTAGTGTGCACGGTGACCAAACCACAGGCTTCATAATAGAAGGAGCACCTACTTGATTTTGGAGCCTCCTTTTTATGAGATTATTTTTTAGGCACCATGTAGGTTTCTAGGCACCATAAGATGCTAAAAGTTAGGAACCCCCCCACAAGTGACCCCATTTTGCAAACTACACCCCTCAGGGAATTCATCTAGGGGTATAGTGTACATTTCAAACCCCCAGGGGTTTCACCAATTTTGATACAACTGGGCTGTGAAAATGAAAAAAATTAATTTTTCATTTTCACAGCTCAGTTGTATCAAAATTGGTTAAACCCCTGGGGGTTTGAAATGTACACTATACCCCCTGATGAATTCCCTGAAGGGTGTAGTTTGCAAAATGGGGTCACTTGTGGGGGGGTTCCACTGTATAGGTGCTTCAGGGGTCATTCAACCAGAATCTGTGCTGCAAAATCCAAAAATCACTCCTTCCCTTCTGAGTCCTGCCATGCACCCAACTGGTATTTTTTGGTCACATGTGAGGCATTGCCGTACTCGGGAGAAATTGGGGCACAGATTTTGGGGTGCTTTTTCTCCTTCATTCCTTGTGAAAATGAAAAATTTTGAGCCAGATCTGCATTTTTGTGTAAAAAATGTAATTTTTCATTTGCACAGCCCAGTTGTATCAAAATTGGTGAAACCCCTGGGGGTTTGAAATGTACACTATACCCCTAGATAAATTCCCTGAGGGGTGTAGTTTGCAAAATGGGGTGACTTGTGGGGGGGTTCCACTGTATTGGTGCTTCGGGGGTCTTGCTAATGCGACATAGCACCCACCATTCATTCCACCAGAATCTGTGCTGCAAAATCCAAATATCGCTCCTTCCCTGCTGAGTCCTGCCATGCACCCAAATGGTATTTTTTGGTCACATGTGAGGCATTGCCGTACTCGGGAGAAATTGGGGCACAGATTTTGGGGTGCTTTGTCTCCTTCATTCCTTGTGAAAATGAAAAATTTTGAGCCAGAACTGCATTTTTGTGTAAAAAAATGTAATTTTTCATTTTCACAGCCCAGTTGTACCACAATTGGTGAAACCCCTGGGGGTTTTAAATGTACGCTATACCCCTAGATGAATTCCCTGAGGGGTGTAGTTTGCAAAATGGGGTCACTTGTGGGGGGGTTCCACTGTATTGGTGCTTCGGGGGTCTTGCTAAAGCGACATAGCACCCACCAAAATTCCACCAGAATCTGAGCTGCAAAATCCAAATATCACTCCTTCCCTTCTGAGTCCTGCCATTTTTTGGTCACACATGAAGCATTGCCGTACTCGGGAGAAATTGGGGCACAGATTTTGGGGTGCTTTTTCTCCTTCGTACCTTATGAAAATGAAAAATTTGGAGCCAGAACTGCATTTTTGTGTAAAAAAATGTAATTTTTCATTTTCACTGCCCAGTTGTATCAAAGTTGGTGAAACCCCTGGGGGTTTGAAATGTACACTATACCCCCTGATGAATTCCCTGAAGGGTGTAGTTTGCAAAATGGGGTCCCTTGTGGGGGGGTTCCACTGTATAGGTGCTTCAGGGGTCATTCAACCAGAATCTGTGCTGCAAAATCCAAAAATCACTCCTTCCCTTCTGAGTCCTGCCATGCACCCAACTGGTATTTTTTGGTCACATGTGAGGCATTGCCGTACTCGGGAGAAATTGGGGCACAGATTTTGGGGTGCTTTGTCTCCTTCATTCCTTGTGAAAATGAAAAATTTTGAGCCAGATCTGCATTTTTGTGTAAAAAAATTTAATTTTTTACACAAAAATGCAGTTCTGGCTCAAAATTTTTAATTTTCACAAGGAATGAAGGAGACAAAGCACCCCAAAATCTGTGCCCCAATTTCTCCCGGGTACGGCAATGCCTCACATGTGACCAAAAAATACCAGTTGGGTGCATGGCAGGACTCAGAAGGGAAGGAGTGATTTTTGGTGGTGGAATGAATGGCGGGTGCTATGTCGCATTAGCAAGACCCCCGAAGCACCAATACAGTGGAACCCCCCCACAAGTGACCCCATTTTGGTCACCAGCTTTGGGAGGGGGGCTGGCGCTGCGGCTGGCGGGGGGGTGGGAGGGGTGCTGGCGCTGCGGCAGCCGGGTGGGTGGGAGGGAGGGGGGCTGCCGGGTGGGAGGGGGGGGGGCTGGCGATCGTTGGTGATCGGTGCGGTATACGCACACACACACACACACACACACACACACATATATATATATATATATATATATATGTGTGTATATATATATATATATACATATATATACATATATATACACACACATATATATATATATATATATATATATATATATATATATATATATATATATGTGTGTGTATATATATATATATATATATACACATTTGCACATTATTTTTTATTTTATTTTATTTTTAACTTTTCCAGCAGCAGCATGATGCTGCTGCTGCTGCTGCTGCGGGGGGGAGGGGGGAGGAGGGGAGCGCAGCGTGCGCTCCGGACGTAGCGGTGGAGCCGGGGGAGCTGCTGCTGCTGCCGGGTGAGTGCCCGGCGGGTGGGAGGGGGGTGCTGCCGCTCGGTGGTGATCGGTGCTGCACCGATCACCACCGTTTTCTGTGTTACCGAGCGGCTTAGCCGCCGGTAACACAGGAAACGCTGTGATTGACTGTTCAGATTTGAACAGCCAATCACAGCGATCGCCGACCGGGGGGGGCACCCCTGCCCCCCCTGGGCGGCGAGGGGGGATGTCTGCTGTCAGGGACAGCAGACATCTCTTAACTGTCACCGCGTCTATAGACGCAGTGACAGTTAGAAACCATGACGTACATTTATGCCATGTGTCGGGAAGTACTTCCCGACCATGACGTAAATGTACGTCAAATGTCGGGAAGGGGTTAAATAGCTAGAGAATCAAAACAATTTGCCAGTAATGGGAAAAAACCTACAGCACCTGGTGTTCCCATGTGGTCTCCCACCTAAGTACTAACCAGGCCAAACACTGCTTAGCTTCCAAGATCAGACGAGATTGGGCGTATCCAATGTGGTATGGCTGTAGGTGAGATACAGGCACTTTTTTGCCCTCTTCTACTTCTATAACCAGGTAAGTTAATAAAAAAGTTTCCTAACTGTATTGGCTTACTGAAAAAAATCATGTGTTGGTAATGTAAAAAGACCTACATGACATGATATAAGCAGGTGGTCTCAAATTAATCTACTAAAGAGGCTCAACACTGTTTAGCTGCCAAAAGCAGTTGGAATTGGGCCGAAACAGTGTGGTAAGTCTTTAGGTGATGGCTATTGTGTCTGTTTGACCTCTCCCAAATGTCTGTATCGGCAATAAAAAGAAAAAGTTTCCAATTTAAATAGCTAGAGAATAAAAACAATTTGCCAGTAATGGGAAAAAACCTACAGCACCTGGTGTTCCCATATGGTCTCCCACCCAAGTACTAACCAGGCCCAACACTGCTTAGCTTCCAAGATCAGACGAGATTGGGCGTATCCAATGTGGTATGGCTGTAGGTGAGATACAGGCACTTTTTTGCCCTCTTCTACTTCTATAACCAGGTAAGTTAATAAAAAAGTTTCCTAACTGTATTGGCTTACTGAAAAAAATCATGTGTTGGTAATGTAAAAAGACCTACATGACATGATATAAGCAAGTGGTCTCAAATTAATCTACTAAAGAGGCTCAACACTGTTTAGCTGCCAAAAGCAGTTGGAATTGGGCCGAAACAGTGTGGTAAGTCTTTAGGTGATGGCTATTGTGTCTGTTTGACCTCTCCCAAATGTCTGTATCGGCAATAAAAAGTGGTACTCTTTACCTAGAAGGGCGCCCGTCGTGGTGATCGCGGGTACATTTATGTTTGGCCGCGACGCGACCGACGCGATGCCCGCGATTTCCCATTGAAACCCATGTTAAACATGGAAATCGCGTCGGTCGCGTCGCGGCCGGCCATAAATGTACCCGCGATGCCCGCGACGCGATGCACCCGATTTCCCATAGGAATCAATGTTAAGTGGCCCGACCGACGCGATTTTACTGTTAAATGCCTCAATGGACCCGATGTGGCCATAGGAAACAATGTTAAATGGGCCTTAGAGCCCAAATAGTTACCCTGAACTCTGAAATGGCCCCCCCAATTGTTTACGCCACCCCACGATCAACGTCAACCCGAAGCGTGGCGAGCGCAGCGAGCCCGCGAGGGGCGGCGGTACGCGTCCTCCGACCTTTTCATGCCCTACTATCCACGTCGGCGTGGAGTTGAGAATAGAATAGTGTGGCGAGCACAGCGAGCCACCGAGCCCGAAGCGTGGCGAGCGCAGCGAGCCCCGCGAGGGGACGCGGATACCTTCACAGCTATACGCGTCTCCTCGCGGGCTTCACAGGTGTCCATGGCGACGCGGACACCTGTGAAGCCCGCGAAGGGACGCGTTTACCTGTGAAGGTATCCGCGGCCCCTCGCGGGGCTCGCTGCGCTCGCCACGCTTCGGGCTCGGTGGCTCGCTGCGCTCGCCACACTATTCTATTCTCAACTCCACGCCGACGTGGATAGTGGGGGTATGAAAAGGTCGGAGGACGCGTACCGACGACCCTCGCGGGCTCGCTGCGCTCGCCACGCTTCGGGTTGACGTTGATCGTGGGGTGGCGTAAACAATTGGGGGGGCCATTTCAGAGTTCAGGGTAACTATTTGGGCTCTAAGGCCCATTTAACATTGTTTCCTATGGTAAAATCGGGTCCATTCAGCCATTTAACATGAAAATCGTGTCCATCGGGCCTTTTAACATTGATTCCTATGGCAAATCGTGGGCATCGCGTCGCGGCCATCGTGTGCACATTTATGGCCGGCCGCAACGCGACCGACGCGATGTCCATGTTTAACATTGTTTTCAATGGGGAAATCGTGGACATCGCATCGGTCGCGTCGCGGCCGGGCATCTTTAGCCCGCATACGACGCGACCGACGCGATGTTTTACCTCACGATGCCCACGATCAACATCGCTGGCGCCCTTCTAGGTAAAGAGTACCGAAAAAGTTTCCAATTTAAATAGCTAGAGAATAAAAACAATTTGCCAGTAATGGGAAAAAACCTACAGCACCTGGTGTTCCCATATGGTCTCCCACCCAAGTACTAACCAGGCCCAACACTGCTTAGCTTCCAAGATCAGACGAGATTAGGCATATCCAATGTGGTATGGCTGTAGGTGAGATACAGGCACTTTTTTGCCCTCTTCTACTTCTATAACCAGGTAAGTTAATAAAAAAGTTTCCTAACTGTTTTGGCTTACTGAAAAAAATCATGTGTTGGTAATGTAAAAAGACCTCCATGACATGATATAAGCAGGTGGTCTCAAATTATTCTACTAAAGAGGCTCAACACTGTTTAGCTGCCAAAAGCAGTTGGAATTGGGCCGAAACAGTGTGGTAAGTCTTTAGGTGATGACTATTGTGTCTGTTTGACCTCTCCCAAATGTCTGTATCGGCAATAAAAAGAAAAAGTTTCCAATTTAAATAGCTAGAGAATAAAAACAATTTGCCAGTAATGGGAAAAAACCTACAGCACCTGGTGTTCCCATATGGTCTCCCACCCAAGTACTAACCAGGCCCAACACTGCTTAGCTTCCAAGATCAGACAAGATTGGGCGTATCCAATGTGGTATGGCTGTAGGTGAGATACAGGCACTATTTTGCCCTCTTCTACTTCTATAACCAGGTAAGCTAATAAAAATGTTTCCTAACTGTTTTGGCTTACTGAAAAAAATCATGTGTTGGTAATGTAAAAAGACCTACAGGACATGATATAAGCAGGTGGTCTCAAATTAATCTACTAAAGAGGCTCAACACTGTTTAGCTGCCAAAAGCAGTTGGAATTGGGCCTAAACAGTGTGGTAAGTTTTTAGGTGATGGCTATTGTGTCTGTTTGACCTCTTCCAAATGTCTGTACTGGCAATAAAAAAAAGTTTCCAATTTAAATAGCTAGAGAATAAAAGCAATTTGCCAGTAATGGAAAAAATCCTACAGCACCGGGTGTTCCCATGTGGTCTCCCACCCAAGTACTAACCAGGCCCAACACTGCTTAGCTTCCAAGATCAGACGAGATTGGGCGTATCCAATGTGGTATGGCTGTAGGTGAAATGCAAGCACTTTTTTGCCCTCTTCTACTTCTATAACCAGGTAAACAAATAAAAAAGTTTCCTAACAGTTTTGGCTTACTGAAAAAAATCATGTGTTGGTAATGTAAAAAGACCTCCATGACATGATATAAGCAGGTGGTCTCAAATTATTCTACTAAAGAGGCTCAACACTGTTTAGCTGCCAAAAGCAGTTGGAATTGGGCCGAAACAGTGTGGTAAGTCTTTAGGTGATGACTATTGTGTCTGTTTGACCTCTCCCAAATGTCTGTATCGGCAATAAAAAGAAAAAGTTTCCAATTTAAATAGCTAGAGAATAAAAACAATTTGCCAGTAATGGGAAAAAACCTACAGCACCTGGTGTTCCCATGTGGTCTCCCACCTAAGTACTAACCAGGCCCAACACTGCTTAGCTTCCAAGATCAGACGAGATTGGGCGTATCCAATGTGGTATGGCTGTAGGTGAGATACAGGCACTTTTTTGCCCTCTTCTACTTCTATAACCAGGTAAGTTAATAAAAAGGTTTCCTAACTGTTTTGGCTTACTGAAAAAAATCATGTGTTGGTAATGTAAAAAGACCTACATGACATGATATAAGCAGGTGGTCTCAAATTAATCTACTAAAGAGGCTCAACACTGTTTAGCTGCCAAAAGCAGTTGGAATTGGGCCGAAACAGTGTGGTAAGTCTTTAGGTGATGACTATTGTGTCTGTTTGACCTCTCCCAAATGTCTGTATCGGCAATAAAAAGAAAAAGTTTCCAATTTAAATAGCTAGAGAATAAAAACAATTTGCCAGTAAAGGGAAAAAACCTACAGCACCTGGTGTTCTCATATGGTCTCCCACCCAAGTACTAACCAGGCCCAACACTGCTTAGCTTCCAAAATCAGACGAGATTGGGCGTATCCAATATGGTATGGCTGTAGGTGAGATACAGGCACTATTTTGCCCTCTTCTACTTCTATAACCAGGTAAGCTAATAAAAATGTTTCCTAACTGTTTTGGCTTACTGAAAAAAATCATGTGTTGGTAATGTAAAAAGACCTACAGGACATGATATAAGCAGGTGGTCTCAAATTAATCTACTAAAGAGGCTCAACACTGTTTAGCTGCCAAAAGCAGTTGGAATTGGGCCGAAACAGTGTGGTAAGTCTTTAGGTGATGGCTATTGTGCCTGTTTGACCTCTCCCAAATGTCTGTATCGGCAATAAAAAGAAAAAGTTTCCAATTTAAATAGCTAGAGAATAAAAACAATTTGCCAGTAATGGGAAAAAACCTACAGCACCTGGTGTTCCCATATGGTCTCCCACCCAAGTACTAACCAGGCCCAACACTGCTTAGCTTCCAAGATCAGACGAGATTAGGCATATCCAATGTGGTATGGCTGTAGGCGAGATACAGGCACTTTTTTGCCCTCTTCTACTTCTATAACCAGGTAAGTTAATAAAAAAGTTTCCTAACTGTTTTGGCTTACTGAAAAAAATCATGTGTTGGTAATGTAAAAAGACCTACAGGACATGATATAAGCAGGTGGTCTCAAATTAATCTACTAAAGAGGCTCAACACTGTTTAGCTGCCAAAAGCAGTTGGAATTGGGCCGAAACAGTGTGGTAAGTCTTTAGGTGATGACTATTGTGTCTGTTTGACCTCTCCCAAATGTCTGTATCGGCAATAAAAAGAAAAAGTTTCCAATTTAAATAGCTAGAGAATAAAAACAATTTGCCAGTAATGGGAAAAAACCTACAGCACCTGGTGTTCCCATATGGTCTCCCACCCAAGTACTAACCAGGCCCAACACTGCTTAGCTTCCAAGATCAGACGAGATTAGGCATATCCAATGTGGTATGGCTGTAGGTGAGATACAGGCACTTTTTTGCCCTCTTCTACTTCTATAACCAGGTAAGTTAATAAAAAAGTTTCCTAACTGTTTTGGCTTACTGAAAAAAATCATGTGTTGGTAATGTAAAAAGACCTCCATGACATGATATAAGCAGGTGGTCTCAAATTAATCTACTAAAGAGGCTCAACACTGTTTAGCTGCCAAAAGCAGTTGGAATTGGGCCGAAACAGTGTGGTAAGTCTTTAGGTGATGACTATTGTGTCTGTTTGACCTCTCCCAAATGTCTGTATCGGCAATAAAAAGAAAAAGTTTCCAATTTAAATAGCTAGAGAATAAAAACAATTTGCCAGTAATGGAAAAAATCCTACAGCACCAGGTGTTCCCATGTGGTCTCCCACCCAAGTACTAACCAGGCCCAACACTGCTTAGCTTCCAAGATCAGACGAGATTGGGCGTATCCAATGTGGTATGGCTGTAGGTGAAATGCAAGCACTTTTTTGCCCTCTTCTACTTCTATAACCAGGTCAGCTAATAAAAAAGTTTCCTAACAGTTTTGGCTTACTGAAAAAAATCATGTCTTGGTAATGTAAAAAGACCTACAGGACATGATATAAGCAGGTGGTCTTAAATTAATCTACTAAAGAGGCTCAACACTGTTTAGCTGCCAAAAGCAGTTGGAATTGGGCCGAAACAGTGTGGTAAGTTTTTAGGTGATGGCTATTGTGTCTGTTTGACCTCTTCCAAATGTCTGTATCGGCAATAAAAAGAAAAAGTTTCCAATTTAAATAGCTAGAGAATCAAAACAATTTTCCAGTAATGGGAAAAAACCTACAGCACCTGGTGTTCCCATGTGGTCTCCCACCTAAGTACTAACCAGGCCCAACACTGCTTAGCTTCCAAGATCAGACGAGATTGGGCGAGATACAGGCACTTTTTTGCCCTCTTCTACTTCTATAACCAGGTAAGTTAATAAAAAAGTTTCCTAACTGTTTTGGCTTACTGAAAAAAATCATGTGTTGGTAATGTAAAAAGACCTACATGACATGATATAAGCAGGTGGTCTCAAATTAATCTACTAAAGAGGCTCAACACTGTTTAGCTGCCAAAAGCAGTTGGAATTGGGCCGAAACAGTGTGGTAAGTCTTTAGGTGATGACTATTGTGTCTGTTTGACCTCTCCCAAATGTCTGTATCGGCAATAAAAAGAAAAAGTTTCCAATTTAAATAGCTAGAGAATAAAAACAATTTGCCAGTAAAGGGAAAAAACCTACAGCACCTGGTGTTCTCATATGGTCTCCCACCCAAGTACTAACCAGGCCCAACACTGCTTAGCTTCCAAAATCAGACGAGATTGGGCGTATCCAATGTGGTATGGCTGTAGGTGAGATACAGGCACTATTTTGCCCTCTTCTACTTCTATAACCAGGTAAGCTAATAAAAATGTTTCCTAACTGTTTTGGCTTACTGAAAAAAATCATGTGTTGGTAATGTAAAAAGACCTACAGGACATGATATAAGCAGGTGGTCTCAAATTAATCTACTAAAGAGGCTCAACACTGTTTAGCTGCCAAAAGCAGTTGGAATTGGGCCGAAACAGTGTGGTAAGTCTTTAGGTGATGGCTATTGTGTCTGTTTGACCTCTCCCAAATGTCTGTATCGGCAATAAAAAGAAAAAGTTTCCAATTTAAATAGCTAGAGAATAAAAACAATTTGCCAGTAATGGGAAAAAACCTACAGCACCTGGTGTTCCCATATTGTCTCCCACCCAAGTACTAACCAGGCCCAACACTGCTTAGCTTCCAAGATCAGACGAGATTAGGCATATCCAATGTTGTATGGCTGTAGGAGAGATACAGGCACTTTTTTGCCCTCTTCTACTTCTATAACCAGGTAAGTTAATAAAAAAGTTTCCTAACTGTTTTGGCTTACTGAAAAAAATCATGTGTTGGTAATGTAAAAAGACCTACAGGACATGATATAAGCAGGTGGTCTCAAATTAATCTACTAAAGAGGCTCAACACTGTTTAGCTGCCAAAAGCAGTTGGAATTGGGCCGAAACAGTGTGGTAAGTCTTTAGGTGATGGCTATTGTGTCTGTTTGACCTCTCCCAAATGTCTGTATCGGCAATAAAAAGAAAAAGTTTCCAATTTAAATAGCTAGAGAATAAAAACAATTTGCCAGTAATGGGAAAAAACCTACAGCACCTGGTGTTCCCATATGGTCTCCCACCCAAGTACTAACCAGGCCCAACACTGCTTAGCTTCCAAAATCAGACGAGATTGGGCGTATCCAATGTGGTATGGCTGTAGGTGAGATACAGGCACTATTTTGCCCTCTTCTACTTCTATAACCAGGTAAGCTAATAAAAATGTTTCCTAACTGTTTTGACTTACTGAAAAAAATCATGTGTTGGTAATGTAAAAAGACCTACAGGACATGATATAAGCAGGTGGTCTCAAATTAATCTACTAAAGAGGCTCAACACTGTTTAGCTGCCAAAAGCAGTTGGAATTGGGCCGAAACAGTGTGGTAAGTCTTTAGGTGATGGCTATTGTGTCTGTTTGACCTCTCCCAAATGTCTGTATCGGCAATAAAAAGAAAAAGTTTCCAATTTAAATAGCTAGAGAATAAAAACAATTTGCCAGTAATGGGAAAAAACCTACAGCACCTGGTGTTCCCATATGGTCTCCCACCCAAGTACTAACCAGGCCCAACACTGCTTAGCTTCCAAGATCAGACGAGATTAGGCATATCCAATGTGGTATGGCTGTAGGTGAGATACAGGCACTTTTTTGCCCTCTTCTACTTCTATAACCAGGTAAGTTAATAAAAAAGTTTCCTAACTGTTTTGGCTTACTGAAAAAAATCATGTGTTGGTAATGTAAAAAGACCTACAGGACATGATATAAGCAGGTGGTCTCAAATTAATCTACTAAAGAGGCTCAACACTGTTTAGCTGCCAAAAGCAGTTGGAATTGGGCCGAAACAGTGTGGTAAGTCTTTAGGTGATGGCTATTGTGTCTGTTTGACCTCTCCCAAATGTCTGTATCGGCAATAAAAAGAAAAAGTTTCCAATTTAAATAGCTAGAGAATAAAAACAATTTGCCAGTAATGGGAAAAAACCTACAGCACCTGGTGTTCCCATATGGTCTCCCACCCAAGTACTAACCAGGCCCAACACTGCTTAGCTTCCAAGATCAGACGAGATCAGGCATTTCCAATGTGGTATGGCTGTAGGTGAGATACAGGCACTTTTTTGCCCTCTTCTACTTCTATAACCAGGTACGTTAATAAAAAAGTTTCCTAACTGTATTGGCTTACTGAAAAAAATCATGTGTTGGTAATGTAAAAAGACCTACATGACATGATATAAGCAGGTGGTCTCAAATTAATCTACTAAAGAGGCTCAACACTGTTTAGCTGCCAAAAGCAGTTGGAATTGGGCTGAAACAGTGTGGTAAGTCTTTAGGTGATGGCTATTGTGTCTGTTTGACCTCTCCCAAATGTCTGTATCGGCAATAAAAAGAAAAAGTTTCCAATTTAAATAGCTAGAGAATAAAAACAATTTGCCAGTAATGGGAAAAAACCTACAGCACCTGGTGTTCCCATATGGTCTCCCACCCAAGTACTAACCAGGCCCAACACTGCTTAGTTTCCAAGATCAGACGAGATTGGGCGTATCCAATGTGGTATGGCTGTAGGTGAGATGCAGGCACTATTTTGCCCTCTTCTACTTCTATAACCAGGTAAGCTAAGAAAAATGTTTCCTAACTGTTTTGGCTTACTGAAAAAAATCATGTGTTGGTAATGTAAAAAGACCTACAGGACATGATATAAGCAGGTGGTCTCAAATTAATCTACTAAAGAGGCTCAACACTGTTTAGCTGCCAAAAGCAGTTGGAATTGGGCCTAAACAGTGTGGTAAGTTTTTAGGTGATGGCTATTGTGTCTGTTTGACCTCTTCCAAATGTCTGTACTGGCAATAAAAAAAAGTTTCCAATTTAAATAGCTAGAGAATAAAAACAATTTGCCAGTAATGGAAAAAATCCTACAGCACCGGGTGTTCCCATATGGTCTCCCACCCAAGTACTAACCAGGCCCAACACTGCTTAGCGTCCAAGATCAGACGAGATTGGGCGTATCCAATGTGGTATGGCTGTAGTTGAAATACAAGCACTTTTTTGCCCTCTTCTACTTCTATAACCAGGTAAGTTAATAAAAAAGTTTCCTAACTGTATTGGCTTACTGAAAAAAATCATGTGTTGGTAATGTAAAAAGACCTACATGACATGATATAAGCAGGTGGTCTCAAATTAATCTACTAAAGAGGCTCAACACTGTTTAGCTGCCAAAAGCAGTTGGAATTGGGCCGAAACAGTGTGGTAAGTCTTTAGGTGATGGCTATTGTGTCTGTTTGACCTCTCCCAAATGTCTGTATCGGCAATAAAAAGAAAAAGTGGTACTCTTTACCTAGAAGGGCGCCCGTCGTGGTGATCGCGGTTACATTTATGTCTGGCCGCGACGCGACCGACGCGATGCCCGCGAATTCCCATTGAAACCCATGTTAAACATGGAAATCGCGTCGGTCGCGTCGCGGCCGGCCATAAATGTACCCGCGATGCCCGCGACGCGATGCACCCGATTTCCCATAGGAATCAATGTTAAATGGCCCGACCGACGCGATTTTACTGTTAAATGCCTCAATGGACCCGATGTGGCCATAGGAAACAATGTTAAATGGGCCTTAGAGCCCAAATAGTTACCCTGAACTCTGAAATGGCCCCCCCAATTGTTTACGCCACCCCACGATCAACGTCAACCCGAAGCGTGGCGAGCGTAGCGAGCCCGCGAGGGGCGGCGGTACGCGTCCTCCGACCTTTTCATGCCCTACTATCCACGTCGGCGTGGAGTTGAGAATAGAATAGTGTGGCGAGCGCAGTGATCCACCGAGCCCGAAGCGTGGCGAGCGCAGCGAGCCCCGCGAGGGGACGCGGATACCTTCACAGCTTTACGCGTCCCCTCACGGGCTTCACAGGTGTCCATGGCGACGCGGACACCTGTGAAGCCCGCGAAGGGACGCGTTTACCTGTGAAGGTATCCGCGTCCCCTCGCGAGGCTCGCTGCGCTCGCCACGCTTCGGGCTCGGTGGCTCGCTGCGCTCGCCACACTATTCTATTCTCAACTCTACGCCGACGTGGATAGTGGGGGTATGAAAAGGTCGGAGGACGCGTATTGCCGACCCTCGCGGGCTCGCTGCGCTCGCCGCGCTTCGGGTTGACATTGATCGTGGGGTGGCGTAAACAATTGGGGGGGCCATTTCAGACTTCAGGGTAACTATTTGGGCTCTAAGGCCCATTTAACATTGTTTCCTATGGTAAAATCGGGTCCATTCAGCCATTTAACATGAAAATCGTGTCCATCGGGCCTTTTAACATTGATTCCTATGGCAAATCGTGGGCATCGCGTCGCGGCCATCGTGTGCACATTTATGGCCGGCCGCGACGCGACCGACGCGATGTCCATGTTTAACATTGTTTTCAATGGGGAAATCGTGGACATCGCGTCGGTCGCGTCGCGGCCGGGCATCTTTAGCCCGCATACGACGCGACCGACGCGATTTTTTACCTCACGATGCCCACGATCAACATCGCTGGCGCCCTTCTAGGTAAAGAGTACCGAAAAAGTTTCCAATTTAAATAGCTAGAGAATAAAAAAATTTTTGCCAGTAATGGGAAAAAACCTACAGCACCTGGTGTTCCCATATGGTCTCCCACCCAAGTACTAACCAGGCCCAACACTGCTTAGCTTCCAAGGTCAGACGAGATTAGGCATATCCAATGTGGTATGGCTGTAGGTGAGATACAGTCACTTTTTTGCCCTCTTCTACTTCTATAACCAGGTAAGTTAATAAAAAAGTTTCCTAACTGTTTTGGCTTACTGAAAAAAATCATGTGTTGGTAATGTAAAAAGACCTACAGGACATGATATAAGCAGGTGGTCTCAAATTAATCTACTAAAGAGGCTCAACACTGTTTAGCTGCCAAAAGCAGTTGGAATTGGGCCGAAACAGTGTGGTAAGTTTTTAGGTGATGGCTATTGTGTCTGTTTGACCTCTTCCAAATGTCTGTATCGGCAATAAAAAGAAAAAGTTTCCAATTTAAATAGCTAGAGAATCAAAACAATTTGCCAGTAATGGGAAAAAACCTACAGCACCTGGTGTTCCTATGTGGTCTCCCACCTAAGTACTAACCAGGCCCAACACTGCTTAGCTTCCAAGATCAGACGAGATTGGGCGTATCCAATGTGGTATGGCTGTAGGTGAGATACAGGCACTTTTTTGCCCTCTTCTACTTCTATAACCAGGTAAGTTAATAAAAAAGTTTCCTAACTGTATTGGCTTACTGAAAAAAATCATGTGTTGGTAATGTAAAAAGACCTACATGACATGATATAAGCAGGTGGTCTCAAATTAATCTACTAAAGAGGCTCAACACTGTTTAGCTGCCAAAAGCAGTTGGAATTGGGCCAAAACAGTGTGGTAAGTCTTTAAGGTGATGGCTATTGTGTCTGTTTGACCTCTCCCAAATGTCTGTATCGGCAATAAAAAGAAAAAGTGGTACTCTTTACCTAGAAGGGCGCCCGTCGTGGTGATCGCGGGTACATTTATGTATGGCCGCGACGCGACCGACGCGATGCCCGCGATTTCCCATTGAAACCCATGTTAAACATGGAAATCGCGTCGGTCGCGTCGCGGCCGGCCATAAATGTACCCGCGATGCCCGCGACGCGATGCACCCGATTTCCCATAGGAATCAATGTTAAATGGCCCGACCGACGCGATTTTACTGTTAAATGCCTCAATGGACCCGATGTGGCCATAGGAAACAATGTTAAATGGGCCTTAGAGCCCAAATAGTTACCCTGAACTCTGAAATGGCCCCCCCAATTGTTTACGCCACCCCACGATCAACGTCAACCCGAAGCGTGGCGAGCGTAGCGAGCCCGCGAGGGGCGGCGGTACGCGTCCTCCGACCTTTTCATGCCCTACTATCCACGTCGGCGTGGAGTTGAGAATAGAGTAGTGTGGCGAGCGCAGCGAGCCACCGAGCCCGAAGCGTGGCGAGCGCAGCGAGCCCCGCGAGGGGACGCGGATACCTTCACAGCTATACGCGTCCCCTCGCGGGCTTCACAGGTGTCCATGGCGACGCGGACACCTGTGAAGCCCGCGAAGGGACGCGATTACCTGTGAAGGTATCCGCGTCCCCTCGCGGGGCTCGCTGCGCTCGCCACGCTTCGGGCTCGGTGGCTCGCTGCGCTCGCCACACTATTCTATTCTCAACTCCACGCCGACGTGGATAGTGGGGGTATGAAAAGGTCGGAGGACGCGTACCGACGCCCCTCGCGGGCTCGCTGCGCTCGCCACGCTTCGGGTTGACGTTGATCGTGGGGTGGCGTAAACAATTGGGGGGGCCATTTCAGAGTTCAGGGTAACTATTTGGGCTCTAAGGCCCATTTAACATTGTTTCCTATGGTAAAATCGGGTCCATTCAGCCATTTAACATGAAAATCGTGTCCATCGGGCCTTTTAACATTGATTCCTATGGCAAATCGTGGGCATCGCGTCGCGGCCATCGTGTGCACATTTATGGCCGGCCGCGACGCGACCGACGCGATGTCCATGTTTAACATTGTTTTCAATGGGGAAATCGTGGACATCGCGTCGGTCGCGTCGTGGCCGGGCATCTTTAGCCCGCATACGAGGTGACCGACGCGATTTTTTACCTCACGATGCCCACGATCAACATCGCTGGCGCCCTTCTAGGTAAAGAGTACCGAAAAAGTTTCCAATTTAAATAGCTAGAGAATAAAAACAATTTGCCAGTAATGGGAAAAAACCTACAGCACCTGGTGTTCCCATATGGTCTCCCACCCAAGTACTAACCAGGCCCAACACTGCTTAGCTTCCAAGATCAGACGAGATTAGGCATATCCAATGTGGTATGGCTGTAGGTGAGATACAGGCACTTTTTTGCCCTCTTCTACTTCTATAACCAGGTAAGTTAATAAAAAAGTTTCCTAACTGTTTTGGCTTACTGAAAAAAATCATGTGTTGGTAATGTAAAAAGACCTACAGGACATGATATAAGCAGGTGGTCTCAAATTAATCTACTAAAGAGGCTCAACACTGTTTAGCTGCCAAAAGCAGTTGGAATTGGGCCTAAACAGTGTGGTAAGTTTTTAGGTGATGGCTATTGTGTCTGTTTGACCTCTTCCAAATGTCTGTACTGGCAATAAAAAAAAGTTTCCAATTTAAATAGCTAGAGAATAAAAACAATTTGCCAGTAATGGAAAATATCCTACAGCACCGGGTGTTCCCATGTGGTCTCCCACCCAAGTACTAACCAGGCCCAACACTGCTTAGCTTCCAAGATCAGACGAGATTAGGCATATCCAATGTGGTATGGCTGTAGGTGAGATACAGGCACTTTTTTGCCCTCTTCTACTTCTATAACCAGGTAAGTTAATAAAAAAGTTTCCTAACTGTTTTGGCTTACTGAAAAAAATCATGTGTTGGTAATGTAAAAAGACCTACATGACATGATATAAGCAGGTGGTCTCAAATTAATCTACTAAAGAGGCTCAACACTGTTTAGCTGCCAAAAGCAGTTGGAATTGGGCCGAAACAGTGTGGTAAGTCTTTAGGTGATGACTATTGTGTCTGTTTGACCTCTCCCAAATGTCTGTATCGGCAATAAAAAGAAAAAGTTTCCAATTTAAATAGCTAGAGAATAAAAACAATTTGCCAGTAATGGGAAAAAACCTACAGCACCTGGTGTTCCCATATGGTCTCCCACCCAAGTACTAACCAGGCCCAACACTGCTTAGCTTCCAAGATCAGACGAGATTGGGCGTATCCAATGTGGTATGGCTGTAGGTGAGATACAGGCACTATTTTGCCCTCTTCTACTTCTATAACCAGGTAAGCTAATAAAAATGTTTCCTAACTGTTTTGGCTTACTGAAAAAAATCATGTGTTGGTAATGTAAAAAGACCTACAGGACATGATATAAGCAGGTGGTCTCAAATTAATCTACTAAAGAGGCTCAACACTGTTTAGCTGCCAAAAGCAGTTGGAATTGGGCCTAAACAGTGTGGTAAGTTTTTAGGTGATGGCTATTGTGTCTGTTTGACCTCTTCCAAATGTCTGTACTGGCAATAAAAAAAAGTTTCCAATTTAAATAGCTAGAGAATAAAAACAATTTGCCAGTAATGGAAAATATCCTGCAGCACCGGGTGTTCCCATGTGGTCTCCCACCCAAGTACTAACCAGGCCCAACACTGCTTAGCTTCCAAGATCAGACGAGATTGGGCGTATCCAATGTGGTATGGCTGTAGGTGAAAGACAGGCACTTTTTTGCCCTCTTCTACTTCTATAACCAGGTAAGCTAATAAAAAAGTTTCCTAACAGTTTTGGCTTACTGAAAAAAATCATGTGTTGGTAATGTAAAAAGACCTACAGGACATGATATAAGCAGGTGGTCTCAAATTAATCTACTAAAGAGGCTCAACACTGTTTAGCTGACAAAAGCAGTTGGAATTGGGCCTAAACAGTGTGGTAAGTTTTTAGGTGATGGCTATTGTGTCTGTTTGACCTCTTCCAAATGTCTGTATCGGCAATAAAAAGAAAAAGTTTCCAATTTAAATAGCTAGAGAATCAAAACAATTTGCCAGTAATGGGAAAAAACCTACAGCACCTGGTGTTCTCATGTGGTCTCCCACCTAAGTACTAACAAGGCCCAACACTGCTTAGCTTCCAAGATCAGACGAGATTAGGCATATCCAATGTGGTATGGCTGTAGGTGAGATACAGGCACTTTTTTGCCCTCTTCTACTTCTATAACAAGGTAAGTTAATAAAAAAGTTTCCTAACTGTATTGGCTTACTGAAAAAAATCATGTGTTGGTAATGTAAAAAGACCTACATGACATGATATAAGCAGGTGGTCTCAAATTAATCTACTAAAGAGGCTCAACACTGTTTAGCTGCCAAAAGCAGTTGGAATTGGGCCGAAACAGTGTGGTAAGTCTTTAGGTGATGGCTATTGTGTCTGTTTGACCTCTCCCAAATGTCTGTATCGGCAATAAAAAGAAAAAGTTTCCAATTTAAATAGCTAGAGAATAAAAAAATTTGCCAGTAATGGGAAAAAACCTACAGCACCTCGTGTTCCCATATGGTCTCCCACCCAAGTGCTAACCAGGCCCAACACTGCTTAGCTTCCAAGATCAAACGAGATTAGGCATATCCAATGTGGTATGGCTGTAGGTGAGATACAGGCACTTTTTTGCCCTCTTCTACTTCTATAACCAGGTAAGTTAATAAAAAAGTTTCCTAACTGTTTTGGCTTACTGAAAAAAATCATGTGTTGGTAATGTAAAAAGACCTACATGACATGATATAAGCAGGTGGTCTCAAATTAATCTACTAAAGAGGCTCAACACTGTTTAGCTGCCAAAAGCAGTTGGAATTGGGCTGAAACAGTGTGGTAAGTCTTTAGGTGATGACTATTGTGTCTGTTTGACCTCTCCCAAATGTCTGTATCGGCAATAAAAAGAAAAAGTTTCCAATTTAAATAGCTAGAGAATAAAAACAATTTGCCAGTAATGGGAAAAAAACTACAGCACCTGGTGTTCCCGTGTGGTCTCCCACCCAAGTACTAACCAGGCCCAACACTGTTTAGCTTCCAAGATCAGACGAGATTGGGCGTATCCAATGTGGTATGGCTGTAGGTGAAATACAAGCACTTTTTTGCCCTCTTCTACTTCTATAACCAGGTAAGCTAATAAAAAAGTTTCCTAACAGTTTTGGCTTACTGAAAAAAATCATGTGTTGGTAATGTAAAAAGACCTACAGGACATGATATAAGCAGGTGGTCTCAAATTAATCTACTAAAGAGGCTCAACACTGTTTAGCTGCCAAAAGCAGTTGGAATTGGGCCGAAACAGTGTGGTAAGTCTTTAGGTGATGGCTATTGTGTCTGTTTGACCTCTCCCAAATGTCTGTATCGGCAATAAAAAGAAAAAGTTTCCAATTTAAATAGCTAGAGAATAAAAACAATTTGCCAGTAATGGGAAAAAACCTACAGCACCTGGTGTTCCCGTGTGGTCTCCCACCCAAGTACTAACCAGGCCCAACACTGTTTAGCTTCCAAGATCAGACGAGATTGGGCGTATCCAATGTGGTATGGCTGTAGGTGAAATACAAGCACTTTTTTGCCCTCTTCTACTTCTATAACCAGGTAAGCTAATAAAAAAGTTTCCTAACAGTTTTGGCTTACTGAAAAAAATCATGTGTTGGTAATGTAAAAAGACCTACAGGACATGATATAAGCAGGTGGTCTCAAATTAATCTACTAAAGAGGCTCAACACTGTTTAGCTGCCAAAAGCAGTTGGAATTGGGCCGAAACAGTGTGGTAAGTTTTTAGGTGATGGCTATTGTGTCTGTTTGACCTCTTCCAAATGTCTGTATCGGCAATAAAAAGAAAAAGTTTCCAATTTAAATAGCTAGAGAATCAAAACAATTTGCCAGTAATGGGAAAAAACCTACAGCACCTGGTGTTCCCATGTGGTCTCCCACCTAAGTACTAACCAGGCCCAACACTGCTTAGCTTCCAAGATCAGACGAGATTGGGCATATCCAATGTGGTATGGCTGTAGGTGAGATACAGGCACTTTTTTGCCCTCTTCTACTTCTATAACCAGGTAAGTTAATAAAAAAGTTTCCTAACTGTTTTGGCTTACTGAAAAAAATCATGTGTTGGTAATGTAAAAAGACCTACATGACATTACATAAGCAGGTGGTCTCAAATTAATCTACTAAAGAGGCTCAACACTGTTTAGCTGCCAAAAGCAGTTGGAATTGGGCCGAAACAGTGTGGTAAGTCTTTAGGTGATGACTATTGTGTCTGTTTGACCTCTCCCAAATGTCTGTATCGGCAAAAAAAAGAAAAAGTTTCCAATTTAAATAGCTAGAGAATAAAAACAATTTGCCAGTAATGGGAAAAAACCTACAGCACCTGGTGTTCTCATATGGTCTCCCACCCAAGTACTAACCAGGCCCAACACTGCTTAGCTTCCAAAATCAGACGAGATTGGGCGTATCCAATGTGGTATGGCTGTAGGTGAGATACAGGCACTATTTTGCCCTCTTCTACTTCTATAACCAGGTAAGCTAATAAAAATGTTTCCTAACTGTTTTGGCTTACTGAAAAAAATCATGTGTTGGTAATGTAAAAAGACCTACAGGACATGATATAAGCAGGTGGTCTCAAATTAATCTACTAAAGAGGCTCAACACTGTTTAGCTGCCAAAAGCAGTTGGAATTGGGCCTAAACAGTGTGGTAAGTTTTTAGGTGATGGCTATTGTGTCTGTTTGACCTCTTCCAAATGTCTGTACTGGCAATAAAGAGAAAAAAGTTTCCAATTTAAAAAGCTAGAGAATAAAAACAATTTGCCAGTAATGGAAAAAATCCTACAGCACCGGGTGTTTCCATGTGGTCTCCCACCCAAGTACTAACCAGGCCCAACACTGTTTAGCTTCCAAGATCAGACGAGATTGGGCGTATCCAATGTGGTATGGCTGTAGGTGAAATACAAGCACTTTTTTGTCCTCTTCTACTTCTATAACCAGGTAAGCTAATAAAAAAGTTTCCTAACAGTTTTGGCTTACTGAAAAAAATCATGTGTTGGTAATGTAAAAAGACCTACAGGACATGATATAAGCAGGTGGTCTCAAATTTATCTACTAAAGAGGCTCAACACTGTTTAGCTGCCAAAAGCAGTTGGAATTTGGCCGAAACAGTGTGGTAAGTTTTTAGGTGATGGCTATTGTGTCTGTTTGACCTCTTCCAAATGTCTGTATCGGCAAAAAAAAGAAAAAGTTTCCAATTTAAATAGCTAGAGAATCAAAACAATTTGCCAGTAATGGGAAAAAATCTACAGCACCTGGTGTTCCCATGTGGTCTTCCACCTAAGTACTAACCAGGCACAACACTGCTTAGCTTCCAAGATCAGACGAGATTGGGCGTATCCAATGTGGTATGGCTGTAGGTGAGATACAGGCACTTTTTTGCCCTCTTCTACTTCTATAACCAGGTAAGTTAATAAAGAAGTTTCCTAACTGTATTGGCTTACTGAAAAAAATCATGTGTTGGTAATGTAAAAAGACCTACATGACATGATATAAGCAGGTGGTCTCAAATTAATCTACTAAAGAGGCTCAACACTGTTTAGCTGCCAAAAGCAGTTGGAATTGGGCCGAAACAGTGTGGTAAGTCTTTAGGTGATGACTATTGTGTCTGTTTGACCTCTCCCAAATGTCTGTATCGGCAATAAAAAGAAAAAGTTTCCAATTTAAATAGCTAGAGAATAAAAACAATTTGCCAGTAATGGGAAAAAACCTACAGCACCTGGTGTTCCCATATGGTTTCCCACCCAAGTACTAACCAGGCCCAACACTGCTTAGCTTCCAAGATCAGACGAGATTAGGCATATCCAATGTGGTATGGCTGTAGGTGAGATACAGGCACTTTTTTGCCCTCTTCTACTTCTATAACCAGGTAAGTTAATAAAAAAGTTTCCTAACTGTTTTGGCTTACTGAAAAAAATCATGTGTTGGTAATGTAAAAAGACCTACATGACATGATATAAGCAGGTGGTCTCAAATTAATCTACTAAAGAGGCTCAACACTGTTTAGCTGCCAAAAGCAGTTGGAATTGGGCCGAAACAGTGTGGTAAGTCTTTAGGTGATGACTATTGTGTCTGTTTGACCTCTCCCAAATGTCTGTATCGGCAATAAAAAGAAAAAGTTTCCAATTTAAATAGCTAGAGAATAAAAACAAATTGCCAGTAATGGGAAAAAACCTACAGCACCTGGTGTTCCCATATGGTCTCCCACCCAAGTACTAACCAGGCCCAACACTGCTTAGCTTCCAAGATCAGACGAGATTGGGCGTATCCAATGTGGTATGGCTGTAGGTGAGATACCGGCACTATTTTGCCCTCTTCTACTTATATAACCAGGTAAGCTAATAAAAATGTTTCCTAACTGTTTTGGCTTACTGAAAAAAATCATGTGTTGGTAATGTAAAAAGACCTACAGGACATGATATAAGCAGGTGGTCTCAAATTAATCTACTAAAGAGGCTCAACACTGTTTAGCTGCCAAAAGCAGTTGGAATTGGGCCTAAACAGTGTGGTAAGTTTTTAGGTGATGGCTATTGTGTCTGTTTGACCTCTTCCAAATGTCTGTACTGGCAATAAAAAAAAGTTTCCAATTTAAATAGCTAGAGAATAAAAACAATTTGCCAGTAATGGAAAAAATCCTACAGCACCGGGTGTTCCCATGTGGTCTCCCACCCAAGTACTAACCAGGCCCAACACTGCTTAGCTTCCAAGATCAGACGAGATTGGGCATATCCAATGTGGTATGGCTGTAGGTGAAACACAATCACTTTTTTGCCCTCTTCTACTTCTATAACCAGGTAAGCTAATAAAAAAGTTTCCTAACAGTTTTGGCTTACTGAAAAAAATCATGTGTTGGTAATGTAAAAATACCTACAGGACATGATATAAGCAGGTGGTCTCAAATTAATCTACTAAAGAGGCTCAACACTGTTTAGCTGCCAAAAGCAGTTGGAATTGGGCCGAAAAAGTGTGGTAAGTTTTTAGGTGATGGCTATTGTGTCTGTTTGACCTCTTCCAAATGTCTGTATCGGCAATAAAAAGAAAAAGTTTCCAATTTAAATAGCTAGAGAAACAAAACAATTTGCCAGTAATGGGAAAAAACCAACAGCACCTGGTGTTCCCATGTGGTCTCCCACCTAAGTACTAACCAGGCCCAACACTGCTTAGCTTCCAAGATCAGACGAGATTGGGCGTATCCAATGTGGTATGGCTGTAGGTGAGATACAGGCACTTTTTTGCCCTCTTCTACTTCTATAACCAGGTAAGTTAATAAAAAAGTTTCCTAACTGTATTGGCTTACTGAAAAAAATCATGTGTTGGTAATGTAAAAAGACCTACATGACATGATATAAGCAGGTGGTCTCAAATTAATCTACTAAAGAGGCTCAACACTGTTTAGCTGCCAAAAGCAGTTGGAATTGGGTCGAAACAGTGTGGTAAGTCTTTAGGTGATGACTATTGTGTCTGTTTGACCTCTCCCAAATGTCTGTATCGGCAATAAAAAGAAAAAGTTTCCAATTTAAATAGCTAGAGAATAAAAACAATTTGCCATTAATGGGAAAAAACCTACAGCACCTGGTGTTCCCATATGGTCTCCCACCCAAGTACTAACCAGGCCCAACACTGCTTAGCTTCCAAGATCAGACGAGATTGGGCGTATCCAATGTGGTATGGCTGTAGGTGAGATACAGGCACTATTTTGCCCTCTTCTACTTCTATAACCAGGTAAGCTAATAAAAATGTTTCCTAACTGTTTTGGCTTACTGAAAAAAATCATGTGTTGGTAATGTAAAAAGACCTACAGGACATGATATAAGCAGGTGGTCTCAAATTAATCTACTAAAGAGGCTCAACACTGTTTAGCTGCCAAAAGCAGTTGGAAATGGGCCTAAACAGTGTGGTAAGTTTTTAGGTGATGGCTATTGTGTCTGTTTGACCTCTTCCAAATGTCTGTACTGGCAATAAAAAAAAGTTTCCAATTTACATAGCTAGAGAATAAAAACAATTTGCCAGTAATGGAAAAAAATCCTACAGCACCGGGTGTTCCCATGTGGTCTCCCACCCAAGTACTAACCAGGCCCAACACTGCTTAGCTTCCAAGATCAGACGAGATTGGGCGTATCCAATGTCGTATGGCTGTAGGTGAGATACAGGCACTTTTTTGCCCTCTTCTACTTCTATAACCAGGTAAGTTAATAAAGAAGTTTCCTAACTGTATTGGCTTACTGAAAAAAATCATGTGTTGGTAATGTAAAAAGACCTACATGACATGATATAAGCAGGTGGTCTCAAATTAATCTACTAAAGAGGCTCAACACTGCCAAAAGCAGTTGGAATTGGGCCGAAACAGTGTGGTAAGTCTTTAGGTGATGACTATTGTGTCTGTTTGACCTCTCCCAAATGTCTGTATCGGCAATAAAAAGAAAAAGTTTCCAATTTAAATAGCTAGAGAATAAAAACAATTTGCCAGTAATGGGAAAAAACCTACAGCACCTGGTGTTCCCATATGGTCTCCCACCCAAGTACTAACCAGGCCCAACACTGCTTAGCTTCCAAGATCAGAAGAGATTAGGCATATCCAATGTGGTATGGCTTCAGGTGAGATACAGGCACTTTTTTGCCCTCTTCTACTTCTATAACCAGGTAAGTTAATAAAAAAGTTTCCTAACTGTTTTGTCTTACTGAAAAAAATCATGTGTTGGTAATGTAAAAAGACCTACATGACATGATATAAGCAGGTGGTCTCAAATTAATCTACTAAAGAGGCTCAACACTGTTTAGCTGCCAAAAGCAGTTGGAATTGGGCCTAAACAGTGTGGTAAGTTTTTAGGTGATGGCTATTGTGTCTGTTTGACCTCTTCCAAATGTCTGTACTGGCAATAAAAAAAAGTTTCCAATTTAAATAGCTAGAGAATAAAAACAATTTGCCAGTAATGGAAAAAATCCTACAGCACCGGGTGTTCCCATGTGGTCTCCCACCCAAGTTCTAACCAGGACCAACACTGCTTAGCTTCCAAGATCAGACGAGATTGGGCGTATCCAATGTGGTATGGCTGTAGGTGAAATACAATCACTTTTTTGCCCTCTTCTACTTCTATAACCAGGTAAGCTAATAAAAAAGTTTCCTAACAGTTTTGGCTTACTGAAAAAAATCATGTGTTGGTAATGTAAAAATACCTACAGGACATGATATAAGCAGGTGGTCTCAAATTAATCTACTAAAGAGGCTCAACACTGTTTAGCTGCCAAAAGCAGTTGGAATTGGGCCGAAACAGTGTGGTAAGTTTTTAGGTGATGGCTATTGTGTCTGTTTGACCTCTCCTAAATGTCTGTATCGGCAATAAAAAGAAAAAGTTTCCAATTTAAATAGCTAGAGAATAAAAACAATTTGCCAGTAATGGGAAAAAACCTACAGCACCTGGTGTTCCCATGTGGTCTCCCACCTAAGTACTAACCAGGCCCAACACTGCTTAGCTTCCAAGATCAGACGAGATTGGGCGTATCCAATGTGGTATGGCTGTAGGTGAGATACAGGCACTTTTTTGCCCTCTTCTACTTCTATAACCAGGTAAGTTAATAAAAAAGTTTCCTAACTGTATTGGCTTACTGAAAAAAATCATGTGTTGGTAATGTAAAAAGACCTACATGACATGATATAAGCAGGTGGTCTCAAATTAATCTACTAAAGAGGCTCAACACTGTTTAGCTGCCAAAAGCAGTTGGAATTGGGCCGAAACAGTGTGGTAAGTCTTTAGGTGATGACTATTGTGTCTGTTTGACCTCTCCCAAATGTCTGTATCGGCAATAAAAAGAAAAAGTTTCCAATTTAAATAGCTAGAGAATAAAAACAATTTGCCATTAATGGGAAAAAACCTACAGCACCTGGTGTTCCCATATGGTCTCCCACCCAAGTACTAACCAGGCCCAACACTGCTTAGCTTCCAAGATCAGACGAGATTGGGCGTATCCAAAGTTGTATGGCTGTAGGTGAGATACAGGCACTATTTTGCCCTCTTCTACTTCTATAACCAGGTAAGCTAATAAAAATGTTTCCTAACTGTTTTGGCTTACTGAAAAAAATCATGTGTTGGTAATGTAAAAAGACCTACAGGACATGATATAAGCAGGTGGTCTCAAATTAATCTACTAAAGAGGCTCAACACTGTTTAGCTGCCAAAAGCAGTTGGAATTGGGCCTAAACAGTGTGGTAAGTTTTTAGGTGATGGCTATTGTGTCTGTTTGACCTCTTCCAAATGTCTGTACTGGCAATAAAAAAAAGTTTCCAATTTAAATAGCTAGAGAATCAAAACAATTTGCCAGTAATGGGAAAAAACCTACAGCACCTGGTGTTCCCATGTGGTCTCCCACCTAAGTACTAACCAGGCCCAACACTGCTTAGCTTCCAAGATCAGACGAGATTGGGTGTATCCAATGTGGTATGGCTGTAGGTGAGATATAGGCACTTTTTTGCCCTCTTCTACTTCTATAACCAGGTAAGTTAATAAAAAAGTTTCCTAACTGTATTGGCTTACTGAAAAAAATCATGTGTTGGTAATGTAAAAAGACCTACATGACATGATATAAGCAGGTGGTCTCAAATTAATCTACTAAAGAGGCTCAACACTGTTTAGCTGCCAAAAGCAGTTGGAATTGGGCCGAAACAGTGTGGTAAGTCTTTAGGTGATGACTATTGTGTCTGTTTGACCTCTCCCAAATGTCTGTATCGGCAATAAAAAGAAAAAGTGGTACTCTTTACCTAGAAGGGCGCCCGTCGTGGTGATCGCGGGTACATTTATGTCTGGCCGCGACGCGACCGACGCGATGCCCGCGATTTCCCATTGAAACCCATGTTAAACATGGAAATCGCGTCGGTCGCGTCGCGGCCGGCCATAAATGTACCCGCGATGCCCGCGACGCGATGCACCCAATTTCCCATAGGAATCAATGTTAAATGGCCCGACCGACGCGATTTTACTGTTAAATGCCTCAATGGACCCGATATGGCCATAGGAAACAATGTTAAATGGGCCTTAGAGCCCAAATAGTTACCCTGAACTCTGAAATGGCCCCCCCAATTGTTTACGCCACCCCACGGTCAACGTCAACCCGAAGCGTGGCGAGCACAGTGAGCCCGCGAGGGGCGGCGGTACGCGTCCTCCGACCTTTTCATGCCCTACTATCCACGTCGGCGTGGAGTTGAGAATAGAATAGTGTGGCGAGCGCAGCGAGCCACCGAGCCCGAAGCGTGGCGAGCGCAGCGAGCCCCGCGAGGGGACGCGGATACCTTCACAGCTATACGCGTCCCCTCGTGGGCTTCACAGGTGTCCATGGCGACGCGGACACCTGTGAAGCCCGTGAAGGGACGGGTTTACCTGTGAAGGTATCCGCGTCCCCTCGTGGGGCTCGCTGCGCTCGCCACGCTTCGGGCTCGGTGGCTCGCTGCGCTCGCCACACTATTCTGTTCTCAACTGCACGCCGACGTGGATAGTGGGGGTATGAAAAGGTCGGAGGACGCGTACCGACGCCCCTCGCGGACTCGCTGCGCTCACCACGCTTCGGGTTGACGTTGATCGTGGGGTGGCGTAAACAATTGGGGGGCCATTTCAGAGTTCAGGGTAACTATTTGGGCTCTAAGGCCCATTTAACATTGTTTCCTATGGTAAAATCGGGTCCATTCAGCCATTTAACATGAAAATCGTGTCCATCGGGCCATTTAACATTGATTCCTATGGCAAATCGTGGGCATCGCGTCGCGGCCATCGTGTGCACATTTATGGCCGGCCGCGACGCGACCGACGCGATGTCCATGTTTAACATTGTTTTCAATGGGGAAATCGTGGACATCGCGTCGGTCGCGTCGCGGCCGGGCATCTTTAGCCCGCATACGACGCGACCGACGCGATTTTTTACCTCACGATGCCCACGATCAACATCGCTGGCGCCCTTCTAGGTAAAGAGTACCGAAAAAGTTTCCAATTTAAATAGCTAGAGAATAAAAACAATTTGTCAGTAATGGGAAAAAACCTACAGCACCTGGTGTTCCCATATGGTCTCCCACCCAAGTACTAACCAGGCCCAACACTGCTTAGCTTCCAAGATCAGACGAGATTAGGCATATCCAATATGGTATGGCTGTAGGTGAGATAGAGGAACTTTTTTGCCCTCTTCTACTTCTATAACCAGGTAAGTTAATAAAAAAGTTTCCTAACTGTTTTGGCTTACTGAAAAAAATCATGTGTTGGTAATGTAAAAAGACCTACATGACATGATATAAGCAGGTGGTCTCAAATTAATCTACTAAAGAGGCTCAACACTGTTTAGCTGCCAAAAGCAGTTGGAATTGGGCCGAAACAGTGTGGTAAGTCTTTAGGTGATGACTATTGTGTCTGTTTGACCTCTCCCAAATGTCTGTATCGGCAATAAAAAGAAAAAGTTTCCAATTTAAATAGCTAGAGAATAAAAACAATTTGCCAGTAATGGGAAAAAACCTACAGCACCTGGTGTTCCCATATGGTCTCCCACCCAAGTACTAACCAGGCCCAACACTGCTTAGCTTCCAAGATCAGACGAGATTGGGCGTATCCAATGTGGTATGGCTGTAGGTGAGATACAAGCACTATTTTGCCCTCTTCTACTTCTATAACCAGGTAAGCTAATAAAAATGTTTCCTAACTGTTTTGGCTTACTGAAAAAAATCATGTGTTGGTAATGTAAAAAGACCTACAGGACATGATATAAGCAGGTGGTCTCAAATTAATCTACTAAAGAGGCTCAACACTGTTTAGCTGCCAAAAGCAGTTGGAATTGGGCCTAAACAGTGTGGTAAGTTTTTAGGTGATGGCTATTGTGTCTGTTTGACCTCTTCCAAATGTCTGTACTGGCAATAAAAAAAAGTTTCCAATTTAAATAGCTAGAGAATAAAAAAAATTTGCCAGTAATGGAAAATATCCTACAGCACCGGGTGTTCCCATGTGGTCTCCCACCCAAGTACTAACCAGGCCCAACACTGCTTAGCTTCCAAGATCAGACGAGATTGGGCGTATCCAATGTGGTATGGCTGTAGGTGAAATACAAGCACTTTTTTGCCCTCTTCTACTTCTATAACCAGGTAAGCTAATAAAAAAGTTTCCTAACAGTTTTGGCTTACTGAAAAAAATCATGTGTTGGTAATGTAAAAAGACCTACAGGACATGATATAAGCAGGTGGTCTCAAATTAATCTACTAAAGAGGCTCAACACTGTTTAGCTGACAAAAGCAGTTGGAATTGGGCCTAAACAGTGTGGTAAGTTTTTAGGTGATGGCTATTGTGTCTGTTTGACCTCTTCCAAATGTCTGTATCGGCAATAAAATGAAAAAGTTTCCAATTTAAATAGCTAGAGAATCAAAACAATTTGCCAGTAATGGGAAAAAACCTACAGCACCTGGTGTTCCCATGTGGTCTCCCACCTAAGTACTAACCAGGCCCAACACTGCTTAGCTTCCAAGATCAGACGAGATTGGGCGTATCCAATGTGGTATGGCTGTAGGTGAGATACAGGCACTTTTTTGCCCTCTTCTACTTCTATAACCAGGTAAGTTAATATAGTTTCCTAACTGTATTGGCTTACTGAAAAAAATCATGTGTTGGTAATGTAAAAAGACCTACATGACATGATATAAGCAGGTGGTCTCAAATTAATCTACTAAAGAGGCTCAACACTGTTTAGCTGCCAAAAGCAGTTGGAATTGGGCCGAAACAGTGTGGTAAGTCTTTAGGTGATGACTATTGTGTATGTTTGACCTCTCCCAAATGTCTGTATCTACAATAAAAAGAAAAAGTTTCCAATTTAAATAGCTAGAGAATAAAAACAATTTGCCAGTAATGGGAAAAAACCTACAGCACCTGGTGTTCCCATATGGTCTCCCACCCAAGTACTAACCAGGCCCAACACTGCTTAGCTTCCAAGATCAGACAAGATTGGGCGTATCCAATGTGGTATGGCTGTAGGTGAGATACTGGCACTATTTTGCCCTCTTCTACTTCTATAACCAGGTAAGCTAATAAAAATGTTTCCTAACTGTTTTGGCTTACTGAAAAAAATCATGTGTTGGTAATGTAAAAAGACCTACAGGACATGATATAAGCAGGTGGTCTCAAATTAATCTACTAAAGAGGCTCAACACTGTTTAGCTCCCAAAAGCAGTTGGAATTGGGCCTAAACAGTGTGTTAAGTTTTTAGGTGATGGCTATTGTGTCTGTTTGACCTCTTCCAAATGTCTGTATCGGCAATAAAAAGAAAAAGTTTCCAATTTAAATAGCTAGAGAATCAAAACAATTTGCCAGTAATGGGAAAAAACCTACAGCACCTGGTGTTCCCATGTGGTCTCCCACCTAAGTACTAACCAGGCCCAACACTGCTTAGCTTCCAAGATCAGACGAGATTGGGCGTATCCAATGTGGTATGGCTGTAGGTGAGATACAGGCACTTTTTTGCCCTCTTCTACTTCTATAACCAGGTAAGTTAATAAAAAAGTTTCCTAACTGTATTGGCTTACTGAAAAAAATCATGTGTTGGTAATGTAAATAGACCTACATGACATGATATAAGCAGGTGGTCTCAAATTAATCTACTAAAGAGGCTCAACACTGTTTAGCTGCCAAAAGCAGTTGGAATTGGGCTGAAACAGTGTGGTAAGTCTTTAGGTGATGTCTATTGTGTCTGTTTGACCTCTCCCAAATGTCTGTATCGGCAATAAAAAGAAAAAGTTTCCAATTTAAATAGCTAGAGAATAAAAACAATTTGCCAGTAATGGGAAAAAACCTACAGCACCTGGTGTTCCCATATGGTCTCCCACCCAAGTACTAACCAGGCCCAACACTGCTTAGCTTCCAAGATCAGACGAGTTTGGGCGTATCCAATGTGGTATGGCTGTAGGTGAGATACAGGCACTATTTTGCCCTCTTCTACTTCTATAACCAGGTAAGCTAATAAAAATGTGTCCTAACTGTTTTGGCTTACTGAAAAAAATCATGTGTTGGTAATGTAAAAAGACCTACAGGACATGATATAAGCAGGTGGTCTCAAATTAATCTACTAAAGAGGCTCAACACTGTTTAGCTGCCAAAAGCAGTTGGAATTGGGCCGAAACAGTGTGGTAAGTTTTTAGGTGATGGCTATTGTGTCTGTTTGACCTCTTCCAAATGTCTGTATCGGCAATAAAAAGAAAAAGTTTCCAATTTAAATAGCTAGAGAATCAAAACAATTTGCCAGTAATGGGAAAAAAACCTACAGCACCTGGTGTTCCCATGTGGTCTCCCACCTAAGTACTAACCAGGCCCAACACTGCTTAGCTTCCAAGATCAGACGAGATTGGGCGTATCCAATGTGGTATGGCTGTAGGTGAGATACAGGCACTTTTTTGCCCTCTTCTACTTCTATAACCAGGTAAGTTAATAAAAAAGATTCCTAACTGTTTTGGCTTACTGAAAAAAATCATGTGTTGGTAATGTAAAAAGACCTACATGACATGATATAAGCAGGTGGTCTCAAATTAATCTACTAAAGAGGCTCAACACTGTTTAGCTGCCAAAAGCAGTTGGAATTGGGCCGAAACAGTGTGGTAAGTCTTTAGGTGATGACTATTGTGTCTGTTTGACCTCTCCCAAATGTCTGTATCGGCAATAAAAAGAAAAAGTTTCCAATTTAAATAGCTAGAGAATAAAAACAATTTGCCAGTAATGGAAAAAATCCTACAGCACCGGGTGTTTCCATGTGGTCTCCCACCCAAGTACTAACCAGGCCCAACACTGTTTAGCTTCCAAGATCAGACGAGATTGGGCATATCCAATGTGGTATGGCTGTAGGTGAAATAAAAGCACTTTTTTGTCCTCTTCTACTTCTATAACCAGGTAAGCTAATAAAAAAGTTTCCTAACAGTTTTGGCTTACTGAAAAAAATCATGTGTTGGTAATGTAAAAAGACCTACAGGACATGATATAAGCAGGTGGTCTCAAATTAATCTACTAAAGAGGCTCAACACTGTTTAGCTGCCAAAAGCAGTTGGAATTGGGCCGAAACAGTGTGGTAAGTTTTTAGGTGATGGCTATTGTGTCTGTTTGACCTCTTCCAAATGTCTGTATCGGCAATAAAAAGAAAAAGTTTCCAATTTAAATAGCTAGAGAATCAAAACAATTTGCCAGTAATGGGAAAAAACCTACAGCACCTGGTGTTCCCATGTGGTCTCCCACCTAAGTACTAACCAGGCCCAACACTGCTTAGCTTCCAAGATCAGACGAGATTGGGCGTATCCAATGTGGTATGGCTGTAGGTGAGATACAGGCACTTTTTTGCCCTCTTCTACTTCTATAACCAGGTAAGTTAATAAAAAAGTTTCCTAACTGTTTTGGCTTACTGAAAAAAATCATGTGTTGGTAATGTAAAAAGACCTACATGACATGATATAAGCAGGTGGTCTCAAATTAATCTACTAAAGAGGCTCAACACTGTTTAGCTGCCAAAAGCAGTTGGAATTGGGCCGAAACAGTGTGGTAAGTCTTTAGGTGATGACTATTGTGTCTGTTTGACCTCTCCCAAATGTCTGTATCGGCAATAAAAAGAAAAAGTTTCCAATTTTAATAGCTAGAGAATAAAAACAATTTGCCAGTAATGGGAAAAAACCTACAGCACCTGGTGTTCTCATATGGTCTCCCACCCAAGTACTAACCAGGCCCAACACTGCTTAGCTTCCAAAATCAGACGAGATTGGGCGTATCCAATGTGGTATGGCTGTAGGTGAGATACAGGCACTATTTTGCCCTCTTCTACTTCTATAACCAGGTAAGCTAATAAAAATGTTTCCTAACTGTTTTGGCTTACTGAAAAAAATCATGTGTTGGTAATGTAAAAAGACCTACAGGACATGATATAAGCAGGTGGTCTCAAATTAATCTACTAAAGAGGCTCAACACTGTTTAGCTGCCAAAAGCAGTTGGAATTGGGCCGAAACAGTGTGGTAAGTTTTTAGGTGATGGCTATTGTGTCTGTTTGACCTCTTCCAAATGTTTGTACTGGCAATAAAAAAAGTTTCCAATTTAAATAGCTAGAGAATAAAAACAATTTGCCAGTAATGGAAAAAATCCTACAGCACTGGGTGTTTCCATGTGGTCTCCCACCCAAGTACTAACCAGGCCCAACACTGTTTAGCTTCCAAGATCAGACGAGATTGGGCGTATCCAATGTGGTATGGCTGTAGGTGAAATACAAGCACTTTTTTGTCCTCTTCTACTTCTATAACCAGGTAAGCTAATAAAAAAGTTTCCTAACAGTTTTGGCTTACTGAAAAAAATCATGTGTTGGTAATGTAAAAAGACCTACAGGACATGATATAAGCAGGTGGTCTCAAATTAATCTACTAAAGAGGCTCAACACTGTTTAGCTGCCAAAAGCAGTTGGAATTGGGCCGAAACAGTGTGGTAAGTTTTTAGGTGATGGCTATTGTGTCTGTTTGACCTCTTCCAAATGTCTGTATCGGCAATAAAATGAAAAAGTTTCCAATTTAAATAGCTAAAGAATCAACACAATTTGCCAGAAATGGGAAAAAACCTACAGCACCTGGTGTTCCCATGTGGTCTCCCACCTAAGTACTAACCAGGCCCAACACTGCTTAGCTTCCAAGATCAGACGAGATTGGGCGTATCCAATCTGGTATGGCTGTAGGTGAGATACAGGCACTTTTTTGCCCTCTTCTACTTCTATAACCAGGTAAGTTAATAAAGAAGTTTCCTAACTGTATTGGCTTACTGAAAAAAATCATGTGTTGGTAATGTAAAAAGACCTACATGACATGATATAAGCAGGTGGTCTCAAATTAATCTACTAAAGAGGCTCAACACTGTTTAGCTGCCAAAAGCAGTTGGAATTGGGCCGAAACAGTGTGGTAAGTCTTTAGGTGATGACTATTGTGTATGTTTGACCTCTCCCAAATGTCTGTATCTACAATAAAAAGAAAAAGTTTCCAATTTAAATAGCTAGAGAATAAAAACAATTTGCCAGTAATGGTAAAAAACCTACAGCACCTGGTGTTCCCATATGGTCTCCCACCCAAGTACTAACCAGGCCCAACACTGCTTAGCTTCCAAGATCAGACAAGATTGGGCGTATCCAATGTGGTATGGCTGTAGGTGAGATACTGGCACTATTTTGCCCTCTTCTACTTCTATAACCAGGTAAGCTAATAAAAATGTTTCCTAACTGTTTTGGCTTACTGAAAAAAATCATGTGTTGGTAATGTAAAAAGACCTACAGGACATGATATAAGCAGGTGGTCTCAAATTAATCTACTAAAGAGGCTCAACACTGTTTAGCTCCCAAAAGCAGTTGGAATTGGGCCTAAACAGTGTGGTAAGTTTTTAGGTGATGGCTATTGTGTCTGTTTGAACTCTTCCAAATGTCTGTATCGGCAATAAAAAGAAAAAGTTTCCAATTTAAATAGCTAGAGAATCAAAACAATTTGCCAGTAATGGGAAAAAACCTACAGCACCTGGTGTTCCCATGTGGTCTCCCACCTAAGTACTAACCAGGCCTAACACTGCTTAGCTTCCAAGATCAGACGAGATTGGGCGTATCCAATGTGGTATGGCTGTAGGTGAGATGCAGGCACTTTTTTGCCCTCTTCTACTTCTATAACCAGGTAAGTTAATAAAAAAGTTTCCTAACTGTATTGGCTTACTGAAAAAAATCATGTGTTGGTAATGTAAAAAGACCTACATGACATGATATAAGCAGGTGGTCTTAAATTAATCTACTAAAGAGGCTCAACACTGTTTAGCTGCCAAAAGCAGTTGGAATTGGGCTGAAACAGTGTGGTAAGTCTTTAGGTGATGTCTATTGTGTCTGTTTGACCTCTCCCAAATGTCTGTATCGGCAATAAAAAGAAAAAGTTTCCAATTTAAATAGCTAGAGAATAAAAACAATTTGCCAGTAATGGGAAAAAACCTACAGCACCTGGTGTTCCCATATGGTCTCCCACCCAAGTACTAACCAGGCCCAACACTGCTTAGCTTCCAAGATCAGACGAGATTGGGCGTATCCAATGTGGTATGGCTGTAGGTGAGATACAGGCACTATTTTGCCCTCTTCTACTTCTATAACCAGGTAAGCTAATAAAAATGTTTCCTAACTGTTTTGGCTTACTGAAAAAAATCATGTGTTGGTAATGTAAAAAGACCTACAGGACATGATATAAGCAGGTGGTCTCAAATTAATCTACTAAAGAGGCTCAACACTGTTTAGCTGCCAAAAGCAGTTGGAATTGGGCCGAAACAGTGTGGTAAGTTTTTAGGTGATGGCTATTGTGTCTGTTTGACCTCTTCCAAATGTCTGTATCGGCAATAAAAAGAAAAAGTTTCCAATTTAAATAGCTAGAGAATCAAAACAATTTGCCAGTAATGGGAAAAAAACCTACAGCACCTGGTGTTCCCATGTGGTCTCCCACCTAAGTACTAACTAGGCCCAACACTGCTTAGCTTCCAAGATCAGACGAGATTGGGCGTATCCAATGTGGTATGGCTGTAGGTGAGATACAGGCACTTTTTTGCCCTCTTCTACTTCTATAACCAGGTAAGTTAATAAAAAAGATTCCTAACTGTTTTGGCTTACTGAAAAAAATCATGTGTTGGTAATGTAAAAAGACCTACATGACATGATATAAGCAGGTGGTCTCAAATTAATCTACTAAAGAGGCTCAACACTGTTTAGCTGCCAAAAGCAGTTGGAATTGGGCCGAAACAGTGTGGTAAGTCTTTAGGTGATGACTATTGTGTCTGTTTGACCTCTCCCAAATGTCTGTATCGGCAATAAAAAGAAAAAGTTTCCAAATTAAATAGCTAGAGAATAAAAACAATTTGCCAGTAATGGAAAAAATCCTACAGCACCGGGTGTTTCCATGTGGTCTCCCACCCAAGTACTAACCAGGCCCAACACTGTTTAGCTTCCAAGATCAGACGAGATTGGGCATATCCAATGTGGTATGGCTGTAGGTGAAATAAAAGCACTTTTTTGTCCTCTTCTACTTCTATAACCAGGTAAGCTAATAAAAAAGTTTCCTAACAGTTTTGGCTTACTGAAAAAAATCATGTGTTGGTAATGTAAAAAGACCTACAGGACATGATATAAGCAGGTGGTCTCAAATTAATCTACTAAAGAGGCTCAACACTGTTTAGCTGCCAAAAGCAGTTGGAATTGGGCCGAAACAGTGTGGTAAGTTTTTAGGTGATGGCTATTGTGTCTGTTTGACCTCTTCCAAATGTCTGTATCGGCAATAAAAAGAAAAAGTTTCCAATTTAAATAGCTAGAGAATCAAAACAATTTGCCAGTAATGGGAAAAAACCTACAGCACCTGGTATTCCCATGTGGTCTCCCACCTAAGTACTAACCAGGCCCAACACTGCTTAGCTTCCAAGATCAGAGGAGATTGTGCATATCCAATGTGGTATTGCTGTAGGTGAGATACAGGCACTTTTTTGCCCTCTTCTACTTCTATAACCAGGTAAGTTAATAAAGAAGTTTCCTAACTGTATTGGCTTACTGAAAAAAATCATGTGTTGGTAATGTAAAAAGACCTACATGACATGATATAAGCAGGTGGTCTCAAATTAATCTACTAAAGAGGCTCAACACTGTTTAGCTGCCAAAAGCAGTTGGAATTGGGCCGAAACAGTGTGGTAAGTCTTTAGGTGATGACTATTGTGTCTGTTTGACCTCTCCCAAATGTCTGTATCGGCAATAAAAAGAAAAAGTTTCCAATTTAAATAGCTAGAGAATAAAAACAATTTGCCAGTAATGGGAAAAAACCTACAGCACCTGGTGTTCCCATATGGTCTCCCACCCAAGTACTAACCAGGCCCAACACTGCATAGCTTCCAAGATCAGACGAGATTAGGCATATCCAATGTGGTATGGCTGTAGGTGAGATACAGGCACTTTTTTGCCCTCTTCTACTTCTATAACCAGGTAAGTTAATAAAAAAGTTTCCTAACTGTTTTGGCTTACTGAAAAAAATCATGTGTTGGTAATGTAAAAAGACCTACATGACATGATATAAGCAGGTGGTCTCAAATTAATCTACTAAAGAGGCTCAACACTGTTTAGCTGCCAAAAGCAGTTGGAATTGGGCCAAAACAGTGTGGTAAGTCTTTAGGTGATGACTATTGTGTCTGTTTGACCTCTCCGAAATGTCTGTATCGGCAATAAAAAGAAAAAGTTTCCAATTTAAATAGCTAGAGAATAAAAACAATTTGCCAGTAATGGGAAAAAACCTACAGCACCTGGTGTTCCCATATGGTCTCCCACCCAAGTACTAACCAGGCCCAACACTGCTTAGCTTCCAAGATCAGACGAGATTGGGCGTATCCAATGTGGTATGGCTGTAGGTGAGATACCGGCACTATTTTGCCCTCTTCTACTTCTATAACCAGGTAAGCTAATAAAAATGTTTCCTAACTGTTTTGGCTTACTGAAAAAAATCATGTGTTGGTAATGTAAAAAGACCTACAGGACATGATATAAGCAGGTGGTCTCAAATTAATCTACTAAAGAGGCTCAACACTGTTTAGCTGCCAAAAGCAGTTGGAATTGGGCCTAAACAGTGTGGTAAGTTTTTAGGTGATGGCTATTGTGTCTGTTTGACCTCTTCCAAATGTCTGTACTGGCAATAAAAAAAGTTTCCAATTTAAATAGCTAGAGAATAAAAACAATTTGCCAGTAATGGAAAAAATCCTACAGCACCGGGTGTTCCCATGTGGTCTCCCACCCAAGTACTAACCAGGCCCAACACTGCTTAGCTTCCAAGATCAGACGAGATTGGGCGTATCCAATGTGGTATGGCTGTAGGTGAAATACAATCACTTTTTTGCCCTCTTCTACTTCTATAACCAGGTAAGCTAATAAAAAAGTTTCCTAACAGTTTTGGCTTACTGAAAAAAATCATGTGTTGGTAATGTAAAAATACCTACAGGACATGATATAAGCAGGTGGTCTCAAATTAATCTACTAAAGAGGCTCAACACTGTTTAGCTGCCAAAAGCAGTTGGAATTGGGCCGAAACAGCGTGGTAAGTTTTTAGGTGATGGCTATTGTGTCTGTTTGACCTCTTCCAAATGTCTGTATCGGCAATAAAAAGAAAAAGTTTCCAATTTAAATAGCTAGAGAATCAAAACAATTTGCCAGTAATGGGAAAAAACCTACAGCACCTGGTGTTCCCATGTGGTCTCCCACCTAAGTACTAACCAGGCCCAACACTGCTTAGCTTCCAAGATCAGACGAGATTGGGTGTATCCAATGTGGTATGGCTGTAGGTGAGATACAGGCACTTTTTTGCCCTCTTCTACTTCTATAACCAGGTAAGTTAATAAAAAAGTTTCCTAACTGTTTTGGCTTACTGAAAAAAATCATGTGTTGGTAATGTAAAAAGACCTACAGGACATGATATAAGCAGGTGGTCTCAAATTAATCTACTAAAGAGGCTCAACACTGTTTAGCTGCCAAAAGCAGTTGGAATTGGGCCGAAACAGTGTGGTAAGTCTTTAGGTGATGACTATTGTGTCTGTTTGACCTCTCCCAAATGTCTGTATCGGCAATAAAAAGAAAAAGTTTCCAATTTAAATAGCTAGAGAATAAAAACAATTTGCCAGTAATGGGAAAAAACCTACAGCACCTGGTGTTCCCATATGGTCTCCCACCCAAGTACTAACCAGGCCCAACACTGCTTAGCGTCCAAGATCAGACGAGATTGGGCGTATCCAATGTGGTATGGCTGTAGGTGAGATACAGGCACTATTTTGCCCTCTTCTACTTCTATAACCAGGTAAGCTAATAAAAATGTTTCCTAACTGTTTTGGCTTACTGAAAAAAATCATGTGTTGGTAATGTAAAAAGACCTACAGGACATGATATAAGCAGGTGGTCTCAAATTAATCTACTAAAGAGGCTCAACACTGTTTAGCTGCCAAAAGCAGTTGGAATTGGGCCTAAACAGTGTGGTAAGTTTTTAGGTGATGGCTATTGTGTCTGTTTGACCTCTTCCAAATGTCTGTACTGGCAATAAAAAAAAGTTTCCAATTTAAATAGCTAGAGAATAAAAACAATTTGCCAGTAATGGAAAAAAATCCTACAGCACCAGGTGTTCCCATGTGGTCTCCCACCCAAGTACTAACCAGGCCCAACACTGCTTAGCTTCCAAGATCAGACGAGATTGGGCGTATCCAATGTGGTATGGCTGTAGGTGAGATGCAAGCACTTTTTTGCCCTCTTCTACTTCTATAACCAGGTAAGCTAATAAAAATGTTTCCTAACTGTTTTGGCTTACTGAAAAAAATCATGTGTTGGTAATGTAAAAAGACCTACAGGACATGATATAAGCAGGTGGTCTTAAATTAATCTACTAAAGAGGCTCAACACTGTTTAGCTGCCAAAAGCAGTTGGAATTGGGCCTAAACAGTGTGGTAAGTTTTTAGGTGATGGCTATTGTGTCTGTTTGACCTCTTCCAAATGTCTGTACTGGCAATAAAAAAAAGTTTCCAATTTAAATAGCTAGAGAATAAAAACAATTTGCCAGTAATGGAAAAAATCCTACAGCACCGGGTGTTCCCATGTGGTCTCCCACCCAAGTACTAACCAGGCCCAACACTGCTTAGCTTCCAAGATCAGACGAGATTGGGCGTATCCAATGTGGTATGGCTGTAGGTGAAATACAATCACTTTTTTGCCCTCTTCTACTTCTATAACCAGGTAAGCTAATAAAAAAGTTTCCTAACAGTTTTGGCTTACTGAAAAAAATCATGTGTTGGTAATGTAAAAATACCTACAGGACATGATATAAGCAGGTGGTCTCAAATTAATCTACTAAAGAGGCTCAACACTGTTTAGCTGCCAAAAGCAGTTGGAATTGGGCCGAAACAGTGTGGTAAGTTTTTAGGTGATGGCTATTGTGTCTGTTTGACCTCTTCCAAATGTCTGTATCGGCAATAAAAAGAAAAAGTTTCCAATTTAAATAGCTAGAGAATCAAAACAATTTGCCAGTAATGGGAAAAAACCTACAGCACCTGGTGTTCCCATGTGGTCTCCCACCTAAGTACTAACCAGGCCCAACACTGCTTAGCTTCCAAGATCAGACGAGATTGGGCGTATCCAATGTGGTATGGCTGTAGGTGAGATACAGGCACTTTTTTGCCCTCTTCTACTTCTATAACCAGGTAAGTTAATAAAAAAGTTTCCTAACTGTATTGGCTTACTGAAAAAAATCATGTGTTGGTAATGTAAAAAGACCTACATGACATGATATAAGCAGGTGGTCTCAAATTAATCTACTAAAGAGGCTCAACACTGTTTAGCTGCCAAAAGCAGTTGGAATTGGGCCGAAACAGTGTGGTAAGTCTTTAGGTGATGACTATTGTGTCTGTTTGACCTCTCCCAAATGTCTGTATCGGCAATAAAAAGAAAAAGTTTCCAATTTAAATAGCTAGAGAATAAAAACAATTTGCCAGTAATGGGAAAAAACCTACAGCACCTGGTGTTCCCATATGGTCTCCCACCCAAGTACTAACCAGGCCCAACACTGCTTAGCTTCCAAGATCAGGCGTATCCAATGTGGTATGGCTGTAGGTGAGATACAGGCACTATATTGCCCTCTTCTACTTCTATAACCAGGTAAGCTAATAAAAATGTTTCCTAACTGTTTTGGCTTACTGAAAAAAATCATGTGTTGTTAATGTAAAAAGACCTACAGGACATGATATAAGCAGGTGGTCTCAAATTAATCTACTAAAGAGGCTCAACACTGTTTAGCTGCCAAAAGCAGTTGGAATTGGGCCTAAACAGTGTGGTAAGTTTTTAGGTGATGGCTATTGTGTCTGTTTGACCTCTTCCAAATGTCTGTACTGGCAATAAAAAAAAGTTTCCAATTTAAATAGCTAGAGAATAAAAACAATTTGCCAGTAATGGAAAAAAATCCTACAGCACCGGGTGTTCCCATGTGGTCTCCCACCCAATTACTAACCAGGCCCAACACTGCTTAGCTTCCAAGATCAGACGAGATTGGGCGTATCCAATGTGGTATGGCTGTAGGTGAGATACAAGCACTTTTTTGCCCTCTTCTACTTCTATAACCAGGTAAGTTAATAAAAAAGTTTCCTAACTGTATTGGCTTACTGAAAAAAATCGTGTGTTGGTAATGTAAAAAGACCTACAGGACATGATATAAGCAGGTGGTCTCAAATTAATCTACTAAAGAGGCTCAACACTGTTTAGCTGACAAAAGCAGTTGGAATTGGGCCTAAACAGTGTGGTAAGTTTTTAGGTGATGGCTATTGTGTCTGTTTGACCTCTTCCAAATGTCTGTATCGGCAATAAAAAGAAAAAGTTTCCAATTTAAATAGCTAGAGAATCAAAACAATTTGCCAGTAATGGGAAAAAACCTACAGCACCTGGTGTTCCCATGTGGTCTCCCACCTAAGTACTAACCAGGCCCAACACTGCTTAGCTTCCAAGATCAGACGAGATTAGGCATATCCAATGTGGTATGGCTGTAGGTGAGATACAGGCACTTTTTTGCCCTCTTCTACTTCTATAACCAGGTAAGTTAATAAAAAAGTTTCCTAACTGTATTGGCTTACTGAAAAAAATCATGTGTTGGTAATGTAAAAAGACCTACATGACATGATATAAGCAGGTGGTCTCAAATTAATCTACTAAAGAGGCTCAACACTGTTTAGCTGCCAAAAGCAGTTGGAATTGGGCCGAAACAGTGTGGTAAGTCTTTAGGTGATGGCTATTGTGTCTGTTTGACCTCTCCCAAATGTCTGTATCGGCAATAAAAAGAAAAAGTTTCCAATTTAAATAGCTAGAGAATAAAAACAATTTGCCAGTAATGGGAAAAAACCTACAGCACCTGGTGTTCCCATATGGTCTCCCACCCAAGTACTAACCAGGCCCAACACTGCTTAGCTTCCAAGATCAGACGAGATTGGGCGTATCCAATGTGGTATGGCTGTAGGTGAGATACAGGCACTTTTTTGCCCTCTTCTACTTCTATAACCAGGTAAGTTAATAAAAAAGTTTCCTAACTGTTTTGGCTTACTGAAAAAAATCATGTGTTGGTAATGTAAAAAGACCTACATGACATGATATAAGCAGGTGGTCTCAAATTAATCTACTAAAGAGGCTCAACACTGTTTAGCTGCCAAAAGCAGTTGGAATTGGGCCGAAACAGTGTGGTAAGTCTTTAGGTGATGACTATTGTGTCTGTTTGACCTCTCCCAAATGTCTGTATCGGCAATAAAAAGAAAAAGTTTCCAATTTAAATAGCTAGAGAATAAAAACAATTTGCCAGTAATGGGAAAAAACCTACAGCACCTGGTGTTCTCATATGGTCTCCCACCCAAGTACTAACCAGGCCCAACACTGCTTAGCTTCCAAAATCAGATGAGATTGGGCGTATCCAATGTGGTATGGCTGTAGGTGAGATACAGGCACTTTTTTGCCCTCTTCTACTTCTATAACCAGGTAAGCTAATAACAATGTTTCCTAACTGTTTTGGCTTACTGAAAAAAATCATGTGTTGGTAATGTAAAAAGACCTACAGGACATGATATAAGCAGGTGGTCTCAAATTAATCTACTAAAGAGGCTCAACACTGTTTAGCTGCCAAAAGCAGTTGGAATTGGGCCTAAACAGTGTGGTAAGTTTTTAGGTGATGGCTATTGTGTCTGTTTGACCTCTTCCAAATGTTTGTACTGGCAATAAAAAAAAGTTTCCAATTTAAATAGCTAGAGAATAAAAACAATTTGCCAGTAATGGAAAAAATCCTACAGCACCGGGTGTTTCCATGTGGTCTCCCACCCAAGTACTAACCAGGAACAACACTGTTTAGCTTCCAAGATCAGACGAGATTGGGCGTATCCAATGTGGTATGGCTGTAGGTGAAAAACAAGCACTTTTTTGTCCTCTTCTACTTCTATAACCAGGTAAGCTAATAAAAAAGTTTCCTAACAGTTTTGGCTTACTGAAAAAAATCATGTGTTGGTAATGTAAAAAGACCTACAGGACATGATATAAGCAGGTGGTCTCAAATTAATCTACTAAAGAGGCTCAACACTGTTTAGCTGCCAAAAGCAGTTGGAATTGGGCCGAAACAGTGTGGTAAGTTTTTAGTTGATGGCTATTGTGTCTGTTTGACCTCTTCCAAATGTCTGTATCGGCAATAAAAAGAAAAAGTTTCCAATTTAAATAGCTAGAGAATCAAAACAATTTGCCAGTAATGGGAAAAAAACCTACAGCACCTGTTGTTCCCATGTGGTCTCCCACCTAAGTACTAACCAGGCCCAACACTGCTTAGCTTCCAAGATCAGACGAGATTGGGCGTATCCAATGTGGTATGGCTGTAGGTGAGATACAGGCACTTTTTTGCCCTCTTCTACTTCTATAACCAGGTAAGTTAATAAAAAAGTTTCCTAACTGTTTTGGCTTACTGAAAAAAATCATGTGTTGGTAATGTAAAAAGACCTACATGACATGATATAAGCAGGTGGTCTCAAATTAATCTACTAAAGAGGCTCAACACTGTTTAGCTGCCAAAAGCAGTTGGAATTGGGCCGAAACAGTGTGGTAAGTCTTTAGGTGATGACTATTGTGTCTGTTTGACCTCTCCCAAATGTCTGTATCGGCAATAAAAAGAAAAAGTTTCCAATTTAAATAGCTAGAGAATAAAAACAATTTGCCAGTAATGGGAAAGAACCTACAGCACCTGGTGTTCTCATATGGTCTCCCACCCAAGTACTAACAAGGCCCAACACTGCTTAGCTTCCAAAATCAGACGAGATTGGGCGTATCCAATGTGGTATGGCTGTAGGTGAGATACAGGCACTATTTTGCCCTCTTCTACTTCTATAACCAGGTAAGCTAATAAAAATGTTTCCTAACTGTTTTGGCTTACTGAAAAAAATCATGTGTTGGTAATGTAAAAAGACCTACAGGACATGATATAAGCAGGTGGTCTCAAATTAATCTACTAAAGAGGCTCAACACTGTTTAGCTGCCAAAAGCAGTTGGAATTGGGCCTAAACAGTGTGGTAAGTTTTTAGGTGATGGCTATTGTGTCTGTTTGACCTCTTCCAAATGTTTGTACTGGCAATAAAAAAAAGTTTCCAATTTAAATAGCTAGAGAATAAAAACAATTTGCCAGTAATGGAAAAAATCCTACAGCACCGGGTGTTTCCATGTGGTCTCCCACCCAAGTACTAACCAGGCCCAACACTGTTTAGCTTCCAAGATCAGACGAGATTGGGCGTATCCAATGTGGTATGGCTGTAGGTGAAATACAAGCACTTTTTTGTCCTCTTCTACTTCTATAACCAGGTAAGCTAATAAAAAAGTTTCCTAACAGTTTTGGCTTACTGAAAAAAATCATGTGTTGGTAATGTAAAAAGACCTACAGGACATGATATAAGCAGGTGGTCTCAAATTAATCTACTAAAGAGGCTCAACACTGTTTAGCTGCCAAAAGCAGTTGGAATTGGGCCGAAACAGTGTGGTAAGTCTTTAGGTGATGACTATTGTGTCTGTTTGACCTCTCCCAAATGTCTGTATCGGCAATAAAAAGAAAAAGTTTCCAATTTAAATAGCTAGAGAATAAAAACAATTTGCCAGTAATGGGAAAAAACCTACAGCACCTGGTGTTCCCATATGGTCTCCCACCCAAGTACTAACCAGGCCCAACACTGCTTCGCTTCCAAGATCAGACAAGATTAGGCATATCCAATGTGGTATGGCTGTAGGTGAGATACCGGCACTATTTTGCCCTCTTCTACTTCTATAACCAGGTAAGCTAATAAAAATGTTTCCTAACTGTTTTGGCTTACTGAAAAAAATCATGTGTTGGTAATGTAAAAAGACCTACAGGACATGATATAAGCAGGTGGTCTCAAATTAATCTACTAAAGAGGCTCAACACTGTTTAGCTGCCAAAAGCAGTTGGAATTGGGCCTAAACAGTGTGGTAAGTTTTTAGGTGATGGCTATTGTGTCTGTTTGACCTCTTCCAAATGTCTGTACTGGCAATAAAAAAAAGTTTCCAATTTAAATAGCTAGAGAATAAAAACAATTTGCCAGTAATGGAAAAAATCCTACAGCACCGGGTGTTCCCATGTGGTCTCCCACCCAAGTACTAACCAGGCCCAACACTGCTTAGCTTCCAAGATCAGACGAGATTGGGCGTATCCAATGTGGTATGGCTGTATGTGAAATACAATCACTTTTTTGCCCTCTTCTACTTCTATAACCAGGTAAGCTAATAAAAAAGTTTCCTAACAGTTTTGGCGTACTGAAAAAAATCATGTGTTGGTAATGTAAAAATACCTACAGGACATGATATAAGCAGGTGGTCTCAAATTAATCTACTAAAGAGGCTCAACACTGTTTAGCTGCCAAAAGCAGTTGGAATTGGGCCGAAACAGCGTGGTAAGTTTTTAGGTGATGGCTATTGTGTCTGTTTGACCTCTTCCAAATGTCTGTATCGGCAATAAAAAGAAAAAGTTTCCAATTTAAATAGCTAGAGAATCAAAACAATTTGCCAGTAATGGGAAAAAACCTACAGCACCTGGTGTTCCCATGTGGTCTCCCACCTAAGTACTAACCAGGCCCAACACTGCTTAGCTTCCAAGATCAGACGAGATTGGGCGTATCCAATGTGGTATGGCTGTAGGTGAGATACAGGCACTTTTTTGCCCTCTTCTACTTCTATAACCAGGTAAGTTAATAAAGAAGTTTCCTAACTGTATTGGCTTACTGAAAAAAATCATGTGTTGGTAATGTAAAAAGACCTACATGACATGATATAAGCAGGTGGTCTCAAATTAATCTACTAAAGAGGCTCAACACTGTTTAGCTGCCAAAAGCAGTTGGAATTGGGCCGAAACAGTGTGGTAAGTCTTTAGGTGATGACTATTGTGTCTGTTTGACCTCTCCCAAATGTCTGTATCGGCAATAAAAAGAAAAAGTTTCCAATTTAAATAGCTAGAGAATAAAAACAATTTGCCAGTAATGGGAAAAAACCTACAGCACCTGGTGTTCCCATATGGTCTCCCACCCAAGTACTAACCAGGCCCAACACTGCTTAGCTTCCAAGATCAGACAAGATTAGGCATATCCAATGTGGTATGGCTGTAGGTGAGATACCAGCACTATTTTGCCCTCTTCTACTTCTATAACCAGGTAAGCTAATAAAAATGTTTCCTAACTGTTTTGGCTTACTGAAAAAAATCATGTGTTGGTAATGTAAAAAGACCTACAGGACATGATATAAGCAGGTGGTCTCAAATTAATCTACTAAAGAGGCTCAACACTGTTTAGCTGCCAAAAGCAGTTGGAATTGGGCCTAAACAGTGTGGTAAGTTTTTAGGTGATGGCTATTGTGTCTGTTTGACCTCTTCCAAATGTCTGTACTGGCAATAAAAAAAAGTTTCCAATTTAAATAGCTAGAGAATAAAAACAATTTGCCAGTAATGGAAAAAATCCTACAGCACCGGGTGTTCCCATGTGGTCTCCCACCCAAGTACTAACCAGGCCCAACACTGCTTAGCTTCCAAGATCAGACGAGATTGGGCGTATCCAATGTGGTATGGCTGTAGGTGAAATACAATCACTTTTTTGCCCTCTTCTACTTCTATAACCAGGTAAGCTAATAAAAAAGTTTCCTAACAGTTTTGGCGTACTGAAAAAAATCATGTGTTGGTAATGTAAAAATACCTACAGGACATGATATAAGCAGGTGGTCTCAAATTAATCTACTAAAGAGGCTCAACACTGTTTAGCTGCCAAAAGCAGTTGGAATTGGGCCGAAACAGCGTGGTAAGTTTTTAGGTGATGGCTATTGTGTCTGTTTGACCTCTTCCAAATGTCTGTATCGGCAATAAAAAGAAAAAGTTTCCAATTTAAATAGCTAGAGAATCAAAACAATTTGCCAGTAATGGGAAAAAACCTACAGCACCTGGTGTTCCCATGTGGTCTCCCACCTAAGTACTAACCAGGCCCAACACTGCTTAGCTTCCAAGATCAGACGAGATTGGGCGTATCCAATGTGGTATGGCTGTAGGTGAGATACAGGCACTTTTTTGCCCTCTTCTACTTCTATAACCAGGTAAGTTAATAAAAAAGTTTCCTAACTATTTTGGCTTACTGAAAAAAATCATGTGTTGGTAATGTAAAAAGACCTACATGACATGATATAAGCAGGTGGTCTCAAATTAATCTACTAAAGAGGCTCAACACTGTTTAGCTGCCAAAAGCAGTTGGAATTGGGCCGAAACAGTGTGGTAAGTCTTTAGGTGATGACTATTGTGTCTGTTTGACCTCTCCCAAATGTCTGTATCGGCAATAAAAAGAAAAAGTTTCCAATTTAAATAGCTAGAGAATAAAAACAATTTGCCAGTAATGGGAAAAAACCTACAGCACCCGGTGTTCCCATATGGTCTCCCACCCAAGTACTAACCAGGCCCAACACTGCTTAGCGTCCAAGATCAGACGAGATTGGGCGTATCCAATGTGGTATGGCTGTAGGTGAGATACAGGCACTATTTTGCCCTCTTCTACTTCTATAACCAGGTAAGCTAATAAAAATGTTTCCTAACTGTTTTGGCTTACTGAAAAAAATCATGTGTTGGTAATGTAAAAAGACCTACAGGACATGATATAAGCAGGCGGTCTCAAATTAATCTACTAAAGAGGCTCAACACTGTTTAGCTGCCAAAAGCAGTTGGAATTGGGCCTAAACAGTGTGGTAAGTTTTTAGGTGATGGCTATTGTGTCTGTTTGACCTCTTCCAAATGTCTGTACTGGCAATAAAAAAAAGTTTCCAATTTAAATAGCTAGAGAATCAAAACAATTTGCCAGTAATGGGAAAAAACCTACAGCACCTGGTGTTCCCATGTGGTCTCCCACCTAAGTACTAACCAGGCCCAACACTGCTTAGCTTCCAAGATCAGACGAGATTGGGCATATCCAATGTGGTATGGCTGTAGGTGAAATACCAGCACTTTTTTGCCCTCTTCTACTTCTATAACCAGGTAAGCTAATAAAAAAGTTTCCTAACAGTTTTGGCTTACTGAAAAAAATCATGTGTTGGTAATGTAAAAAGACCTACATGACATGATATAAGCAGGTGGTCTCAAATTAATCTACTAAAGAGGCTCAACACTGTTTAGCTGCCAAAAGCAGTTGGAATTGGGCTGAAACAGTGTGGTAAGTCTTTAGGTGATGACTATTGTGTCTGTTTGACCTCTCCCAAATGTCTGTATCGGCAATAAAAAGAAAAAGTTTCCAATTTAAATAGCTAGAGAATAAAAACAATTTGCCAGTAATGGGAAAAAACCTACAGCACCTGGTGTTCCCATATGGTCTCCCACCCAAGTACTAACCAGGCCCAACACTGCTTATCTTCCAAGATCAGATGAGATTGGGCGTATCCAATGTGGTATGGCTGTAGGTGAGATACAGGCACTATTTTGCCCTCTTCTACTTCTATAACCAGGTAAGCTAATAAAAATGTTTCCTAACTGTTTTGGCTTACTGAAAAAAATCATGTGTTGGTAATGTAAAAAGACCTACAGGACATGATATAAGCAGGTGGTCTCAAATTAATCTACTAAAGAGGCTCAACACTGTTTAGCTGCCAAAAGCAGTTGGAATTGGGCCTAAACAGTGTGGTAAGTTTTTAGGTGATGGCTATTGTGTCTGTTTGACCTCTTCCAAATGTCTGTACTGGCAATAAAAAAAAGTTTCCAATTTAAATAGCTAGAGAATAAAAACAATTTGCCAGTAATGGAAAATATCCTACAGCACCGGGTGTTCCCATGTGGTCTCCCACCCTAGTACTAACCAGGCCCAACACTGCTTAGCTTCCAAGATCAGACGAGATTGGGCGTATCCAATGTGGTATGGCTGTAGGTGAAATACAAGCACTTTTTTGCCCTCTTCTACTTCTATAACCAGGTAAGCTAATAAAAAAGTTTCCTAACAGTTTTGGCGTACTGAAAAAAATCATGTGTTGGTAATGTAAAAATACCTACAGGACATGATATAAGCAGGTGGTCTCAAATTAATCTACTAAAGAGGCTCAACACTGTTTAGCTGCCAAAAGCAGTTGGAATTGGGCCGAAACAGCGTGGTAAGTTTTTAGGTGATGGCTATTGTGTCTGTTTGACCTCTTCCAAATGTCTGTATCGGCAATAAAAAGAAAAAGTTTCCAATTTAAATAGCTAGAGAATCAAAACAATTTGCCAGTAATGGGAAAAAACCTACAGCACCTGGTGTTCCCATGTGGTCTCCCACCTAAGTACTAACCAGGCCCAACACTGCTTAGCTTCCAACATCAGACGAGATTGGGCGTATCCAATGTGGTATGGCTGTAGGTGAGATACAGGCACTTTTTTGCCCTCTTCTACTTCTATAACCAGGTAAGTTAATAAAAAAGTTTCCTAACTATTTTGGCTTACTGAAAAAAATCCTGTGTTGGTAATGTAAAAAGACCTACATGACATGATATAAGCAGGTGGTCTCAAATTAATCTACTAAAGAGGCTCAACACTGTTTAGCTGCCAAAAGCAGTTGGAATTGGGCCGAAACAGTGTGGTAAGTCTTTAGGTGATGACTATTGTGTCTGTTTGACCTCTCCCAAATGTCTGTATCGGCAATAAAAAGAAAAAGTTTCCAATTTAAATAGCTAGAGAATAAAAACAATTTGCCAGTAATGGGAAAAAACCTACAGCACCTGGTGTTCCCATATGGTCTCTCACCCAAGTACTAACCAGGCCCAACACTGCTTAGCGTCCAAGATCAGACGAGATTGGGCGTATCCAATGTGGTATGGCTGTAGGTGAGATACAGGCACTATTTTGCCCTCTTCTACTTCTATAACCAGGTAAGCTAATAAAAATGTTTCCTAACTGTTTTGGCTTACTGAAAAAAATCATGTGTTGGTAATGTAAAAAGACCTACAGGACATGATATAAGCAGGCGGTCTCAAATTAATCTACTAAAGAGGCTCAACACTGTTTAGCTGCCAAAAGCAGTTGGAATTGGGCCTAAACAGTGTGGTAAGTTTTTAGGTGATGGCTATTGTGTCTGTTTGACCTCTTCCAAATGTCTGTACTGGCAATAAAAAAAAGTTTCCAATTTAAATAGCTAGAGAATAAAAACAATTTGCCAGTAATGGAAAAAAATCCTACAGCACCAGGTGTTCCCATGTGGTCTCCCACCCAAGTACTAACCAGGCCCAACACTGCTTAGCTTCCAAGATCAGACGAGATTGGGCGTATCCAATGTGGTATGGCTGTAGGTGAGATACAAGCACTTTTTTGCCCTCTTCTACTTCTATAACCAGGTAAGCTAATAAAAATGTTTCCTAACTGTTTTGGCTTACTGAAAAAAATCATGTGTTGGTAATGTAAAAAGACCTACAGGACATGATATAAGCAGGTGGTCTCAAATTAATCTACTAAAGAGGCTCAACACTGTTTAGCTGCCAAAAGCAGTTGGAATTGGGCCTAAACAGTGTGGTAAGTTTTTAGGTGATGGCTATTGTGTCTGTTTGACCTCTTCCAAATGTCTGTACTGGCAATAAAAAAAAGTTTCCAATTTAAATAGCTAGAGAATAAAAACAATTTGCCAGTAATGGAAAAAATCCTACTGCACCGGGTGTTCCCATGTGGTCTCCCACCCAAGTACTAACCAGGCCCAACACTGCTTAGCTTCCAAGATCAGACGAGATTGGGCGTATCCAATGTGGTATAGCTGTAGGTGAAATACAATCACTTTTTTGCCCTCTTCTACTTCTATAACCAGGTAAGCTAATAAAAAAGTTTCCTAACAGTTTTGGCTTACTGAAAAAAATCATGTGTTGGTAATGTAAAAATACCTACAGGACATGATATAAGCAGGTGGTCTCAAATTAATCTACTAAAGAGGCTCAACACTGTTTAGCTGCCAAAAGCAGTTGGAATTGGGCCGAAACAGTGTGGTAAGTTTTTAGGTGATGGCTATTGTGTCTGTTTGACCTCTTCCAAATGTCTGTATCGGCAATAAAAAGAAAAAGTTTCCAATTTAAATAGCTAGAGAATCAAAACAATTTGCCAGTAATGGGAAAAAACCTACAGCACCTGGTGTTCCCATGTGGTCTCCCACCTAAGTACTAACCAGGCCCAACACTGCTTAGCTTCCAAGATCAGACGAGATTGGGCGTATCCAATGTGGTATGGCTGTAGGTGAGAGACAGGCACTTTTTTGCCCTCTTCTACTTCTATAACCAGGTAAGTTAATAAAAAAGTTTCCTAACTGTATTGGCTTACTGAAAAAAATCATGTGTTGGTAATGTAAAAAGACCTACATGACATGATATAAGCAGGTGGTCTCAAATTAATCTACTAAAGAGGCTCAACACTGTTTAGCTGCCAAAAGCAGTTGGAATTGGGCGGAAACAGTGTGGTAAGTCTTTAGGTGATGACTATTGTGTCTGTTTGACCTCTCCCAAATGTCTGTATCGGCAATAAAAAGAAAAAGTTTCCAATTTAAATAGCTAGAGAATAAAAACAATTTGCCAGTAATGGGAAAAACCTACAGCACCTGGTGTTCCCATATGGTCTCCCACCCAAGTACTAACCAGGCCCAACACTGCTTAGCTTCCATGATCAGACGAGATTGGGCGTATCCAATGTGGTATGGCTGTAGGTGAGATACAGGCACTATTTTGCCCTCTTCTACTTCTATAACCAGGTAAGCTAATAAAAATGTTTCCTAACTGTTTTGGCTTACTGAAAAAAATCATGTGTTGGTAATGTAAAAAGACCTACAGGACATGATATAAGCAGGTGGTCTCAAATTAATCTACTAAAGAGGCTCAACACTGTTTAGCTGCCAAAAGCAGTTGGAATTGGGCCGAAACAGTGTGGTAAGTTTTTAGGTGATGGCTATTGTGTCTGTTTGACCTCTTCCAAATGTCTGTACTGGCAATAAAAAAAAGTTTCCAATTTAAATAGCTAGAGAATAAAAACAATTTGCCAGTAATGGAAAAAATCCTACAGCACCGGGTGTTCCCATGTGGTCCCCCACCCAAGTACTAACCAGGCCCAACACTGCTTAGCTTCCAAGATTAGACGAGATTGGGCGTATCCAATGTGGTATGGCTGTAGGTGAAATACAAGCACTTTTTTGCCCTCTTCTACTTCTATAACCAGGTAAGCTAATAAAAAAGTTTCCTAACAGTTTTGGCTTACTGAAAAAAATCATGTGTTGGTAATGTAAAAAGACCTACAGGACATGATATAAGCAGGTGGTCTCAAATTAATCTACTAAAGAGGCTCAACACTGTTTAGCTGCCAAAAGCAGTTGGAATTGGGCCGAAACAGTGTGGTAAGTTTTTAGGTGATGGCTATTGTGTCTGTTTGACCTCTTCCAAATGTCTTTATCGGCAATAAAAAGAAAAAGTTTCCAATTTAAATAGCTAGAGAATCAAAACAATTTGCCAGTAATGGGAAAAAACCTACAGCACCTGGTGTTCCCATGTGGTCTCCCACCTAAGTACTAACAAGGCCCAACACTGCTTAGCTTCCAAGATCAGACGAGATTAGGCGTATCCAATGTAGTATGATTGTAGGTGAGATACAGGCACTTTTTTGCCCTCTTCTACTTCTATAACCAGGTAAGTTAATAAAAAAGTTTCCTAACTGTATTGGCTTACTGAAAAAAATCATGTGTTGGTAATGTAAAAAGACCTACATGACATGATATAAGCAGGTGGTCTCAAATTAATCTACTAAAGAGGCTCAACACTGTTTAGCTGCCAAAAGCAGTTGGAATTGGGCCGAAACAGTGTGGTAAGTCTTTAGGTGATGACTATTGTGTCTGTTTGACCTCTCCCAAATGTCTGTATCGGCAATAAAAAGAAAAAGTTTCCAATTTAAATAGCTAGAGAATAAAAACAATTTGCCAGTAATGGGAAAAAACCTACAGCACCTGGTGTTCCCATATGGTCTCCCACCCAAGTACTAACCAGGCCCAACACTGCTTAGCTACCAAGATCAGACGAGATTAGGCATATCCAATGTGGTATGGCTGTAGGTGAGATACAGGCACTTTTTTGCCCTCTTCTACTTCTATAACCAGGTAAGTTAATAAAAAAGTTTCCTAACTGTTTTGGCTTACTGAAAAAAATCATGTGTTGTTAATGTAAAAAGACCTACATGACATGATATAAGCAGGTGGTCTCAAATTAATCTACTAAAGAGGCTCAACACTGTTTTGCTGCCAAAAGCAGTTGGAATTGGGCCGAAACAGTGTGGTAAGTCTTTAGGTGATGACTATTGTGTCTGTTTGACCTCTCCCAAATGTCTGTATCGGCAATAAAAAGAAAAAGTTTCCAATTTAAATAGCTAGAGAATCAAAACAATTTGCCAGTAATGGGAAAAAACCTACAGCACCTGGTGTTCCCATGTGGTCTCCCACCTAAGTACTAACAAGGCCCAACACTGCTTAGCTTCCAAGATCAGACGAGATTAGGCGTATCCAATGTAGTATGATTGTAGGTGAGATACAGGCACTTTTTTGCCCTCTTCTACTTCTATAACCAGGTAAGTTAATAAAAAAGTTTCCTAACTGTATTGGCTTACTGAAAAAAATCATGTGTTGGTAATGTAAAAAGACCTACATGACATGATATAAGCAGGTGGTCTCAAATTAATCTACTAAAGAGGCTCAACACTGTTTAGCTGCCAAAAGCAGTTGGAATTGGGCCGAAACAGTGTGGTAAGTCTTTAGGTGATGACTATTGTGTCTGTTTGACCTCTCCCAAATGTCTGTATCGGCAATAAAAAGAAAAAGTTTCCAATTTAAATAGCTAGAGAATAAAAACAATTTGCCAGTAATGGGAAAAAACCTACAGCACCTGGTGTTCCCATATGGTCTCCCACCCAAGTACTAACCAGGCCCAACACTGCTTAGCTACCAAGATCAGACGAGATTAGGCATATCCAATGTGGTATGGCTGTAGGTGAGATACAGGCACTTTTTTGCCCTCTTCTACTTCTATAACCAGGTAAGTTAATAAAAAAGTTTCCTAACTGTTTTGGCTTACTGAAAAAAATCATGTGTTGTTAATGTAAAAAGACCTACATGACATGATATAAGCAGGTGGTCTCAAATTAATCTACTAAAGAGGCTCAACACTGTTTTGCTGCCAAAAGCAGTTGGAATTGGGCCGAAACAGTGTGGTAAGTCTTTAGGTGATGACTATTGTGTCTGTTTGACCTCTCCCAAATGTCTGTATCGGCAATAAAAAGAAAAAGTTTCCAATTTAAATAGCTAGAGAATCAAAACAATTTGCCAGTAATGGGAAAAAACCTACAGCACCTGGTGTTCCCATGTGGTCTCCCACCTAAGTACTAACAAGGCCCAACACTGCTTAGCTTCCAAGATCAGACGAGATTAGGCGTATCCAATGTAGTATGATTGTAGGTGAGATACAGGCACTTTTTTGCCCTCTTCTACTTCTATAACCAGGTAAGTTAATAAAAAAGTTTCCTAACTGTATTGGCTTACTGAAAAAAATCATGTGTTGGTAATGTAAAAAGACCTACATGACATGATATAAGCAGGTGGTCTCAAATTAATCTACTAAAGAGGCTCAACACTGTTTAGCTGCCAAAAGCAGTTGGAATTGGGCCGAAACAGTGTGGTAAGTCTTTAGGTGATGACTATTGTGTCTGTTTGACCTCTCCCAAATGTCTGTATCGGCAATAAAAAGAAAAAGTTTCCAATTTAAATAGCTAGAGAATAAAAACAATTTGCCAGTAATGGGAAAAAACCTACAGCACCTGGTGTTCCCATATGGTCTCCCACCCAAGTACTAACCAGGCCCAACACTGCTTAGCTACCAAGATCAGACGAGATTAGGCATATCCAATGTGGTATGGCTGTAGGTGAGATACAGGCACTTTTTTGCCCTCTTCTACTTCTATAACCAGGTAAGTTAATAAAAAAGTTTCCTAACTGTTTTGGCTTACTGAAAAAAATCATGTGTTGTTAATGTAAAAAGACCTACATGACATGATATAAGCAGGTGGTCTCAAATTAATCTACTAAAGAGGCTCAACACTGTTTTGCTGCCAAAAGCAGTTGGAATTGGGCCGAAACAGTGTGGTAAGTCTTTAGGTGATGACTATTGTGTCTGTTTGACCTCTCCCAAATGTCTGTATCGGCAATAAAAAGAAAAAGTTTCCAATTTAAATAGCTAGAGAATAAAAACAATTTGCCAGTAATGGGAAAAAACCTACAGCACCTGGTGTTCCCATATGGTCTCCCACCCAAGTACTAACCAAGCCCAACACTGCTTAGCTTCCAAGATCAGACGAGATTGGGCGTATCCAATGTGGTATGGCTGTAGGTGAGATACAGGCACTTTTTTGCCCTCTTCTACTTCTATAACCAGGTAAGTTAATAAAAAAGTTTCCTAACTGTTTTGGCTTACTGAAAAAAATCATGTGTTGGTAATGTAAAAAGACCTACAGGACATGATATAAGCAGGTGGTCTCAAATTAATCTACTAAAGAGGCTCAACACTGTTTAGCTGCCAAAAGCAGTTGAAATTGGGCCGAAACAGTGTGGTAAGTCTTTAGGTGATGACTATTGTGTCTGTTTGACCTCTCCCAAATGTCTGTATCGGCAATAAAAAGAAAAAGTTTCCAATTTAAATAGCTAGAGAATAAAAACAATTTGCCAGTAATGGGAAAAAACCTACAGCACCTGGTGTTCCCATATGGTCTCCCACCCAAGTACTAACCAGGCCCAACACTGCTTAGCTACCAAGATCAGACGAGATTAGGCATATCCAATGTGGTATGGCTGTAGGCGAGATACAGGCACTTTTTTGCCCTCTTCTACTTCTATAACCAGGTAAGTTAATAAAAAAGTTTCCTAACTGTTTTGGCTTACTGAAAAAAATCATGTGTTGTTAATGTAAAAAGACCTACATGACATGATATAAGCAGGTGGTCTCAAATTAATCTACTAAAGAGGCTCAACACTGTTTTGCTGCCAAAAGCAGTTGGAATTGGGCCGAAACAGTGTGGTAAGTCTTTAGGTGATGACTATTGTGTCTGTTTGACCTCTCCCAAATGTCTGTATCGGCAATAAAAAGAAAAAGTTTCCAATTTAAATAGCTAGAGAATAAAAACAATTTGCCAGTAATGGGAAAAAACCTACAGCACCTGGTGTTCCCATATGGTCTCCCACCCAAGTACTAACCAAGCCCAACACTGCTTAGCTTCCAAGATCAGACGAGATTGGGCGTATCCAATGTGGTATGGCTGTAGGTGAGATACAGGCACTTTTTTGCCCTCTTCTACTTCTATAACCAGGTAAGTTAATAAAAAAGTTTCCTAACTGTTTTGGCTTACTGAAAAAAATCATGTGTTGGTAATGTAAAAAGACCTACAGGACATGATATAAGCAGGTGGTCTCAAATTAATCTACTAAAGAGGCTCAACACTGTTTAGCTGCCAAAAGCAGTTGGAATTGGGCCGAAACAGTGTGGTAAGTCTTTAGGTGATGACTATTGTGTCTGTTTGACCTCTCCCAAATGTCTGTATCGGCAATAAAAAGAAAAAGTTTCCAATTTAAATAGCTAGAGAATAAAAACAATTTGCCAGTAATGGGAAAAAACCTACAGCACCTGGTGTTCCCATATGGTCTCACACCCAAGTACTAACCAGGCCCAACACTGCTTAGCTTCCAAGATCAGACGAGATTAGGCATATCCAATGTGGTATGGCTGTAGGTGAGATACAGGCACTTTTTTGCCCTCTTCTACTTCTATAACCAGGTAAGTTAATAAAAAAGTTTCCTAACTGTTTTGGCTTACTGAAAAAAATCATGTGTTGGTAATGTAAAAAGACCTACATGACATGATATAAGCAGGTGGTCTCAAATTAATCTACTAAAGAGGCTCAACACTGTTTAGCTGCCAAAAGCAGTTGGAATTGGGCCGAAACAGTGTGGTAAGTCTTTAGGTGATGACTATTGTGTCTGTTTGACCTCTCCCAAATGTCTGTATCGGCAATAAAAAGAAAAATTTTCCAATTTAAATAGCTAGAGAATAAAAACAATTTGCCAGTAATGGGAAAAAACCTACAGCACCTAGTGTTCCCATATGGTCCCCCACCCAAGTACTAACCAGGCCCAACACTGCTTAGCTTTCAAGATCAGATGAGATTGGGCGTATCCAATGTGGTATGGCTGTAGGTGAGATACAGGCACTATTTTGCCCTCTTCTACTTCTATAACCAGGTAAGCTAATAAAAATGTTTCCTAACTGTTTTGGCTTACTGAAAAAAATCATGTGTTGGTAATGTAAAAAGACCTACAGGACATGATATAAGCAGGTGGTCTCAAATTAATCTACTAAAGAGGCTCAACACTGTTTAGCTGCCAAAAGCAGTTGGAATTGGGCCTTAACAATGTGGTAAGTTTTTAGGTGATGGCTATTGTGTCTGTTTGACCTCTTCCAAATGTCTGTACTGGCAATAAAAAAAAGTTTACAATTTAAATAGCTAGAGAATAAAAACAATTTGCCAGTAATGGAAAAAATCCTACAGCACCGGGTGTTCCCATGTGGTCTCCCACCCAAGTACTAACCAGGCCCAACACTGCTTAGCTTCCAAGATCAGACGAGATTGGGCGTATCCAATGTGGTAAAGCTGTAGGTGAAATACAAGCACTTTTTTGCCCTCTTCTACTTCTATAACCATGTAAGCTAATAAAAAAGTTTCCTAACAGTTTTGGCTTACTGAAAGAAATCATGTGTTGGTAATGTAAAAAGACCTACAGGACATGATATAAGTAGGTGGTCTCAAATTAATCTACTAAAGAGGCTCAACACTGTTTAGCTGCCAAAAGCAGTTGGAATTGGGCCGAAACAGTGTGGTAAGTTTTTAGGTGATGGCTATTGTGTCTGTTTGACCTCTTCCAAATGTCTGTATCGGCAATAAAAAGAAAAAGTTTCCAATTTAAATAGCTAGAGAATCAAAACAATTTGCCAGTAATGGGAAAAAACCTACAGCACCGGGTGTTCCCATGTGGTCTCCCACCTAAGTACTAACCAGGCCCAACACTGCTTAGCTTCCAAGATCAGACGAGATTGGGCGTATCCAATGTGGTATGGCTGTAGGTGAGATACAGGCACTTTTTTGCCCTCTTCTACTTCTATAACCAGGTAAGTTAATAAAAAAGTTTCCTAACTGTATTGGCTTACTGAAAAAAATCATGTGTTGGTAATGTAAAAAGACCTACAGGACATGATATAAGCAGGTGGTCTCAAATTAATTTACTAAAGAGGCTCAACACTGTTTAGCTGCCTAAAGCAGTTGGAATTGGGCCGAAACAGTGTGGTAAGTTTTTAGGTGATGGCTATTGTGTCTGTTTGACCTCTTCCAAATGTCTGTATCGGCAATAAAAAGAAAAAGTTTCCAATTTAAATAGCTAGAGAATCAAAACAATTTGCCAGTAATGGGAAAAAACCTACAGCACCTGGTGTTCCCATGTGGTCTCCCACCTAAGTACTAACCAGGCCCAACACTGCTTAGCTTCCAAGATCAGACGAGATTGGGCGTATCCAATGTGGTATGGCTGTAGGTGAGATACAGGCACTTTTTTGCCCTCTTCTACTTCTATAACCAGGTAAGTTAATAAAAAAGTTTCCTAACTGTATTGGCTTACTGAAAAAAATCATGTGTTGGTAATGTAAAAAGACCTACATGACATGATATAAGCAGGTGGTCTCAAATTAATCTACTAAAGAGGCTCAACACTGTTTAGCTGCCAAAAGCAGTTGGAATTGGGCCGAAACAGTGTGGTAAGTTTTTAGGTGATGGCTATTGTGTCTGTTTGACCTCTTCCAAATGTCTGTATCGGCAATAAAAAGAAAAAGTTTCCAATTTAAATAGCTAGAGAATCAAAACAATTTGCCAGTAATGGGAAAAAACCTACAGCACCTGGTGTTCCCATGTGGTCTCCCACCTAAGTACTAACCAGGCCCAACACTGCTTAGCTTCCAAGATCAGACGAGATTGGGCGTATCCAATGTGGTATGGCTGTAGGTGAGATACAGGCACTTTTTTGCCCTCTTCTACTTCTATAACCAGGTAAGTTAATAAAAAAGTTTCCTAACTGTATTGGCTTACTGAAAAAAATCATGTGTTGGTAATGTAAAAAGACCTACATGACATGATATAAGCAGGTGGTCTCAAATTAATCTACTAAAGAGGCTCAACACTGTTTAGCTGCCAAAAGCAGTTGGAATTGGGCCGAAACAGTGTGGTAAGTCTTTAGGTGATGACTATTGTGTCTGTTTGACCTCTCCCAAATGTCTGTATCGGCAATAAAAAGAAAAAGTTTCCAATTTAAATAGCTAGAGAATAAAAACAATTTGCCAGTAATGGGAAAAAACCTACAGCACCTGGTGTTCCCATATGGTCTCCCACCCAAGTACTAACCAAGCCCAACACTGCTTAGCTTCCAAGATCAGACGAGATTGGGCGTATCCAATGTGGTATGGCTGTAGGTGAGATACAGGCACTTTTTTGCCCTCTTCTACTTCTATAACCAGGTAAGTTAATAAAAAAGTTTCCTAACTGTTTTGGCTTACTGAAAAAAATCATGTGTTGGTAATGTAAAAAGACCTACAGGACATGATATAAGCAGGTGGTCTCAAATGAATCTACTAAAGAGGCTCAACACTGTTTAGCTGCCAAAAGCAGTTGGAATTGGGCCGAAACAGTGTGGTAAGTTTTTAGGTGATGGCTATTGTGTCTGTTTGACCTCTTCCAAATGTCTGTATCGGCAATAAAAAGAAAAAGTTTCCAATTTAAATAGCTAGAGAATCAAAACAATTTGCCAGTAATGGGAAAAAACCTACAGCACCTGGTGTTCCCATGTGGTCTCCCACCTAAGTACTAACCAGGCCCAACACTGCTTAGCTTCCAAGATCAGACGAGATTGGGCGTATCCAATGTGGTATGGCTGTAGGTGAGATACAGGCACTTTTTTGCCCTCTTCTACTTCTATAACCAGGTAAGTTAATAAAAAAGTTTCCTAACTGTTTTGGCTTACTGAAAAAAATCATGTGTTGGTAATGTAAAAAGACCTACAGGACATGATATAAGCAGGTGGTCTCAAATTAATCTACTAAAGAGGCTCAACACTGTTTAGCTGCCAAAAGCAGTTGGAATTGGGCCGAAACAGTGTGGTAAGTCTTTAGGTGATGACTATTGTGTCTGTTTGACCTCTCCCAAATGTCTGTATCGGCAATAAAAAGAAAAAGTTTCCAATTTAAATAGCTAGAGAATAAAAACAATTTGCCAGTAATGGGAAAAAACCTACAGCACCTGGTGTTCCCATATGGTCTCCCACCCAAGTACTAACCAGGCCCAACACTGCTTAGCTTCCAAGATCAGACGAGATTAGGCATATCCAATGTGGTATGGCTGTAGGTGAGATACAGGCACTTTTTTGCCCTCTTCTACTTCTATAACCAGGTAAGTTAATAAAAAAGTTTCCTAACTGTTTTGGCTTACTGAAAAAAATCATGTGTTGGTAATGTAAAAAGACCTACATGACATGATATAAGCAGGTGGTCTCAAATTAATCTACTAAAGAGGCTCAACACTGTTTAGCTGCCAAAAGCAGTTGGAATTGGGCCGAAACAGTGTGGTAAGTTTTTAGGTGATGACTATTGTGTCTGTTTGACCTCTCCCAAATGTCTGTATCGGCAATAAAAAGAAAAATTTTCCAATTTAAATAGCTAGAGAATAAAAACAATTTGCCAGTAATGGGAAAAAAACCTACAGCACCTGGTGTTCCCATATGGTCCCCCACCCAAGTACTAACCAGGCCCAACACTGCTTAGCTTTCAAGATCAGATGAGATTGGGCGTATCCAATGTGGTATGGCTGTAGGTGAGATACAGGCACTATTTTGCCCTCTTCTACTTCTATAACCAGGTAAGCTAATAAAAATGTTTCCTAACTGTTTTGGCTTACTGAAAAAAATCATGTGTTGGTAATGTAAAAAGACCTACAGGACATGATATAAGCAGGTGGTCTCAAATTAATCTACTAAAAAGGCTCAACACTGTTTAGCTGCCAAAAGCAGTTGGAATTGGGCCTTAACAATGTGGTAAGTTTTTAGGTGATGGCTATTGTGTCTGTTTGACCTCTTCCAAATGTCTGTACTGGCAATAAAAAAAAGTTTACAATTTAAATAGCTAGAGAATAAAAACAATTTGCCAGTAATGGAAAAAATCCTACAGCACCGGGTGTTCCCATGTGGTCTCCCACCCAAGTACTAACCAGGCCCAACACTGCTTAGCTTCCAAGATCAGACGAGATTGGGCGTATCCAATGTGGTAAAGCTGTAGGTGAAATACAAGCACTTTTTTGCCCTCTTCTACTTCTATAACCATGTAAGCTAATAAAAAAGTTTCCTAACAGTTTTGGCTTACTGAAAAAAATCATGTGTTGGTAATGTAAAAAGACCTACAGGACATGATATAAGCAGGTGGTCTCAAATTAATCTACTAAAGAGGCTCAACACTGTTTAGCTGCCAAAAGCAGTTGGAATTGGGCCGAAACAGTGTGGTAAGTTTTTAGGTGATGGCTATTGTGTCTGTTTGACCTCTTCCAAATGTCTGTATCGGCAATAAAAAGAAAAAGTTTCCAATTTAAATAGCTAGAGAATCAAAACAATTTGCCAGTAATGGGAAAAAACCTACAGCACCTGGTGTTCCCATGTGGTCTCCCACCTAAGTACTAACCAGGCCCAACACTGCTTAGCTTCCAAGATCAGACGAGATTGGGCGTATCCAATGTGGTATGGCTGTAGGTGAGATACAGGCACTTTTTTGCCCTCTTCTACTTCTATAACCAGGTAAGTTAATAAAAAAGTTTCCTAACTGTATTGGCTTACTGAAAAAAATCATGTGTTGGTAATGTAAAAAGACCTACATGACATGATATAAGCAGGTGGTCTCAAATTAATCTACTAAAGAGGCTCAACACTGTTTAGCTGCCAAAAGCAGTTGGAATTGGGCCGAAACAGTGTGGTAAGTCTTTAGGTGATGACTATTGTGTCTGTTTGACCTCTCCCAAATGTCTGTATCGGCAATAAAAAGAAAAAGTTTCCAATTTAAATAGCTAGAGAATAAAAACAATTTGCCAGTAATGGGAAAAAACCTACAGCACCTGGTGTTCCCATATGGTCTCCCACCCAAGTACTAACCAAGCCCAACACTGCTTAGCTTCCAAGATCAGACGAGATTGGGCGTATCCAATGTGGTATGGCTGTAGGTGAGATACACTCACTTTTTTGCCCTCTTCTACTTCTATAACCAGGTAAGTTAATAAAAAAGTTTCCTAACTGTTTTGGCTTACTGAAAAAAATCATGTGTTGGTAATGTAAAAAGACCTACAGGACATGATATAAGCAGGTGGTCTCAAATGAATCTACTAAAGAGGCTCAACACTGTTTAGCTGCCAAAAGCAGTTGGAATTGGGCCGAAACAGTGTGGTAAGTTTTTAGGTGATGGCTATTGTGTCTGTTTGACCTCTTCCAAATGTCTGTATCGGCAATAAAAAGAAAAAGTTTCCAATTTAAATAGCTAGAGAATCAAAACAATTTGCCAGTAATGGGAAAAAACCTACAGCACCTGGTGTTCCCATATGGTCTCCCACCCAAGTACTAACCAAGCCCAACACTGCTTAGCTTCCAAGATCAGACGAGATTGGGCGTATCCAATGTGGTATGGCTGTAGGTGAGATACAGGCACTTTTTTGCCCTCTTCTACTTCTATAACCAGGTAAGTTAATAAAAAAGTTTCCTAACTGTTTTGGCTTACTGAAAAAAATCATGTGTTGGTAATGTAAAAAGACCTACAGGACATGATATAAGCAGGTGGTCTCAAATTAATCTACTAAAGAGGCTCAACACTGTTTAGCTGCCAAAAGCAGTTGGAATTGGGCCGAAACAGTGTGGTAAGTCTTTAGGTGATGACTATTGTGTCTGTTTGACCTCTCCCAAATGTCTGTATCGGCAATAAAAAGAAAAAGTTTCCAATTTAAATAGCTAGAGAATAAAAACAATTTGCCAGTAATGGGAAAAAACCTACAGCACCTGGTGTTCCCATATGGTCTCCCACCCAAGTACTAACCAGGCCCAACACTGCTTAGCTTCCAAGATCAGACGAGATTAGGCATATCCAATGTGGTATGGCTGTAGGTGAGATACAGGCACTTTTTTGCCCTCTTCTACTTCTATAACCAGGTAAGTTAATAAAAAAGTTTCCTAACTGTTTTGGCTTACTGAAAAAAATCATGTGTTGGTAATGTAAAAAGACCTACATGACATGATATAAGCAGGTGGTCTCAAATTAATCTACTAAAGAGGCTCAACACTGTTTAGCTGCCAAAAGCAGTTGGAATTGGGCCGAAACAGTGTGGTAAGTTTTTAGGTGATGACTATTGTGTCTGTTTGACCTCTCCCAAATGTCTGTATCGGCAATAAAAAGAAAAATTTTCCAATTTAAATAGCTAGAGAATAAAAACAATTTGCCAGTAATGGGAAAAAAACCTACAGCACCTGGTGTTCCCATATGGTCCCCCACCCAAGTACTAACCAGGCCCAACACTGCTTAGCTTTCAAGATCAGATGAGATTGGGTGTATCCAATGTGGTATGGCTGTAGGTGAGATACAGGCACTATTTTGCCCTCTTCTACTTCTATAACCAGGTAAGCTAATAAAAATGTTTCCTAACTGTTTTGGCTTACTGAAAAAAATCATGTGTTGGTAATGTAAAAAGACCTACAGGACATGATATAAGCAGGTGGTCTCAAATTAATCTACTAAAAAGGCTCAACACTGTTTAGCTGCCAAAAGCAGTTGGAATTGGGCCTTAACAATGTGGTAAGTTTTTAGGTGATGGCTATTGTGTCTGTTTGACCTCTTCCAAATGTCTGTACTGGCAATAAAAAAAAGTTTACAATTTAAATAGCTAGAGAATAAAAACAATTTGCCAGTAATGGAAAAAATCCTACAGCACCGGGTGTTCCCATGTGGTCTCCCACCCAAGTACTAACCAGGCCCAACACTGCTTAGCTTCCAAGATCAGACGAGATTGGGCGTATCCAATGTGGTAAAGCTGTAGGTGAAATACAAGCACTTTTTTGCCCTCTTCTACTTCTATAACCATGTAAGCTAATAAAAAAGTTTCCTAACAGTTTTGGCTTACTGAAAAAAATCATGTGTTGGTAATGTAAAAAGACCTACAGGACATGATATAAGCAGGTGGTCTCAAATTAATCTACTAAAGAGGCTCAACACTGTTTAGCTGCCAAAAGCAGTTGGAATTGGGCCGAAACAGTGTGGTAAGTTTTTAGGTGATGGCTATTGTGTCTGTTTGACCTCTTCCAAATGTCTGTATCGGCAATAAAAAGAAAAAGTTTCCAATTTAAATAGCTAGAGAATCAAAACAATTTGCCAGTAATGGGAAAAAACCTACAGCACCGGGTGTTCCCATGTGGTCTCCCACCTAAGTACTAACCAGGCCCAACACTGCTTAGCTTCCAAGATCAGACGAGATTGGGCGTATCCAATGTGGTATGGCTGTAGGTGAGATACAGGCACTTTTTTGCCCTCTTCTACTTCTATAACCAGGTAAGTTAATAAAAAAGTTTCCTAACTGTATTGGCTTACTGAAAAAAATCATGTGTTGGTAATGTAAAAAGACCTACATGACATGATATAAGCAGGTGGTCTCAAATTAATCTACTAAAGAGGCTCAACACTGTTTAGCTGCCAAAAGCAGTTGGAATTGGGCCGAAACAGTGTGGTAAGTCTTTAGGTGATGACTATTGTGTCTGTTTGACCTCTCCCAAATGTCTGTATCGGCAATAAAAAGAAAAAGTTTCCAATTTAAATAGCTAGAGAATAAAAACAATTTGCCAGTAATGGGAAAAAACCTACAGCACCTGGTGTTCCCATATGGTCTCCCACCCAAGTACTAACCAAGCCCAACACTGCTTAGCTTCCAAGATCAGACGAGATTGGGCGTATCCAATGTGGTATGGCTGTAGGTGAGATACAGGCACTTTTTTGCCCTCTTCTACTTCTATAACCAGGTAAGTTAATAAAAAAGTTTCCTAACTGTTTTGGCTTACTGAAAAAAATCATGTGTTGGTAATGTAAAAAGACCTACAGGACATGATATAAGCAGGTGGTCTCAAATTAATCTACTAAAGAGGCTCAACACTGTTTAGCTGCCAAAAGCAGTTGGAATTGGGCCGAAACAGTGTGGTAAGTCTTTAGGTGATGACTATTGTGTCTGTTTGACCTCTCCCAAATGTCTGTATCGGCAATAAAAAGAAAAAGTTTCCAATTTAAATAGCTAGAGAATAAAAACAATTTGCCAGTAATGGGAAAAAACCTACAGCACCTGGTGTTCCCATATGGTCTCACACCCAAGTACTAACCAGGCCCAACACTGCTTAGCTTCCAAGATCAGACGAGATTAGGCATATCCAATGTGGTATGGCTGTAGGTGAGATACAGGCACTTTTTTGCCCTCTTCTACTTCTATAACCAGGTAAGTTAATAAAAAAGTTTCCTAACTGTTTTGGCTTACTGAAAAAAATCATGTGTTGGTAATGTAAAAAGACCTACATGACATGATATAAGCAGGTGGTCTCAAATTAATCTACTAAAGAGGCTCAACACTGTTTAGCTGCCAAAAGCAGTTGGAATTGGGCCGAAACAGTGTGGTAAGTTTTTAGGTGATGACTATTGTGTCTGTTTGACCTCTCCCAAATGTCTGTATCGGCAATAAAAAGAAAAATTTTCCAATTTAAATAGCTAGAGAATAAAAACAATTTGCCAGTAATGGGAAAAAAACCTACAGCACCTGGTGTTCCCATATGGTCCCCCACCCAAGTACTAACCAGGCCCAACACTGCTTAGCTTTCAAGATCAGATGAGATTGGGCGTATCCAATGTGGTATGGCTGTAGGTGAGATACAGGCACTATTTTGCCCTCTTCTACTTCTATAACCAGGTAAGCTAATAAAAATGTTTCCTAACTGTTTTGGCTTACTGAAAAAAATCATGTGTTGGTAATGTAAAAAGACCTACAGGACATGATATAAGCAGGTGGTCTCAAATTAATCTACTAAAAAGGCTCAACACTGTTTAGCTGCCAAAAGCAGTTGGAATTGGGCCTTAACAATGTGGTAAGTTTTTAGGTGATGGCTATTGTGTCTGTTTGACCTCTTCCAAATGTCTGTACTGGCAATAAAAAAAAGTTTACAATTTAAATAGCTAGAGAATAAAAACAATTTGCCAGTAATGGAAAAAATCCTACAGCACCGGGTGTTCCCATGTGGTCTCCCACCCAAGTACTAACCAGGCCCAACACTGCTTAGCTTCCAAGATCAGACGAGATTGGGCGTATCCAATGTGGTAAAGCTGTAGGTGAAATACAAGCACTTTTTTGCCCTCTTCTACTTCTATAACCATGTAAGCTAATAAAAAAGTTTCCTAACAGTTTTGGCTTACTGAAAAAAATCATGTGTTGGTAATGTAAAAAGACCTACAGGACATGATATAAGCAGGTGGTCTCAAATTAATCTACTAAAGAGGCTCAACACTGTTTAGCTGCCAAAAGCAGTTGGAATTGGGCCGAAACAGTGTGGTAAGTTTTTAGGTGATGGCTATTGTGTCTGTTTGACCTCTTCCAAATGTCTGTATCGGCAATAAAAAGAAAAAGTTTCCAATTTAAATAGCTAGAAAATCAAAACAATTTGCCAGTAATGGGAAAAAACCTACAGCACCGGGTGTTCCCATGTGGTCTCCCACCTAAGTACTAACCAGGCCCAACACTGCTTAGCTTCCAAGATCAGACGAGATTGGGCGTATCCAATGTGGTATGGCTGTAGGTGAGATACAGGCACTTTTTTGCCCTCTTCTACTTCTATAACCAGGTAAGTTAATAAAAAAGTTTCCTAACTGTATTGGCTTACTGAAAAAAATCATGTGTTGGTAATGTAAAAAGACCTACAGGACATGATATAAGCAGGTGGTCTCAAATTAATTTACTAAAGAGGCTCAACACTGTTTAGCTGCCAAAAGCAGTTGGAATTGGGCCGAAACAGTGTGGTAAGTTTTTAGGTGATGGCTATTGTGTCTGTTTGACCTCTTCCAAATGTCTGTATCGGCAATAAAAAGAAAAAGTTTCCAATTTAAATAGCTAGAGAATCAAAACAATTTGCCAGTAATGGGAAAAAACCTACAGCACCTGGTGTTCCCATGTGGTCTCCCACCTAAGTACTAACCAGGCCCAACACTGCTTAGCTTCCAAGATCAGACGAGATTGGGCGTATCCAATGTGGTATATCTGTAGGTGAGATACAGGCACTTTTTTGCCCTCTTCTACTTCTATAACCAGGTAAGTTAATAAAAAAGTTTCCTAACTGTATTGGCTTACTGAAAAAAATCATGTGTTGGTAATGTAAAAAGACCTACATGACATGATATAAGCAGGGGGTCTCAAATTAATCTACTAAAGAGGCTCAACACTGTTTAGCTGCCAAAAGCAGTTGGAATTGGGCCGAAACAGTGTGGTAAGTTTTTAGGTGATGGCTATTGTGTCTGTTTGACCTCTTCCAAATGTCTGTATCGGCAATAAAAAGAAAAAGTTTCCAATTTAAATAGCTAGAGAATCAAAACAATTTGCCAGTAATGGGAAAAAACCTACAGCACCTGGTGTTCCCATGTGGTCTCCCACCTAAGTACTAACCAGGCCCAACACTGCTTAGCTTCCAAGATCAGACGAGATTGGGCGTATCCAATGTGGTATGGCTGTAGGTGAGATACAGGCACTTTTTTGCCCTCTTCTACTTCTATAACCAGGTAAGTTAATAAAAAAGTTTCCTAACTGTATTGGCTTACTGAAAAAAATCATGTGTTGGTAATGTAAAAAGACCTACATGACATGATATAAGCAGGTGGTCTCAAATTAATCTACTAAAGAGGCTCAACACTGTTTAGCTGCCAAAAGCAGTTGGAATTGGGCCGAAACAGTGTGGTAAGTCTTTAGGTGATGACTATTGTGTCTGTTTGACCTCTCCCAAATGTCTGTATCGGCAATAAAAAGAAAAAGTTTCCAATTTAAATAGCTAGAGAATAAAAACAATTTGCCAGTAATGGGAAAAAACCTACAGCACCTGGTGTTCCCATATGGTCTCCCACCCAAGTACTAACCAAGCCCAACACTGCCTAGCTTCCAAGATCAGACGAGATTGGGCGTATCCAATGTGGTATGGCTGTAGGTGAGATACAGGCACTTTTTTGCCCTCTTCTACTTCTATAACCAGGTAAGTTAATAAAAAAGTTTCCTAACTGTTTTGGCTTACTGAAAAAAATCATGTGTTGGTAATGTAAAAAGACCTACAGGACATGATATAAGCAGGTGGTCTCAAATTAATCTACTAAAGAGGCTCAACACTGTTTAGCTGCCAAAAGCAGTTGGAATTGGGCCGAAACAGTGTGGTAAGTCTTTAGGTGATGACTATTGTGTCTGTTTGACCTCTCCCAAATGTCTGTATCGGCAATAAAAAGAAAAAGTTTCCAATTTAAATAGCTAGAGAATAAAAACAATTTGCCAGTAATGGGAAAAAACCTACAGCACCTGGTGTTCCCATATGGTCTCCCACCCAAGTACTAACCAGGCCCAACACTGCTTAGCTTCCAAGATCAGACGAGATTAGGCATATCCAATGTGGTATGGCTGTAGGTGAGATACAGGCACTTTTTTGCCCTCTTCTACTTCTATAACCAGGTAAGTTAATAAAAAAGTTTCCTAACTGTTTTGGCTTACTGAAAAAAATCATGTGTTGGTAATGTAAAAAGACCTACATGACATGATATAAGCAGGTGGTCTCAAATTAATCTACTAAAGAGGCTCAACACTGTTTAGCTGCCAAAAGCAGTTGGAATTGGGCCGAAACAGTGTGGTAAGTCTTTAGGTGATGACTATTGTGTCTGTTTGACCTCTCCCAAATGTCTGTATCGGCAATAAAAAGAAAAATTTTCCAATTTAAATAGCTAGAGAATAAAAACAATTTGCCAGTAATGGGAAAAAACCTACAGCACCTGGTGTTCCCATATGGTCCCCCACCCAAGTACTAACCAGGCCCAACACTGCTTAGCTTTCAAGATCAGATGAGATTGGGCGTATCCAATGTGGTATGGCTGTAGGTGAGATACGGGCACTATTTTGCCCTCTTCTACTTCTATAACCAGGTAAGCTAATAAAAATGTTTCCTAACTGTTTTGGCTTACTGAAAAAAATCATGTGTTGGTAATGTAAAAAGACCTACAGGACATGATATAAGCAGGTGGTCTCAAATTAATCTACTAAAAAGGCTCAACACTGTTTAGCTGCCAAAAGGAGTTGGAATTGGGCCTTAACAATGTGGTAAGTTTTTAGGTGATGGCTATTGTGTCTGTTTGACCTCTTCCAAATGTCTGTACTGGCAATAAAAAAAAGTTTACAATTTAAATAGCTAGAGAATAAAAACAATTTGCCAGTAATGGAAAAAATCCTACAGCACCGGGTGTTCCCATGTGGTCTCCCACCCAAGTACTAACCAGGCCCAACACTGCTTAGCTTCCAAGATCAGACGAGATTGGGCCTATCCAATGTGGTATAGCTGTAGGTGAAATACAAGCACTTTTTTGCCCTCTTCTACTTCTATAACCAGGTAAGCTAATAAAAAAGTTTCCTAACAGTTTTGGCTTACTGAAAAAAATCATGTGTTGGTAATGTAAAAAGACCTACAGGACATGATATAAGCAGGTGGTCTCAAATTAATCTACTAAAGAGGCTCAACACTGTTTAGCTGCCAAAAGCAGTTGGAATTGGGCCGAAACAGTGTGGTAAGTTTTTAGGTGATGGCTATTGTGTCTGTTTGACCTCTTCCAAATGTCTGTATCGGCAATAAAAAGAAAAAGTTTCCAATTTAAATAGCTAGAGAATCAAAACAATTTGCCAGTAATGGGAAAAAACCTACAGCACCGGGTGTTCCCATGTGGTCTCCCACCTAAGTACTAACCAGGCCCAACACTGCTTAGCTTCCAAGATCAGACGAGATTGGGCGTATCCAATGTGGTATGGCTGTAGGTGAGATACAGGCACTTTTTTGCCCTCTTCTACTTCTATAACCAGGTAAGTTAATAAAAAAGTTTCCTAACTGTATTGGCTTACTGAAAAAAATCATGTGTTGGTAATGTAAAAAGACCTACATGACATGATATAAGCATGTGGTCTCAAATTAATCTACTAAAGAGGCTCAACACTGTTTAGCTGCCAAAAGCAGTTGGAATTGGGCCGAAACAGTGTGGTAAGTCTTTAGGTGATGACTATTGTGTCTGTTTGACCTCTCCCAAATGTCTGTATCGGCAATACAAAGAAAACGTTTCCAATTTAAATAGCTAGAGAATAAAAACAATTTGCCAGTAATGGGAAAAAAACCTACAGCACCTGGTGTTCCCATATGGTCTCCCACCCAAGTACTAACCAGGCCCAACACTGCTTAGCTTCCAAGATCAGGCATATCTAATGTGGTATGGCTGTAGGTGAGATACAGGCACTTTTTTGCCCTCTTCTACTTCTATAACCAGGTAAGTTAATAAAAAAGTTTCCTAACTGTTTTGGCTTACTGAAAAAAATCATGTGTTGGTAATGTAAAAAGACCTACATGACATGATATAAGCAGGTGGTCTCAAATTAATCTACTAAAGAGGCTCAACACTGTTTAGCTGCCAAAAGCAGTTGGAATTGGGCCGAAACAGTGTGGTAAGTCTTTAGGTGATGACTATTGTGTCTGTTTGACCTCTCCCAAATGTCTGTATCGGCAATAAAAAGAAAAAGTTTCCAATTTAAATAGCTAGAGAATAAAAACAATTTGCCAGTAATGGGAAAAAACCTACAGCACCTGGTGTTCCCATATGGTCTCCCACCCAAGTACTAACCAGGCCCAACACTGCTTAGCTTCCAAGATCAGACGAGATTGGGCGTATCCAATGTGGTATGGCTGTAGGTGAAATACAAGCACTTTTTTGCCCTCTTTTACTTCTATAACCAGGTAAGCTAATAAAAAAGTTTCCTAACAGTTTTGGCTTACTGAAAAAAATCATGTGTTGGCAATGTAAAAAGACCTACAGGACATGATATAAGCAGGTGGTCTCAAATTAATCTACTAAAGAGGCTCAACACTGTTTAGCTGCCAAAAGCAGTTGGAATTGGGCCGAAACAGTGTGGTAAGTCTTTAGGTGATGGCTATTGTGTCTATTTGACCTCTTCCAAATGTCTGTATCGGCAATAAAAAGAAAAAGTTTCCAATTTAAATAGCTAGAGAATCAAAACAATTTGCCAGTAATGGGAAAAAACCTACAGAACCTGGTGTTCCCATGTGGTCTCCCACCTAAGTACTAACCAGGCCCAACACTGCTTAGCTTCCAAGATCAGACGAGATTGGGCGTATCCAATCTGGTATGGCTGTAGGTGAGATACCGGCACTTTTTTGCCCTCTTCTACTTCTATAACCAGGTAAGTTAATAAAAAAGTTTCCTAACTGTATTGGCTTACTGAAAAAAATCATGTGTTGGTAATGTAAAAAGACCTACAGGACATGATATAAGCAGGTGGTCTCAAATTAATTTACTAAAGAGGCTCAACACTGTTTAGCTGCCAAAAGCAGTTGGAATTGGGCCGAAACAGTGTGGTAAGTTTTTAGGTGATGGCTATTGTGTCTGTTTGACCTCTTCCAAATGTCTGTATCGGCAATAAAAAGAAAAAGTTTCCAATTTAAATAGCTAGAGAATCAAAACAATTTGCCAGTAATGGGAAAAAACCTACAGCACCTGGTGTTCCCATGTGGTCTCCCACCTAAGTACTAACCAGGCCCAACACTGCTTAGCTTCCAAGATCAGACGAGATTGGGCGTATCCAATGTGGTATGGCTGTAGGTGAGATACAGGCACTTTTTTGCCCTCTTCTACTTCTATAACCAGGTAAGTTAATAAAAAAGTTTCCTAACTGTATTGGCTTACTGAAAAAAATCATGTGTTGGTAATGTAAAAAGACCTACATGACATGATATAAGCAGGTGGTCTCAAATTAATCTACTAAAGAGGCTCAACACTGTTTAGCTGCCAAAAGCAGTTGGAATTGGGCCGAAACAGTGTGGTAAGTCTTTAGGTGATGACTATTGTGTCTGTTTGACCTCTCCCAAATGTCTGTATCGGCAATAAAAAGAAAAAGTTTCCAATTAAAATAGCTAGAGAATAAAAACAATTTGCCAGTAATGGGAAAAAACCTACAGCACCTGGTGTTCCCATATGGTCTCCCACCCAAGTACTAACCAAGCCCAACACTGCTTAGCTTCCAAGATCAGACGAGATTGGGCGCATCCAATGTGGTATGGCTGTAGGTGAGATACAGGCACTTTTTTGCCCTCTTCTACTTCTATAACCAGGTAAGTTAATAAAAAAGTTTCCTAACTGTTTTGGCTTACTGAAAAAAATCATGTGTTGGTAATGTAAAAAGACCTACAGGACATGATATAAGCAGGTGGTCTCAAATTAATCTACTAAAGAGGCTCAACACTGTTTAGCTGCCAAAAGCAGTTGGAATTGGGCCGAAACAGTGTGGTAAGTCTTTAGGTGATGACTATTGTGTCTGTTTGACCTCTCCCAAATGTCTGTATCGGCAATAAAAAGAAAAAGTTTCCAATTTAAATAGCTAGAGAATAAAAACAATTTGCCAGTAATGGGAAAAAACCTACAGCACCTGGTGTTCCCATATGGTCTCCCACCCAAGTACTAACCAGGCCCAACACTGCTTAGCTTCCAAGATCAGACGAGATTAGGCATATCCAATGTGGTATGGCTGTAGGTGAGATACAGGCACTTTTTTGCCCTCTTCTACTTCTATAACCAGGTAAGTTAATAAAAAAGTTTCCTAACTGTTTTGGCTTACTGAAAAAAATCATGTGTTGGTAATGTAAAAAGACCTACATGACATGATATAAGCAGGTGGTCTCAAATTAATCTACTAAAGAGGCTCAACACTGTTTAGCTGCCAAAAGCAGTTGGAATTGGGCCGAAACAGTGTGGTAAGTCTTTAGGTGATGACTATTGTGTCTGTTTGACCGCTCCCAAATGTCTGTATCGGCAATAAAAAGAAAATTTTTCCAATTTAAATAGCTAGAGAATAAAAACAATTTGCCACTAATGGGAAAAAACCTACAGCACCTGGTGTTCCCATATGGTCTCCCACCCAAGTACTAACCAGGCCCAACCCTGCTTAGCTTTCAAGATCAGATGAGATTGGGCGTATCCAATGTGGTATGGCTGTAGGTGAGATACAGGCACTATTTTGCCCTCTTCTACTTCTATAACCAGGTAAGCTAATAAAAATGTTTCCTAACTGTTTTGGCTTACTGAAAAAAATCATGTGTTGGTAATGTAAAAAGACCTACAGGACATGATATAAGCAGGTGGTCTCAAATTAATCTACTAAAAAGGCTCAACACTGTTTAGCTGCCAAAAGCAGTTGGAATTGGGCCTTAACAATGTGGTAAGTTTTTAGGTGATGGCTATCGTGTCTGTTTGACCTCTTCCAAATGTCTGTACTGGCAATAAAAAAAAGTTTACAATTTAAATAGCTAGAGAATAAAAACAATTTGCCAGTAATGGAAAAAATCCTACAGCACCGGGTGTTCCCATGTGGTCTCCCACCCAAGTACTAACCAGGCCCAACACTGGTTAGCTTCCAAGATCAGACGAGATTGGGCGTATCCAATGTGGTATGGCTGTAGGTGAGATACAGGCACTATTTTGCCCTCTTCTACTTCTATAACCAGGTAAGCTAATAAAAATGTTTCCTAACTGTTTTGGCTTACTGAAAAAAATCATGTGTTGGTAATGTAAAAAGACCTACAGGACATGATATAAGCAGGTGGTCTCAAATTAATCTACTAAAAAGGCTCAACACTGTTTAGCTGCCAAAAGCAGTTGGAATTGGGTCTTAACAATGTGGTAAGTTTTTAGGTGATGGCTATTGTGTCTGTTTGACCTCTTCCAAATGTCTGTACTGGCAATAAAAAAAAGTTTACAATTTAAATAGCTAGAGAATAAAAGCAATTTGCCAGTAATGGGAAAAAAACCTACAGCACCTGGTGTTCCCATATGGTCTCCCACCCAAGTACTAACCAGGCCCAACACTGCTTAGCTTCCAAGATCAGGCATATCCAATGTGGTATGGCTGTAGGTGAGATACAGGCACTTTTTTGCCCTCTTCTACTTCTATAACCAGGTAAGTTAATAAAAAAGTTTCCTAACTGTTTTGGCTTACTGAAAAAAATCATGTGTTGGTAATGTAAAAAGACCTACATGACATGATATAAGCAGGTGGTCTCAAATTAATCTACTAAAGAGGCTCAACACTGTTTAGCTGCCAAAAGCAGTTGGAATTGGGCCGAAACAGTGTGGTAAGTCTTTAGGTGATGACTATTGTGTCTGTTTGACCTCTCCCAAATGTCTGTATCGGCAATAAAAAGAAAAAGTTTCCAATTTAAATAGCTAGAGAATCAAAACAATTTGCCAGTAATGGGAAAAAACCTACAGCACCTGGTGTTCCCATGTGGTCTCCCACCTAAGTACTAACCAGGCCCAACACTGCTTAGCTTCCAAGATCAGACGAGATTGGGCGTATCCAATATGGTATGGCTGTAGGTGAGATACAGGCACTTTTTTGCCCTCTTCTACTTCTATAACCAGGTAAGTTAATAAAAAAGTTTCCTAACTGTATTGGCTTACTGAAAAAAATCATGTGTTGGTAATGTAAAAAGACCTACATGACATGATATAAGCAGGTGGTCTCAAATTAATCTACTAAAGAGGCTCAACACTGTTTAGCTGCCAAAAGCAGTTGGAATTGGGCCGAAACAGTGTGGTAAGTCTTTAGGTGATGACTATTGTGTCTGTTTGACCTCTCCCAAATGTCTGTATCGGCAATAAAAAGAAAAAGTTTCCAATTTAAATAGCTAGAGAATAAAAACAATTTGCCAGTAATGGGAAAAAACCTACAGCACCTGGTGTTCCCATATGGTCTCCCACCCAAGTACTAACCAAGCCCAACACTGCTTAGCTTCCAAGATCAGACGAGATTGGGCGTATCCAATGTGGTATGGCTGTAGGTGAGATACAGGCACTTTTTTGCCCTCTTCTACTTCTATAACCAGGTAAGTTAATAAAAAAGTTTCCTAACTGTTTTGGCTTACTGAAAAAAATCATGTGTTGGTAATGTAAAAAGACCTACAGGACATGATATAAGCAGGTGGTCTCAAATTAATCTACTAAAGAGGCTCAACACTGTTTAGCTGCCAAAAGCAGTTGGAATTGGGCCGAAACAGTGTGGTAAGTCTTTAGGTGATGACTATTGTGTCTGTTTGACCTCTCCCAAATGTATGTATCGGCAATAAAAAGAAAAAGTTTCCAATTTAAATAGCTAGAGAATAAAAACAATTTGCCAGTAATGGGAAAAAACCTACAGCACCTGGTGTTCCCATATGGTCTCCCACCCAAGTACTAACCAGGCCCAACACTGCTTGGCTTCCAAGATCAAACGAGATTAGGCATATCCAATGTGGTATGGCTGTAGGTGAGATACAGGCACTTTTTTTGCCCTCTTCTACTTCTATAACCAGGTAAGTTAATAAAAAAGTTTCCTAACTGTTTTGGCTTACTGAAAAAAATCATGTGTTGGTAATGTAAAAAGACCTACATGACATGATATAAGCAGGTGGTCTCAAATTAATCTACTAAAGAGGCTCAACACTGTTTAGCTGCCAAAAGCAGTTGGAATTGGGCCGAAACAGTGTGGTAAGTCTTTAGGTGATGACTATTGTGTCTGTTTGACCTCTCCCAAATGTCTGTATCGGCAATAAAAAGAAAAAGTTTCCAATTTAAATAGCTAGAGAATAAAAACAATTTGCCAGTAATGGGAAAAAACCTACAGCACCTGGTGTTCCCATATGGTCTCCCACCCAAGTACTAACCAGGCCCAACACTGCTTAGCTTCCAAGATCAGACGAGATTGGGCGTATCCAATGTGGTATGGCTGTAGGTGAGATACAGGCACTATTTTGCCCTCTTCTACTTCTATAACCAGGTAAGCTAATAAAAATGTTTCCTAACTGTTTTGGCTTACTGAAAAAAATCATGTGTTGGTAATGTAAAAAGACCTACAGGACATGATATAAGCAGGTGGTCTCAAATTAATCTACTAAAGAGGCTCAACACTGTTTAGCTGCCAAAAGCAGTTGGAATTGGGCCGAAACAGTGTGGTAAGTTTTTAGGTGATGGCTATTGTGTCTGTTTGAACTCTTCCAAATGTCTGTATCGGCAATAAAAAGAAAAAGTTTCCAATTTAAATAGCTAGAGAATCAAAACAATTTGCCAGTAATGGGAAAAAACCTACAGAACCTGGTGTTCCCATGTGGTCTCCCACCTAAGTACTAACCAGGCCCAACACTGCTTAGCTTCCAAGATCAGACGAGATTGGGCGTATCCAATGTGGTATGGCTGTATGTGAGATACAGGCACTATTTTGCCCTCTTCTACTTCTATAACCAGGTAAGCTAATAAAAATGTTTCCTAACTGTTTTGGCTTACTGAAAAAAATCATGTGTTGGTAATGTAAAAAGACCTACAGGACATGATATAAGCAGGTGGTCTCAAATTAATCTACTAAAGAGGCTCAACACTGTTTAGCTGCCAAAAGCAGTTGGAATTGGGCCTTAACAATGTGGTAAGTTTTTAGGTGATGGCTATTGTGTCTGTTTGACCTCTTCCAAATGTCTGTACTGGCAATAAAAAAAAGTTTCCAATTTAAATAGCTAGAGAATAAAAACAATTTGCCAGTAATGGAAAAAATCCTACAGCACCGGGTGTTCCCATGTGGTCTCCCACCCAAGTACTAACCAGGCCCAACACTGCTTAGCTTCCAAGATCAGACGAGATTGGGCGTATCCAATGTGCTATGGCTGTAGGTGAAATACAGCCACTTTTTTGCCCTCTTCTACTTCTATAACCAGGTAAGCTAATAAAAAAGTTTCCTAACAGTTTTGGCTTACTGAAAAAAATCATGTGTTGGTAATGTAAAAAGACCTACAGGACATGATATAAGCAGGTGGTCTCAAATTAATCTACTAAAAAGGCTCAACACTGTTTAGCTGCCAAAAGCAGTTGGAATTGGGCCGAAACAGTGTGGTAAGTTTTTAGGTGATGGCTATTGTGTCTGTTTGACCTCTTCCAAATGTCTGTATCGGCAATAAAAAGAAAAAGTTTCCAATTTAAATAGCTAGAGAATAAAAACAATTTGCCAGTAATGGGAAAAAACCTACAGCACCTGGTGTTCCCATATGGTCTCCCACCCAAGAACTAACCAGGCCCAACACTGCTTAGCTTCCAAGATCAGATGAGATTGGGCGTATCCAATGTGGTATGGCTGTATGTGAGATACAGGCACTATTTTGCCCTCTTCTACTTCTATAACCAGGTAAGCTAATAAAAATGTTTCCTAACTGTTTTGGCTTACTGAAAAAAATCATGTGTTGGTAATGTAAAAAGACCTACAGGACATGATATAAGCAGGTGGTCTCAAATTAATCTACTAAAGAGGCTCAACACTGTTTAGCTGCCAAAAGCAGTTGGAATTGGGCCGAAACAGTGTGGTAAGTCTTTAGGTGATGACTATTGTGTCTGTTTGACCTCTCCCAAATGTATGTATCGGCAATAAAAAGAAAAAGTTTCCAATTTAAATAGCTAGAGAATAAAAACAATTTGCCAGTAATGGGAAAAAACCTACAGCACCTGGTGTTCCCATATGGTCTCCCACCCAAGTACTAACCAGGCCCAACACTGCTTAGCTTCCAAGATCAAACGAGATTAGGCATATCCAATGTGGTATGGCTGTAGGTGAGATACAGGCACTTTTTTTGCCCTCTTCTACTTCTATAACCAGGTAAGTTAATAAAAAAGTTTCCTAACTGTTTTGGCTTACTGAAAAAAATCATGTGTTGGTAATGTAAAAAGACCTACATGACATGATATAAGCAGGTGGTCTCAAATTAATCTACTAAAGAGGCTCAACACTGTTTAGCTGCCAAAAGCAGTTGGAATTGGGCCGAAACAGTGTGGTAAGTCTTTAGGTGATGACTATTGTGTCTGTTTGACCTCTCCCAAATGTCTGTATCGGCAATAAAAAGAAAAAGTTTCCAATTTAAATAGCTAGAGAATAAAAACAATTTGCCAGTAATGGGAAAAAACCTACAGCACCTGGTGTTCCCATATGGTCTCCCACCCAAGTACTAACCAGGCCCAACACTGCTTAGCTTCCAAGATCAGACGAGATTGGGCGTATCCAATGTGGTATGGCTGTAGGTGAGATACAGGCACTATTTTGCCCTCTTCTACTTCTATAACCAGGTAAGCTAATAAAAATGTTTCCTAACTGTTTTGGCTTACTGAAAAAAATCATGTGTTGGTAATGTAAAAAGACCTACAGGACATGATATAAGCAGGTGGTCTCAAATTAATCTACTAAAGAGGCTCAACACTGTTTAGCTGCCAAAAGCAGTTGGAATTGGGCCGAAACAGTGTGGTAAGTTTTTAGGTGATGGCTATTGTGTCTGTTTGAACTCTTCCAAATGTCTGTATCGGCAATAAAAAGAAAAAGTTTCCAATTTAAATAGCTAGAGAATCAAAACAATTTGCCAGTAATGGGAAAAAACCTACAGAACCTGGTGTTCCCATGTGGTCTCCCACCTAAGTACTAACCAGGCCCAACACTGCTTAGCTTCCAAGATCAGACGAGATTGGGCGTATCCAATGTGGTATGGCTGTATGTGAGATACAGGCACTATTTTGCCCTCTTCTACTTCTATAAACAGGTAAGCTAATAAAAATGTTTCCTAACTGTTTTGGCTTACTGAAAAAAATCATGTGTTGGTAATGTAAAAAGACCTACAGGACATGATATAAGCAGGTGGTCTCAAATTAATCTACTAAAGAGGCTCAACACTGTTTAGCTGCCAAAAGCAGTTGGAATTGGGCCTTAACAATGTGGTAAGTTTTTAGGTGATGGCTATTGTGTCTGTTTGACCTCTTCCAAATGTCTGTACTGGCAATAAAAAAAAGTTTCCAATTTAAATAGCTAGAGAATAAAAACAATTTGCCAGTAATGGAAAAAATCCTACAGGACCGGGTGTTCCCATGTGGTCTCCCACCCAAGTACTAACCAGGCCCAACACTGCTTAGCTTCCAAGATCAGACGAGATTGGGCGTATCCAATGTGCTATGGCTGTAGGTGAAATACAGCCACTTTTTTGCCCTCTTCTACTTCTATAACCAGGTAAGCTAATAAAAAAGTTTCCTAACAGTTTTGGCTTACTGAAAAAAATCATGTGTTGGTAATGTAAAAAGACCTACAGGACATGATATAAGCAGGTGGTCTCAAATTAATCTACTAAAAAGGCTCAACACTGTTTAGCTGCCAAAAGCAGTTGGAATTGGGCCGAAACAGTGTGGTAAGTTTTTAGGTGATGGCTATTGTGTCTGTTTGACCTCTTCCAAATGTCTGTATCGGCAATAAAAAGAAAAAGTTTCCAATTTAAATAGCTAGAGAATAAAAACAATTTGCCAGTAATGGGAAAAAACCTACAGCACCTGGTGTTCCCATATGGTCTCCCACCCAAGAACTAACCAGGCCCAACACTGCTTAGCTTCCAAGATCAGATGAGATTGGGCGTATCCAATGTGGTATGGCTGTATGTGAGATACAGGCACTATTTTGCCCTCTTCTACTTCTATAACCAGGTAAGCTAATAAAAATGTTTCCTAACTGTTTTGGCTTACTGAAAAAAATCATGTGTTGGTAATGTAAAAAGACCTACAGGACATGATATAAGCAGGTGGTCTCAAATTAATCTACTAAAGAGGCTCAACACTGTTTAGCTGCCAAAAGCAGTTGGAATTGGGCCTTAACAATGTGGTAAGTTTTTAGGTGATGGCTATTGTGTCTGTTTGACCTCTTCCAAATGTCTGTACTGGCAATAAAAAAAAGTTTCCAATTTAAATAGCTAGAGAATAAAAACAATTTGACAGTAATGGGAAAAAACCTACAGAACCTGGTGTTCCCATGTGGTCTCCCACCTAAGTACTAACCAGGCCCAACATTGCTTAGCTTCCAAGATCAGACGAGATTGGGCGTATCCAATGTGGTATGGCTGTAGGTGAGATACAGGCACTTTTTTGCCCTCTTCTACTTCTATTACCAGGTAAGTTAATAAAAAAGTTTCCTAACTGTTTTGGCTTACTGAAAAAAATCATGTGTTGGTAATGTAAAAAGACCTACAGGACATGATATAAGCAGGTGGTCTCAAATTAATCTACTAAAGAGGCTCAACACTGTTTAGCTGCCAAAAGCAGTTGGAATTGGGCCGAAACAGTGTGGTAAGTCTTTAGGTGATGGCTATTGTGTCTGTTTGACCTCTTCCAAATGTCTGTATCGGCAATAAAATGAAAAAGTTTCCAATTTAAATAGCTAGAGAATAAAAACAATTTGCCAGTAATGGGAAAAAACCTACAGCACCTGGTGTTCCCATGTGGTCTCCCACCTAAGTACTAACCAGGCCCAACACTGCTTAGCTTCCAAGATCAGACGAGATTGGGCGTATCCAATGTGGTATGGCTGTAGGTGAGATACAGGCACTTTTTTGCCCTCTTTTACTTCTATAACCAGGTAAGTTAATAAAAAAGTTTCCTAACTGTATTGGCTTACAGAAAAAAATCATGTGTTGGTAATGTAAAAAGACCTACATGACATGATATAAGCAGGTGGTCTCAAATTAATCTACTAAAGAGGCTCAACACTGTTTAGCTGCCAAAAGCAGTTGGAATTGGGCCGAAACAGTGTGGTAAGTCTTTAGGTGATGACTATTGTGTCTGTTTGACCTCTCCCAAATGTCTGTATCGGCAATAAAAAGAAAAAATTTCCAATTTAAATAGCTAGAGAATAAAAACAATTTGCCAGTAATGGGAAAAAACCTACAGCACCTGGTGTTCCCATATGGTCTCCCACCCAAGTACTAACCAGGCCAACACTGCTAAGCTTCCAAGATCAGACGAGATTAGGCATATCCAATGTGGTATGGCTGTAGGTGAGATACAGGCACTTTTTTGCCCTCTTCTACTTCTATAACCAGGTAAGTTAATAAAAAAGTTTCCTAACTGTTTTGGCTTACTGAAAAAAATCATGTGTTGGTAATGTAAAAAGACCTACAGGACATGATATAAGCAGGTGGTCTCAAATTAATCTACTAAAGAGGCTCAACACTGTTTAGCTGCCAAAAGCAGTTGGAATTGGGCCTTAACAATGTGGTAAGTTTTTAGGTGATGGCTATTATGTCTGTTTGACCTCTTCCAAATGTCTGTACTGGCAATAAAAAAAAGATTCCAATTTAAATAGCTAGAGAATAAAAACAATTTGCCAGTAATGGAAAAAATCCTACAGCACCGGGTGTTCCCATATGGTCTCCCACCCAAGTACTAACCAGGCCCAACACTGCTTAGCTTCCAAGATCAGACGAGATTAGGCATATCCAATGTGGTATGGCTGTAGGTGAGATACAGGCACTTTTTTGCCCTCTTCTACTTCTATAACCAGGTAAGTTAATAAAAAAGTTTCCTAACTTTTTTGGCTTACTGAAAAAAATCATGTGTTGGTAATGTAAAAAGACCTACATGACATGATATAAGCAGGTGGTCTCAAATTAATCTACTAAAGAGGCTCAACACTGATTAGCTGCCAAAAGCAGTTGGAATTGGGCCGAAACAGTGTGGTAAGTCTTTAGGTGATGACTATTGTGTCTGTTTGACCTCTCCCAAATGTCTGTATCGGCAATAAAAAGAAAAAGTTTCCAATTTAAATAGCTAGAGAATAAAAACAATTTGCCAGTAATGGGAAAAAACCTACAGCACCTGGTGTTCCCATATGGTCTCCCACCCAAGTACTAACCAGGCCACACACTGCTTAGCTTCCAAGATCAGATGAGATTGGGCGTATCCAATGTGGTATGGCTGTATGTGAGATACAGGCACTATTTTGCCCTCTTCTACTTCTATAACCAGGTAAGCTAATAAAAATGTTTCCTAACTGTTTTGGCTTACTGAAAAAAATCATGTGTTGGTAATGTAAAAAGACCTACAGGACATGATATAAGCAGGTGGTCTCAAATTAATCTACTAAAAAGGCTCAACACTGTTTAGCTGCCAAAAGCAGTTGGAATTGGGCCTTAACAATGTGGTAAGTTTTTAGGTGATGGCTATTGTGTCTGTTTGACCTCTTCCAAATGTCTGTACTGGCAATAAAAAAAAGTTTCCAATTTAAATAGCTAGAGAATAAAAACAATTTGCCAGTAATGGAAAAAATCCTACAGCACCGGGTGTTCCCATGTGGTCTCCCACCCAAGTACTAACCAGGCCCAACACTGCTTAGCTTCCAAGATCAGGCGTATCCAATGTGGCATGGCTGTAGGTGAAATACAAGCACTTTTTTGCCCTCTTCTACTTCTATAACCAGGTAAGCTAATAAAAAAGTTTCCTAACAGTTTTGGCTTACTGAAAAAAATCATGTGTTGGTAATGTAAAAAGACATACAGGACATGATATAAGCAGGTGGTCTCAAATTAATCTACTAAAGAGGCTCAACACTGTTTAGCTGCTAAAAGCAGTTGGAATTGGGCCGAAACAGTGTGTTAAGTTTTTAGGTGATGGCTATTGTGTCTGTTTGACCTCTTCCAAATGTCTGTATCGGCAATAAAAAGAAAATTTTTCCAATTTAAATAGCTAGAGAATCAAAACAATTTGCCAGTAATGGGAAAAAACCTACAGCACCTGGTGTTCCCATATGGTCTCCCACCCAAGTACTAACCAGGCCCAACACTGCTTAGCTTCCAAGATCAGACGAGATTGGACGCATCCAATGTGGTATGGCTGTAGGTGAGATACAGGCACTATTTTGCCCTCTTCTACTTCTATAACCAGGTAAGCTAATAAAAATGTTTCCTAACTGTTTTGGCTTACTGAAAAAAATCATGTGTTGGTAATGAAAAAAGACCTACAGGACATGATATAAGCAGGTGGTCTCAAATTAATCTACTAAAAAGGCTCAACACTGTTTAGCTGCCAAAAGCAGTTGGAATTGGGCCTTAACAATGTGGTAAGTTTTTAGGTGATGGCTATTGTGTCTGTTTGACCTCTTCCAAATGTCTGTACTGGCAATAAAAAAAGTTTCCAATTTAAATAGCTAGAGAAAAAAAACAATTTGCCAGTAATGGAAAAAATCCTACAGCACCGGGTGTTCCCATGTGGTCTCCCACCCAAGTACTAACCAGACCCAACACTGCTTAGCTTCCAAGATCAGATGAGATTGGGCGTATCCAATAGGGTATGGCTGTAGGTGAAATACAAGCACTTTTTTGCCCTCTTCTACTTCTATAACCAGGTAAGCTAATAAAAAAGTTTCCTAACAGTTTTGGCTTACTGAAAAAAATCATGTGTTGGTAATGTAAAAAGACCTACAGGACATGATATAAGCAGGTGGTCTCAAATTAATCTACTAAAGAGGCTCAACACTGTTTAGCTGCCAAAAGCAGTTGGAATTGGGCCGAAACAGTGTGGTAAGTTTTTAGGTGATGGCTATTGTGTCTGTTTGACCTCTTCCAAATGTCTGTATCGGCAATAAAAAGAAAAAGTTTCCAATTTACAGTAAATAGCTAGAGAATCAAAACAATTTGCCAGTAATGGGAAAAAACCTACAGCACCTGGTGTTCCCATGTGGTCTCCCACCTAAATACTAACCAGGCCCAACACTGCTTAGCTTCCAAGATCAGACGAGATTGGGCGTATCCAATGTGGTATGGCTGTAGGTGAGATACAGGCACTTTTTTGCCCTCTTCTACTTCTATAACCAGGTAAGTTAATAAAAAAGTTTCCTAACTGTATTGGCTTACTGAAAAAAATCATGTGTTGGTAATGTAAAAAGACCTACATGACATGATATAAGCAGGTGGTCTCAAATTAATCTACTAAAGAGGCTCAACACTGTTTAGCTGCCAAAAGCAGTTGGAATTGGGCCGAAACAGAGTGGTAAGTCTTTAGGTGATGACTATTGTGTCTGTTTGACCTCTCCCAAATGTCTGTATGTATAGGCAATAAAAAGAAAAAGTTTCCAATTTAAATAGCTAGAGAATAAAAACAATTTGCCAGTAATGGGAAAAAACCTACAGCACCTGGTGTTCCCATATGGTCTCCCACCCAAGTACTAACCAATCCCAACACTGCTTAGCTTCCAAGATCAGACGAGATTAGGCGTATCCAATGTGGTATGGCTGTAGGTGAGATACAGGCACTTTTTTGCCCTCTTCTACTTCTATAACCAGGTAAGTTAATAAAAAAGTTTCCTAACTGTTTTGGCTTACTGAAAAAAATCATGTGTTGGTAATGTAAAAAGACCTACATGACATGATATAAGCAGGTGGTCTCAAATTAATCTACTAAAGAGGCTCAACACTGTTTAGCTGCCAAAAGCAGTTGGAATTGGGCCGAAACAGTGTGGTAAGTCTTTAGGTGATGACTATTGTGTCTGTTTGACCTCTCCCAAATGTCTGTATCGGCAATAAAAAGAATAAGTTTCCAATTTAAATAGCTAGAGAATAAAAACAATTTGCCAGTAATGGGAAAAAACCTACAGCACCTGGTGTTCCCATATGGTCTCCCACCCAAGTACTAACCAGGCCCAACACTGCTTAGCTTCCAAGATCAGACGAGATTAGGCATATCCAATGTGGTATGGCTGTAGGTGAGATACAGGCACTTTTTTGCCCTCTTCTACTTCTATAACCAGGTAAGCTAATAAAAAAGTTTCCTAACTGTTTTGGCGTACTGAAAAAAATCATGTGTTGGTAATGTAAAAAGACCTACAGGACATGATATAAGCAGGTGGTCTCAAATTAATCTACTAAAAAGGCTCAACACTGTTTAGCTGCCAAAAGCAGTTGGAATTGGGCCTTAACAATGTGGTAAGTTTTTTGGTGATGGCTATTGTGTCTGTTTGACCTCTTCCAAATGTCTGTACTGGCAATAAAAAAAAGTTTACAATTTAAATAGCTAGCGAATAAAAACAATTTGCCAGTAATGGAAAAAATCCTACAGCACCGGGTGTTCCCATGTGGTCTCCCACCCAATTACTAACCAGGCCCAACGCTGCTTAGCTTCCAAGATCAGACGAGATTAGGCATATCCAATGTGGTATGGCTGTAGGTGAGATACAGGCACTTTTTTGCCCTCTTCTACTTCTATAACCAGGTAAGCTAATAAAAAAGTTTCCTAACAGTTTTGGCTTACTGAAAAAAATCATGTGTTGGTAATGTAAAAAGACCTACAGGACATGATATAAGCAGGTGGTCTCAAATTAATCTACTAAAGAGGCTCAACACTGTTTAGCTGCCAAAAGCAGTTGGAATTGGGCCGAAACAGTGTGGTAAGTTTTTAGGTGATGGCTATTGTGTCTGTTTGACCTCTTCCAAATGTCTGTATCGGCAATAAAAAGAAAAAGTTTCCAATTTACAGTAAATAGCTAGAGAATCAAAACAATTTGCCAGTAATGGGAAAAAACCTACAGCACCTGGTGTTCCCATGTGGTCTCCCACCTAAGTACTAACCAGGCCCAACACTGCTTAGCTTCCAAGATCAGACGAGATTGGGCGTATCCAATGTGGTATGGCTGTAGGTGAGATACAGGCACTTTTTTGCCCTCTTCTACTTCTATAACCAGGTAAGTTAATAAAAAAGTTTCCTAACTGTATTGGCTTACTGAAAAAAATCATGTGTTGGTAATGTAAAAAGACCTACATGACATGATATAAGCAGGTGGTCTCAAATTAATCTACTAAAGAGGCTCAACACTGTTTAGCTGCCAAAAGCAGTTGGAATTGGGCCGAAACAGAGTGGTAAGTCTTTAGGTGATGACTATTGTGTCTGTTTGACCTCTCCCAAATGTCTGTATCGGCAATAAAAAGAAAAAGTTTCCAATTTAAATAGCTAGAGAATAAAAACAATTTGCCAGTAATGGGAAAAAACCTACAGCACCTGGTGTTCCCATATGGTCTCCCACCCAAGTACTAACCAAGCCCAACACTGCTTAGCTTCCAAGATCAGACGAGATTAGGCGTATCCAATGTGGTATGGCTGTAGGTGAGATACAGGCACTTTTTTGCCCTCTTCTACTTCTATAACCAGGTAAGTTAATAAAAAAGTTTCCTAACTGTTTTGTCTTACTGAAAAAAATCATGTGTTGGTAATGTAAAAAGACCTACATGACATGATATAAGCAGGTGGTCTCAAATTAATCTACTAAAGAGGCTCAACACTGTTTAGCTGCCAAAAGCAGTTGGAATTGGGCCGAAACAGTGTGGTAAGTCTTTAGGTGATGACTATTGTGTCTGTTTGACCTCTCCCAAATGTCTGTATCGGCAATAAAAAGAATAAGTTTCCAATTTAAATAGCTAGAGAATAAAAACAATTTGCCAGTAATGGGAAATAACCTACAGCACCTGGTGTTCCCATATGGTCTCCCACCCAAGTACTAACCAGGCCCAACACTGCTTAGCTTCCAAGATCAGACGAGATTAGGCATATCCAATGTGGTATGGCTGTAGGTGAGATACAGGCACTTTTTTGCCCTCTTCTACTTCTATAACCAGGTAAGCTAATAAAAAAGTTTCCTAACTGTTTTGGCGTACTGAAAAAAATCATGTGTTGGTAATGTAAAAAGACCTACAGGACATGATATAAGCAGGTGGTCTCAAATTAATCTACTAAAAAGGCTCAACACTGTTTAGCTGCCAAAAGCAGTTGGAATTGGGCCTTAACAATGTGGTAAGTTTTTTGGTGATGGCTATTGTGTCTGTTTGACCTCTTCCAAATGTCTGTACTGGCAATAAAAAAAAGTTTACAATTTAAATAGCTAGCGAATAAAAACAATTTGCCAGTAATGGAAAAAATCCTACAGCACCGGGTGTTCCCATGTGGTCTCCCACCCAAGTACTAACCAGGCCCAACACTGCTTAGCTTCCAAGATCAGGCGTAACCAATGTGGTATGGCTGTAGGTGAAATACAAGCACTTTTTTGCCCTCTTCTACTTCTATAACCAGGTAAGCTAATAAAAAAGTTTCCTAACAGTTTTGGCTTACTGAAAAAAATCATGTGTTGGTAATGTAAAAAGACCTACAGGACATGATATAAGCAGGTGGTCTCAAATTAATCTACTAAAGAGGCTCAACACTGTTTAGCTGCCAAAAGCAGTTGGAATTGGGCCGAAACAGTGTGGTAAGTTTTTAGGTGATGGCTATTGTGTCTGTTTGACCTCTTCCAAATGTCTGTATCGGCAATAAAAAGAAAAAGTTTCCAATTTAAATAGCTAGAGAATCAAAAAAATTGCCAGTAATGGGAAAAAACCTACAGCACCTGGTGTTCCCATGTGGTCTCCCACCTAAGTACTAACCAGGCCCAACACTGCTTAGCTTCCAAGATCAGACGAGATTGGGCGTATCCAATGTGGTATGGCTGTAGGTGAGATACACGCACTTTTTTGCCCTCTTCTACTTCTATAACCAGGTAAGTTAATAAAAAAGTTTCCTAACTGTATTGGCTTACTGAAAAAAATCATGTGTTGGTAATGTAAAAAGACCTACATGACATGATATAAGCAGGTGGTCTCAAATTAATCTACTAAAGAGGCTCAACACTGTTTAGCTGCCAAAAGCAGTTGGAATTGGGCCGAAACAGTGTGGTAAGTCTTTAGGTGATGACTATTGTGTCTGTTTGACCTCTCCCAAATGTCTGTATCGGCAATAAAAAGAAAAAGTTTCCAATTTAAATAGCTAGAGAATAAAAACAATTTGCCAGTAATCGGAAAAAACCTACAGCACCTGGTTTTCCCATATGGTCTCCCACCCAAGTACTAACCAGGCCCAACACTGCTTAGCTTCCAAGATCAGACGAGATTGGGCGTATCCAATGTGGTATGGCTGTAGGTGAGATACAGGCACTTTTTTGCCCTCTTCTACTTCTATAACCAGGTAAGTTAATAAAAAAGTTTCCTAACTGTATTGGCTTACTGAAAAAAATCATGTGTTGGTAATGTAAAAAGACCTACATGACATGATATAAGCAGGTGGTCTCAAATTAATCTACTAAAGAGGCTCAACACTGTTTAGCTGCCAAAAGCAGTTGGAATTGGGCCGAAACAGAGTGGTAAGTCTTTAGGTGATGACTATTGTGTCTGTTTGACCTCTCCCAAATGTCTGTATCGGCAATAAAAAGAAAAAGTTTCCAATTTAAATAGCTAGAGAATAAAAACAATTTGCCAGTAATGGGAAAAAACCTACAGCACCTGGTGTTCCCATATGGTCTCCCACCCAAGTACTAACCAAGCCCAACACTGCTTAGCTTCCAAGATCAGACGAGATTAGGCGTATCCAATGTGGTATGGCTGTAGGTGAGATACAGGCACTTTTTTGCCCTCTTCTACTTCTATAACCAGGTAAGTTAATAAAAAAGTTTCCTAACTGTTTTGTCTTACTGAAAAAAATCATGTGTTGGTAATGTAAAAAGACCTACATGACATGATATAAGCAGGTGGTCTCAAATTAATCTACTAAAGAGGCTCAACACTGTTTAGCTGCCAAAAGCAGTTGGAATTGGGCCGAAACAGTGTGGTAAGTCTTTAGGTGATGACTATTGTGTCTGTTTGACCTCTCCCAAATGTCTGTATCGGCAATAAAAAGAATAAGTTTCCAATTTAAATAGCTAGAGAATAAAAACAATTTGCCAGTAATGGGAAATAACCTACAGCACCTGGTGTTCCCATATGGTCTCCCACCCAAGTACTAACCAGGCCCAACACTGCTTAGCTTCCAAGATCAGACGAGATTAGGCATATCCAATGTGGTATGGCTGTAGGTGAGATACAGGCACTTTTTTGCCCTCTTCTACTTCTATAACCAGGTAAGCTAATAAAAAAGTTTCCTAACTGTTTTGGCGTACTGAAAAAAATCATGTGTTGGTAATGTAAAAAGACCTACAGGACATGATATAAGCAGGTGGTCTCAAATTAATCTACTAAAAAGGCTCAACACTGTTTAGCTGCCAAAAGCAGTTGGAATTGGGCCTTAACAATGTGGTAAGTTTTTTGGTGATGGCTATTGTGTCTGTTTGACCTCTTCCAAATGTCTGTACTGGCAATAAAAAAAAGTTTACAATTTAAATAGCTAGCGAATAAAAACAATTTGCCAGTAATGGAAAAAATCCTACAGCACCGGGTGTTCCCATGTGGTCTCCCACCCAAGTACTAACCAGGCCCAACACTGCTTAGCTTCCAAGATCAGGCGTAACCAATGTGGTATGGCTGTAGGTGAAATACAAGCACTTTTTTGCCCTCTTCTACTTCTATAACCAGGTAAGCTAATAAAAAAGTTTCCTAACAGTTTTGGCTTACTGAAAAAAATCATGTGTTGGTAATGTAAAAAGACCTACAGGACATGATATAAGCAGGTGGTCTCAAATTAATCTACTAAAGAGGCTCAACACTGTTTAGCTGCCAAAAGCAGTTGGAATTGGGCCGAAACAGTGTGGTAAGTTTTTAGGTGATGGCTATTGTGTCTGTTTGACCTCTTCCAAATGTCTGTATCGGCAATAAAAAGAAAAAGTTTCCAATTTAAATAGCTAGAGAATCAAAAAAATTGCCAGTAATGGGAAAAAACCTACAGCACCTGGTGTTCCCATGTGGTCTCCCACCTAAGTACTAACCAGGCCCAACACTGCTTAGCTTCCAAGATCAGACGAGATTGGGCGTATCCAATGTGGTATGGCTGTAGGTGAGATACACGCACTTTTTTGCCCTCTTCTACTTCTATAACCAGGTAAGTTAATAAAAAAGTTTCCTAACTGTATTGGCTTACTGAAAAAAATCATGTGTTGGTAATGTAAAAAGACCTACATGACATGATATAAGCAGGTGGTCTCAAATTAATCTACTAAAGAGGCTCAACACTGTTTAGCTGCCAAAAGCAGTTGGAATTGGGCCGAAACAGTGTGGTAAGTCTTTAGGTGATGACTATTGTGTCTGTTTGACCTCTCCCAAATGTCTGTATCGGCAATAAAAAGAAAAAGTTTCCAATTTAAATAGCTAGAGAATAAAAACAATTTGCCAGTAATCGGAAAAAACCTACAGCACCTGGTTTTCCCATATGGTCTCCCACCCAAGTACTAACCAGGCCCAACACTGCTTAGCTTCCAAGATCAGACGAGATTGGGCGTATCCAATGTGGTATGGCTGTAGGTGAGATACAGGCACTATTTTGCCCTCTTCTACTTCTATAACCAGGTAAGCTAATAAAAATGTTTCCTAACTGTTTTGGCTTACTGAAAAAAATCATGTGTTGGTAATGTAAAAAGACCTACAGGACATGATATAAGCAGGTGGTCCCAAATTAATCTACTAAAAAGGCTCAACACTGTTTAGCTGCCAAAAGCAGTTGGAATTGGGCCGAAACAGTGTGGTAAGTCTTTAGGTGATGACTATTGTGTCTGTTTGACCTCTCCCAAATGTCTGTATCGGCAATAAAAAGAAAAAGTTTCCAATTTAAATAGCTAGAGAATAAAAACAATTTGCCAGTAATGGGAAAAAACCTACAGCACCTGGTGTTCCCATATGGTCTCCCACCCAAGTACTAACCAAGCCCAACACTGCTTAGCTTCCAAGATCAGACGAGATTAGGCGTATCCAATGTGGTATGGCTGTAGGTGAGATACAGGCACTTTTTTGCCCTCTTCTACTTCTATAACCAGGTAAGTTAATAAAAAAGTTTCCTAACTGTTTTGTCTTACTGAAAAAAATCATGTGTTGGTAATGTAAAAAGACCTACATGACATGATATAAGCAGGTGGTCTCAAATTAATCTACTAAAGAGGCTCAACACTGTTTAGCTGCCAAAAGCAGTTGGAATTGGGCCGAAACAGTGTGGTAAGTCTTTAGGTGATGACTATTGTGTCTGTTTGACCTCTCCCAAATGTCTGTATCGGCAATAAAAAGAATAAGTTTCCAATTTAAATAGCTAGAGAATAAAAACAATTTGCCAGTAATGGGAAATAACCTACAGCACCTGGTGTTCCCATATGGTCTCCCACCCAAGTACTAACCAGGCCTAACACTGCTTAGCTTCCAAGATCAGACGAGATTAGGCATATCCAATGTGGTATGGCTGTAGGTGAGATACAGGCACTTTTTTGCCCTCTTCTACTTCTATAACCAGGTAAGCTAATAAAAAAGTTTCCTAACTGTTTTGGCGTACTGAAAAAAATCATGTGTTGGTAATGTAAAAAGACCTACAGGACATGATATAAGCAGGTGGTCTCAAATTAATCTACTAAAAAGGCTCAACACTGTTTAGCTGCCAAAAGCAGTTGGAATTGGGCCTTAACAATGTGGTAAGTTTTTTGGTGATGGCTATTGTGTCTGTTTGACCTCTTCCAAATGTCTGTACTGGCAATAAAAAAAAGTTTACAATTTAAATAGCTAGCGAATAAAAACAATTTGCCAGTAATGGAAAAAATCCTACAGCACCGGGTGTTCCCATGTGGTCTCCCACCCAAGTACTAACCAGGCCCAACACTGCTTAGCTTCCAAGATCAGACGAGATTGGGCGCATCCAATGTGGTATGGCTGTAGGTGAAATACAAGCACTTTTTTGCCCTCTTCTACTTCTATAACCAGGTAAGCTAATAAAAAAGTTTCCTAACAGTTTTGGCTTACTGAAAAAAATCATGTGTTGGTAATGTAAAAAGACCTACAGGACATGATATAAGCAGGTGGTCTCAAATTAATCTACTAAAGAGGCTCAACACTGTTTAGCTGCCAAAAGCAGTTGGAATTGGGCCGAAACAGTGTGGTAAGTCTTTAGGTGATGACTATTGTGTCTGTTTGACCTCTCCCAAATGTCTGTATCGGCAATAAAAAGAAAAAGTTTCCAATTTAAATAGCTAGAGAATAAAAACAATTTGCCAGTAATGGGAAAAAACCTACAGCACCTGGTGTTCCCATATGGTCTCCCACCCAAGTACTAACCAGGCCCAACACTGCTTAGCTTCCAAGATCAGACGAGATTAGGCATATCCAATGTGGTATGGCTGTAGGTGAGATACAGGCACTTTTTTGCCCTCTTCTACTTCTATAACCAGGTAAGTTAATAAAAAAGTTTCCTAACTGTTTTGGCTTACTGAAAAAAATCATGTGTTGGTAATGTAAAAAGACCTACAGGACATGATATAAGCAGGTGGTCTCAAATTAATCTACTAAAAAGGCTCAACACTGTTTAGCTGCCAAAAGCAGTTGGAATTGGGCCTTAACAATGTGGTAAGTTTTTAGGTGATGGCTATTGTGTCTGTTTGACCTCTTCCAAATGTCTGTACTGGCAATAAAAAAAAGTTTCCAATTTAAATAGCTAGAGAATAAAAACAATTTGCCAGTAATGGAAAAAATCCTACAGCACCGGGTGTTCCCATGTGGTCTCCCACCCAAGTACTAACCAGGCCCAACACTGCTTAGCTTCCAAGATCAGACGAGATTGGGCGTATCCAGTGTGGTATGGCTGTAGGTGAAATACAAGCACTTTTTTGCCCTCTTCTACTTCTATAACCAGGTAAGCTAATAAAAAAAGTTTCCTAACAGTTTTGGCTTACTGAAAAAAATCATGTGTTGGTAATGTAAAAAGACCTACAGGACATGATATAAGCAGGTGGTCTCAAATTAATCTACTAAAGAGGCTCAACACTGTTTAGCTGCCAAAAGCAGTTGGAATTGGGCCGAAACAGTGTGGTAAGTTTTTAGGTGATGGCTATTGTGTCTGTTTGACCTCTTCCAAATGTCTGTATCGGCAATAAAAAGAAAAAGTTTCCAATTTAAATAGCTAGAGAATCAAAAAAATTGCCAGTAATGGGAAAAAACCTACAGCACCTGGTGTTCCCATGTGGTCTCCCACCTAAGTACTAACCAGGCCCAACACTGCTTAGCTTCCAAGATCAGACGAGATTGGGCGTATCCAATGTGGTATGGCTGTAGGTGAGATACACGCACTTTTTTGCCCTCTTCTACTTCTATAACCAGGTAAGTTAATAAAAAAGTTTCCTAACTGTATTGGCTTACTGAAAAAAATCATGTGTTGGTAATGTAAAAAGACCTACATGACATGATATAAGCAGGTGGTCTCAAATTAATCTACTAAAGAGGCTCAACACTGTTTAGCTGCCAAAAGCAGTTGGAATTGGGCCGAAACAGTGTGGTAAGTCTTTAGGTGATGACTATTGTGTCTGTTTGACCTCTCCCAAATGTCTGTATCGGCAATAAAAAGAAAAAGTTTCCAATTTAAATAGCTAGAGAATAAAAACAATTTGCCAGTAATCGGAAAAAACCTACAGCACCTGGTTTTCCCATATGGTCTCCCACCCAAGTACTAACCAGGCCCAACACTGCTTAGCTTCCAAGATCAGACGAGATTGGGCGTATCCAATGTGGTATGGCTGTAGGTGAGATACAGGCACTATTTTGCCCTCTTCTACTTCTATAACCAGGTAAGCTAATAAAAATGTTTCCTAACTGTTTTGGCTTACTGAAAAAAATCATGTGTTGGTAATGTAAAAAGACCTACAGGACATGATATAAGCAGGTGGTCCCAAATTAATCTACTAAAAAGGCTCAACACTGTTTAGCTGCCAAAAGCAGTTGGAATTGGGCCTTAACAATGTGGTAAGTTTTTAGGTGATGGCTATTGTGTCTGTTTGACCTCTTCCAAATGTCTGTACTGGCAATAAAAAAAAGTTTCCAATTTAAATAGCTTGAGAATAAAAACAATTTGCAAGTAATGGAAAAAATCCTACAGCACCGGGTGTTCCCATGTGGTCTCCCACCCAAGTACTAACCAGGCCCAACACTGCTTAGCTTCCAAGATCAGACGAGATTGGGCGTATCCAATGTGGTATGGCTGTAGGTGAAATACAAGCACTTTTTTGCCCTCTTCTACTTCTATAACCAGGTAAGCTAATAAAAAAGTTTCCTAACAGTTTTGGCTTACTGAAAAAAATCATGTGTTGGTAATGTAAAAAGACCTACAGGACATGATATAAGCAGGTGGTCTCAAATTAATCTACTAAAGAGGCTCAACACTGTTTAGCTGCCAAAAGCAGTTGGAATTGGGCCGAAACAGTGTGGTAAGTTTTTAGGTGATGGCTATTTTGTCTGTTTGACCTCTTACAAATGTCTGTATCGGCAATAAAAAGAAAAAGTTTCCAATTTAAATAGCTAGAGAATCAAAACAATTTGCCAGTAATGGGAAAAAAACCTACAGCACCTGGTGTTCCCATATGGTCTCCCACCTAAGTACTAACCAGGCCCAACACTGCTTAGCTTCCAAGATCAGACGAGATTGGGCATATCCAATGTGGTATGGCTGTAGGTGAAATACAAGCACTTTTTTGCCCTCTTCTACTTCTATAACCAGGTAAGCTAATAAAAAAGTTTCCTAACAGTTTTGGCTTACTGAAAAAAATCATGTGTTGGTAATGTAAAAAGACCTACAGGACATGATATAAGCAGGTGGTCTCAAATTAATCTACTAAAGAGGCTCAACACTGTTTAGCTGCCAAAAGCAGTTGGAATTGGGCCGAAACAGTGTGGTAAGTCTTTAGGTGATGACTATTGTGTCTGTTTGACCTCTCCCAAATGTCTGTATCGGCAATAAAAAGAAAAAGTTTCCAATTTAAATAACTAGAGAATAAAAACAATTTGCCAGTAATGGGAAAAAACCTACAGCACCTGGTGTTCCCATATGGTCTCCCACCCAAGTACTAACCAGGCCCAACACTGCTTAGCTTCCAAGATCAGACGAGATTGGGCGTATCCAATGTGGTATGGCTGTAGGTGAGATACAGGCACTATTTTGCCCTCTTCTACTTCTATAACCAGGTAAGCTAATAAAAATGTTTCCTAACTGTTTTGGCTTACTGAAAAAAATCATGTGTTGGTAATGTAAAAAGACCTACAGGACATGATATAAGCAGGTGGTCTCAAATTAATCTACTAAAAAGGCTCAACACTGTTTAGCTGCCAAAAGCAGTTGGAATTGGGCCTTAACAATGTGGTAAGTTTTTAGGTGATGGCTATTGTGTCTGTTTGACCTCTTCCAAATATCTGTACTGGCAATAAAAAAAAGTTTCCAATTTAAATAGCTAGAGAATAAAAACAATTTGCCAGTAATGGAAAAAATCCTACAGCACCGGGTGTTCCCATGTGGTCTCCCACCCAAGTACTAACCAGGCCCAACACTGCTTAGCTTCCAAGATCAGACGAGATTGGGCGTATCCAATGTAGTATGGCTATAGGTGAAATACAAGCACTTTTTTGCCCTCTTCTACTTCTATAACGAGGTAAGCTAATAAAAAAGTTTCCTAACAGTTTTGGCTTACTGAAAAAAATCATGTGTTGGTAATGTAAAAAGACCTACAGGACATGATATAAGCAGGTGGTCTCAAATTAATCTACTAAAGAGGCTCAACACTGTTTAGCTGCCAAAAGCAGTTGGAATTGGGCCGAAACAGTGTGGTAAGTTTTTAGGTGATGGCTATTGTGTCTGTTTGACCTCTTCCAAATGTCTGTATCGGCAATAAAAAGAAAAAGTTTCCAATTTAAATAGCTAGAGAATCAAAAAATTTGCCAGTAATGGGAAAAAACCTACAGCACCTGGTGTTCCCATGTGGTCTCCCACCTAAGTACTAACCAGGCCCAACACTGCTTAGCTTCCAATATCAGACGAGATTAGGCATATCCAATGTGGTATGGCTGTAGGTGAGATACAGGCACTTTTTTGCCCTCTTCTACTTCTATAACCAGGTAAGTTAATAAAAAAGTTTCCTAACTGTTTTGGCTTACTGAAAAAAATCATGTGTTGGTAATGTAAAAAGACCTACATGACATGATATAAGCAGGTGGTCTCAAATTAATCTACTAAAGAGGCTCAACACTGTTTAGCTGCCAAAAGCAGTTGGAATTGGGCCGAAACAGTGTGGTAAGTCTTTAGGTGATGACTATTGTGTCTGTTTGACCTCTCCCAAATGTCTGTATCGGCAATAAAAAGAAAAAGTTTCCAATTTAAATAGCTAGAGAATAAAAACAATTTGCCAGTAATGGGAAAAAACCTACAGCACCTGGTGTTCCCATATGGTCTCCCACCCAAGAAACTAACCAGGCCCAACACTGCTTAGCTTCCAAGATCAGACGAGATTAGGCATATCCAATGTGGTATGGCTGTAGGTGAGACACACGCACTTTTTTGCCCTCTTCTACTTCTATAACCAGGTAAGTTAATAAAAAAGTTTCCTAACTGTTTTGGCTTACTGAAAAAAATCATGTGTTGGTAATGTAAAAAGACCTACAGTACATGATATAAGCAGGTGGTCTCAAATTAATCTACTAAAAAGGCTCAACACTGTTTAGCTGCCAAAAGTAGTTGGAATTGGGCCTTAACAATGTGGTAAGTTTTTAGGTGATGGCTATTGTGTCTGTTTGACCTCTTCCAAATGTCTGTACTGGCAATAAAAAAAAGTTTCCAATTTAAATAGCTAGAGAATAAAAACAATTTGCCAGTAATGGAAAAAATCCTACAGCACCGGGTGTTCCCATGTGGTCTCCCACCCAAGTACTAACCAGGCCCAACACTGCTTAGCTTCCAAGATCAGACGAGATTGGGCGTATCCAATGTGGTATGGCTGTAGGTGAAATACAAGCACTTTTTTGCCCTCTTCTACTTCTATAACCAGGTAAGCTAATAAAAAAGTTTCCTAACAGTTTTGGCTTACTGAAAAAAATCATGTGTTGGTAATGTAAAAAGACCTACAGGACATGATATAAGCAGGTGGTCTCAAATTAATCTACTAAAGAGGCTCAACACTGTTTAGCTGCCAAAAGCAGTTGGAATTGGGCCGAAACAGTGTGGTAAGTTTTTAGGTGATGGCTATTGTGTCTGTTTGACCTCTTCCAAATGTCTGTATCGGCAATAAAAAGAAAAAGTTTCCAATTTAAATAGCTAGAGAATCAAAAAAATTGCCAGTAATGGGAAAAAACCTACAGCACCTGGTGTTCCCATGTGGTCTCCCACCTAAGTACTAACCAGGCCCAACACTGCTTAGCTTCCAAGATCAGACGAGATTGGGCGTATCCAATGTGGTATGGCTGTAGGTGAGATACAGGCACTTTTTTGCCCTCTTCTACTTCTATAACCAGGTAAGTTAATAAAAAAGTTTCCTAACTGTATTGGCTTACTGAAAAAAATCATGTGTTGATAATGTAAAAAGACCTACATGACATGATATAAGCAGGTGGTCTCAAATTAATCTACTAAAGAGGCTCAACACTGTTTAGCTGCCAAAAGCAGTTGGAATTGGGCCGAAACAGTGTGGTAAGTCTTTAGGTGATGACTATTGTGTCTGTTTGACCTCTCCCAAATGTCTGTATCGGCAATAAAAAGAAAAAGTTTCCAATTTAAATAGCTAGAGAATAAAAACAATTTGCCAGTAATCGGAAAAAACCTACAGCACCTGGTGTTCCCATATGGTCTCCCACCCAAGTACTAACCAGGCCCAACACTGCTTAGCTTCCAAGATCAGACGAGATTGGGCGTATCCAATGTGGTATGGCTGTAGGTGAGATACAGGCACTATTTTGCCCTCTTCTACTTCTATAACCAGGTAAGCTAATAAAAATGTTTCCTAACTGTTTTGGCTTACTGAAAAAAATCATGTGTTGGTAATGTAAAAAGACCTACAGGACATGATATAAGCAGGTGGTCCCAAATTAATCTACTAAAAAGGCTCAACACTGTTTAGCTGCCAAAAGCAGTTGGAATTGGGCCTTAACAATGTGGTAAGTTTTTAGGTGATGGCTATTGTGTCTGTTTGACCTCTTCCAAATGTCTGTACTGGCAATAAAAAAAAGTTTCCAATTTAAATAGCTTGAGAATAAAAACAATTTGCAAGTAATGGAAAAAATCCTACAGCACCGGGTGTTCCCATGTGGTCTCCCACCCAAGTACTAACCAGGCCCAACACTGCTTAGCTTCCAAGATCAGACGAGATTGGGCGTATCCAATGTGGTATGGCTGTAGGTGAAATACAAGCACTTTTTTGCCCTCTTCTACTTCTATAACCAGGTAAGCTAATAAAAAAGTTTCCTAACAGTTTTGGCTTACTGAAAAAAATCATGTGTTGGTAATGTAAAAAGACCTACAGGACATGATATAAGCAGGTGGTCTCAAATTAATCTACTAAAGAGGCTCAACACTGTTTAGCTGCCAAAAGCAGTTGGAATTGGGCCGAAACAGTGTGGTAAGTTTTTAGGTGATGGCTATTTTGTCTGTTTGACCTCTTACAAATGTCTGTATCGGCAATAAAAAGAAAAAGTTTCCAATTTAAATAGCTAGAGAATCAAAACAATTTGCCAGTAATGGGAAAAAAACCTACAGCACCTGGTGTCCCCATGTGGTCTCCCACCTAAGTACTAACCAGGCCCAACACTGCTTAGCTTCCAAGATCAGACGAGATTGGGCGTATCCAATGTGGTATGGCTGTAGGTGAAATACAAGCACTTTTTTGCCCTCTTCTACTTCTATAACCAGGTAAGCTAATAAAAAAGTTTCCTAACAGTTTTGGCTTACTGAAAAAAATCATGTGTTGGTAATGTAAAAAGACCTACAGGACATGATATAAGCAGGTGGTCTCAAATTAATCTACTAAAGAGGCTCAACACTGTTTAGCTGCCAAAAGCAGTTGGAATTGGGCCGAAACAGTGTGGTAAGTTTTTAGGTGATGGCTATTGTGTCTGTTTGACCTCTTCCAAATGTCTGTATCGGCAATAAAAAGAAAAAGTTTCCAATTTAAATAGCTAGAGAATCAAAAAATTTGCCAGTAATGGGAAAAAAACTACAGCACCTGGTGTTCCCATGTGGTCTCCCACCTAAGTACTAACCAGGCCCAACACTGCTTAGCTTCCAAGATCAGACGAGATTGGGCGTATCCAATGTGGTATGGCTGTAGGTGAGATACAGGCACTTTTTTGCCCTCTTCTACTTCTGTAACCAGGTATGTTAATAAAAAAGTTTCCTAACTGTATTGGCTTACTGAAAAAAATCATGTGTTGGTAATGTAAAAAGACCTACATGACATGATATAAGCAGGTGGTCTCAAATTAATCTACTAAAGAGGCTCAACACTGTTTAGCTGCCAAAAGCAGTTGGAATTGGGCCGAAACAGTGTGGTAAGTCTTTAGGTGATGACTATTGTGTCTGTTTGACCTCTCCCAAATGTCTGTATCGGCAATAAAAAGAAAAAGTTTCCAATTTAAATAACTAGAGAATAAAAACAATTTGCCAGTAATGGGAAAAAACCTACAGCACCTGGTGTTCGCATATGGTCTCCCACCCAAGTACTAACCAGGCCCAACACTGCTTAGCTTCCAAGATCAGATGAGATTGGGCGTATCCAATGTGGTATGGCTGTAGGTGAGATACAGGCACTATTTTGCCCTCTTCTACTTCTATAACCAGGTAAGCTAATAAAAATGTTTCCTAACTGTTTTGGCTTACTGAAAAAAATCATGTGTTGGTAATGTAAAAAGACCTACAGGACATGATATAAGCAGGTGGTCTCAAATTAATCTACTAAAAAGGCTCAACACTGTTTAGCTGCCAAAAGCAGTTGGAATTGGGCCTTAACAATGTGGTAAGTTTTTAGGTGATGGCTATTGTGTCTGTTTGACCTCTTCCAAATATCTGTACTGGCAATAAAAAAAAGTTTCCAATTTAAATAGCTAGAGAATAAAAACAATTTGCCAGTAATGGAAAAAATCCTACAGCACCGGGTGTTCCCATGTGGTCTCCCACCCAAGTACTAACCAGGCCCAACACTGCTTAGCTTCCAAGATCAGACGAGATTGGGCGTATCCAATGTGGTATAGCTATAGATGAAATACAAGCACTTTTTTGCCCTCTTCTACTTCTATAACGAGGTAAGCTAATAAAAAAGTTTCCTAACAGTTTTGGCTTACTGAAAAAAATCATGTGTTGGTAATGTAAAAAGACCTACATGACATGATATAAGCAGGTGGTCTCAAATTAATCTACTAAAGAGGCTCAACACTGTTTAGCTGCCAAAAGCAGTTGGAATTGGGCCGAAACAGTGTGGTAAGTCTTTAGGTGATGACTATTGTGTCTGTTTGACCTCTCCCAAATGTCTGTATCGGCAATAAAAAGAAAAAGTTTCCAATTTAAATAGCTAGAGAATCAAAAAAATTGCCAGTAATGGGAAAAAACCTACAGCACCTGGTGTTCCCATGTGGTCTCCCACCTAAGTACTAACCAGGCCCAACACTGCTTAGCTTCCAAGATCAGACGAGATTGGGCGTATCCAATGTGGTATGGCTGTAGGTGAGATACAGGCACTTTTTTGCCCTCTTCTACTTCTATAACCAGGTAAGTTAATAAAAAAGTTTCCTAACTGTATTGGCTTACTGAAAAAAATCATGTGTTGGTAATGTAAAAAGACCTACATGACATGATATAAGCAGGTGGTCTCAAATTAATCTACTAAAGAGGCTCAACACTGTTTAGCTGCCAAAAGCAGTTGGAATTGGGCCGAAACAGTGTGGTAAGTCTTTAGGTGATGACTATTGTGTCTGTTTGACCTCTCCCAAATGTCTGTATCGGCAATAAAAAGAAAAAGTTTCCAATTTAAATAGCTAGAGAATAAAAACAATTTGCCAGTAATCGGAAAAAACCTACAGCACCTGGTGTTCCCATATGGTCTCCCACCCAAGTACTAACCAGGCCCAACACTGCTTAGCTTCCAAGATCAGACGAGATTGGGCGTATCCAATGTGGTATGGCTGTAGGTGAGATACAGGCACTATTTTGCCCTCTTCTACTTCTATAACCAGGTAAGCTAATAAAAATGTTTCCTAACTGTTTTGGCTTACTGAAAAAAATCATGTGTTGGTAATGTAAAAAGACCTACAGGACATGATATAAGCAGGTGGTCCCAAATTAATCTACTAAAAAGGCTCAACACTGTTTAGCTGCCAAAAGCAGTTGGAATTGGGCCTTAACAATGTGGTAAGTTTTTAGGTGATGGCTATTGTGTCTGTTTGACCTCTTCCAAATGTCTGTACTGGCAATAAAAAAAAGTTTCCAATTTAAATAGCTTGAGAATAAAAACAATTTGCAAGTAATGGAAAAAATCCTACAGCACCGGGTGTTCCCATGTGGTCTCCCACCCAAGTACTAACCAGGCCCAACACTGCTTAGCTTCCAATATCAGACGAGATTGGGCGTATCCAATGTGGTATGGCTGTAGGTGAAATACAAGCACTTTTTTGCCCTCTTCTACTTCTATAACCAGGTAAGCTAATAAAAAAGTTTCCTAACAGTTTTGGCTTACTGAAAAAAATCATGTGTTGGTAATGTAAAAAGACCTACAGGACATGATATAAGCAGGTGGTCTCAAATTAATCTACTAAAGAGGCTCAACACTGTTTAGCTGCCAAAAGCAGTTGGAATTGGGCCGAAACAGTGTGGTAAGTTTTTAGGTGATGGCTATTTTGTCTGTTTGACCTCTTACAAATGTCTGTATCGGCAATAAAAAGAAAAAGTTTCCAATTTAAATAGCTAGAGAATCAAAACAATTTGCCAGTAATGGGAAAAAAACCTACAGCACCTGGTGTTCCCATGTGGTCTCCCACCTAAGTACTAACCAGGCCCAACACTGCTTAGCTTCCAAGATCAGACGAGATTGGGCGTATCCAATGTGGTATGGCTGTAGGTGAAATACAAGCACTTTTTTGCCCTCTTCTACTTCTATAACGAGGTAAGCTAATAAAAAAGTTTCCTAACAGTTTTGGCTTACTGAAAAAAATCATGTGTTGGTAATGTAAAAAGACCTACAGGACATGATATAAGCAGGTGGTCTCAAATTAATCTACTAAAGAGGCTCAACACTGTTTAGCTGCCAAAAGCAGTTGGAATTGGGCCGAAACAGTGTGGTAAGTCTTTAGGTGATGACTATTGTGTCTGTTTGACCTCTCCCAAATGTCTGTATCGGCAATAAAAAGAAAAAGTTTCCAATTTAAATAGCTAGAGAATAAAAACAATTTGCCAGTAATGGGAAAAAACCTACAGCACCTGGTGTTCCCATATGGTCTCCCACCCAAGTACTAACCAGGCCCAACACTGCTTAGCTTCCAAGATCAGACGAGATTAAGCATATCCAATGTGGTATGGCTGTAGGTGAGATACAGGCACTTTTTTGCCCTCTTCTACTTCTATAACCAGGTAAGTTAATAAAAAAGTTTCCTAACTGTTTTGGCTTACTGAAAAAAATCATGTGTTGGTAATGTAAAAAGACCTACAGGACATGATATAAGCAGGTGGTCTCAAATTAATCTACTAAAAAGGCTCAACACTGTTTAGCTGCCAAAAGCAGTTGGAATTGGGCCTTAACAATGTGGTAAGTTTTTAGGTGATGGCTATTGTGTCTGTTTGACCTCTTCCAAATGTCTGTACTGGCAATAAAAAAAAGTTTCCAATTTAAATAGCTAGAGAATAAAAACAATTTGCCAGTAATGGAAAAAATCCTACAGCACCGGGTGTTCCCATGTGGTCTCCCACCCAAGTACTAACCAGGCCCAACACTGCTTAGCTTCCAAGATCAGACGAGATTGGGCGTATCCAATGTGGTATGGCTGTAGGTGAAATACAAGCACTTTTTTGCCCTCTTCTACTTCTATAACCAGGTAAGCTAATAAAAAAGTTTCCTAACAGTTTTGGCTTACTGAAAAAAATCATGTGTTGGTAATGTAAAAAGACCTACAGGACATGATATAAGCAGGTGGTCTCAAATTAATCTACTAAAGAGGCTCAACACTGTTTAGCTGCCAAAAGCAGTTGGAATTGGGCCGAAACAGTGTGGTAAGTTTTTAGGTGATGGCTATTGTGTCTGTTTGACCTCTTCCAAATGTCTGTATCGGCAATAAAAAGAAAAAGTTTCCAATTTAAATAGCTAGAGAATCAAAAAAATTGCCAGTAATGGGAAAAAACCTACAGCACCTGGTGTTCCCATGTGGTCTCCCACCTAAGTACTAACCAGGCCCAACACTGCTTAGCTTCCAAGATCAGACGAGATTGGGCGTATCCAATGTGGTATGGCTGTAGGTGAGATACAGGCACTTTTTTGCCCTCTTCTACTTCTATAACCAGGTAAGTTAATAAAAAAGTTTCCTAACTGTATTGGCTTACTGAAAAAAATCATGTGTTGGTAATGTAAAAAGACCTACATGACATGATATAAGCAGGTGGTCTCAAATTAATCTACTAAAGAGGCTCAACACTGTTTAGCTGCCAAAAGCAGTTGGAATTGGGCCGAAACAGTGTGGTAAGTCTTTAGGTGATGACTATTGTGTCTGTTTGACCTCTCCCAAATGTCTGTATCGGCAATAAAAAGAAAAAGTTTCCAATTTAAATAGCTAGAGAATAAAAACAATTTGCCAGTAATCGGAAAAAACCTACAGCACCTGGTGTTCCCATATGGTCTCCCACCCAAGTACTAACCAGGCCCAACACTGCTTAGCTTCCAAGATCAGACGAGATTGGGCGTATCCAATGTGGTATGGCTGTAGGTGAGATACAGGCACTATTTTGCCCTCTTCTACTTCTATAACCAGGTAAGCTAATAAAAATGTTTCCTAACTGTTTTGGCTTACTGAAAAAAATCATGTGTTGGTAATGTAAAAAGACCTACAGGACATGATATAAGCAGGTGGTCCCAAATTATTCTACTAAAAAGGCTCAACACTGTTTAGCTGCCAAAAGCAGTTGGAATTGGGCCTTAACAATGTGGTAAGTTTTTAGGTGATGGCTATTGTGTCTGTTTGACCTCTTCCAAATGTCTGTACTGGCAATAAAAAAAAGTTTCCAATTTAAATAGCTTGAGAATAAAAACAATTTGCAAGTAATGGAAAAAATCCTACAGCACCGGGTGTTCCCATGTGGTCTCCCACCCAAGTACTAACCAGGCCCAACACTGCTTAGCTTCCAAGATCAGATGAGATTGGGCGTATCCAATGTGGTATGGCTGTAGGTGAAATACAAGCACTTTTTTGCCCTCTTCTACTTCTATAACCAGGTAAGCTAATAAAAAAGTTTCCTAACAGTTTTGGCTTACTGAAAAAAATCATGTGTTGGTAATGTAAAAAGACCTACAGGACATGATATAAGCAGGTGGTCTCAAATTAATCTACTAAAGAGGCTCAACACTGTTTAGCTGCCAAAAGCAGTTGGAATTGGGCCGAAACAGTGTGGTAAGTTTTTAGGTGATGGCTATTTTGTCTGTTTGACCTCTTACAAATGTCTGTATCGGCAATAAAAAGAAAAAGTTTCCAATTTAAATAGCTAGAGAATCAAAACAATTTGCCAGTAATGGGAAAAAAACCTACAGCACCTGGTGTTCCCATGTGGTCTCCCACCTAAGTACTAACCAGGCCCAACACTGCTTAGCTTCCAAGATCAGACGAGATTGGGCGTATCCAATGTGGTATGGCTGTAGGTGAAATACAAGCACTTTTTTGCCCTCTTCTACTTCTATAACCAGGTAAGCTAATAAAAAAGTTTCCTAACAGTTTTGGCTTACTGAAAAAAATCATGTGTTGGTAATGTAAAAAGACCTACAGGACATGATATAAGCAGGTGGTCTCAAATTAATCTACTAAAGAGGCTCAACACTGTTTAGCTGCCAAAAGCAGTTGGAATTGGGCCGAAACAGTGTGGTAAGTTTTTAGGTGATGGCTATTGTGTCTGTTTGACCTCTTCCAAATGTCTGTATCGGCAATAAAAAGAAAAAGTTTCCAATTTAAATAGCTAGAGAATCAAAAAATTTGCCAGTAATGGGAAAAAAACTACAGCACCTGGTGTTCCCATGTGGTCTCCCACCTAAGTACTAACCAGGCCCAACACTGCTTAGCTTCCAAGATCAGACGAGATTGGGCGTATCCAATGTGGTATGGCTGTAGGTGAGATACAGGCACTTATTTGCCCTCTTCTACTTCTGTAACCAGGTATGTTAATAAAAAAGTTTCCTAACGGGGGGGCGTGGCCTGGCACGCTGGCTGAGCAGACGTGCTTCTCCGGAGCTCCTGGATAACCTAGCGTTTTTCCCCTCTAAATTATCCCTACCCGCTCCAGATTGCCTCCCCACCCTCCTACTAGCCCTCCCTACACCCCCCGCCTGACCTGGTCCGAGGTCGCAGAGCCGGGCAGCACTTTTAAGTGCTGCTGCAGGTTGCGGCCTGGTCCGGAGATAGAAGCCGGGGCCTCGAGTTCGGGGAGGAAGACGGAGCGGTGACGCGGCAGACGACGCTCCAGCACGGCCAACAGGAGACTCCTCCGTGCCCTCCGACTAGCCGACTAGCCGCCCAGCAAGCTCCCCCACCAAGTCCTCTCACCTGCTGCTGAGCTGACCGACGGATCGGAGCGCATATCTCACCCGCAGCGCGCCGGACCAAAGGAAGCAGGCGTCCAACCCCTAACACCGGGTGTCACAGAGCCTTCACGCCTCTGGTAAGTGGAGTCCGCCACTACCTGAGATTGACCCCATACGGGGAGCACCTCACGCCGCCTATCACCCTCTACCTAGCCGCGGCTGGACCCGGCCATCCCCGCAACCCCACGTGGCTCCGCCATTTTCCCCTCATCCTCACCTGGGCTTGCAGCCCCCAGCAGCTACTCCACAAGTCTTCAAAACCCCTTTTGGGGCTACCCTCACCCATCAACCACAGGGCTGAATTACTCCCTATACTACCTGCAGACCCCTCTTTCACTACCAATTGCGGGCGCACTCCTGGGACCTGTATACAGCCCACCCTGCTTCAATCTCCCCGGAGGCACTAAGCACCAATACAACACTCTGCTGAACCCTTGAACACTCATTAGCCCATATCCCAGACACAGGGATAATTTCATCTCTCAAAACACCACAAGTGCCACCAAGCTCACCCTAGGGAGCTGTGACATAGCGCACCCCAGATAGTCCCTATCTGCAGCACCCCTATTCAGGCTCTAATGTGAATTCCCACATCTTATGGCTGCCGCCCCGTGACGACTACAACTTACACTATATATGAAGTAATAACCTGCTGTAGGAACCCCCACGGTGATTAATACTATATCCTCACCAACTGCGCAATCAGTGCCTAGCTCCAATATGCCTCCAAAGAGACCCAAGGAGGTCGCCCTAACCAAAATAAGCATGTCCGCCAAGAAAACTTCCCAAGCCCCTCTCCTGCAAACAAGCCCCGTGCAGCATGCACACATCCCCATGGAGGTCCATGCGGACCATGGTCCCCCTACTGGGCTGACAGGTATAGATGCTGACTCCGACGAACCGGTCACAGTAAAGTCTCTCTGCCAGGTCTTCTCTGCATTCCAAGCAGAGATAGCCAAAGACCTAAAGATGGCCATCCGAGAGGTTAAAACCGAGCTGGTGGCGATCGGAGACAGAACGGACCACCTAGAGAAGAAAATGGAGGAGTTGGTCGCATCCCACAATGGTCTTATATCTTCTTATGACCGCCAGCAAACTGAAATCACCCAATTCAAAGCCAAGCTCGCGGACCTGGAGGACAGGTCTAGGCGGAACAACATCAAGATCAGGGGCATCCCAGAGTCAGTGACCAATGCCGAACTCGAAGGCTATGCTACGGCACTGTTCTCCAGACTTCTTCCCTCCGCTAATCCCAAAGATCTCCTCATCGACCGCATCCACCGCCTGCCGAGACCCAAAACAATCCCAGCCGACCTACCCAAAGACACCCTCCTCCGGGTCCACTTCTTCACAGTTAAAGAACAACTCTTGAAAGCAGCACGTGAAGCAAAGAGATCCGACACTTTGGGAGGCCTCCAGTTGTTCCAAGATTTCTCCCCTGCGACCCTGGCTAACAGAAGAGCCTTCGCCCCTATCACTATGGCACTGCGCGCTCACGAAATCCGATACCGTTGGGGGTTCCCCGTGAAGCTGATCATTACACACGAAGACACCACCTACAATGTGCCCACCTTAGAAGCTGGAATGAAACTCCTGCTAGAATGGGACATCTCAACTACAGGAACCCAACGGCAGAAGCGCCCCCAGCCCCTCAGCCAGGATTGGGCTGACACTTGATGCCCCCTATGCTGACACAGACATCTCCTCTCTATATCTGAACTCCCATGCCACCCTACTTCCTTACCTCCCCACAGCGGGTGGAGGTTTATGCGATAAGTATCAGTCTTTTTTATTACTTGCCAATGGTTGTAGGATGTTAGGCACTGGGACTTGGTTTATAGACGCTTACTGCATTCGGATGTTAGTCTGTTAAAAGTTTTTCTCTGTTTTCGCCCATAAGTATTATACCCCATACAAGAGTTGGGGCTTATTCGTGCCCGTTTTAGTGAGTTATACATAGTATTAGCTTACCCATTTCCTCCCAAGTTACACAGGTGGAATGTTTGTTAATTTGTTTTATGTTGCTAAGTTTCTAAGAAAAATAAAAATTAATGGAAAGTCGTTTCTGGGGCGGCGGTCTTCATCTTCCCTGCTATCCAGTGAGGCCGGGCCGCCACCCCAAAAACCCTTGGATACTACTGCATGAAAATCCTTTCTTTTCCCCTGCAGTAGTCATGCGGGTCCTAGTTGTTGGACCCTTTTGTTTTACCTTTCCCTTTATTCTGTTTCTCTTCTGTTACCTGTCTTCTCCCCCCCCCCCCCCCCGGACAGTATTCCTTACCACCAACTCATGCCATCTACCACCCCTCCCACAGACACACCCGAAATATTTACAGCATCTTTTAAGGACATGCCATGCCTAAACTAATATCTTTAAATGTTAAGGGGCTGAACTCCCCACACAAGCGCAGGATGGCCCTGTCATATCTCCACAAACAAAAGGCAGATATAGTTGCCCTCCAAGAGACGCACTTTGCCTCCTCTAACCCACCCAAATTCAAAGACTCAAACTACCCGACAACTTACTATGCCAATGGTCCCTTCAAACGTAATGGTGTTGCCATACTTTTTAATCGCCATACTCCCTTTACCTGCCAATCCCAAACTGCTGATAAAAATGGCAGATACCTGATACTCACTGGCCTCCTAGAGGACAGACTGACGACTATAGTATCCATTTACGCCCCCAACACGAACCAGGTGGCTTTCCTCCGCAAACTCTTCACCCTTGTACGAAAAATCTCAAAAGGCTCTTTGATTCTGTTAGGTGATTTTAATTTGGCGCTTGACCCCCGGCTGGACAAATCCCGTCCCCCCCCTACCCACCATACGCATCCAGATACTCAATCGACAGCCCTACGTAACCTATTACTAGAATTCGACCTATATGACATTTGGAGAACAACCTACCCAACTGGTCGAGAATACACTTTTCATTCCCAAGTTCATAACACCTACTCTAGAATCGATTACATCCTCTGTGATAAGTGGTCCCTCCAACACTCCTCGGGAGCCGACATACTCCCTATCACCTGGTCCGACCATGCACCTGTAGTGTGGCAATGGAACTTCCTCCCCTCACAAGCCCCCCCCAGGCCCTGGCGCCTATTCCCTCACTTACTAAAAGACCCCGTAGCCAAAGACACTATATTAAAAACAATGGAAGCATATATGTCCAATAACCAGACAACTGATACCTCGGTGATCAACCACTGGTGTGCCTTTAAGGCGGTCACCAGAGGGGCAGCCATACAAGCTGGAGCCACAATGAAACGCAGAGCCGTCGCAACTCAAAAAACTTTAGAGGCCAAACTAATAGATCTTGAAAACAGGAATAAAAAATCCCCCTCTGTCCCCCTAAAGACAGAGTTAGCTTCGGTGCGTAGCCAACTCCAGAAACTACTCCTTACACGCACCCAATCAGCTTTAAACAGGATACGGCATAGATTCTATATAGCCAGCAACAGATCGGGCAGGATGTTAGCCCGAAAACTACGTGCCCAGCAGGCTAGAAACAGAATTAAATATATTATCTCTCCAAGTAAAGAGAAAGTGCATAACCCTAAAGCCATCGCCAATCAGTTTGCTGACTACTATTCTAAGCTTTATAATCTCTCCCTAGACCCCTCCACGCCACAACCTACTAATGCTACCATCGGTGATTTCTTAGACAATTTACACTTCCCTTCCCTTTCCCTTGAACAACTAGATTCCCTAAACGCCCCTTGGTCACAGGCGGAAATCCAATCAGCCATTAAATCACTCCCCCGCAATAAGGCCCCTGGGCCTGATGGCTTCATTACAGATTTTTATAAGTCCTTCAGCGACCTACTGTCCCCCTACCTAGGAGACCTTTTTAATGAGCTCTCTTCTGTGGGAAAGGCCCCCCCAGAGCTACTTGAGGCCCGAATAGTGACTATCCCGAAGCCCGGAAAAAACCCTGCGTTGTGCCAAAATTATCGCCCGATAGCCCTGCTGAACACTGATATCAAAATCTTTGCTAAATTAATGGCGTCCCGAATAAATCATTTCTTACCCTCGCTGGTCCACCCAGACCAGACGGGGTTTGTCCCTGGGCGACAGGCCCCGGACAACACTAGAAGAGTGTTCAACTTAATTGACTCATTATCCACAGGACAGGACTTGCTTCTTCTCTCACTCGATGCCGAAAAGGCATTTGATCGCCTTAATTGGCAATATATGCAAGAGGTCCTCTCACGTTTTGGCTTCAAGGACCGGATTTTGCGGTCAATTATGTCTCTATACAGTTCCCCATCGGCCCGAGTGTTCAGTAATGGCTTCCTCTCCACCCCTTTCACAATCTCCAATGGCACAAGGCAGGGTTGCCCCCTTTCGCCCCTGATATTTGTCCTCTCCATTGAACCATTGGCTATGTCCATCCGCGATAATCCCAATATCCCGGGTCTCCGAGTGGGCTCCACTAACCATAAGCTGAGCCTATTCGCAGATGATGTGCTACTTTTTGTGACAGACCCTCCCAATACGCTCCCGCACATCCACGCGACACTATCCTCCTATAGCGCTGCCTCTTATTACAAGCTCAACACATCCAAGACTGACGCCCTCCCGATTAACCTAACAGATTCCCTCCCCTCACTGAAATCCACATATAACTACAATTGGCAGCCCGATTCTATAAAATACTTAGGCATACACATTCCCCCAAATATGAAAACTGTATTTGAGGTTAATTTGTCTCCCCTCCTCACTTCCCTTGCGTCTCTCTCCAGATCATGGTTAGCATTCGAAATCTCATGGATGGGTAGGATGGCGGCATTTAAGATGTCACTCCTGCCCAAGCTTATGTACCTGTTCCGCACCATCCCTTATATATTCCCAAAAAAGTCGTTGCAAATAGCCACTACTATCCTAACAAAATATGTATGGTCAACAAAACCCCCAGCTATGGCCCGCTCCAAAATGTCCCTCCCGAAAGCATTTGGAGGACTCGACCTCCCTGATCTATCCCTCTACCAGACAGCTTGTCTCTTGGCCCCATCTAAACACTATTTTGAAAGTCCCTCTCCCAGAGCCTGGGTGGATATCGAACAATCTCATTGCCCACACATCCTTCTCTCGGACTTACTAAAAATTCCAAAACATATTAGACCCCCCCTCCCAGCTCTACTCCCGACGACAGCTGCTACCCTACATGTGTGGGACCAACTACTTTCCACTATCCGGGCCCCTCCTGCCCTTATCACCACTCTCCCTATCACTACAGCGGCAAAACTTGTACCCAATCTCAACCTGAATCTCTGGAAACGCAACGGGATCAAAACCCTAGGAGATGTGTTAAACGCCAACACAGTCCTCCCCTTCGCTTCCCTACAAGAAATGTACTCCCTCCCCTCTCACGAGTCCTACCATTACCTGCAGTTGGCCCACTGGTGGAACTCACACTGTGCCAAACACTCCCCCCCAGAAGCTCTTCACCAGACGGTCCTCTCCCGCCCCTCCATGACGAGATCCACAGGCGATATTTCCTTCTGGTATAGGACCCTGATAACTCCCCCTGAGTTTGCCAAGACAGCAGCCCATAAGAAATGGGAGATAGACCTAGGCACCCAGCTCTCCGCCCCCCAGTGGAGTAAGATCTTCCTATCCTCATACACAATGTCCCGCTGCCTCAACCACTCGGAGATGCATATAAAACTGATTAATCGTCTCTACCTGACCCCCGACCGACTACATACCTTTTGGCCAACTTGCTCTAATATGTGCTGGCGCCAATGTGGGAATGTGGGTAATATATTCCATATTTTTTGGTCTTGTCCCAAACTTAAGGAGTACTGGAGAGAGGTGTTTGGTTTGATATCCACAGTAATCCAGATAACCCTCCTGCCTGACCCACTTCTAGCCTTACTCCACGTATACCCCCAGGAACTCCCGGCAGGGAAAACATATGTCCTCGGACACATTCTTATCGCGGCACGTGCAAATCTTGCCCAACAGTGGAAGCAACCCTCCCCACCCTCCTTTTTCCAGGTTATTTTAAAAACTAACCACCACTACCTCATGGAGACCGGTCACCAACCCCACTCGACTAATCCCCCCCCACCCCACCCTAGATGGGCCCCTTGGCACATCTACATAACAAAAGGTGCGGGGACCAGGTTTTTCCCCCTTGACCCCTCTGGGCAGTCATCTACGTTCAGTTTGAAGGAAACCCCGGACCCGGACTCCCCCCCACCTTAAGTATTAGATAACAGCACGACTAAGCCAATAGATCCGGGATTGTTTGAGGATGTTTATCTCAACCTACTGTATTGTCTTATTTGATTTGCTAGTGTATTAGTTATTTAATATATAGCCCGCTCTGCATAGCGGTGTGCTTATGTTTTGTTATGCTTTATTTTTTTGTTTTGTCTACCTTATTTACAATATTGTATTGTCCCCAATCCGGAATGCTGTCCCCCCCTCCCCCCCCCCAAGTACCCTCCCTTTTTTCTTCTGTACCCCATATAAAACTCTGTGTTAATAAAAATTTATTGATGGAAAAAAAAAAAAAAAAAGTTTCCTAACTGTATTGGCTTACTGAAAAAAATCATGTGTTGGTAATGTAAAAAGACCTACATGACATGATATAAGCAGGTGGTCTCAAATTAATCTACTAAAGAGGCTCAACACTGTTTAGCTGCCAAAAGCAGTTGGAATTGGGCCTTAACAATGTGGTAAGTTTTTAGGTGATGGCTATTGTGTCTGTTTGACCTCTTCCAAATATCTGTATCGGCAATAAAAAGAAAAAGTTTCCAATTTAAATAACTAGAGAATAAAAACAATTTGCCAGTAATGGGAAAAAACCTACAGCACCTGGTGTTCCCATATTGTCTCCCACCCAAGTACTAACCAGGCCCAACACTGCTTAGCTTCCAAGATCAGACGAGATTGGGCGTATCCAATGTGGTATGGCTGTAGGTGAGATACAGGCACTATTTTGCCCTCTTCTACTTCTATAACCAGGTAAGCTAATAAAAATGTTTCCTAACTGTTTTGGCTTACTGAAAAAAATCATGTGTTGGTAATGTAAAAAGACCTACAGGACATGATATAAGCAGGTGGTCTCAAATTAATCTACTAAAAAGGCTCAACACTGTTTAGCTGCCAAAAGCAGTTGGAATTGGGCCTTAACAATGTGGTAAGTTTTTAGGTGATGGCTATTGTGTCTGTTTGACCTCTTCCAAATATCTGTACTGGCAATAAAAAAAAGTTTCCAATTTAAATAGCTAGAGAATAAAAACAATTTGCCAGTAATGGAAAAAATCCTACAGCACCGGGTGTTTCCATGTGGTCTCCCACCCAAGTACTAACCAGGCCCAACACTGCTTAGCTTCCAAGATCAGACGAGATTGGGCGTATCCAATGTGGTATGGCTATAGGTGAAATACAAGCACTTTTTTGCCCTCTTCTACTTCAATAACGAGGTAAGCTAATAAAAAAGTTTCCTAACAGTTTTGGCTTACTGAAAAAAATCATGTGTTGGTAATGTAAAAAGACCTACAGGACATGATATAAGCAGGTGGTCTCAAATTAATCTACTAAAGAGGCTCAACACTGTTTAGCTGCCAAAAGCAGTTGGAATTGGGCCGAAACAGTGTGGTAAGTTTTTAGGTGATGGCTATTGTGTCTGTTTGACCTCTTCCAAATGTCTGTATCGGCAATAAAAAGAAAAAGTTTCCAATTTAAATAGCTAGAGAATCAAAAAATTTGCCAGTAATGGGAAAAAACCTACAGCACCTGGTGTTCCCATGTGGTCTCCCACCTAAGTACTAACCAGGCCCAACACTGCTTAGCTTCCAAGATCAGACGAGATTAGGCATATCCAATGTGGTATGGCTGTAGGCGAGATACAGGCACTTTTTTGCCCTCTTCTACTTCTATAACCAGGTAAGTTAATAAAAAAGTTTCCTAACTGTTTTGGCTTACTGGAAAAAATCATGTGTTGGTAATGTAAAAAGACCTACATGACATGATATAAGCAGGTGGTCTCAAATTAATCTACTAAAGAGGCTCAACACTGTTTAGCTGCCAAAAGCAGTTGGAATTGGGCCGAAACAGTGTGGTAAGTCTTTAGGTGATGACTATTGTGTCTGTTTGACCTCTCCCAAATGTCTGTATCGGCAATAAAAAGAAAAAGTTTCCAATTTAAATAGCTAGAGAATAAAAACAATTTGCCAGTAATGGGAAAAAACCTACAGCACCTGGTGTTCCCATATGGTCTCCCACCCAAGTACTAACCAGGCCCAACACTGCTTAGCTTCCAAGATCAGACAAGATTGGGCGTATCCAATGTGGTATGGCTGAAGGTGAGATACAGGCACTATTTTGCCCTCTTCTACTTCTATAACCAGGTAAGTTAATAAAAATGTTTCCTAACTGTTTTGGCTTACTGAAAAAAATCATGTGTTGGTAATGTAAAAAGACCTACAGGACATGATATAAGCAGGTGGTCTCAAATTAATCTACTAAAGAGGCTCAACACTGTTTAGCTGCCAAAAGCAGTTGGAATTGGGCCTAAACAGTGTGGTAAGTTTTTAGGTGATGGCTATTGTGTCTGTTTGACCTCTTCCAAATGTCTGTACTGGCAATAAAAAAAAGTTTCCAATTTAAATAGCTAGAGAATAAAAACAATTTGCCAGTAATGGAAAAATCCTACAGCACCGGGTGTTCCCATGTGGTCTCCCACCCAAGTACTAACCAGGCCCAACACTGCTTAGCTTCCAAGATCAGACGAGATTGGGCGTATCCAATGTGGTATGGCTATAGGTGAAATACTAGCACTTTTTTGCCCTCTTCTACTTCTATAACCAGGTAAGCTAATTAAAAAGTTTCCTAACAGTTTTGGCTTACTGAATAAAATCATGTGTTGGTAATGTAAAAAGACCTACAGGACATGATATAAGCAGGTGGTCTCAAATTAATCTACTAAAGAGGCTCAACACTGTTTAGCTGCCAAAAGCAGTTGGAATTGGGCCGAAACAGTGTGGTAAGTTTTTAGGTGATGGCTATTGTGTTTGTTTGACCTCTTCCAAATGTCTGTATCGGCAATAAAAAGAAAAAGTTTCCAATTTAAATAGCTAGAGAATCAAAACAATTTGCCAGTAATGGGAAAAAACCTACAGCACCTGGTGTTCCCATGTGGTCTCCCACCTAAGTACTAACCAGGCCCAACACTGCTTAGCTTCCAAGATCAGACGAGATTGGGCGTATCCAATGTGGTATGGCTGTAGGTGAGATACAGGCACTTTTTTGCCCTCTTCTACTTCTATAACCAGGTAAGTTAATAAAAAAGTTTCCTAACTGTATTGGCTTACTGAAAAAAATCATGTGTTGGTAATGTAAAAAGACCTACATGACATGATATAAGCAGGTGGTCTCAAATTAATCTACTAAAGAGGCTCAACACTGTTTAGCTGCCAAAAGCAGTTGGAATTGGGCCGAAACAGTGTGGTAAGTCTTTAGGTGATGACTATTGTGTCTGTTTGACCTCTCCCAAATGTCTGTATCGGCAATAAAAAGAAAAAGTTTCCAATTTAAATAGCTAGAGAATAAAAACAATTTGCCAGTAATGGGAAAAAACCTACAGCACCTGGTGTTCCCATATGGTCTCCCACCCAAGTACTAACCAGGCCCAACACTGCTTAGCTTCCAAGATCAGATGAGATTAGGCATATCCAATGTGGTATGGCTGTAGGTGAGATACAGGCACTTTTTTGCCCTCTTCTACTTCTATAACCAGGTAAGTTAATAAAAAAGTTTCCTAACTGTTTTGGCTTACTGAAAAAAATCATGTGTTGGTAATGTAAAAAGACCTACATGACATCTTATAAGCAGGTGGTCTCAAATTAATCTACTAAAGAGGCTCAACACTGTTTAGCTGCCAAAAGCAGTTGGAATTGGGCCGAAACAGTGTGGTAAGTCTTTAGGTGATGACTATTGTGTCTGTTTGACCTCTCCCAAATGTCTGTATCGGCAATAAAAAGAAAAAGTTTCCAATTTAAATAGCTAGAGAATAAAAACAATTTGCCAGTAATGGGAAAAAACCTACAGCACCTGGTGTTCCCATATGGTCTCCCACCCAAGTACTAACCAGGCCCAACACTGCTTAGCTTCCAAGATCAGACGAGATTGGGCGTATCCAATGTGGTATGGCTGTAGGTGAGATACAGGCACTATTTTGCCCTCTTCTACTTCTATAACCAGGTAAGCTAATAAAAAAGTTTCCTAACAGTTTTGGCTTACTGAAAAAAATCATGTGTTGGTAATGTAAAAAGACCTACAGGACATGATATAAGCAGGTGGTCTCAAATTAATCTACTAAAGAGGCTCAACACTGTTTAGCTGCCAAAAGCAGTTGGAATTGGGCCGAAACAGTGTGGTAAGTTTTTAGGTGATGGCTATTGTGTCTGTTTGACCTCTTCCAAATGTCTGTATCGGCAATAAAAAGAAAAAGTTTCCAATTTAAATAGCTAGAGAATCAAAAAAATTGCCAGTAATGGGAAAAAACCTACAGCACCTGGTGTTCCCATGTGGTCTCCCACCTAAGTACTAACCAGGCCCAACACTGCTTAGCTTCCAAGATCAGACGAGATTGGGCGTATCCAATGTGGTATGGCTGTAGGTGAGATACAGGCACTTTTTTGCCCTCTTCTACTTCTATAACCAGGTAAGTTAATAAAAAAGTTTCCTAACTGTATTGGCTTACTGAAAAAAATCATGTGTTGGTAATGTAAAAAGACCTACATGACATGATATAAGCAGGTGGTCTCAAATTAATCTACTAAAGAGGCTCAACACTGTTTAGCTGCCAAAAGCAGTTGGAATTGGGCCGAAACAGTGTGGTAAGTCTTTAGGTGATGACTATTGTGTCTGTTTGACCTCTCCCAAATGTCTGTATCGGCAATAAAAAGAAAAAGTTTCCAATTTAAATAGCTAGAGAATAAAAACAATTTGCCAGTAATCGGAAAAAACCTACAGCACCTGGTGTTCCCATATGGTCTCCCACCCAAGTACTAACCAGGCCCAACACTGCTTAGCTTCCAAGATCAGACGAGATTGGGCGTATCCAATGTGGTATGGCTGTAGGTGAGATACAGGCACTATTTTGCCCTCTTCTACTTCTATAACCAGGTAAGCTAATAAAAATGTTTCCTAACTGTTTTGGCTTACTGAAAAAAATCATGTGTTGGTAATGTAAAAAGACCTACAGGACATGATATAAGCAGGTGGTCCCAAATTAATCTACTAAAAAGGCTCAACACTGTTTAGCTGCCAAAAGCAGTTGGAATTGGGCCTTAACAATGTGGTAAGTTTTTAGGTGATGGCTATTGTGTCTGTTTGACCTCTTCCAAATGTCTGTACTGGCAATAAAAAAAAGTTTCCAATTTAAATAGCTTGAGAATAAAAACAATTTGCAAGTAATGGAAAAAATCCTACAGCACCGGGTGTTCCCATGTGGTCTCCCACCCAAGTACTAACCAGGCCCAACACTGCTTAGCTTCCAAGATCAGACGAGATTGGGCGTATCCAATGTGGTATGGCTGTAGGTGAAATACAAGCACTTTTTTGCCCTCTTCTACTTCTATAACCAGGTAAGCTAATAAAAAAGTTTCCTAACAGTTTTGGCTTACTGAAAAAAATCATGTGTTGGTAATGTAAAAAGACCTACAGGACATGATATAAGCAGGTGGTCTCAAATTAATCTACTAAAGAGGCTCAACACTGTTTAGCTGCCAAAAGCAGTTGGAATTGGGCCGAAACAGTGTGGTAAGTTTTTAGGTGATGGCTATTTTGTCTGTTTGACCTCTTACAAATGTCTGTATCGGCAATAAAAAGAAAAAGTTTCCAATTTAAATAGCTAGAGAATCAAAACAATTTGCCAGTAATGGGAAAAAAACCTACAGCACCTGGTGTTCCCATGTGGTCTCCCACCTAAGTACTAACCAGGCCCAACACTGCTTAGCTTCCAAGATCAGACGAGATTGGGCGTATCCAATGTGGTATGGCTGTAGGTGAAATACAAGCACTTTTTTGCCCTCTTCTACTTCTATAACCAGGTAAGCTAATAAAAAAGTTTCCTAACAGTTTTGGCTTACTGAAAAAAATCATGTGTTGGTAATGTAAAAAGACCTACAGGACATGATATAAGCAGGTGGTCTCAAATTAATCTACTAAAGAGGCTCAACACTGTTTAGCTGCCAAAAGCAGTTGGAATTGGGCCGAAACAGTGTGGTAAGTTTTTAGGTGATGGCTATTGTGTCTGTTTGACCTCTTCCAAATGTCTGTATCGGCAATAAAAAGAAAAAGTTTCCAATTTAAATAGCTAGAGAATCAAAAAATTTGCCAGTAATGGGAAAAAAACTACAGCACCTGGTGTTCCCATGTGGTCTCCCACCTAAGTACTAACCAGGCCCAACACTGCTTAGCTTCCAAGATCAGACGAGATTGGGCGTATCCAATGTGGTATGGCTGTAGGTGAGATACAGGCACTTATTTGCCCTCTTCTACTTCTGTAACCAGGTATGTTAATAAAAAAGTTTCCTAACTGTATTGGCTTACTGAAAAAAATCATGTGTTGGTAATGTAAAAAGACCTACATGACATGATATAAGCAGGTGGTCTCAAATTAATCTACTAAAGAGGCTCAACACTGTTTAGCTGCCAAAAGCAGTTGGAATTAGGCCTTAACAATGTGGTAAGTTTTTAGGTGATGGCTATTGTGTCTGTTTGACCTCTTCCAAATATCTGTATCGGCAATAAAAAGAAAAAGTTTCCAATTTAAATAACTAGAGAATAAAAACAATTTGCCAGTAATGGGAAAAAACCTACAGCACCTGGTGTTCCCATATTGTCTCCCACCCAAGTACTAACCAGGCCCAACACTGCTTAGCTTCCAAGATCAGACGAGATTGGGCGTATCCAATGTGGTATGGCTGTAGGTGAGATACAGGCACTATTTTGCCCTCTTCTACTTCTATAACCAGGTAAGCTAATAAAAATGTTTCCTAACTGTTTTGGCTTACTGAAAAAAATCATGTGTTGGTAATGTAAAAAGACCTACAGGACATGATATAAGCAGGTGGTCTCAAATTAATCTACTAAAAAGGCTCAACACTGTTTAGCTGCCAAAAGCAGTTGGAATTGGGCCTTAACAATGTGGTAAGTTTTTAGGTGATGGCTATTGTGTCTGTTTGACCTCTTCCAAATATCTGTACTGGCAATAAAAAAAAGTTTCCAATTTAAATAGCTAGAGAATAAAAACAATTTGCCAGTAATGGAAAAAATCCTACAGCACCGGGTGTTCCCATGTGGTCTCCCACCCAAGTACTAACCAGGCCCAACACTGCTTAGCTTCCAAGATCAGACGAGATTGGGCGTATCCAATGTGGTATGGCTATAGGTGAAATACAAGCACTTTTTTGCCCTCTTCTACTTCAATAACGAGGTAAGCTAATAAAAAAGTTTCCTAACAGTTTTGGCTTACTGAAAAAAATCATGTGTTGGTAATGTAAAAAGACCTACAGGACATGATATAAGCAGGTGGTCTCAAATTAATCTACTAAAGAGGCTCAACACTGTTTAGCTGCCAAAAGCAGTTGGAATTGGGCCGAAACAGTGTGGTAAGTTTTTAGGTGATGGCTATTGTGTCTGTTTGACCTCTTCCAAATGTCTGTATCGGCAATAAAAAGAAAAAGTTTCCAATTTAAATAGCTAGAGAATCAAAAAATTTGCCAGTAATGGGAAAAAACCTACAGCACCTGGTGTTCCCATGTGGTCTCCCACCTAAGTACTAACCAGGCCCAACACTGCTTAGCTTCCAAGATCAGACGAGATTAGGCATATCCAATGTGGTATGGCTGTAGGCGAGATACAGGCACTTTTTTGCCCTCTTCTACTTCTATAACCAGGTAAGTTAATAAAAAAGTTTCCTAACTGTTTTGGCTTACTGGAAAAAATCATGTGTTGGTAATGTAAAAAGACCTACATGACATGATATAAGCAGGTGGTCTCAAATTAATCTACTAAAGAGGCTCAACACTGTTTAGCTGCCAAAAGCAGTTGGAATTGGGCCGAAACAGTGTGGTAAGTCTTTAGGTGATGACTATTGTGTCTGTTTGACCTCTCCCAAATGTCTGTATCGGCAATAAAAAGAAAAAGTTTCCAATTTAAATAGCTAGAGAATAAAAACAATTTGCCAGTAATCGGAAAAAACCTACAGCACCTGGTGTTCCCATATGGTCTCCCACCCAAGTACTAACCAGGCCCAACACTGCTTAGCTTCCAAGATCAGACGAGATTGGGCGTATCCAATGTGGTATGGCTGTAGGTGAGATACAGGCACTATTTTGCACTCTTCTACTTCTATAACCAGGTAAGCTAATAAAAATGTTTCCTAACTGTTTTGGCTTACTGAAAAAAATCATGTGTTGGTAATGTAAAAAGACCTACAGGACATGATATAAGCAGGTGGTCCCAAATTAATCTACTAAAAAGGCTCAACACTGTTTAGCTGCCAAAAGCAGTTGGAATTGGGCCTTAACAATGTGGTAAGTTTTTAGGTGATGGCTATTGTGTCTGTTTGACCTCTTCCAAATGTCTGTACTGGCAATAAAAAAAAGTTTCCAATTTAAATAGCTTGAGAATAAAAACAATTTGCAAGTAATGGAAAAAATCCTACAGCACCGGGTGTTCCCATGTGGTCTCCCACCCAAGTACTAACCAGGCCCAACACTGCTTAGCTTCCAATATCAGACGAGATTGGGCGTATCCAATGTGGTATGGCTGTAGGTGAAATACAAGCACTTTTTTGCCCTCTTCTACTTCTATAACCAGGTAAGCTAATAAAAAAGTTTCCTAACAGTTTTGGCTTACTGAAAAAAATCATGTGTTGGTAATGTAAAAAGACCTACAGGACATGATATAAGCAGGTGGTCTCAAATTAATCTACTAAAGAGGCTCAACACTGTTTAGCTGCCAAAAGCAGTTGGAATTGGGCCGAAACAGTGTGGTAAGTTTTTAGGTGATGGCTATTTTGTCTGTTTGACCTCTTACAAATGTCTGTATCGGCAATAAAAAGAAAAAGTTTCCAATTTAAATAGCTAGAGAATCAAAACAATTTGCCAGTAATGGGAAAAAAACCTACAGCACCTGGTGTTCCCATGTGGTCTCCCACCTAAGTACTAACCAGGCCCAACACTGCTTAGCTTCCAAGATCAGACGAGATTGGGCGTATCCAATGTGGTATGGCTGTAGGTGAAATACAAGCACTTTTTTGCCCTCTTCTACTTCTATAACGAGGTAAGCTAATAAAAAAGTTTCCTAACAGTTTTGGCTTACTGAAAAAAATCATGTGTTGGTAATGTAAAAAGACCTACAGGACATGATATAAGCAGGTGGTCTCAAATTAATCTACTAAAGAGGCTCAACACTGTTTAGCTGCCAAAAGCAGTTGGAATTGGGCCGAAACAGTGTGGTAAGTCTTTAGGTGATGACTATTGTGTCTGTTTGACCTCTCCCAAATGTCTGTATCGGCAATAAAAAGAAAAAGTTTCCAATTTAAATAGCTAGAGAATAAAAACAATTTGCCAGTAATGGGAAAAAACCTACAGCACCTGGTGTTCCCATATGGTCTCCCACCCAAGTACTAACCAGGCCCAACACTGCTTAGCTTCCAAGATCAGACGAGATTAAGCATATCCAATGTGGTATGGCTGTAGGTGAGATACAGGCACTTTTTTGCCCTCTTCTACTTCTATAACCAGGTAAGTTAATAAAAAAGTTTCCTAACTGTTTTGGCTTACTGAAAAAAATCATGTGTTGGTAATGTAAAAAGACCTACAGGACATGATATAAGCAGGTGGTCTCAAATTAATCTACTAAAAAGGCTCAACACTGTTTAGCTGCCAAAAGCAGTTGGAATTGGGCCTTAACAATGTGGTAAGTTTTTAGGTGATGGCTATTGTGTCTGTTTGACCTCTTCCAAATGTCTGTACTGGCAATAAAAAAAAGTTTCCAATTTAAATAGCTAGAGAATAAAAACAATTTGCCAGTAATGGAAAAAATCCTACAGCACCGGGTGTTCCCATGTGGTCTCCCACCCAAGTACTAACCAGGCCCAACACTGCTTAGCTTCCAAGATCAGACGAGATTGGGCGTATCCAATGTGGTATGGCTGTAGGTGAAATACAAGCACTTTTTTGCCCTCTTCTACTTCTATAACCAGGTAAGCTAATAAAAAAGTTTCCTAACAGTTTTGGCTTACTGAAAAAAATCATGTGTTGGTAATGTAAAAAGACCTACAGGACATGATATAAGCAGGTGGTCTCAAATTAATCTACTAAAGAGGCTCAACACTGTTTAGCTGCCAAAAGCAGTTGGAATTGGGCCGAAACAGTGTGGTAAGTTTTTAGGTGATGGCTATTGTGTCTGTTTGACCTCTTCCAAATGTCTGTATCGGCAATAAAAAGAAAAAGTTTCCAATTTAAATAGCTAGAGAATCAAAAAAATTGCCAGTAATGGGAAAAAACCTACAGCACCTGGTGTTCCCATGTGGTCTCCCACCTAAGTACTAACCAGGCCCAACACTGCTTAGCTTCCAAGATCAGACGAGATTGGGCGTATCCAATGTGGTATGGCTGTAGGTGAGATACAGGCACTTTTTTGCCCTCTTCTACTTCTATAACCAGGTAAGTTAATAAAAAAGTTTCCTAACTGTATTGGCTTACTGAAAAAAATCATGTGTTGGTAATGTAAAAAGACCTACATGACATGATATAAGCAGGTGGTCTCAAATTAATCTACTAAAGAGGCTCAACACTGTTTAGCTGCCAAAAGCAGTTGGAATTGGGCCGAAACAGTGTGGTAAGTCTTTAGGTGATGACTATTGTGTCTGTTTGACCTCTCCCAAATGTCTGTATCGGCAATAAAAAGAAAAAGTTTCCAATTTAAATAGCTAGAGAATAAAAACAATTTGCCAGTAATCGGAAAAAACCTACAGCACCTGGTGTTCCCATATGGTCTCCCACCCAAGTACTAACCAGGCCCAACACTGCTTAGCTTCCAAGATCAGACGAGATTGGGCGTATCCAATGTGGTATGGCTGTAGGTGAGATACAGGCACTATTTTGCCCTCTTCTACTTCTATAACCAGGTAAGCTAATAAAAATGTTTCCTAACTGTTTTGGCTTACTGAAAAAAATCATGTGTTGGTAATGTAAAAAGACCTACAGGACATGATATAAGCAGGTGGTCCCAAATTAATCTACTAAAAAGGCTCAACACTGTTTAGCTGCCAAAAGCAGTTGGAATTGGGCCTTAACAATGTGGTAAGTTTTTAGGTGATGGCTATTGTGTCTGTTTGACCTCTTCCAAATGTCTGTACTGGCAATAAAAAAAAGTTTCCAATTTAAATAGCTTGAGAATAAAAACAATTTGCAAGTAATGGAAAAAATCCTACAGCACCGGGTGTTCCCATGTGGTCTCCCACCCAAGTACTAACCAGGCCCAACACTGCTTAGCTTCCAAGATCAGACGAGATTGGGCGTATCCAATGTGGTATGGCTGTAGGTGAAATACAAGCACTTTTTTGCCCTCTTCTACTTCTATAACCAGGTAAGCTAATAAAAAAGTTTCCTAACAGTTTTGGCTTACTGAAAAAAATCATGTGTTGGTAATGTAAAAAGACCTACAGGACATGATATAAGCAGGTGGTCTCAAATTAATCTACTAAAGAGGCTCAACACTGTTTAGCTGCCAAAAGCAGTTGGAATTGGGCCGAAACAGTGTGGTAAGTTTTTAGGTGATGGCTATTTTGTCTGTTTGACCTCTTACAAATGTCTGTATCGGCAATAAAAAGAAAAAGTTTCCAATTTAAATAGCTAGAGAATCAAAACAATTTGCCAGTAATGGGAAAAAAACCTACAGCACCTGGTGTTCCCATGTGGTCTCCCACCTAAGTACTAACCAGGCCCAACACTGCTTAGCTTCCAAGATCAGACGAGATTGGGCGTATCCAATGTGGTATGGCTGTAGGTGAAATACAAGCACTTTTTTGCCCTCTTCTACTTCTATAACCAGGTAAGCTAATAAAAAAGTTTCCTAACAGTTTTGGCTTACTGAAAAAAATCATGTGTTGGTAATGTAAAAAGACCTACAGGACATGATATAAGCAGGTGGTCTCAAATTAATCTACTAAAGAGGCTCAACACTGTTTAGCTGCCAAAAGCAGTTGGAATTGGGCCGAAACAGTGTGGTAAGTTTTTAGGTGATGGCTATTGTGTCTGTTTGACCTCTTCCAAATGTCTGTATCGGCAATAAAAAGAAAAAGTTTCCAATTTAAATAGCTAGAGAATCAAAAAATTTGCCAGTAATGGGAAAAAAACTACAGCACCTGGTGTTCCCATGTGGTCTCCCACCTAAGTACTAACCAGGCCCAACACTGCTTAGCTTCCAAGATCAGACGAGATTGGGCGTATCCAATGTGGTATGGCTGTAGGTGAGATACAGGCACTTATTTGCCCTCTTCTACTTCTGTAACCAGGTATGTTAATAAAAAAGTTTCCTAACGGGGGGGCGTGGCCTGGCACGCTGGCTGAGCAGACGTGCTTCTCCGGAGCTCCTGGATAACCTAGCGTTTTTCCCCTCTAAATTATCCCTACCCGCTCCAGATTGCCTCCCCACCCTCCTACTAGCCCTCCCTACACCCCCCGCCTGACCTGGTCCGAGGTCGCAGAGCCGGGCAGCACTTTTAAGTGCTGCTGCAGGTTGCGGCCTGGTCCGGAGATAGAAGCCGGGGCCTCGAGTTCGGGGAGGAAGACGGAGCGGTGACGCGGCAGACGACGCTCCAGCACGGCCAACAGGAGACTCCTCCGTGCCCTCCGACTAGCCGACTAGCCGCCCAGCAAGCTCCCCCACCAAGTCCTCTCACCTGCTGCTGAGCTGACCGACGGATCGGAGCGCATATCTCACCCGCAGCGCGCCGGACCAAAGGAAGCAGGCGTCCAACCCCTAACACCGGGTGTCACAGAGCCTTCACGCCTCTGGTAAGTGGAGTCCGCCACTACCTGAGATTGACCCCATACGGGGAGCACCTCACGCCGCCTATCACCCTCTACCTAGCCGCGGCTGGACCCGGCCATCCCCGCAACCCCACGTGGCTCCGCCATTTTCCCCTCATCCTCACCTGGGCTTGCAGCCCCCAGCAGCTACTCCACAAGTCTTCAAAACCCCTTTTGGGGCTACCCTCACCCATCAACCACAGGGCTGAATTACTCCCTATACTACCTGCAGACCCCTCTTTCACTACCAATTGCGGGCGCACTCCTGGGACCTGTATACAGCCCACCCTGCTTCAATCTCCCCGGAGGCACTAAGCACCAATACAACACTCTGCTGAACCCTTGAACACTCATTAGCCCATATCCCAGACACAGGGATAATTTCATCTCTCAAAACACCACAAGTGCCACCAAGCTCACCCTAGGGAGCTGTGACATAGCGCACCCCAGATAGTCCCTATCTGCAGCACCCCTATTCAGGCTCTAATGTGAATTCCCACATCTTATGGCTGCCGCCCCGTGACGACTACAACTTACACTATATATGAAGTAATAACCTGCTGTAGGAACCCCCACGGTGATTAATACTATATCCTCACCAACTGCGCAATCAGTGCCTAGCTCCAATATGCCTCCAAAGAGACCCAAGGAGGTCGCCCTAACCAAAATAAGCATGTCCGCCAAGAAAACTTCCCAAGCCCCTCTCCTGCAAACAAGCCCCGTGCAGCATGCACACATCCCCATGGAGGTCCATGCGGACCATGGTCCCCCTACTGGGCTGACAGGTATAGATGCTGACTCCGACGAACCGGTCACAGTAAAGTCTCTCTGCCAGGTCTTCTCTGCATTCCAAGCAGAGATAGCCAAAGACCTAAAGATGGCCATCCGAGAGGTTAAAACCGAGCTGGTGGCGATCGGAGACAGAACGGACCACCTAGAGAAGAAAATGGAGGAGTTGGTCGCATCCCACAATGGTCTTATATCTTCTTATGACCGCCAGCAAACTGAAATCACCCAATTCAAAGCCAAGCTCGCGGACCTGGAGGACAGGTCTAGGCGGAACAACATCAAGATCAGGGGCATCCCAGAGTCAGTGACCAATGCCGAACTCGAAGGCTATGCTACGGCACTGTTCTCCAGACTTCTTCCCTCCGCTAATCCCAAAGATCTCCTCATCGACCGCATCCACCGCCTGCCGAGACCCAAAACAATCCCAGCCGACCTACCCAAAGACACCCTCCTCCGGGTCCACTTCTTCACAGTTAAAGAACAACTCTTGAAAGCAGCACGTGAAGCAAAGAGATCCGACACTTTGGGAGGCCTCCAGTTGTTCCAAGATTTCTCCCCTGCGACCCTGGCTAACAGAAGAGCCTTCGCCCCTATCACTATGGCACTGCGCGCTCACGAAATCCGATACCGTTGGGGGTTCCCCGTGAAGCTGATCATTACACACGAAGACACCACCTACAATGTGCCCACCTTAGAAGCTGGAATGAAACTCCTGCTAGAATGGGACATCTCAACTACAGGAACCCAACGGCAGAAGCGCCCCCAGCCCCTCAGCCAGGATTGGGCTGACACTTGATGCCCCCTATGCTGACACAGACATCTCCTCTCTATATCTGAACTCCCATGCCACCCTACTTCCTTACCTCCCCACAGCGGGTGGAGGTTTATGCGATAAGTATCAGTCTTTTTTATTACTTGCCAATGGTTGTAGGATGTTAGGCACTGGGACTTGGTTTATAGACGCTTACTGCATTTGGATGTTAGTCTGTTAAAAGTTTTTCTCTGTTTTCGCCCATAAGTATTATACCCCATACAAGAGTTGGGGCTTATTCGTGCCCGTTTTAGTGAGTTATACATAGTATTAGCTTACCCATTTCCTCCCAAGTTACACAGGTGGAATGTTTGTTAATTTGTTTTATGTTGCTAAGTTTCTAAGAAAAATAAAAATTAATGGAAAGTCGTTTCTGGGGCGGCGGTCTTCATCTTCCCTGCTATCCAGTGAGGCCGGGCCGCCACCCCAAAAACCCTTGGATACTACTGCATGAAAATCCTTTCTTTTCCCCTGCAGTAGTCATGCGGGTCCTAGTTGTTGGACCCTTTTGTTTTACCTTTCCCTTTATTCTGTTTCTCTTCTGTTACCTGTCTTCTCCCCCCCCCCCCCCCCCGGACAGTATTCCTTACCACCAACTCATGCCATCTACCACCCCTCCCACAGACACACCCGAAATATTTACAGCATCTTTTAAGGACATGCCATGCCTAAACTAATATCTTTAAATGTTAAGGGGCTGAACTCCCCACACAAGCGCAGGATGGCCCTGTCATATCTCCACAAACAAAAGGCAGATATAGTTGCCCTCCAAGAGACGCACTTTGCCTCCTCTAACCCACCCAAATTCAAAGACTCAAACTACCCGACAACTTACTATGCCAATGGTCCCTTCAAACGTAATGGTGTTGCCATACTTTTTAATCGCCATACTCCCTTTACCTGCCAATCCCAAACTGCTGATAAAAATGGCAGATACCTGATACTCACTGGCCTCCTAGAGGACAGACTGACGACTATAGTATCCATTTACGCCCCCAACACGAACCAGGTGGCTTTCCTCCGCAAACTCTTCACCCTTGTACGAAAAATCTCAAAAGGCTCTTTGATTCTGTTAGGTGATTTTAATTTGGCGCTTGACCCCCGGCTGGACAAATCCCGTCCCCCCCCTACCCACCATACGCATCCAGATACTCAATCGACAGCCCTACGTAACCTATTACTAGAATTCGACCTATATGACATTTGGAGAACAACCTACCCAACTGGTCGAGAATACACTTTTCATTCCCAAGTTCATAACACCTACTCTAGAATCGATTACATCCTCTGTGATAAGTGGTCCCTCCAACACTCCTCGGGAGCCGACATACTCCCTATCACCTGGTCCGACCATGCACCTGTAGTGTGGCAATGGAACTTCCTCCCCTCACAAGCCCCCCCCAGGCCCTGGCGCCTATTCCCTCACTTACTAAAAGACCCCGTAGCCAAAGACACTATATTAAAAACAATGGAAGCATATATGTCCAATAACCAGACAACTGATACCTCGGTGATCAACCACTGGTGTGCCTTTAAGGCGGTCACCAGAGGGGCAGCCATACAAGCTGGAGCCACAATGAAACGCAGAGCCGTCGCAACTCAAAAAACTTTAGAGGCCAAACTAATAGATCTTGAAAACAGGAATAAAAAATCCCCCTCTGTCCCCCTAAAGACAGAGTTAGCTTCGGTGCGTAGCCAACTCCAGAAACTACTCCTTACACGCACCCAATCAGCTTTAAACAGGATACGGCATAGATTCTATATAGCCAGCAACAGATCGGGCAGGATGTTAGCCCGAAAACTACGTGCCCAGCAGGCTAGAAACAGAATTAAATATATTATCTCTCCAAGTAAAGAGAAAGTGCATAACCCTAAAGCCATCGCCAATCAGTTTGCTGACTACTATTCTAAGCTTTATAATCTCTCCCTAGACCCCTCCACGCCACAACCTACTAATGCTACCATCGGTGATTTCTTAGACAATTTACACTTCCCTTCCCTTTCCCTTGAACAACTAGATTCCCTAAACGCCCCTTGGTCACAGGCGGAAATCCAATCAGCCATTAAATCACTCCCCCGCAATAAGGCCCCTGGGCCTGATGGCTTCATTACAGATTTTTATAAGTCCTTCAGCGACCTACTGTCCCCCTACCTAGGAGACCTTTTTAATGAGCTCTCTTCTGTGGGAAAGGCCCCCCCAGAGCTACTTGAGGCCCGAATAGTGACTATCCCGAAGCCCGGAAAAAACCCTGCGTTGTGCCAAAATTATCGCCCGATAGCCCTGCTGAACACTGATATCAAAATCTTTGCTAAATTAATGGCGTCCCGAATAAATCATTTCTTACCCTCGCTGGTCCACCCAGACCAGACGGGGTTTGTCCCTGGGCGACAGGCCCCGGACAACACTAGAAGAGTGTTCAACTTAATTGACTCATTATCCACAGGACAGGACTTGCTTCTTCTCTCACTCGATGCCGAAAAGGCATTTGATCGCCTTAATTGGCAATATATGCAAGAGGTCCTCTCACGTTTTGGCTTCAAGGACCGGATTTTGCGGTCAATTATGTCTCTATACAGTTCCCCATCGGCCCGAGTGTTCAGTAATGGCTTCCTCTCCACCCCTTTCACAATCTCCAATGGCACAAGGCAGGGTTGCCCCCTTTCGCCCCTGATATTTGTCCTCTCCATTGAACCATTGGCTATGTCCATCCGCGATAATCCCAATATCCCGGGTCTCCGAGTGGGCTCCACTAACCATAAGCTGAGCCTATTCGCAGATGATGTGCTACTTTTTGTGACAGACCCTCCCAATACGCTCCCGCACATCCACGCGACACTATCCTCCTATAGCGCTGCCTCTTATTACAAGCTCAACACATCCAAGACTGACGCCCTCCCGATTAACCTAACAGATTCCCTCCCCTCACTGAAATCCACATATAACTACAATTGGCAGCCCGATTCTATAAAATACTTAGGCATACACATTCCCCCAAATATGAAAACTGTATTTGAGGTTAATTTGTCTCCCCTCCTCACTTCCCTTGCGTCTCTCTCCAGATCATGGTTAGCATTCGAAATCTCATGGATGGGTAGGATGGCGGCATTTAAGATGTCACTCCTGCCCAAGCTTATGTACCTGTTCCGCACCATCCCTTATATATTCCCAAAAAAGTCGTTGCAAATAGCCACTACTATCCTAACAAAATATGTATGGTCAACAAAACCCCCAGCTATGGCCCGCTCCAAAATGTCCCTCCCGAAAGCATTTGGAGGACTCGACCTCCCTGATCTATCCCTCTACCAGACAGCTTGTCTCTTGGCCCCATCTAAACACTATTTTGAAAGTCCCTCTCCCAGAGCCTGGGTGGATATCGAACAATCTCATTGCCCACACATCCTTCTCTCGGACTTACTAAAAATTCCAAAACATATTAGACCCCCCCTCCCAGCTCTACTCCCGACGACAGCTGCTACCCTACATGTGTGGGACCAACTACTTTCCACTATCCGGGCCCCTCCTGCCCTTATCACCACTCTCCCTATCACTACAGCGGCAAAACTTGTACCCAATCTCAACCTGAATCTCTGGAAACGCAACGGGATCAAAACCCTAGGAGATGTGTTAAACGCCAACACAGTCCTCCCCTTCGCTTCCCTACAAGAAATGTACTCCCTCCCCTCTCACGAGTCCTACCATTACCTGCAGTTGGCCCACTGGTGGAACTCACACTGTGCCAAACACTCCCCCCCAGAAGCTCTTCACCAGACGGTCCTCTCCCGCCCCTCCATGACGAGATCCACAGGCGATATTTCCTTCTGGTATAGGACCCTGATAACTCCCCCTGAGTTTGCCAAGACAGCAGCCCATAAGAAATGGGAGATAGACCTAGGCACCCAGCTCTCCGCCCCCCAGTGGAGTAAGATCTTCCTATCCTCATACACAATGTCCCGCTGCCTCAACCACTCGGAGATGCATATAAAACTGATTAATCGTCTCTACCTGACCCCCGACCGACTACATACCTTTTGGCCAACTTGCTCTAATATGTGCTGGCGCCAATGTGGGAATGTGGGTAATATATTCCATATTTTTTGGTCTTGTCCCAAACTTAAGGAGTACTGGAGAGAGGTGTTTGGTTTGATATCCACAGTAATCCAGATAACCCTCCTGCCTGACCCACTTCTAGCCTTACTCCACGTATACCCCCAGGAACTCCCGGCAGGGAAAACATATGTCCTCGGACACATTCTTATCGCGGCACGTGCAAATCTTGCCCAACAGTGGAAGCAACCCTCCCCACCCTCCTTTTTCCAGGTTATTTTAAAAACTAACCACCACTACCTCATGGAGACCGGTCACCAACCCCACTCGACTAATCCCCCCCCACCCCACCCTAGATGGGCCCCTTGGCACATCTACATAACAAAAGGTGCGGGGACCAGGTTTTTCCCCCTTGACCCCTCTGGGCAGTCATCTACGTTCAGTTTGAATGAAACCCCGGACCCGGACTCCCCCCCACCTTAAGTATTAGATAACAGCACGACTAAGCCAATAGATCCGGGATTGTTTGAGGATGTTTATCTCAACCTACTGTATTGTCTTATTTGATTTGCTAGTGTATTAGTTATTTAATATATAGCCCGCTCTGCATAGCGGTGTGCTTATGTTTTGTTATGCTTTATTTTTTTGTTTTGTCTACCTTATTTACAATATTGTATTGTCCCCAATCCGGAATGCTGTCCCCCCCTCCCCCCCCCCAAGTACCCTCCCTTTTTTCTTCTGTACCCCATATAAAACTCTGTGTTAATAAAAATTTATTGATGGAAAAAAAAAAAAAAAAAGTTTCCTAACTGTATTGGCTTACTGAAAAAAATCATGTGTTGGTAATGTAAAAAGACCTACATGACATGATATAAGCAGGTGGTCTCAAATTAATCTACTAAAGAGGCTCAACACTGTTTAGCTGCCAAAAGCAGTTGGAATTGGGCCTTAACAATGTGGTAAGTTTTTAGGTGATGGCTATTGTGTCTGTTTGACCTCTTCCAAATATCTGTATCGGCAATAAAAAGAAAAAGTTTCCAATTTAAATAACTAGAGAATAAAAACAATTTGCCAGTAATGGGAAAAAACCTACAGCACCTGGTGTTCCCATATTGTCTCCCACCCAAGTACTAACCAGGCCCAACACTGCTTAGCTTCCAAGATCAGACGAGATTGGGCGTATCCAATGTGGTATGGCTGTAGGTGAGATACAGGCACTATTTTGCCCTCTTCTACTTCTATAACCAGGTAAGCTAATAAAAATGTTTCCTAACTGTTTTGGCTTACTGAAAAAAATCATGTGTTGGTAATGTAAAAAGACCTACAGGACATGATATAAGCAGGTGGTCTCAAATTAATCTACTAAAAAGGCTCAACACTGTTTAGCTGCCAAAAGCAGTTGGAATTGGGCCTTAACAATGTGGTAAGTTTTTAGGTGATGGCTATTGTGTCTGTTTGACCTCTTCCAAATATCTGTACTGGCAATAAAAAAAAGTTTCCAATTTAAATAGCTAGAGAATAAAAACAATTTGCCAGTAATGGAAAAAATCCTACAGCACCGGGTGTTTCCATGTGGTCTCCCACCCAAGTACTAACCAGGCCCAACACTGTTTAGCTTCCAAGATCAGACGAGATTGGGCGTATCCAATGTGGTATGGCTATAGGTGAAATACAAGCACTTTTTTGCCCTCTTCTACTTCAATAACGAGGTAAGCTAATAAAAAAGTTTCCTAACAGTTTTGGCTTACTGAAAAAAATCATGTGTTGGTAATGTAAAAAGACCTACAGGACATGATATAAGCAGGTGGTCTCAAATTAATCTACTAAAGAGGCTCAACACTGTTTAGCTGCCAAAAGCAGTTGGAATTGGGCCGAAACAGTGTGGTAAGTTTTTAGGTGATGGCTATTGTGTCTGTTTGACCTCTTCCAAATGTCTGTATCGGCAATAAAAAGAAAAAGTTTCCAATTTAAATAGCTAGAGAATCAAAAAATTTGCCAGTAATGGGAAAAAACCTACAGCACCTGGTGTTCCCATGTGGTCTCCCACCTAAGTACTAACCAGGCCCAACACTGCTTAGCTTCCAAGATCAGACGAGATTAGGCATATCCAATGTGGTATGGCTGTAGGCGAGATACAGGCACTTTTTTGCCCTCTTCTACTTCTATAACCAGGTAAGTTAATAAAAAAGTTTCCTAACTGTTTTGGCTTACTGGAAAAAATCATGTGTTGGTAATGTAAAAAGACCTACATGACATGATATAAGCAGGTGGTCTCAAATTAATCTACTAAAGAGGCTCAACACTGTTTAGCTGCCAAAAGCAGTTGGAATTGGGCCGAAACAGTGTGGTAAGTCTTTAGGTGATGACTATTGTGTCTGTTTGACCTCTCCCAAATGTCTGTATCGGCAATAAAAAGAAAAAGTTTCCAATTTAAATAGCTAGAGAATAAAAACAATTTGCCAGTAATGGGAAAAAACCTACAGCACCTGGTGTTCCCATATGGTCTCCCACCCAAGTACTAACCAGGCCCAACACTGCTTAGCTTCCAAGATCAGACAAGATTGGGCGTATCCAATGTGGTATGGCTGAAGGTGAGATACAGGCACTATTTTGCCCTCTTCTACTTCTATAACCAGGTAAGTTAATAAAAATGTTTCCTAACTGTTTTGGCTTACTGAAAAAAATCATGTGTTGGTAATGTAAAAAGACCTACAGGACATGATATAAGCAGGTGGTCTCAAATTAATCTACTAAAGAGGCTCAACACTGTTTAGCTGCCAAAAGCAGTTGGAATTGGGCCTAAACAGTGTGGTAAGTTTTTAGGTGATGGCTATTGTGTCTGTTTGACCTCTTCCAAATGTCTGTACTGGCAATAAAAAAAAGTTTCCAATTTAAATAGCTAGAGAATAAAAACAATTTGCCAGTAATGGAAAAATCCTACAGCACCGGGTGTTCCCATGTGGTCTCCCACCCAAGTACTAACCAGGCCCAACACTGCTTAGCTTCCAAGATCAGACGAGATTGGGCGTATCCAATGTGGTATGGCTATAGGTGAAATACTAGCACTTTTTTGCCCTCTTCTACTTCTATAACCAGGTAAGCTAATTAAAAAGTTTCCTAACAGTTTTGGCTTACTGAATAAAATCATGTGTTGGTAATGTAAAAAGACCTACAGGACATGATATAAGCAGGTGGTCTCAAATTAATCTACTAAAGAGGCTCAACACTGTTTAGCTGCCAAAAGCAGTTGGAATTGGGCCGAAACAGTGTGGTAAGTTTTTAGGTGATGGCTATTGTGTTTGTTTGACCTCTTCCAAATGTCTGTATCGGCAATAAAAAGAAAAAGTTTCCAATTTAAATAGCTAGAGAATCAAAACAATTTGCCAGTAATGGGAAAAAACCTACAGCACCTGGTGTTCCCATGTGGTCTCCCACCTAAGTACTAACCAGGCCCAACACTGCTTAGCTTCCAAGATCAGACGAGATTGGGCGTATCCAATGTGGTATGGCTGTAGGTGAGATACAGGCACTTTTTTGCCCTCTTCTACTTCTATAACCAGGTAAGTTAATAAAAAAGTTTCCTAACTGTATTGGCTTACTGAAAAAAATCATGTGTTGGTAATGTAAAAAGACCTACATGACATGATATAAGCAGGTGGTCTCAAATTAATCTACTAAAGAGGCTCAACACTGTTTAGCTGCCAAAAGCAGTTGGAATTGGGCCGAAACAGTGTGGTAAGTCTTTAGGTGATGACTATTGTGTCTGTTTGACCTCTCCCAAATGTCTGTATCGGCAATAAAAAGAAAAAGTTTCCAATTTAAATAGCTAGAGAATAAAAACAATTTGCCAGTAATGGGAAAAAACCTACAGCACCTGGTGTTCCCATATGGTCTCCCACCCAAGTACTAACCAGGCCCAACATTGCTTAGCTTCCAAGATCAGATGAGATTAGGCATATCCAATGTGGTATGGCTGTAGGTGAGATACAGGCACTTTTTTGCCCTCTTCTACTTCTATAACCAGGTAAGTTAATAAAAAAGTTTCCTAACTGTTTTGGCTTACTGAAAAAAATCATGTGTTGGTAATGTAAAAAGACCTACATGACATCTTATAAGCAGGTGGTCTCAAATTAATCTACTAAAGAGGCTCAACACTGTTTAGCTGCCAAAAGCAGTTGGAATTGGGCCGAAACAGTGTGGTAAGTCTTTAGGTGATGACTATTGTGTCTGTTTGACCTCTCCCAAATGTCTGTATCGGCAATAAAAAGAAAAAGTTTCCAATTTAAATAGCTAGAGAATAAAAACAATTTGCCAGTAATGGGAAAAAACCTACAGCACCTGGTGTTCCCATATGGTCTCCCACCCAAGTACTAACCAGGCCCAACACTGCTTAGCTTCCAAGATCAGACGAGATTGGGCGTATCCAATGTGGTATGGCTGTAGGTGAGATACAGGCACTATTTTGCCCTCTTCTACTTCTATAACCAGGTAAGCTAATAAAAAAGTTTCCTAACAGTTTTGGCTTACTGAAAAAAATCATGTGTTGGTAATGTAAAAAGACCTACAGGACATAATATAAGCAGGTGGTCTCAAATTAATCTACTAAAGAGGCTCAACACTGTTTAGCTGCCAAAAGCAGTTGGAATTGGGCCGAAACAGTGTGGTAAGTTTTTAGGTGATGGCTATTGTGTCTGTTTGACCTCTTCCAAATGTCTGTATCGGCAATAAAAAGAAAAAGTTTCCAATTTAAATAGCTAGAGAATCAAAAAAATTGCCAGTAATGGGAAAAAACCTACAGCACCTGGTGTTCCCATGTGGTCTCCCACCTAAGTACTAACCAGGCCCAACACTGCTTAGCTTCCAAGATCAGACGAGATTGGGCGTATCCAATGTGGTATGGCTGTAGGTGAGATACAGGCACTTTTTTGCCCTCTTCTACTTCTATAACCAGGTAAGTTAATAAAAAAGTTTCCTAACTGTATTGGCTTACTGAAAAAAATCATGTGTTGGTAATGTAAAAAGACCTACATGACATGATATAAGCAGGTGGTCTCAAATTAATCTACTAAAGAGGCTCAACACTGTTTAGCTGCCAAAAGCAGTTGGAATTGGGCCGAAACAGTGTGGTAAGTCTTTAGGTGATGACTATTGTGTCTGTTTGACCTCTCCCAAATGTCTGTATCGGCAATAAAAAGAAAAAGTTTCCAATTTAAATAGCTAGAGAATAAAAACAATTTGCCAGTAATCGGAAAAAACCTACAGCACCTGGTGTTCCCATATGGTCTCCCACCCAAGTACTAACCAGGCCCAACACTGCTTAGCTTCCAAGATCAGACGAGATTGGGCGTATCCAATGTGGTATGGCTGTAGGTGAGATACAGGCACTATTTTGCCCTCTTCTACTTCTATAACCAGGTAAGCTAATAAAAATGTTTCCTAACTGTTTTGGCTTACTGAAAAAAATCATGTGTTGGTAATGTAAAAAGACCTACAGGACATGATATAAGCAGGTGGTCCCAAATTAATCTACTAAAAAGGCTCAACACTGTTTAGCTGCCAAAAGCAGTTGGAATTGGGCCTCAACAATGTGGTAAGTTTTTAGGTGATGGCTATTGTGTCTGTTTGACCTCTTCCAAATGTCTGTACTGGCAATAAAAAAAAGTTTCCAATTTAAATAGCTTGAGAATAAAAACAATTTGCAAGTAATGGAAAAAATCCTACAGCACCGGGTGTTCCCATGTGGTCTCCCACCCAAGTACTAACCAGGCCCAACACTGCTTAGCTTCCAAGATCAGACGAGATTGGGCGTATCCAATGTGGTATGGCTGTAGGTGAAATACAAGCACTTTTTTGCCCTCTTCTACTTCTATAACCAGGTAAGCTAATAAAAAAGTTTCCTAACAGTTTTGGCTTACTGAAAAAAATCATGTGTTGGTAATGTAAAAAGACCTACAGGACATGATATAAGCAGGTGGTCTCAAATTAATCTACTAAAGAGGCTCAACACTGTTTAGCTGCCAAAAGCAGTTGGAATTGGGCCGAAACAGTGTGGTAAGTTTTTAGGTGATGGCTATTTTGTCTGTTTGACCTCTTACAAATGTCTGTATCGGCAATAAAAAGAAAAAGTTTCCAATTTAAATAGCTAGAGAATCAAAACAATTTGCCAGTAATGGGAAAAAAACCTACAGCACCTGGTGTTCCCATGTGGTCTCCCACCTAAGTACTAACCAGGCCCAACACTGCTTAGCTTCCAAGATCAGACGAGATTGGGCGTATCCAATGTGGTATGGCTGTAGGTGAAATACAAGCACTTTTTTGCCCTCTTCTACTTCTATAACCAGGTAAGCTAATAAAAAAGTTTCCTAACAGTTTTGGCTTACTGAAAAAAATCATGTGTTGGTAATGTAAAAAGACCTACAGGACATGATATAAGCAGGTGGTCTCAAATTAATCTACTAAAGAGGCTCAACACTGTTTAGCTGCCAAAAGCAGTTGGAATTGGGCCGAAACAGTGTGGTAAGTTTTTAGGTGATGGCTATTGTGTCTGTTTGACCTCTTCCAAATGTCTGTATCGGCAATAAAAAGAAAAAGTTTCCAATTTAAATAGCTAGAGAATCAAAAAATTTGCCAGTAATGGGAAAAAAAACTACAGCACCTGGTGTTCCCATGTGGTCTCCCACCTAAGTACTAACCAGGCCCAACACTGCTTAGCTTCCAAGATCAGACGAGATTGGGCGTATCCAATGTGGTATGGCTGTAGGTGAGATACAGGCACTTATTTGCCCTCTTCTACTTCTGTAACCAGGTATGTTAATAAAAAAGTTTCCTAACTGTATTGGCTTACTGAAAAAAATCATGTGTTGGTAATGTAAAAAGACCTACATGACATGATATAAGCAGGTGGTCTCAAATTAATCTACTAAAGAGGCTCAACACTGTTTAGCTGCCAAAAGCAGTTGGAATTAGGCCTTAACAATGTGGTAAGTTTTTAGGTGATGGCTATTGTGTCTGTTTGACCTCTTCCAAATATCTGTATCGGCAATAAAAAGAAAAAGTTTCCAATTTAAATAACTAGAGAATAAAAACAATTTGCCAGTAATGGGAAAAAACCTACAGCACCTGGTGTTCCCATATTGTCTCCCACCCAAGTACTAACCAGGCCCAACACTGCTTAGCTTCCAAGATCAGACGAGATTGGGCGTATCCAATGTGGTATGGCTGTAGGTGAGATACAGGCACTATTTTGCCCTCTTCTACTTCTATAACCAGGTAAGCTAATAAAAATGTTTCCTAACTGTTTTGGCTTACTGAAAAAAATCATGTGTTGGTAATGTAAAAAGACCTACAGGACATGATATAAGCAGGTGGTCTCAAATTAATCTACTAAAAAGGCTCAACACTGTTTAGCTGCCAAAAGCAGTTGGAATTGGGCCTTAACAATGTGGTAAGTTTTTAGGTGATGGCTATTGTGTCTGTTTGACCTCTTCCAAATATCTGTACTGGCAATAAAAAAAAGTTTCCAATTTAAATAGCTAGAGAATAAAAACAATTTGCCAGTAATGGAAAAAATCCTACAGCACCGGGTGTTCCCATGTGGTCTCCCACCCAAGTACTAACCAGGCCCAACACTGCTTAGCTTCCAAGATCAGACGAGATTGGGCGTATCCAATGTGGTATGGCTATAGGTGAAATACAAGCACTTTTTTGCCCTCTTCTACTTCAATAACGAGGTAAGCTAATAAAAAAGTTTCCTAACAGTTTTGGCTTACTGAAAAAAATCATGTGTTGGTAATGTAAAAAGACCTACAGGACATGATATAAGCAGGTGGTCTCAAATTAATCTACTAAAGAGGCTCAACACTGTTTAGCTGCCAAAAGCAGTTGGAATTGGGCCGAAACAGTGTGGTAAGTTTTTAGGTGATGGCTATTGTGTCTGTTTGACCTCTTCCAAATGTCTGTATCGGCAATAAAAAGAAAAAGTTTCCAATTTAAATAGCTAGAGAATCAAAAAATTTGCCAGTAATGGGAAAAAACCTACAGCACCTGGTGTTCCCATGTGGTCTCCCACCTAAGTACTAACCAGGCCCAACACTGCTTAGCTTCCAAGATCAGACGAGATTAGGCATATCCAATGTGGTATGGCTGTAGGCGAGATACAGGCACTTTTTTGCCCTCTTCTACTTCTATAACCAGGTAAGTTAATAAAAAAGTTTCCTAACTGTTTTGGCTTACTGGAAAAAATCATGTGTTGGTAATGTAAAAAGACCTACATGACATGATATAAGCAGGTGGTCTCAAATTAATCTACTAAAGAGGCTCAACACTGTTTAGCTGCCAAAAGCAGTTGGAATTGGGCCGAAACAGTGTGGTAAGTCTTTAGGTGATGACTATTGTGTCTGTTTGACCTCTCCCAAATGTCTGTATCGGCAATAAAAAGAAAAAGTTTCCAATTTAAATAGCTAGAGAATAAAAACAATTTGCCAGTAATGGGAAAAAACCTACAGCACCTGGTGTTCCCATATGGTCTCCCACCCAAGTACTAACCAGGCCCAACACTGCTTAGCTTCCAAGATCAGACAAGATTGGGCGTATCCAATGTGGTATGGCTGAAGGTGAGATACAGGCACTATTTTGCCCTCTTCTACTTCTATAACCAGGTAAGTTAATAAAAATGTTTCCTAACTGTTTTGGCTTACTGAAAAAAATCATGTGTTGGTAATGTAAAAAGACCTACAGGACATGATATAAGCAGGTGGTCTCAAATTAATCTACTAAAGAGGCTCAACACTGTTTAGCTGCCAAAAGCAGTTGGAATTGGGCCTAAACAGTGTGGTAAGTTTTTAGGTGATGGCTATTGTGTCTGTTTGACCTCTTCCAAATGTCTGTACTGGCAATAAAAAAAAGTTTCCAATTTAAATAGCTAGAGAATAAAAACAATTTGCCAGTAATGGAAAAATCCTACAGCACCGGGTGTTCCCATGTGGTCTCCCACCCAAGTACTAACCAGGCCCAACACTGCTTAGCTTCCAAGATCAGACGAGATTGGGCGTATCCAATGTGGTATGGCTATAGGTGAAATACTAGCACTTTTTTGCCCTCTTCTACTTCTATAACCAGGTAAGCTAATTAAAAAGTTTCCTAACAGTTTTGGCTTACTGAATAAAATCATGTGTTGGTAATGTAAAAAGACCTACAGGACATGATATAAGCAGGTGGTCTCAAATTAATCTACTAAAGAGGCTCAACACTGTTTAGCTGCCAAAAGCAGTTGGAATTGGGCCGAAACAGTGTGGTAAGTTTTTAGGTGATGGCTATTGTGTTTGTTTGACCTCTTCCAAATGTCTGTATCGGCAATAAAAAGAAAAAGTTTCCAATTTAAATAGCTAGAGAATCAAAACAATTTGCCAGTAATGGGAAAAAACCTACAGCACCTGGTGTTCCCATGTGGTCTCCCACCTAAGTACTAACCAGGCCCAACACTGCTTAGCTTCCAAGATCAGACGAGATTGGGCGTATCCAATGTGGTATGGCTGTAGGTGAGATACAGGCACTTTTTTGCCCTCTTCTACTTCTATAACCAGGTAAGTTAATAAAAAAGTTTCCTAACTGTATTGGCTTACTGAAAAAAATCATGTGTTGGTAATGTAAAAAGACCTACATGACATGATATAAGCAGGTGGTCTCAAATTAATCTACTAAAGAGGCTCAACACTGTTTAGCTGCCAAAAGCAGTTGGAATTGGGCCGAAACAGTGTGGTAAGTCTTTAGGTGATGACTATTGTGTCTGTTTGACCTCTCCCAAATGTCTGTATCGGCAATAAAAAGAAAAAGTTTCCAATTTAAATAGCTAGAGAATAAAAACAATTTGCCAGTAATGGGAAAAAACCTACAGCACCTGGTGTTCCCATATGGTCTCCCACCCAAGTACTAACCAGGCCCAACACTGCTTAGCTTCCAAGATCAGACGAGATTGGGCGTATCCAATGTGGTATGGCTGTAGGTGAGATACAGGCACTATTTTGCCCTCTTCTACTTCTATAACCAGGTAAGCTAATAAAAATGTTTCCTAACTGTTTTGGCTTACTGAAAAAAATCATGTGTTGGTAATGTAAAAAGACCTACAGGACATGATATAAGCAGGTGGTCTCAAATTAATCTACTAAAGAGGCTCAACACTGTTTAGCTGCCAAAAGCAGTTGGAATTGGGCCTTAACAATGTGGTAAGTTTTTAGGTGATGGCTATTGTGTCTGTTAGACCTCTTCCAAATGTCTGTACTGGCAATAAAAAAAAGTTTCCAATTTAAATAGCTAGAGAATAAAAACAATTTGCCAGTAATGGAAAAAATCCTACAGCACCAGGTGTTCCCATGTGGTCTCCCAACCAAGTAATAACCAGGCCCAACACTGCTTAGCTTCCAAGATCAGACGAGATTGGGCGTATCCAATGTGGTATGGCTGTAGGTGAAATACGAGCACTTTTTTGCCCTCTTCTACTTCTATAACCAGGTAAGCTAATAAAAAAGTTTCCTAACAGTTTTGGCTTACTGAAAAAAATCATGTGTTGGTAATGTAAAAAGACCTACAGGACATGATATAAGCAGGTGGTCTCAAATTAATCTACTAAAGAGGCTCAACACTGTTTAGCTTCCAAAAGCAGTTGGAATTGGGCCGAAACAGTGTGGTAAGTCTTTAGGTGATGACTATTGTGTCTGTTTGACCTCTCCCAAATGTCTGTATCGGAAATAAAAAGAAAAAGTTTCCAATTTAAATAGCTAGAGAATAAAAACAATTTGCCAGTAATGGGAAAAAACCTACAGCACCTGGTGTTCCCATATGGTCTCCCACCCAAGTACTAACCAGGCCCAACACTGCTTAGCTTCCAAGATCAGACGAGATTAGGCATATCCAAAGTGGTATGGCTGTAGGTGAAACACAGGCACTTTTTTGCCCTCGTCTACTTCTATAACCAGGTAAGTTAATAAAAAAGTTTCCTAACTGTTTTGGCTTACTGAAAAAAACCATGTGTTGGTAATGTAAAAAGACCTACATGACATGATATAAGCAGGTGGTCTCAAATTAATCTGCTAAAGAGGCTCAACACTGTTTAGCTGCCAAAAGCAGTTGGAATTGGGCCGAAACAGTGTGGTAAGTCTTTAGGTGATGACTATTGTGTCTGTTTGACCTCTCCCAAATGTCTGTATCGGCAATAAAAAGAAAAAGTTTCCAATTTAAATAGCTAGAGAATAAAAACAATTTGCCAGTAATGGGAAAAAACCTACAGCACCTGGTGTTCCCATGTGGTCTCCCACCTAAGTACTAACCAGACCCAACACTGCTTAGCTTCCAAGATCAGACGAGATTGGGCGTATCCAATGTGGTATGGCTGTAGGTGAGATACAGGCACTTTTTTGCCCTCTTCTACTTCTATAACCAGGTAAGTTAATAAAAAAGTTTCCTAACTGTATTGGCTTACTGAAAAAAATCATGTGTTGGTAATGTAAAAAGACCTACATGACATGATATAAGCAGGTGGTCTCAAATTAATCTACTAAAGAGGCTCAACACTGTTTAGCTGCCAAAAGCAGTTGGAATTGGGCCGAAACAGTGTGGTAAGTTTTTAGGTGATGGCTATTGTGTCTGTTTGACCTCTTCCAAATGTCTGTATCGGCAATAAAAAGAAAAAGTTTCCAATTTAAATAGCTAGAGAATCAAAACAATTTGCCAGTAATGGGAAAAAACCTACAGCACCTGGTGTTCCCATGTGGTCTCCCACCTAAGTACTAACCAGGCCCAACACTGCTTAGCTTCCAAGATCAGATGAGATTAGGCATATCCAATGTGGTATGGCTGTAGGTGAGATACAGGCACTTTTTTGCCCTCTTCTACTTCTATAACCAGGTAAGTTAATAAAAAAGTTTCCTAACTGTATTGGCTTACTGAAAAAAATCATGTGTTGGTAATGTAAAAAGACCTACAGGACATGATATAAGCAGGTGGTCTCAAATTAATCTACTAAAGAGGCTCAACACTGTTTAGCTGCCAAAAGCAGTTGGAATTGGGCCTAAACAGTGTGGTAAGTTTTTAGGTGATGGCTATTGTGTCTGTTTGACCTCTTCCAAATGTCTGTACTGGCAATAAAAAAAAGTTTCCAATTTAAATAGCTAGAGAATAAAAACAATTTGCCAGTAATGGAAAAATCCTACAGCACCGGGTGTTCCCATGTGGTCTCCCACCCAAGTACTAACCAGGCCCAACACTGCTTAGCTTCCAAGATCAGACGAGATTGGGCGTATCCAATGTGGTATGGCTATAGGTGAAATACTAGCACTTTTTTGCCCTCTTCTACTTCTATAACCAGGTAAGCTAATTAAAAAGTTTCCTAACAGTTTTGGCTTACTGAATAAAATCATGTGTTGGTAATGTAAAAAGACCTACAGGACATGATATAAGCAGGTGGTCTCAAATTAATCTACTAAAGAGGCTCAACACTGTTTAGCTGCCAAAAGCAGTTGGAATTGGGCCGAAACAGTGTGGTAAGTTTTTAGGTGATGGCTATTGTGTTTGTTTGACCTCTTCCAAATGTCTGTATCGGCAATAAAAAGAAAAAGTTTCCAATTTAAATAGCTAGAGAATCAAAACAATTTGCCAGTAATGGGAAAAAACCTACAGCACCTGGTGTTCCCATGTGGTCTCCCACCTAAGTACTAACCAGGCCCAACACTGCTTAGCTTCCAAGATCAGACGAGATTGGGCGTATCCAATGTGGTATGGCTGTAGGTGAGATACAGGCACTTTTTTGCCCTCTTCTACTTCTATAACCAGGTAAGTTAATAAAAAAGTTTCCTAACTGTATTGGCTTACTGAAAAAAATCATGTGTTGGTAATGTAAAAAGACCTACATGACATGATATAAGCAGGTGGTCTCAAATTAATCTACTAAAGAGGCTCAACACTGTTTAGCTGCCAAAAGCAGTTGGAATTGGGCCGAAACAGTGTGGTAAGTCTTTAGGTGATGACTATTGTGTCTGTTTGACCTCTCCCAAATGTCTGTATCGGCAATAAAAAGAAAAAGTTTCCAATTTAAATAGCTAGAGAATAAAAACAATTTGCCAGTAATGGGAAAAAACCTACAGCACCTGGTGTTCCCATATGGTCTCCCACCCAAGTACTAACCAGGCCCAACACTGCTTAGCTTCCAAGATCAGATGAGATTAGGCATATCCAATGTGGTATGGCTGTAGGTGAGATACAGGCACTTTTTTGCCCTCTTCTACTTCTATAACCAGGTAAGTTAATAAAAAAGTTTCCTAACTGTTTTGGCTTACTGAAAAAAATCATGTGTTGGTAATGTAAAAAGACCTACATGACATCTTATAAGCAGGTGGTCTCAAATTAATCTACTAAAGAGGCTCAACACTGTTTAGCTGCCAAAAGCAGTTGGAATTGGGCCGAAACAGTGTGGTAAGTCTTTAGGTGATGACTATTGTGTCTGTTTGACCTCTCCCAAATGTCTGTATCGGCAATAAAAAGAAAAAGTTTCCAATTTAAATAGCTAGAGAATAAAAACAATTTGCCAGTAATGGGAAAAAACCTACAGCACCTGGTGTTCCCATATGGTCTCCCACCCAAGTACTAACCAGGCCCAACACTGCTTAGCTTCCAAGATCAGACGAGATTGGGCGTATCCAATGTGGTATGGCTGTAGGTGAGATACAGGCACTATTTTGCCCTCTTCTACTTCTATAACCAGGTAAGCTAATAAAAATGTTTCCTAACTGTTTTGGCTTACTGAAAAAAATCATGTGTTGGTAATGTAAAAAGACCTACAGGACATGATATAAGCAGGTGGTCTCAAATTAATCTACTAAAGAGGCTCAACACTGTTTAGCTGCCAAAAGCAGTTGGAATTGGGCCTTAACAATGTGGTAAGTTTTTAGGTGATGGCTATTGTGTCTGTTAGACCTCTTCCAAATGTCTGTACTGGCAATAAAAAAAAGTTTCCAATTTAAATAGCTAGAGAATAAAAACAATTTGCCAGTAATGGAAAAAATCCTACAGCACCAGGTGTTCCCATGTGGTCTCCCAACCAAGTAATAACCAGGCCCAACACTGCTTAGCTTCCAAGATCAGACGAGATTGGGCGTATCCAATGTGGTATGGCTGTAGGTGAAATACGAGCACTTTTTTGCCCTCTTCTACTTCTATAACCAGGTAACCTAATAAAAAAGTTTCCTAACAGTTTTGGCTTACTGAAAAAAATCATGTGTTGGTAATGTAAAAAGACCTACAGGACATGATATAAGCAGGTGGTCTCAAATTAATCTACTAAAGAGGCTCAACACTGTTTAGCTTCCAAAAGCAGTTGGAATTGGGCCGAAACAGTGTGGTAAGTCTTTAGGTGATGACTATTGTGTCTGTTTGACCTCTCCCAAATGTCTGTATCGGCAATAAAAAGAAAAAGTTTCCAATTTAAATAGCTAGAGAATAAAAACAATTTGCCAGTAATGGGAAAAAACCTACAGCACCTGGTGTTCCCATATGGTCTCCCACCCAAGTACTAACCAGGCCCAACACTGCTTAGCTTCCAAGATCAGACGAGATTAGGCATATCCAATGTGGTATGGCTGTAGGTGAAACACAGGCGCTTTTTTGCCCTCGTCTACTTCTATAACCAGGTAAGTTAATAAAAAAGTTTCCTAACTGTTTTGGCTTACTGAAAAAAACCATGTGTTGGTAATGTAAAAAGACCTACATGACATGATATAAGCAGGTGGTCTCAAATTAATCTGCTAAAGAGGCTCAACACTGTTTAGCTGCCAAAAGCAGTTGGAATTGGGCCGAAACAGTGTGGTAAGTCTTTAGGTGATGACTATTGTGTCTGTTTGACCTCTCCCAAATGTCTGTATCGGCAATAAAAAGAAAAAGTTTCCAATTTAAATAGCTAGAGAATAAAAACAATTTGCCAGTAATGGGAAAAAACCTACAGCACCTGGTGTTCCCATATGGTCTCCCACCCAAGTACTAACCAGGCCCCACACTGCTTAGCTTCCAAGATCAGACAAGATTGGGCGTATCCAATGTGGCATGGCTGTAGGTGAGATACAGGCACTATTTTGCCCTCTTCTACTTCTATAACCAGGTAAGCTAATAAAAATGTTTCCTAACTGTTTTGGCTTACTGAAAAAAATCATGTGTTGGTAATGTAAAAAGACCTACAGGACATGATATAAGCAGGTGGTCTCAAATTAATCTACTAAAGAGGCTCAACACTGTTTAGCTGCCAAAAGCAGTTGGAATTGGGCCGAAACAGTGTGGTAAGTTTTTAGGTGATGGCTATTGTGTCTGTTTGACCTCTTCCAAATGTCTGTATCGGCAATAAAAAGAAAAAGTTTCCAATTTAAATAGCTAGAGAATCAAAACAATTTGCCAGTAATGGGAAAAAACCTACAGCACCTGGTGTTCCCATGTGGTCTCCCACCTAAGTACTAACCAGACCCAACACTGCTTAGCTTCCAAGATCAGACGAGATTGGGCGTATCCAATGTGGTATGGCTGTAGGTGAGATACAGGCACTTTTTTGCCCTCTTCTACTTCTATAACCAGGTAAGTTAATAAAAAAGTTTCCTAACTGTATTGGCTTACTGAAAAAAATCATGTGTTGGTAATGTAAAAAGACCTACATGACATGATATAAGCAGGTGGTCTCAAATTAATCTACTAAAGAGGCTCAACACTGTTTAGCTGCCAAAAGCAGTTGGAATTGGGCCGAAACAGTGTGGTAAGTTTTTAGGTGATGGCTATTGTGTCTGTTTGACCTCTTCCAAATGTCTGTATCGGCAATAAAAAGAAAAAGTTTCCAATTTAAATAGCTAGAGAATCAAAACAATTTGCCAGTAATGGGAAAAAACCTACAGCACCTGGTGTTCCCATGTGGTCTCCCACCTAAGTACTAACCAGGCCCAACACTGCTTAGCTTCCAAGATCAGACGAGATTGGGCGTATCCAATGTGGTATGGCTGTAGGTGAGATACAGGCACTTTTTTGCCCTCTTCTACTTCTATAACCAGGTAAGTTAATAAAAAAGTTTCCTAACTGTATTGGCTTACTGAAAAAAATCATGTGTTGGTAATGTAAAAAGACCTACATGACATGATATAAGCAGGTGGTCTCAAATTAATCTACTAAAGAGGCTCAACACTGTTTAGCTGCCAAAAGCAGTTGGAATTGGGCCGAAACAGTGTGGTAAGTCTTTAGGTGATGACTATTGTGTCTGTTTGACCTCTCCCAAATGTCTGTATCGGCAATAAAAAGAAAAAGTTTCCAATTTAAATAGCTAGAGAATAAAAACAATTTGCCAGTAATGGGAAAAAACCTACAGCACCTGGTGTTCCCATATGGTCTCCCACCCAAGTACTAACCAGGCCCAACACTGCTTAGCTTCCAAGATCAGACGAGATTGGGCGTATCCAATGTGGTATGGCTGTAGGTGAGATACAGGCACTATTTTGCCCTCTTCTACTTCTATAACCAGGTAAGCTAATAAAAATGTTTCCTAACTGTTTTGGCTTACTGAAAAAAATCATGTGTTGGTAATGTAAAAAGACCTACAGGACATGATATAAGCAGGTGGTCTCAAATTAATCTATTAAAGAGGCTCAACACTGTTTAGCTGCCAAAAGCAGTTGGAATTGGGCCGAAACAGTGTGGTAAGTTTTTAGGTGATGGCTATTGTGTCTGTTTGACCTCTTCCAAATGTCTGTATCGGCAATAAAAAGAAAAAGTTTCCAATTTAAATAGCTAGAGAATCAAAACAATTTGCCAGTAATGGGAAAAACCTACAGCACCTGGTGTTCCCATGTGGTCTCCCACCTAAGTACTAACAAGGCCCAACACTGCTTAGCTTCCAAGATCAGACGAGATTGGGCGTATCCAATGTGGTATGGCTGTAGGTGAGATACAGGCACTATTTTGCCCTCTTCTACTTCTATAACCAGGTAAGCTAATAAAAATGTTTCCTAACTGTTTTGGCTTACTGAAAAAAATCATTTGTTGGTAATGTAAAAAGACCTACAGGACATGATATAAGCAGGTGGTCTCAAATTAATCTACTAAAGAGGCTCAACACTGTTTAGCTGCCAAAAGCAGTTGGAATTGGGCCGAAACAGTGTGGTAAGTTTTTAGGTGATGGCTATTGTGTCTGTTTGACCTCTTCCAAATGTCTGTATCGGCAATAAAAAGAAAAAGTTTCCAATTTAAATAGCTAGAGAATCAAAACAATTTGCCAGTAATGGGAAAAAACCTACAGCACCTGGTGTTCCCATGTGGTCTCCCACCTAAGTACTAACCAGGCCCAACACTGCTTAGCTTCCAAGATCAGACGAGATTAGGCATATCCAATGTGGTATGGCTGTAGGTGATCAACAGGCACTTTTTTGCCCTCTTCTACTTCTATAACCAGGTAAGTTAATAAAAAAGTTTCCTAACTGTTTTGGCTTACTGAAAAAAATCATGTGTTGGTAATGTAAAAAGACCTACATGACATGATATAAGCAGGTGGTCTCAAATTAATATACTAAAGAGGCTCAACACTGTTTAGCTGCCAAAAGCAGTTGGAATTGGGCCGAAACAGTGTGGTAAGTCTTTAGGTGATGACTATTGTGTCTGTTTGACCTCTCCCAAATGTCTGTATCGGCAATAAAAAGAAAAAGTTTCCAATTTAAATAGCTAGAGAATAAAAACAATTTGCCAGTAATGGGAAAAAACCTACAGCACCTGGTGTTCCCATATGGTCTCCCACCCAAGTACTAACCAGGCCCAACACTGCTTAGCTTCCAAGATCAGACGAGATTGGGCGTATCCAATGTGCTATGGCTGTAGGTGAGATACAGGCACTATTTTGCCCTCTTCTACTTCTATAACCAGGTAAGCTAATAAAAATGTTTCCTAACTGTTTTGGCTTACTGAAAAAAATCATGTGTTGGTAATGTAAAAAGACCTACAGGACATGATATAAGCAGGTGGTCTCAAATTAATCTACTAAAGAGGCTCAACACTGTTTAGCTGCCAAAAGCAGTTGGAATTGGGCCTTAACAATGTGGTAAGTTTTTAGGTGATGGCTATTGTGTCTGTTTGACCTCTTCCAAATGTCTGTACTGGCAATAAAAAAAAGTTTCCAATTTAAATAGCTAGAGAATAAAAACAATTTGCCAGTAATGGAAAAAATCCTACAGCACCGGGTGTTCCCATGTGGTCTCCCACCCAAGTACTAACCAGGCCCAACACTGCTTAGCTTCCAAGATCAGACGAGATTGGGCGTATCCAATGTGGTATGGCTATAGGTGAAATACTAGCACTTTTTTGCCCTCTTCTACTTCTATAACCATGTAAGCTAATAAAAAAGTTTCCTAACAGTTTTGGCTTACTAAAAAAAATCATGTGTTGGTAATGTAAAAAGACCTACAGGACATGATATAAGCAGGTGGTCTCAAATTAATCTACTAAAGAGGCTCAACACTGTTTAGCTGCCAAAAGCAGTTGGAATTGGGCCGAAACAGTGTGGTAAGTTTTTAGGTGATGGCTATTGTGTCTGTTTGACCTCTTCCAAATGTCTGTATCGGCAATAAAAAGAAAAAGTTTCCAATTTAAATAGCTAGAGAATCAAAACAATTTGCCAGTAATGGGAAAAAACCTACAGCACCTGGTGTTCCCATATGTTCTCCCACCCAAGTACTAACCAGGCCCAACACTGCTTAGCTTCCAAGATCAGACGAGATTGGGCGTATCCAATGTGCTATGGCTGTAGGTGAGATACAGGCACTATTTTGCCCTCTTCTACTTCTATATCCAGGTAAGCTAATAAAAATGTTTCCTAACTGTTTTGGCTTACTGAAAAAAATCATGTGTTGGTAATGTAAAAAGACCTACAGGACATGATATAAGCAGGTGGTCTCAAATTAATCTACTAAAGAGGCTCAACACTGTTTAGCTGCCAAAAGCAATTGGAATTGGGCCTAAACAGTGTGGTAAGTTTTTAGGTGATGGCTATTGTGTCTGTTTGACCTCTTCCAAATGTCTGTACTGGCAATAAAAAAAAGTTTCCAATTTAAATAGCTAGAGAATAAAAACAATTTGCCAGTAATGGAAAAAATCCTACAGCACCGGGTGTTCCCATGTGGTCTCCCACCCAAGTACTAACCAGGCCCAACACTGCTTAGCTTCCAAGATCAGACGAGATTGGGCGTATCCAATGTGGTATGGCTATAGGTGAAATACTAGCACTTTTTTGCCCTCTTCTACTTCTATAACCAGGTAAGCTAATAAAAAAGTTTCCTAACAGTTTTGGCTTACTAAAAAAAATCATGTGTTGGTAATGTAAAAAGACCTACAGGACATGATATAAGCAGGTGGTCTCAAATTAATCTACTAAAGAGGCTCAACACTGTTTAGCTGCCAAAAGCAGTTGGAATTGGGCCGAAACAGTGTGGTAAGTTTTTAGGTGATGGCTATTGTGTCTGTTTGACCTCTTCCAAATGTCTGTATCGGCAATAAAAAGAAAAAGTTTCCAATTTAACTAGCTAGAGAATCAAAACTATTTGCCAGTAATGGGAAAAAACCTACAGCACCTGGTGTTCCCATGTGGTCGCCCACCTAAGTACTAACCAGGCCCAACACTGCTTAGCTTCCAAGATCAGACGAGATTGGGCGTATCCAATGTGGTATGGCTGTAGGCGAAATACAAGCACTTTTTTGCCCTCTTCTACTTCTATAACCAGGTAAGCTAATAAAAAAGTTTCCTGACAGTTTTGGCTTACCGAAAAAAATCATGTGTTGGTAATGTAAAAAGACCTACAGGACATGATATAAGCAGGTGGTCTCAAATTAATCTACTAAAGAGGCTGAACACTGTTTAGCTGCCAAAAGCAGTTGGAATTGGGCCGAAACAGTGTGGTAAGTTTTTAGGTGATGGCTATTGTGTCTGTTTGACCTCTTCCAAATGTCTGTATCGGCAATAAAAAGAAAAAGTTTCCAATTTAAATAGCTAGAGAATCAAAACAATTTGCCAGTAATGGGAAAAAACCTACAGCACCTGGTGTTCCCATATGGTCTCCCACCCAAGTATTAACCAGGACCAACACTGCTTAGCTTCCAAGATCAGACGAGATTGGGCGTATCCAATGTGGTATGGCTGTAGGTGAGATACAGGCACTATTTTGCCCTCTTCTACTTCTATAACCAGGTAAGCTAATAAAAATGTTTCCTAACTGTTTTGGCTTACTGAAAAAAATCATGTGTTGGTAATGTAAAAAGACCTACAGGACATGATATAAGCAGGTGGTCTCAAATTAATCTACTAAAGAGGCTCAACACTGTTTAGCTGCCAAAAGCAGTTGGAATTGGGCCTTAACAATGTGGTAAGTTTTTAGGTGATGGCTATTGTGTCTGTTAGACCTCTTCCAAATGTCTGTACTGGCAATAAAAAAAAGTTTCCAATTTAAATAGCTAGAGAATAAAAACAATTTGCCAGTAATGGAAAAAATCCTACAGCACCGGGTGTTCCCATGTGGTCTCCCACCCAAGTACTAACCAGGCCCAACACTGCTTAGCTTCCAAGATCAGACGAGATTGGGCGTATCCAATGTGGTATGGCTGTAGGTGAAATGCAAGCACTTTTTTGCCCTCTTCTACTTCTATAACCAGGTAAGCTAATAAAAAAGTTTCCTAACAGTTTTGGCTTACTGAAAAAAATCATGTGTTGGTAATGTAAAAAGACCTACAGGACATGATATAAGCAGGTGGTCTCAAATTAATCTACTAAAGAGGCTCAACACTGTTTAGCTGCCAAAAGCAGTTGGAATTGGGCCGAAACAGTGTGGTAAGTTTTTAGGTGATGGCTATTGTGTCTGTTTGACCTCTTCCAAATGTCTGTATCGGCAATAAAAAGAAAAAGTTTCCAATTTAAGTAGCTAGAGAATCAAAACAATTTGCCAGTAATGGGAAAAAACCTACAGCACCTGGTGTTCCCATGTGGTCTCCCACCTAAGTACTAACCAGGCCCAACACTGCTTAGCTTCCAAGATCAGACGAGATTGGGCGTATCCAATGTGGTATGGCTGTAGGTGAGATACAGGCACTTTTTTGCCCTCTTCTACTTCTATAACCAGGTAAGTTAATAAAAAAGTTTCCTAACTGTATTGGCTTACTGAAAAAAATCATGTGTTGGTAATGTAAAAAGACCTACATGACATGATATAAGCAGGTGGTCTCAAATTAATCTACTAAAGAGGCTCAACACTGTTTAGCTGCCAAAAGCAGTTGGAATTGGGCTGAAACAGTGTGGTAAGTCTTTAGGTGATGACTATTGTGTCTGTTTGACCTCTCCCAAATGTCTGTATTGGCAATAAAAAGAAAAAGTTTGCAATTTAAATAGCTAGAGAATAAAAACAATTTGCCAGTAATGGGAAAAAACCTACAGCACCTGGTGTTCCCATATGGTCTCCCACCCAAGTACTAACCAGGCCAACACTGCTTAGCTTCCAAGATCAGACGAGATTAGGCATATCCAATGTGGTATGGCTGTAGGTGAGACACAGGCACTTTTTTGCCCTCGTCTACTTCTATAACCAGGTAAGTTAATAAAAAAGTTTCCTTACTGTTTTGGCTTACTGAAAAAAACCATGTGTTGGTAATGTAAAAAGACCTACATGACATGATATAAGCAGGTGGTCTCAAATTAATCTACTAAAGAGGCTCAACACTGTTTAGCTGCCAAAAGCAGTTGGAATTGGGCCGAAACAGTGTGGTAAGTCTTTAGGTGATGACTATTGTGTCTGTTTGACCTCTCCCAAATGTCTGTATCGGCAATAAAAAGAAAAAGTTTCCAATTTAAATAGCTAGAGAATAAAAACAATTTGCCAGTAATGGGAAAAAACCTACAGCACCTGGTGTTCCCATATGGTCTCCCACCCAAGTACTAACCAGGCCCAACACTGCTTAGCTTCCAAGATCAGACGACATTGGACGTATCCAATGTGGTATGGCTGTAGGTGAGATACAGGCACTATTTTGCCCTCTTCTACTTCTATAACCAGGTAAGCTAATAAAAATGTTTCCTAACTGTTTTGGCTTACTGAAAAAAATCATGTGTTGGTAAAGTAAAAAGACCTACAGGACATGATATAAGCAGGTGGTCTCAAATTAATCTACTAAAGAGGCTCAACACTGTTTAGCTGCCAAAAGCAGTTGGAATTGGGCCGAAACAGTGTGGTAAGTTTTTAGGTGATGGCTATTGTGTCTGTTTGACCTCTTCCAAATGTCTGTATCGGCAATAAAAAGAAAAAGTTTCCAATTTAAATAGCTAGAGAATCAAAACAATTTGCCAGTAATGGGAAAAAAACCTACAACACCTGGTGTTCCCATGTGGTCTCCCACCTAAGTACTAACCAGGCCCAACACTGCTTAGCTTCCAAGATCAGACGAGATTGGGCGTATCCAATGTGGTATGGCTGTAGGTGAGATACAGGCACTTTTTTGACCTCTTCTACTTCTATAACCATGTAAGTTAATAAAAAAGTTTCCTAACTGTATTGGCTTACTGAAAAAAATCACGTGTTGGTAATGTAAAAAGACCTACATGACATGATATAAGCAGGTGGTCTCAAATTAATCTACTAAAGAGGCTCAACACTGTTTAGCTGCCAAAAGCAGTTGGAATTGGGCCGAAACAGTGTGGTAAGTCTTTAGGTGATGACTGTTGTGTCTGTTTGACCTCTCCAAAATGTCTGTATCGGCAATAAAAAGAAAAAGTTTCCAATTTAAATAGCTAGAGAATAAAAACAATTTGCCAGTAATGGGAAAAAACCTACAGCACCTGGTGTTCCCATATGGTCTCCCACCCAAGTACTAACCAGGCCAAACACTGCTTAGCTTCCAAGATCAGACGAGATTGGGCGTATCCAATGTGGTATGGCTGTAGGTGAGATACAGGCACTATTTTGCCCTCTTCTACTTCTATAACCAGGTAAGCTAATAAAAATGTTTCCTAACTGTTTTGGCTTACTGAAAAAAATCATGTGTTGGTAAAGTAAAAAGACCTACAGGACATGATATAAGCAGGTGGTCTCAAATTAATCTACTAAAGAGGCTCAACACTGTTTAGCTGCCAAAAGCAGTTGGAATTGGGCCGAAACAGTGTGGTAAGTTTTTAGGTGATGGCTATTGTGTCTGTTTGACCTCTTCCAAATGTCTGTATCGGCAATAAAAAGAAAAAGTTTCCAATTTAAATAGCTAGAGAATCAAAACAATTTGCCAGTAATGGGAAAAAAACCTACAGCACCTGGTGTTCCCATGTGGTCTCCCACCTAAGTACTAACCAGGCCCAACACTGCTTAGCTTCCAAGATCAGACGAGATTGGGCGTATCCAATGTGGTATGGCTGTAGGTGAGATACAGGCACTTTTTTGCCCTCTTCTACTTCTATAACCAGGTAAGTTAATAAAAAAGTTTCCTAACTGTATTGGCTTACTGAAAAAAATCATGTGTTGGTAATGTAAAAAGACCTACATGACATGATATAAGCAGGTGGTCTCAAATTAATCTACTAAAGTGGCTCAACACTGTTTAGCTGCCAAAAGCAGTTGGAATTGGGCCGAAACAGTGTGGTAAGTGTTTAGGTGATGACTATTGTGTCTGTTTGACCTCTCCCAAATGTCTGTATCGGCAATAAAAAGAAAAAGTTTCCAATTTAAATAGCTAGAGAATAAAAACAATTTGCCAGTAATGGGAAAAAACCTACAACACCTGGTGTTCCCATATGGTCTCCCACCTAAGTACTAACCAGGCCCAACACTGCTTAGTTTCCAAGATCAGACGAGATTGGGCGTATCCAATGTGGTATGGCTGTAGGTGAGATACAGGCACTATTTTGCCCTCTTCTACTTCTATAACCAGGTAAGCTAATAAAAAAGTTTCCTAACAGTTTTGGCTTACTGAAAAAAATCATGTGTTGGTAAAGTAAAAAGACCTACAGGACATGATATAAGCAGGTGGTCTCAAATTAATCTACTAAAGAGGCTCAACACTGTTTAGCTGCCAAAAGCAGTTGGAATTGGGCCGAAACAGTGTGGTAAGTTTTAGGTGATGGCTATTGTGTCTGTTTGACCTCTTCCAAATGTCTGTACTGGCAATAAATTTTTTTTTCCAATTTAAATAGCTAGAGAATCAAAACAATTTGCCAGTAATGGGAAAAAACCTACAGCACCTGGTGTTACCATGTCGTCTCCCACCTAAGTACTAACCAGGCCCAACACTGCTTAGCTTCCAAGATCAGACGAGATTGGGCGTATCCAATGTGGTATGGCTGTAGGTGAGATACAGGCACTTTTTTGCCCTCTTCTACTTCTATAACCAGGTAAGTTAATAAAAAAGTTTCCTAACTGTATTGGCTTACTGAAAAAAATCATGTGTTGGTAATGTAAAAAGACCTACATGACATGATATAAGCAGGTGGTCTCAAATTAATCTACTAAAGAGGCTCAACACTGTTTAGCTGCCAAAAGCAGTTGGAATTGGGCCGAAACAGTGTGGTAAGTCTTTAGGTGATGACTATTGTGTCTGTTTGACCTCTCCCAAATGTCTGTATCGGCAATAAAAAGAAAAAGTTTCCAATTAAAATAGCTAGAGAATAAAAACAATTTGCCAGTAATGGGAAAAAACCTACAGCACCTGGTGTTCCCATATGGTCTCCCACCCAAGTACTAACCAGGCCCAACACTTCTTAGCTTCCACGATCAGACGAGATTAGGCATATCCAATGTGGTATGGCTGTAGGTGAGATACAGGCACTATTTTGCCCTCTTCTACTTCTATAACCAGGTAAGTTAATAAAAAAGTTTCCTAACTGTTTTGGCTTACGGAACAAAAATCATGTGTTGGTAATGTAAAAAGACCTACATGACATGATATAAGCAGGTGGTCTCAAATTAATCTACTAAAGAGGCTCAACACTGTTTAGCTGCCAAAAGCAGTTGGAATTGGGCCTAAACAGTGTGGTAAGTTTTTAGGTGATGGCTATTGTGTCTGTTTGACCTCTTCCAAATGTCTGTACTGGCAATAAAAAAAAGTTTCCAATTTAAATAGCTAGAGAATAAAAACAATTTGCCAGTAATGGAAAAAATCCTACAGCACCGGGTGTTCCCATGTGGTCTCCCACCCAAGTACTAACCAGGCCCAACACTGCTTAGCTTCCAAGATCAGACGAGATTTGGCGTAGCCAATGTGGTATGGCTGTAGGTGAAATACAAGCACTTTTTTTGCCCTCTTCTACTTCTATAACCAGGTAAGCTAATAAAAAAGTTTCCTAACAGTTTTGGCTTACTGAAAAAAATCATGTGTTGGTAATGTAATAAAGACCTACAGGACATGATATAAGCAGGTGGTCTCAAATTATACTACTAAAGAGGCTCAACACTGTTTAGCTGCCAAAAGCAGTTGGAATTGGGCCGAAACAGTGTGGTAAGTTTTTAGGTGATGGCTATTGTGTCTGTTTGACCTCTTCCAAATGTCTGTATCGGCAATAAAAAGAAAAAGTTTCCAATTTAAATAGCTAGAGAATAAAAACAATTTGCCAGTAATGGGAAAAAACCTACAGCACCTGGTGTTCCCATATGGTCTCCCACCCAAGTACTAACCAGGCCCAACACTGCTTAGCTTCCAAGATCAGACGAGATTAGGCATATCCAATGTGGTATGGCTGTAGGAGAGATACAGGCACTTTTTTGCCCTCTTCTACTTCTATAACCAGGTAAGTTAATAAAAATGTTTCCTAACTGTTTTGGCTTACTGAAAAAAATCATGTGTTGGTAATGTAAAAAGACCTACAGGACATGATATAAGCAGGTGGTCTCAAATTAATCTACTAAAGAGGCTCAACACTGTTTAGCTGCCAAAAGCAGTTGGAATTGGGCCTAAACAGTGTGGTAAGTTTTTAGGTGATGGCTATTGTGTCTGTTTGACCTCTTCCAAATGTCTGTACTGGCAATAAAAAAAAGTTTCCAATTTAAATAGCTAGAGAATAAAAACAATTTGCCAGTAATGGAAAAAATCCTACAGCACCGGGTGTCCCAATGTGGTCTCCCACCCAAGTACTAACCAGGCCCAACACTGCTTAGCTTCCAAGATCAGACGAGATTGGGCGTAGCCAATGTGGTATGGCTGTAGGTGAAATACAAGCACTTTTTTGCCCTCTTCTACTTCTATAACCAGGTAAGCTTATAAAAAAGTTTCCTAACAGTTTTGGCTTACTGAAAAAAATCATGTGTTGGTAATGTAAAAAGACCTACAGGACATGATATAAGCAGGTGGTCTCAAATTAATCTACTAAAGAGGCTCAACACTGTTTAGCTGCCAAAAGCAGTTGGAAATGGGCCGAAACAGTGTGGTAAGTTTTTAGGTGATGGCTATTGTGTCTGTTTGACCTCTCCCAAAAGTCTGTATCGGCAATAAAAAGAAAAAGTTTCCAATTTAAATAGCTAGAGAATCAAAACAATTTGCCAGTAATGGGAAAAAAACCTACAGCACCTGGTGTTCCCATGTGGTCTCCCACCTAAGTACTAACCAGGCCCAACTCTGCGTAGTTTCCAACATCAGACGAGATTGGGCGTATCCAATGTGGTATGGCTGTAGGTGAGATACAGGCACTTTTTTGCCCTCTTCTACTTCTATAACCAGGTAAGTTAATAAAAAAGTTTCCTAACTGTATTGGCTTACTGAAAAAAATCATGTGTTGGTAATGTAAAAAGACCTACATGACATGATATAAGCAGGTGGTCTCAAATTAATCTACTAAAGAGGCTCAACACTGTTTAGCTGCCAAAAGCAGTTGGAATTGGGCCGAAACAGTGTGGTAAGTCTTTAGGTGATGACTATTGTGTCTGTTTGACCTCTCCCAAATGTCTGTATCGGCAATAAAAAGAAAAAAATTCCAATTTAAATAGCTAGAGAATAAAAACAATTTTCCAGTAATGGGAAAAAACCTACAGCACCTGGTGTTCTCATATGGTCTCCCACCCAAGTACTAACCAGACCCAACACTGCTTAGCTTCCAAGATCAGACGAGATTGGGCGTATCCAATGTGGTATGGCTGTAGGTGAGATACAGGCACTATTTTGCCCTCTTCTACTTCTATAACCAGGTAAGTTAATAGAAATGTTTCCTAACTGTTTTGGCTTACTGAAAAAAATCATGTGTTGGTATTGTAAAAAGACCTACAGGACATGATATAAGCAGGTGGTCTCAAATTAATCTACTAAAGAGGCTCAACACTGTTTAGCTGCCAAAAGCAGTTGGAATCGGGCCGAAACAGTGTGGTAAGTTTTTAGGTGATGGCTATTGTGTCTGTTTGACCTCTTCCAAATGTCTGTACTGGCAATAAAAAAAAAGTTTCCAATTTAAATAGCTAGAGAATAAAAACAATTTGCCAGTAATGGAAAAAAATCCTACAGCACCGGGTGCCCCCATGTGGTCTCCCACCCAAGTACTAACCAGGCCCAACACTGCTTAGCTTCCAAGATCAGACGAGATTGGGCGTAGCCAATGTGGTATGGCTGTAGCTGAAATACAAGCACTTTTTTGCCCTCTTCTACTTCTATAACCAGGTAAGCTAATAAAAAAGTTTCCTAACAGTTTTGGCTTACTGAAAAAAATCATGTGTTGGTAATGTAAAAAGACCTACAGGACATGATATAAGCAGGTGGTCTCAAATTAATCTACTAAAGAGGCTCAACACTGTTTAGCTGCCAAAAGCAGTTGGAATTGGGCCGAAACAGTGTGGTAAGTTTTTAGGTGATGGCTATTGTGTCTGTTTGACCTCTCCCAAATGTCTGTATCGGCAAAATAAAAAAAAGTTTCCAATTTAAATAGCTAGAGAATAAAAACAATTTGCCAGTAATGGGAAAAAACCTACAGCACCTGGTGTTCTCATATGGTCTCCCACCCAAGTACTAACCAGACCCAACACTGCTTAGCTTCCAAGATCAGACGAGATTGGGCGTATCCAATGTGGTATGGCTGTAGGTGAGATACAGGCACTATTTTGCCCTCTTCTACTTCTATAACCAGGTAAGTTAATAGAAATGTTTCCTAACTGTTTTGGCTCACTGAAAAAAATCATGTGTTGGTATTGTAAAAAGACCTACAGGACATGATATAAGCAGGTGGTCTCAAATTAATCTACTAAAGAGGCTCAACACTGTTTAGCTGCCAAAAGCAGTTGGAATTGGGCCTAAACAGTGTGGTAAGTTTTTAGGTGATGGCTATTGTGTCTGTTTGACCTCTTCCAAATGTCTGTACTGGCAATAAAAAAAAGTTTCCAATTTAAATAGCTAGAGAATAAAAACAATTTGCCAGTAATGGAAAAAATCCTACAGCACCGGGTGTTCCCATGTGGTCTCCCACCCAAGTACTAACCAGCCCCAACACTGCTTAGCTTCCAAGATCAGACGAGATTGGGCGTAACCAATGTGGTATGGCTGTAGGTGAAATACAAGCACTTTTTTGCCCTCTTCTACTTCTATAACCAGGTAAGCTAATAAAAAAGTTTCCTAACAGTTTTGGCTTACTGAAAAAAATCATGTGTTGGTATTGTAAAAAGACCTACAGGACATGATATAAGCAGGTGGTCTCAAATTAATCTACTAAAGAGGCTCAACACTGTTTAGCTGCCAAAAGCAGTTGGAATTGGGCCGAAACAGTGTGGTAAGTTTTTAGGTGATGGCTATTGTGTCTGTTTGACCTCTCCCAAATGTCTGTATCGGCAATAAAAAGAAAAAGTTTCCAATTTAAATAGCTAGAGAATCAAAACAATTTGCCAGTAATGGGAAAATACCTACAGCACCTGGTGTTCCCATGTGGTCTCCCACCTAAGTACTAACCAGGCCCAACACTGCTTAGCTTCCAAGACCAGACGAGATTGGGCGTATCCAATGTGGTATGGCTGTAGGTGAGATACAGGAACTTTTTTGCCCTCTTCTACTTCTATAACCAGGTAAGTTAATAAAAAAGTTTCCTAACTGTATTGGCTTACTGAAAAAAATCATGTGTTGGTAATGTAAAAAGACCTACATGACGATATAAGCAGGTGGTCTCAAATTAATCTACTAAAGAGGCTCAACACTGTTTAGCTGCCAAAAGCAGTTGGAATTGGGCCGAAACAGTGTGGTAAGTCTTTAGGTGATGACTATTGTGTCTGTTTGACCTCTCCCAAATGTCTGTATCAGCAATAAAAAGAAAAAAATTCCAATTTAAATAGCTAGAGAATAAAAACAATTTGCCAGTAATGGGAAAAAACCTACAGCACCTGGTGTTCCCATATGGTCTCCCACCTAAGCACTAACCAGGCCCAACACTGGTTAGCTTCCAAGATCAGACGAGATTGGGCGTATCCAATGTGGTATGGCTGTAGGTGAGATACAGGCACTTCTTTGCCCTCTTCTACTTCTATAACCAGGTAAGTTAATAAAAAAGTTTCCTAACTGTATTGGCTTACAGAAAAAAATCATGTGTTGGTAATGTAAAAAGACCTACATGACATGATATAAGCAGGTGGTCTCAAATTAATCTACTAAAGTGGCTCAACACTGTTTAGCTGCCAAAAGCAGTTGGAATTGGGCCGAAACAGTGTGGTAAGTGTTTAGGTGATGACTATTGTGTCTGTTTGACCTCTCCCAAATGTCTGTATCGGCAATAAAAAGAAAAAGTTTCCAATTTAAATAGCTAGAGAATAAAAACAATTTGCCAGTAATGGGAAAAAACCTACAGCACCTGGTGTTCCCATATGGTCTCCCACCCAAGTACTAACCAGGCCCAACACTGCTTAGCTTACAAAATCAGACGAGATTAGGCATATCCAATGTGGTATGGCTGTAGGTGAGATATAGGCACTTTTTTGCCCTCTTCTACTTCTATAACCAGGTAAGTTAATAAAAAAGTTTCCTAACTGTTTTGGCTTACTGAAAAAAATCATGTGTTGGTAATGTAAAAAGACCTACATGACATGATATAAGCAGGTGGTCTCAAATTAATCTACTAAAGAGGCTCAACACTGTTTAGCTGCCAAAAGCAGTTGGAATTGGGCCGAAACAGTGTGGTAAGTCTTTAGGTGATGACTATTGTGTCTGTTTGACCTCTCCCAAATGTCTGTATCGGCAAAATAAAAAAAAGTTTCCAATTTAAATAGCTAGAGAATAAAAACAATTTGCCAGTAATGGGAAAAAACCTACAGCACCTGGTGTTCTCATATGGTCTCCCACCCAAGTACTAACCAGACCCAACACTGCTTAGCTTCCAAGATCAGACAAGATTGGGCGTATCCAATGTGGTATGGCTGTAGGTGAGATACAGGCACTATTTTGCCCTCTTCTACTTCTATAACCAGGTAAGCTAATAAAAATGTTTCCTAACTGTTTTGGCTTACTGAAAAAAATCATGTGTTGGTAATGTAAAAAGACCTACAGGACATGATATAAGCAGGTGGTCTCAAATTAATCTACTAAAGAGGCTCAACACTGTTTAGCTGCCAAAAGCAGTTGGAATTGGGCCTAAACAGTGTGGTAAGTTTTTAGGTGATGGCTATTGTGTCTGTTTGACCTCTTCCAAATGTCTGTACTGGCAATTAAAAAAAGTTTCCAATTTAAATAGCTAGAGAATAAAAACAATTTGCCAGTAATGGGAAAAAACCTACAGCACCTGGTGTTCCCATATGGTCTCCCACCCATGTACTAACCAGGCCCAACACTGCTTAGCTTCCAAGATCAGACGAGATTGGGCGTATCCAATGTGGTATGGCTGTAGGTGAGATACAGGCACTATTTTGCCCTCTTCTACTTCTATAACCAGGTAAGCTAATAAAAATGTTTCCTAACTGTTTTGGCTTACTGAAAAAAATCATGTGTTGGTAATGTAAAAAGACCTACAGGACATGATATAAGCAGGTGGTCTCAAATTAATCTACTAAAGAGGCTCAACACTGTTTAGCTGCCAAAAGCAGTTGGAATTGGGCCTAAACAGTGTGGTAAGTTTTTAGGTGATGGCTATTGTGTCTGTTTGACCTCTTCCAAATGTCTGTACTGGCAATAAAAAAAAGTTTCCAATTTAAATAGCTAGAGAATAAAAACAATTTGCCAGTAATGGAAAAAATCCTACAGCACCGGGTGTTCCCATGTGGTCTCCCACCCAAGTACTAACCAGGCCCAACACTGCTTAGCTTCCAAGATCAGACGAGATTGGGCATATCCAATGTGGTATGGCTGTAGGTGAAATCCAAGCACTTTTTTGCCCTCTTCTACTTCTATAACCAGGTAAGCTAATAAAAAAGTTTCCTAACAGTTTTGGCTTACTGAAAAAAATCATGTGTTGGTAATGTAAAAAGACCTACAGGACATGATATAAGCAGGTGGTCTCAAATTAATCTACTAAAGAGGCTCAACACTGTTTAGCTGCCAAAAGCAGTTGGAATTGGGCCTAAACAGTGTGGTAAGTTTTTAGGTGATGGCTATTGTGTCTGTTTGACCTCTTCCAAATGTCTGTATCGGCAATAAAAAGAAAAAGTTTCCAATTTAAATAGCTAGAGAATCATAACAATTTGCCAGTAATGGGAAAAAACCTACAGCACCTGGTGTTCCCATATGGTCTCCCACCCATGTACTAACCAGGCCCAACACTGCTTAGCTTCCAAGATCAGACGAGATTGGGCGTATCCAATGTGGTATGGCTGTAGGTGAGATACAGGCACTATTTTGCCCTCTTCTACTTCTATAACCAGGTAAGCTAATAAAAATGTTTCCTAACTGTTTTGGCTTACTGAAAAAAATCATGTGTTGGTAATGTAAAAAGACCTACAGGACATGATATAAGCAGGTGGTCTCAAATTAATCTACTAAAGAGGCTCAACACTGTTTAGCTGCCAAAAGCAGTTGGAATTGGGCCTAAACAGTGTGGTAAGTTTTTAGGTGATGGCTATTGTGTCTGTTTGACCTCTTCCAAATGTCTGTACTGGCAATAAAAAAAAGTTTCCAATTTAAATAGCTAGAGAATAAAAACAATTTGCCAGTAATGGAAAAAATCCTACAGCACCGGGTGTTCCCATGTGGTCTCCCACCCAAGTACTAACCAGGCCCAACACTGCTTAGCTTCCAAGATCAGACGAGATTGGGCATATCCAATGTGGTATGGCTGTAGGTGAAATCCAAGCACTTTTTTGCCCTCTTCTACTTCTATAACCAGGTAAGCTAATAAAAAAGTTTCCTAACAGTTTTGGCTTACTGAAAAAAATCATGTGTTGGTAATGTAAAAAGACCTACAGGACATGATATAAGCAGGTGGTCTCAAATTAATCTACTAAAGAGGCTCAACACTGTTTAGCTGCCAAAAGCAGTTGAAATTGGGCCGAAACAGTGTGGTAAGTTTTTAGGTGATGGCTATTGTGTCTGTTTGACCTCTTCCAAATGTCTGTATCGGCAATAAAAAGAAAAAGTTTCCAATTTAAATAGCTAGAGAATCAAAACAATTTGCCAGTAATGGGAAAAAACCTACAGCACCTGGTGTTCCCATGTGGTCTCCCACCTAAGTACTAACCAGGCCCAACACTGCTTAGCTTCCAAGATCAGACGAGATTGGGCGTATCCAATGTGGTATGGCTGTAGGTGAGATACAGGCACTTTTTTGCCCTCTTCTACTTCTATAACCAGGTAAGTTAATAAAAAAGTTTCCTAACTGTATTGGCTTACTGAAAAAAATCATGTGTTGGTAATGTAAAAAGACCTACATGACATGATATAAGCAGGTGGTCTCAAATTAATCTACTAAAGAGGCTCAACACTGTTTAGCTGCCAAAAGCAGTTGGAATTGGGCCTAAACAGTGTGGTAAGTTTTTAGGTGATGGCTATTGTGTCTGTTTGACCTCTTTTTTTTTTTTTTTTACATCAATAGATTTTTATTGGTACAAAATTTTTATATGGGGTACAGAAAGTAAAAAGGGGGAAGCATGGGGGGGGGGAATGGGGGGGGGATGGACTTCAAATGCAATACAATGAAATTGGAATCAACATAATAGACATCTCCGAACGAGTCGCTACGCAGAGCGATCCATATTGACATACAAAACAGAGACAAAGCCTAGGACACTACCTCTTAGTGCAATGCGATACCCCACTAGTGCAGGAAGACTGGAACACCTGTCTCGGTCGCCACCTCCAGAAGGAGCCTAGTAGCCACCGTGTAGGGAGGGGGCTTCTATAGAGTTATACTCCTGGTATGGTAGGGGAGTCAGGTAGTTCGTTCAGGTTAAATTGTGGCCCTTGGGGAGAGGAAGTGGAAGTGGAGGGCCGGGCACCGGCCATCTCCTCTTCGGCTGTGTATCTGCTCCAGGGAGACCAACGGGAGTGGGAGGATTTGGGTGATTGGGGGAGGAAACTGGTCTCCATATGGAAGTGGTGGTTTATTTTTAGGATAACCTGAAGGAAGGGGGGCGGGGATGCCTGCTTCCAGTGTTGGGCCAAGTTTGCCCGAGCAGCGATGAGAATATGTCCGAGAACATAAGTTTTCCCTTGGGGGATTTCCTGGGGGAACACCTGTAGCAAGGCAATCGTTGGGTCAGGGGCGAGGGTTGTTTGGATGACTGTGGAGATTAATATGAATACCTCTTCCCAATATGCTCTAAGTTTGGGGCAAGTCCAGAAAATATGATAAATGGTGCCTATGTTCCCACATTGGCGCCAGCACTGGTTGGAGCATGACGGCCAGAAAGTGTGAAGGCGGTCTGGAGTCAAGTAGAGCCGGTTAATCAATTTGACGTGCATCTCTGTGTGGTTGAGGCAGCGGGACATTGAGTAGGAAGATAAGAAGATCCGGCGCCACTGGAGTGGGGTGAACTGGATGCCCAGGTCAGACTCCCACTTTTTATGTGCGGATGTCTTAGTAAATTCACGGGGGGTCATCAGAGTGCTATACCAGAAAGAGATATCTCCTCTAGATTGCGTCAGGTAGGGTCGGGAGAGGGCTAATTGGGAATGTGCGTCTGGTGGGGAGTAGTTGTGGAAGTGGGCTTTCCACCAATGGGCTATCTGTATATAATGGTAGTTTTCTGAGGCTGGTAATGAGAAAGTTTCTTGCAGGGAGGAGAATGGGAGTAACGCATGGGATCCCAAAGCATCCCCCAGGGTCTTGATTCCGCAGGCCTTCCATGTATTCAGATTGAAGTTGGGGATTAGTTTTGCTACTGTCGTAATGGGTAAGGAGGTGGAGATGGCCGACTGGGTGCGGAGGGTGGTATGCAGTTGGTCCCAGGAGTTTAGGGTGGCTATAGTAGATGGGAGCAGGCCTGGGAGGGGGGGCCTAACGTGTTTTGGTATTTTAAATAGGTCAGCTATTGGGATTAGAGTGTAGTGGGCTCGCTCAATGCTCACCCAGGCTCTGGGTGTCGTATATTCAAAGTAATGTTTGATCGGGGCTAGGAGACATGCCGCCTGGTACTGATATAGATCGGGGAGGTCAAGCCCTCCGAAGGCCCTTGGGATCGACATTTTAGATCGGGCCATCGCTGGAGGCTTAGTAGACCAGACATATTTAGTCAGTATGGAAGTGGCTATCTTCAGAAACTTCTTGGGGAAAGCGTAGGGGATGGTACGGAACAAGTACATCAGTTTAGGAAGGAGTGACATCTTGAATGCCGCCATACGTCCCATCCAGGATATCTCAAATGAAAGCCAAGACTTGGAGAGTGAGGTGAGAGAGGCGAGGAGGGGAACTAGGTTGACTTCAAAGACAGAGGCTCTGTTTGGGGGTCTATGGATCCCGAGGTATTTGATAGAGTCGGCTTGCCAGTTATATTTATAGGTAGACTTCAAGTAGGGGAGAGCGTTTGCGAGGTTGATCGGGAGGGCATCAGTTTTGGTCGTGTTAAGCTTGTAGTAAGAAGCTGCGCTATAGGAATCGAGTGTGGCGTGGATTAGCGGCAAGGACTTAATGGGGTTAGGTACGAAAAGGAGCACGTCGTCCGCAAAGAGGCTAAGTTTATGGCTAATAGGGCCTGTCTGTAGGCCGGGTATGTTGGGGTCGTTGCGGATAGACATGGCTAGTGGTTCGATTGAAAGGACAAAGATTAAGGGGGAGAGCGGGCAGCCCTGCCTAGTACCATTGGTGATCATAAATGGATTTGAAAGGAAACCATTACTGAACACCCGGGCCGATGGGGTGCTGTACAGTGACAGGATCGAAGTAAGGATCCGATTCCTGAAACCAAAGCGCAATAGTACCTCCCGCATATAATGCCAGTTCAACCTGTCAAATGCCTTTTCAGCATCTAGTGACAGTAGGAGGAGGTCTTGGCCCGTGGAGAGAGAGTCGATCAGGTCGAACACTCTTCTGGTATTGTCCGAGGCCTGACGCCCCGGGACAAACCCCGTCTGGTCCGGGTGCACCAGCAAGGGCAGAAATTGGTTAATCCGCATGGCCAGCAATTTAGCAAATAATTTAATATCGCTATTCAGTAGGGCAATTGGGCGGTAGTTTTGGCAAAATGTCGGATTTTTACCTGGTTTTGGGATGGTCACTATACGGGCTTCTAGGAGTTCTGGGGGAGCGTGACCCGAGGAGGACAATTCGTTGAATAGGTCAGTTAAATATGGAGATAGGAGGTCGCTAAAAGCGGTGTAGAAATCAGTGATGAACCCATCTGGTCCTGGGGCCTTGTTGCGGGGGAGGGATTTAATGGCCAATTGGATCTCTGTTACTGACCATGGGGCGTTTAGTGAATTTAACTGTTCTGGGGTGAGAGAGGGAAACTGTAATCCTTCTAGAAAGGCCGAGATGGTGTCACTCGAGGGTTGGGGAGTGGAGGGGTCTCGGGATAAGTTATATAGCTCGGAGTAGTATTCTGCGAATTGATTCGCGATATCTTTAGGGTTGTTGAGTTTCTTTTTACTGGGGGAGATTATACATTTTATCCTATTCCTGGCTTGTTGGGCGCGCAGTTTCCGGGCCAGCATCCTACCTGATCTGTTGCTTGAGAGATAAAATTTATGGCGCAGCCTATTTAGGGCAGATTGGGTGCGGGCAAGAAGTAGTTTTTGAAGCTGGCTCCGTACTGAAGCCAGCTCTTTTTTTAGGGAGTTAGAAGGGGACGTCTTGTTCTGCTCCTCGAGAGTAGACAATTTAGACTCCAGTGTTTTTTGGGACAAGATGGCCCTACGCTTCATGTTGGCACCTGCCTGGATGGCTGCACCCCTGGTGACGGCCTTGAATGCGCACCAGTGGTTTATAGTGGAGGTGTCGGATGGTAGGTTATTGGCCATGTAGGACTCCATCGCTTTTAAAATGGTGTCTTTGGCTATTGGGTTTGTGAGGAGATGAGGGAACAAGCGCCAGGGTCTAGGGGGTATACAGTAGGAGCAAGTTTCATCTTTGCTCCTTTGGCCATGGCTAGCCATGGCCAGCCATGGCTATTCTATTGTTCTCAGCTGCAATACGTATTGTATTGCAGCTGAGAACAATAGAATAGCCATGGCTAGCCATGGCTAGCCACGCCCAAAGGAGCAAAGATGAAACTTGCTCCTACTGTATTGAAGGGATGGAAGTTCCAGTGCCAGACCACGGGGGCATGGTCAGACCACGTGATTGGAAGGATATCCACGTCTCTAGAGTGTTGCAGAGACCATTTATCACATATAATGTAGTCGATCCTAGAATACGAGTTGTGTACTGGGGAGTAGAAGGTGTATTCTCGGCCCGAGGGGTAGGTCGTTCTCCAAGTGTCATATAGGTCGAATTCTATGAGAAGGTTGCGTAGAGCTGTCGATTGGTTGGCAGAAGGGGTTTGGTGAGTGGGTGGGCGACGGGATTTGTCTAATGAGGGGTCCAGGACTAGATTGAGGTCACCTAGTAGAATCAGAGAACCCCTGGAGGACCTCTGGATAAGGGAGAAAAGTTTGCGTAGGAAGGGAACCTGATTTGTATTGGGGGCGTATATGGATACTATGGTCATCGGTCTATCCTCCAAGAGTCCCGACAGTATCAGGTACCTGCCGTTCTTGTCAGCTATGTGGGATTGGTAGACAAAGGATGTATTCTTATTAAACAGGATTGCAACACCGTTTCGTTTAAAGGGGCCATTAGCAAAGTAAGCTGTGGGGAAGGTCGTGTCCCTGAGCATGGGAGGGTTGAGGGAGGTAAAGTGTGTCTCCTGTAGAGCTACTATGTCCGCCTTATGTGTACGGAAGTAGGAGAGGGCTAACCTGCGCTTATTTGGGGAGTTCAGCCCTTTAACATTCAACGACAGAAACTTAGGCATGACAGGAGATCAGGGAAATGCATAATGTAACAATGAAATATCTTTACAGGAATAGTGATATCAGCAGTTGAGGAGGAGATGGGAGTTGAGGTCCAGAGGTGGGGGGGAGGGGAAGAGGGAGGGGGAACACTGGGACATATGAGGGAGGGAGGGTGGGTGTGAAAGAAGAAAAAGGGATAGGTAAAACAAAAGGGTCCAACAATTGGGACCCGCATGACTACTGCAGGGGAAGGTGGAAAAGGATTCATGCAGTAGTATGAGGAAGTTAGGGGGTGGTGGCCTGGCTCTTGAAAGGAGGCAGGGTCCGCCACTCTTTAGTTTGACCCGGCTAACATCGGGTAGCATTAACATTTAGCAATTAACAAATTACCTAGTTCCTTCTGAGGTACAGAAGTTTAGAGAGGGTGAAAAACATTATTAATACAACAAAGCTCTCTTAAGCTATCAAGTTCCAACCGTATAGGGAGGCTGAGAAGTGTGCAAATATAAACTAATAAACATAACTAACAGTAGAAATGGGCCATGCGCCCAGAGCCCCGCACTGCAAGATAAACAATATAAACTGATACTTATCGCCCTGGCCTCAATCCAGTGAGGCGGGATGCAGGGGGCACGTCCAATAAACAAGAAGTGGAGAGAGCACGCGGCGGCCCATGGGGTTTCAGGTGTTTGACCATTCTTGGCGCATAACCCTCGGCCGCTTCTGCTCTTGGGGTTCTGTAATCGGGATGTCTTATTCTAATAGGAGTTTAACCCCTGCTTCAAGGGAAGAGACGTTGAAGGTGGCATCTTCATAGTATATAATCAACTTCACTGGGAACCCCCAGCGGTATCGGATGTCGTGGGAATGGAGGGCTGTGGTGATGGGGGAGAACGCTCTTCTGCTGGCCAAGGTTGCAGGGGAGAAGTCCTGGAATAATTGGAGACCACCCAAAGTATCGGTGTTCCTGGATTCACGGGCTGCCTTCAGAAGCTTTTCTGGTACTTATGTAGTATCTGGGCTGCCGATTTTTTGATTGTATGCCTTAAGTTAAGGCATACAATCAGATGCGATGCGATGCGATATCGCATCGCATCGCATCCGATATCGGATGCGATATCGGATGCGATGACCCGATTTTTCCATAGGAATCAATGTTAAAATGATTCCTATGGAAAAATGGGTCCTTTTCATACCCCTACTATCCAAGTGGGCATGGAGTTGGATATAAACCTGTGGCGAGCGTAGCGAGCCACCGAGCCCGAAGCGTGGCGAGCGAAGCGAGCCCCGCGAGGGGACGGTATTCGTCCCCTCGCGGGGCTCGCTTCGCTCGCCACGCTTCGGGCTCGGTGGCTCGCTACGCTCGCCACAGGTTTATATCCAACTCCATGCCCACTTGGATAGTAGGGGTATGAAAAGGACCCATTTTTCCCATTGAATTCCATGTTAAAATGGACTCAGTCCATTTTAACATTGATTCCTATGGAAAAATCGGGTCATCGCATCGCATCGCATCGCATCGAATCGCATGGTCGCATGCGATGCGATGCGATCTCCCGATCCGACCCGATTTAGAAATCGGCAGCCCAGATACTACATAAGTACCGCTTTTCTTTGATCGTGAAGAAGTGTACCCGAAGGAGGGTGTCTTTGGGTAGGTCAGCTGAAACAGATTTGGGTCTTGGGAGCCGGTGGATGCGATCTATCAGTAGATCTTTGGGGTCTGTGGTGGGTAGGAGCTTGTGGAACAGGGTGGTGACATATCCCTCGAGTTCAGAGTTGGCCACTGAGTCTGGGATGCCCCTGATCTTAACGTTGTTACGTCTCGACCTGTCTTCAAGATCGGCCATTTTAGTTTTGATTTGGGTGAGCTCCACCTGCTGGCGGTCATATGAGGATATAAGATCATTATGGGATGTGACCAGCTCCTCCATCTTCCTTTCCAGGTGATCCGTCCTGTCGCCAATCGCCACTAGCTCAGTTTTAACTTCGCGTATTGCAAGTTTTAGGTCTTTAGCTATCTCCGCCTGGAATGCAGCGAAGACCTGGCAAAGGGATTTGACCGTCACAGGCGCGTCAGATTCAGCGTCAATCCCCGCCATCCCGATAGGGGGGCCAAACTCGCTTGCCGTCCCCGACGGGGCTGGCGCAGACCTCGGGGGGCTGGTACTGGCTACTGGGATTTGAGAGGTTCTCCTGGAGACCATAGAGACCTTGACTGGGGCAGCTTCCTTAACTTTCTTTGGAGGCATAATGTACTATGGGCACTGCCAATGCTACTGAGATAGAGGAGGGGTTCGGCACCGAGGGGGTTAGAACATCAAATCACCCAAGCATGGATAGAACTAGGTGTAGGTCGTTAAAGAGTGGCAGCCATGGAGGCGGATTGGTCACATTAGAGCTGCTGAAGGGAGCTCACTTAGTTTAGTCTCACTGGGTGCTCAGTAACAGGGCGTTGGCAAGGTATGCTGCACCAGGGGGGGAGAGAACTGATGCTGGAGTGTTGCCTCTGCTGGCCGCTACAGCAGTCTGGTCTTGTTTTCTGAAAGGGCCCCTAGTGCCAGAGGGACCTTGCAGAGAATTATCCCCAGCAGGGGGGTCCCAAATGGTGGATAGTGGCAGAGGCACAGGGGGATGTGTGTTTGTGCTGCGCTGGGTCTGGGGTTTTAGCAGTAAATGATAGAATGGTGGTCGCCTGGAGGCCCCGGCCCCAGCTGTGATGGCCTGGGAGAATATGGGGGGGAGCTGTATATACCCCTCCTGGGGCTACTCACAGTGTGCTGGGGTCCGTGGGTCCGGATTATTGCGGAGGAGGGCACAGGCGTCCGCTGCTGCTGCCGCAGGTCTCAGGGGCAGCCGGGCGTCTATCTCAGCGTGCGTCTATGGGGGAGGTAGGCAGGGGGTCCCCGGGTCCAGCGGACCCACTGAGAGCCGCAGGTGGGGTCCGGTGTTCGCGGCCGCTCGCGCCGCGTCCTCCGTCTCCCGGAAATCTAGGCCCCGGCTCCAACCCCCGGACCAGGCCGCAACCCGCAGAAGCGCTTAAAAGCACTTCTCGGCTCCGCGGCTGGGGGTCCCGGGCAGTCGGAGGGCAGGGGGGCTGAATGGGAGCGAGGGAGCTGTGCTCTGGGCTGATCGGCGGCTCCAGGGACCGGGAGAAGGCGGCGGGGACGGGAGCTCCGGTGAGTCACGTCCTCTCCGCAAGCGTGTCAGGCCACGCCCCCCTGTTTGACCTCTTTTAAATGTCTGTACTGGCAATAAAAAAAAGTTTCCAATTTAAATAGCTAGAGAATAAAAACAATTTGCCAGTAATGGAAAAAATCCTACAGCACCAGGTGTTCCAATATGGTCTCCCACCCAAGTACTAACCAGGCCCAACACTGCTTAGCTTCCAAGATCAGACGAGATTGGGCGTATCCAATGTGGTATGGCTGTAGGTGAGATACAGGCACTTTTTTTCCCTCTTCTACTTCTATAACCAGGTAAGTTAATAAAAAAGTTTCCTAACTGTATTGGCTTACTGAAAAAAATCATGTGTTGGTAATGTAAAAAGACCTCCATGACATGATATAAGCAGGTGGTCTCAAATTAATCTACTAAAGTGGCTCAACACTGTTTAGCTGCCAAAAGCAGTTGGAATTGGGCCGAAACAGTGTGGTAAGTGTTTAGGTGATGACTATTGTGTCTGTTTGACCTCTCCCAAATGTCTGTATCGGCAATAAAAAGAAAAAGTTTCCAATTTAAATAGCTAGAGAATAAAAACAATTTGCCAGTAATGGGAAAAAACCTACAACACCTGGTGTTCCCATATGGTCTCCCACCTAAGTACTAACCAGGCACAACACTGCTTAGCTTCCAAGATCAGGCGTATCCAATGTGGTATGGCTGTAGGTGAGATACAGGCACTTTTTTGCCCTCTTCTACTTCTATAACCAGGTAAGTTAATAAAAAAGTTTCCTAACTGTATTGGCTTACTGAAAAAAATCATGTGTTGGTAATGTAAAAAGACCTACATGACATGATATAAGCAGGTGGTCTCAAATTAATCTACTAAAGAGGCTCAACACTGTTTAGCTGCCAAAAGCAGTTGGAATTGGGCCTAAACAGTGTGGTAAGTTTTTAGGTGATGGCTATTGTGTCTGTTTGACCTCTTTTTTTTTTTTTTACATCAATAGATTTTTATTGGTACAAAATTTTTATATGGGGTACAGAAAGTAAAAAGGGGGAAGCATGGGGGGGGGGGGAATGGGGGGGGGGGGATGGACTTCAAATGCAATACAATGAAATTGGAATCAACATAATAGACATCTCCGAACGAGTCGCTACGCAGAGCGATCCATATTGACATACAAAACAGAGACAAAGCCTAGGACACTACCTCTTAGTGCAATGCGATACCCCACTAGTGCAGGAAGACTGGAACACCTGTCTCGGTCGCCACCTCCAGAAGGAGCCTAGTAGCCACCGTGTAGGGAGGGGGCTTCTATAGAGTTATACTCCTGGTATGGTAGGGGAGTCAGGTAGTTCGTTCAGGTTAAATTGTGGCCCTTGGGGAGAGGAAGTGGAAGTGGAGGGCCGGGCACCGGCCATCTCCTCTTCGGCTGTGTATCTGCTCCAGGGAGACCAACGGGAGTGGGAGGATTTGGGTGATTGGGGGAGGAAACTGGTCTCCATATGGAAGTGGTGGTTTATTTTTAGGATAACCTGAAGGAAGGGGGGCGGGGATGCCTGCTTCCAGTGTTGGGCCAAGTTTGCCCGAGCAGCGATGAGAATATGTCCGAGAACATAAGTTTTCCCTTGGGGGATTTCCTGGGGGAACACCTGTAGCAAGGCAATCGTTGGGTCAGGGGCGAGGGTTGTTTGGATGACTGTGGAGATTAATATGAATACCTCTTCCCAATATGCTCTAAGTTTGGGGCAAGTCCAGAAAATATGATAAATGGTGCCTATGTTCCCACATTGGCGCCAGCACTGGTTGGAGCATGACGGCCAGAAAGTGTGAAGGCGGTCTGGAGTCAAGTAGAGCCGGTTAATCAATTTGACGTGCATCTCTGTGTGGTTGAGGCAGCGGGACATTGAGTAGGAAGATAAGAAGATCCGGCGCCACTGGAGTGGGGTGAACTGGATGCCCAGGTCAGACTCCCACTTTTTATGTGCGGATGTCTTAGTAAATTCACGGGGGGTCATCAGAGTGCTATACCAGAAAGAGATATCTCCTCTAGATTGCGTCAGGTAGGGTCGGGAGAGGGCTAATTGGGAATGTGCGTCTGGTGGGGAGTAGTTGTGGAAGTGGGCTTTCCACCAATGGGCTATCTGTATATAATGGTAGTTTTCTGAGGCTGGTAATGAGAAAGTTTCTTGCAGGGAGGAGAATGGGAGTAACGCATGGGATCCCAAAGCATCCCCCAGGGTCTTGATTCCGCAGGCCTTCCATGTATTCAGATTAAAGTTGGGGATTAGTTTTGCTACTGTCGTAATGGGTAAGGAGGTGGAGATGGCCGACTGGGTGCGGAGGGTGGTATGCAGTTGGTCCCAGGAGTTTAGGGTGGCTATAGTAGATGGGAGCAGGCCTGGGAGGGGGGGCCTAACGTGTTTTGGTATTTTAAATAGGTCAGCTATTGGGATTAGAGTGTAGTGGGCTCGCTCAATGCTCACCCAGGCTCTGGGTGTCGTATATTCAAAGTAATGTTTGATCGGGGCTAGGAGACATGCCGCCTGGTACTGATATAGATCGGGGAGGTCAAGCCCTCCGAAGGCCCTTGGGATCGACATTTTAGATCGGGCCATCGCTGGAGGCTTAGTAGACCAGACATATTTAGTCAGTATGGAAGTGGCTATCTTCAGATACTTCTTGGGGAAAGCGTAGGGGATGGTACGGAACAAGTACATCAGTTTAGGAAGGAGTGACATCTTGAATGCCGCCATACGTCCCATCCAGGATATCTCAAATGAAAGCCAAGACTTGGAGAGTGAGGTGAGAGAGGCGAGGAGGGGAACTAGGTTGACTTCAAAGACAGAGGCTCTGTTTGGGGGTATATGGATCCCGAGGTATTTGATAGAGTCGGCTTGCCAGTTATATTTATAGGTAGACTTCAAGTAGGGGAGAGCGTTTGCGAGGTTGATCGGGAGGGCATCAGTTTTGGTCGTGTTAAGCTTGTAGTAAGAAGCTGCGCTATAGGAATCGAGTGTGGCGTGGATTAGCGGCAAGGACTTAATGGGGCTAGGTACGAAAAGGAGCACGTCGTCCGCAAAGAGGCTAAGTTTATGGCTAATAGGGCCTGTCTGTAGGCCGGGTATGTTGGGGTCGTTGCGGATAGACATGGCTAGTGGTTCGATTGAAAGGACAAAGATTAAGGGGGAGAGCGGGCAGCCCTGCCTAGTACCATTGGTGATCATAAATGGATTTGAAAGGAAACCATTACTGAACACCCGGGCCGACGGGGTGCTGTACAGTGACAGGATCGAAGTAAGGATCCGATTCCTGAAACCAAAGCGCAATAGTACCTCCCGCATATAATGCCAGTTCAACCTGTCAAATGCCTTTTCAGCATCTAGTGACAGTAGGAGGAGGTCTTGGCCCGTGAAGAGAGAGTCGATCAGGTCAAACACTCTTCTGGTATTGTCCGAGGCCTGACGCCCCGGGACAAACCCCGTCTGGTCCGGGTGCACCAGCAAGGGCAGAAATTGGTTAATCCGCATGGCCAGCAATTTAGCAAATAATTTAATATCGCTATTCAGTAGGGCAATTGGGCGGTAGTTTTGGCAAAATGTCGGATTTTTACCTGGTTTTGGGATGGTCACTATACGGGCTTCTAGGAGTTCTGGGGGAGCGTGACCCGAGGAGGACAATTCGTTGAATAGGTCAGTTAAATATGGAGATAGGAGGTCGCTAAAAGCGGTGTAGAAATCAGTGATGAACCCATCTGGTCCTGGGGCCTTGTTGCGGGGGAGGGATTTAATGGCCAATTGGATCTCTGTTACTGACCATGGGGCGTTTAGTGAATTTAACTGTTCTGGGGTGAGAGAGGGAAACTGTAATCCTTCTAGAAAGGCCGAGATGGTGTCACTCGAGGGTTGGGGAGTGGAGGGGTCTCGGGATAAGTTATATAGCTCGGAGTAGTATTCTGCGAATTGATTCGCGATATCTTTAGGGTTGTTGAGTTTCTTTTTACTGGGGGAGATTATACATTTTATCCTATTCCTGGCTTGTTGGGCGCGCAGTTTCCGGGCCAGCATCCTACCTGATCTGTTGCTTGAGAGATAAAATTTATGGCGCAGCCTATTTAGGGCAGATTGGGTGCGGGCAAGAAGTAGTTTTTGAAGCTGGCTCCGTACTGAAGCCAGCTCTTTTTTTAGGGAGTTAGAAGGGGACGTCTTGTTCTGCTCCTCGAGAGTAGACAATTTAGACTCCAGTGTTTTTTGGGACAAGATGGCCCTACGCTTCATGTTGGCACCTGCCTGGATGGCTGCACCCCTGGTGACGGCCTTGAATGCGCACCAGTGGTTTATAGTGGAGGTGTCGGATGGTAGGTTATTGGCCATGTAGGACTCCATCGCTTTTAAAATGGTGTCTTTGGCTATTGGGTTTGTGAGGAGATGAGGGAACAAGCGCCAGGGTCTAGGGGGTATACAGTAGGAGCAAGTTTCATCTTTGCTCCTTTGGCCATGGCTAGCCATGGCCAGCCATGGCTATTCTATTGTTCTCAGCTGCAATACGTATTGTATTGCAGCTGAGAACAATAGAATAGCCATGGCTAGCCATGGCTAGCCACGCCCAAAGGAGCAAAGATGAAACTTGCTCCTACTGTATTGGAGGGATGGAAGTTCCAGTGCCAGACCACGGGGGCATGGTCAGACCACGTGATTGGAAGGATATCCACGTCTCTAGAGTGTTGCAGAGACCATTTATCACATATAATGTAGTCGATCCTAGAATACGAGTTGTGTACTGGGGATTAGAAGGTGTATTCTCGGCCCGAGGGGTAGGTCGTTCTCCAAGTGTCATATAGGTCGAATTCTATGAGAAGGTTGCGTAGAGCTGTCGATTGGTTGGCAGAAGGGGTTTGGTGAGTGGGTGGGCGACGGGATTTGTCTAATGAGGGGTCCAGGACTAGATTGAGGTCACCTAGTAGAATCAGAGAACCCCTGGAGGACCTCTGGATAAGGGAGAAAAGTTTGCGTAGGAAGGGAACCTGATTTGTATTGGGGGCGTATATGGATACTATGGTCATCGGTCTATCCTCCAAGAGTCCCGACAGTATCAGGTACCTGCCGTTCTTGTCAGCTATGTGGGATTGGTAGACAAAGGATGTATTCTTATTAAACAGGATTGCAACACCGTTTCGTTTAAAGGGGCCATTAGCAAAGTAAGCTGTGGGGAAGGTCGTGTCCCTGAGCATGGGAGGGTTGAGGGAGGTAAAGTGTGTCTCCTGTAGAGCTACTATGTCCGCCTTATGTGTACGGAAGTAGGAGAGGGCTAACCTGCGCTTATTTGGGGAGTTCAGCCCTTTAACATTCAACGACAGAAACTTAGGCATGACAGGAGATCAGGGAAATGCATAATGTAACAATGAAATATCTTTACAGGAATAGTGATATCAGCAGTTGAGGAGGAGATGGGAGTTGAGGTCCAGAGGTGGGGGGGAGGGGAAGAGGGAGGGGGAACACTGGGACATATGAGGGAGGGAGGGTGGGTGTGAAAGAAGAAAAAGGGATAGGTAAAACAAAAGGGTCCAACAATTGGGACCCGCATGACTACTGCAGGGGAAGGTGGAAAAGGATTCATGCAGTAGTATGAGGAAGTTAGGGGGTGGTGGCCTGGCTCTTGAAAGGAGGCAGGGTCCGCCACTCTTTAGTTTGACCCGGCTAACATCGGGTAGCATTAACATTTAGCAATTAACAAATTACCTAGTTCCTTCTGAGGTACAGAAGTTTAGAGAGGGTGAAAAACATTATTAATACAACAAAGCTCTCTTAAGCTATCAAGTTCCAACCGTATAGGGAGGCTGAGAAGTGTGCAAATATAAACTAATAAACATAACTAACAGTAGAAATGGGCCATGCGCCCAGAGCCCCGCACTGCAAGATAAACAATATAAACTGATACTTATCGCCCTGGCCTCAATCCAGTGAGGCGGGATGCAGGGGGCACGTTGGCATGGTCCAATAAACAAGAAGTGGAGAGAGCACGCGGCGGCCCATGGGGTTTCAGGTGTTTGACCATTCTTGGCGCATAACCCTCGGCCGCTTCTGCTCTTGGGGTTCTGTAATCGGGATGTCCCATTCTAATAGGAGTTTAACCCCTGCTTCAAGGGAAGAGACGTTGAAGGTGGCATCTTCATAGTATATAATCAACTTCACTGGGAACCCCCAGCGGTATCGGATGTCGTGGGAACGGAGGGCTGTGGTGATGGGGGAGAACGCTCTTCTGCTGGCCAAGGTTGCAGGGGAGAAGTCCTGGAATAATTGGAGACCACCCAAAGTATCGGTGTTCCTGGATTCACGGGCTGCCTTCAGAAGCTTTTCTTTGATCGTGAAGAAGTGTACCCGAAGGAGGGTGTCTTTGGGTAGGTCAGCTGAAACAGATTTGGGTCTTGGGAGCCGGTGGATGCGATCTATCAGTAGATCTTTGGGGTCTGTGGTGGGTAGGAGCTTGTGGAACAGGGTGGTGACATATCCCTCGAGTTCAGAGTTGGCCACTGAGTCTGGGATGCCCCTGATCTTAACGTTGTTACGTCTCGACCTGTCTTCAAGATCGGCCATTTTAGTTTTGATTTGGGTGAGCTCCACCTGCTGGCGGTCATATGAGGATATAAGATCATTATGGGATGTGACCAGCTCCTCCATCTTCCTTTCCAGGTGATCCGTCCTGTCGCCAATCGCCACTAGCTCAGTTTTAACTTCGCGTATTGCAAGTTTTAGGTCTTTAGCTATCTCCGCCTGGAATGCAGCGAAGACCTGGCAAAGGGATTTGACCGTCACAGGCGCGTCAGATTCAGCGTCAATCCCCGCCATCCCGATAGGGGGGCCAAACTCGCTTGCCGTCCCCGACGGGGCTGGCGCAGACCTCGGGGGGCTGGTACTGGCTACTGGGATTTGAGAGGTTCTCCTGGAGACCATAGAGACCTTGACTGGGGCAGCTTCCTTAACTTTCTTTGGAGGCATAATGTACTATGGGCACTGCCAATGCTACTGAGATAGAGGAGGGGTTCGGCACCGAGGGGGTTAGAACATCAAATCACCCAAGCATGGATAGAACTAGGTGTAGGTCGTTAAAGAGTGGCAGCCATGGAGGCGGATTGGTCACATTAGAGCTGCTGAAGGGAGCTCACTTAGTTTAGTCTCACTGGGTGCTCAGTAACAGGGCGTTGGCAAGGTATGCTGCACCAGGGGGGGAGAGAACTGATGCTGGAGTGTTGCCTCTGCTGGCCGCTACAGCAGTCTGGTCTTGTTTTCTGAAAGGGCCCCTAGTGCCAGAGGGACCTTGCAGAGAATTATCCCCAGCAGGGGGGTCCCAAATGGTGGATAGTGGCAGAGGCACAGGGGGATGTGTGTTTGTGCTGCGCTGGGTCTGGGGTTTTAGCAGTAAATGATAGAATGGTGGTCGCCTGGAGGCCCCGGCCCCAGCTGTGATGGCCTGGGAGAATATGGGGGGGAGCTGTATATACCCCTCCTGGGGCTACTCACAGTGTGCTGGGGTCCGTGGGTCCGGATTATTGCGGAGGAGGGCACAGGCGTCCGCTGCTGCTGCCGCAGGTCTCAGGGGCAGCCGGGCGTCTATCTCAGCGTGCGTCTATGGGGGAGGTAGGCAGGGGGTCCCCGGGTCCAGCGGACCCACTGAGAGCCGCAGGTGGGGTCCGGTGTTCGCGGCCGCTCGCGCCGCGTCCTCCGTCTCCCGGAAATCTAGGCCCCGGCTCCAACCCCCGGACCAGGCCGCAACCCGCAGAAGCGCTTAAAAGCACTTCTCGGCTCCGCGGCTGGGGGTCCCGGGCAGTCGGAGGGCAGGGGGGCTGAATGGGAGCGAGGGAGCTGTGCTCTGGGCTGATCGGCGGCTCCAGGGACCGGGAGAAGGCGGCGGGGACGGGAGCTCCGGTGAGTCACGTCCTCTCCGCAAGCGTGTCAGGCCACGCCCCCCTGTTTGACCTCTTTTAAATGTCTGTACTGGCAATAAAAAAAAGTTTCCAATTTAAATAGCTAGAGAATAAAAACAATTTGCCAGTAATGGAAAACATCCTACAGCACCAGGTGTTCCAATATGGTCTCCCACCCAAGTACTAACCAGGCCCAACACTGCTTAGCTTCCAAGATCAGACGAGATTGGGCGTATCCAATGTGGTATGGCTGTAGGTGAGATACAGGCACTTTTTTTCCCTCTTCTACTTCTATAACCAGGTAAGTTAATAAAAAAGTTTCCTAACTGTATTGGCTTACTGAAAAAAATCATGTGTTGGTAATGTAAAAAGACCTCCATGACATGATATAAGCAGGTGGTCTCAAATTAATCTACTAAAGTGGCTCAACACTGTTTAGCTGCCAAAAGCAGTTGGAATTGGGCCGAAACAGTGTGGTAAGTGTTTAGGTGATGACTATTGTGTCTGTTTGACCTCTCCCAACTGTCTGTATCGGCAATAAAAAGAAAAAGTTTCCAATTTAAATAGCTAGAGAATAAAAACAATTTGCCAGTAATGGGAAAAAACCTACAACACCTGGTGTTCCCATATGGTCTCCCACCTAAGTACTAACCAGGCCCAACACTGCTTAGCTTCCAAGATCAGGCGTATCCAATGTGGTATGGCTGTAGGTGTGATACAGGCACTATTTTGCCCTCTTCTACTTCTATAACCAGGTAAGCTAATAAAAATGTTTCCTAACTGTTTTGGCTTACTGAAAAAAATCATGTGTTGGTAATGTAAAAAGACCTACAGGACATGATATAAGCAGGTGGTCTCAAATTAATCTACTAAAGAGGCTCAACACTGTTTAGCTGCCAAAAGCAGTTGGAATTGGGCCTAAACAGTGTGGTAAGTTTTTAGGTGATGGCTATTGTGTCTGTTTGACCTCTTCCAAATGTCTGTACTGGCAATAAAAAAAAGTTTCCAATTTAAATAGCTAGAGAATAAAAACAATTTGCCAGTAATGGAAAAAATCCTACAGCACCGGGTGTTCCCATGTGGTCTCCCACCCAAGTACTAACCAGGCCCAACACTGCTTAGCTTCCAAGATCAGACAAGATTGGGCGTAGCCAATGTGGTATGGCTGTAGGTGAAATACAAGCACTTTTTTGCCCTCTTCTACTTCTATAACCAGGTAAGCTAATAAAAAGTTTCCTAACAGTTTTGGCTTACTGAAAAAAATCATGTGTTGGTAAAGTAAAAAGACCTACAGGACATGATATAAGCAGGTGGTCTCAAATTAATCTACTAAAGAGGCTCAACACTGTTTAGCTGCCAAAAGCAGTTGGAATTGGGCCGAAACAGTGTGGTAAGTTTTAGGTGATGGCTATTGTGTCTGTTTGACCTCTTCCAAATGTCTGTACTGGCAATAAAAATTTTTTTCCAATTTAAATAGCTAGAGAATCAAAACAATTTGCCAGTAATGGGAAAAAACCTACAGCACCTGGTGTTCCCATGTCGTCTCCCACCTAAGTACTAACCAGGCCCAACACTGCTTAGCTTCCAAGATCAGACGAGATTGGGCGTATCCAATGTGGTATGGCTGTAGGTGAGATACAGGCACTTTTTTGCCCTCTTCTACTTCTATAACCAGGTAAGTTAATAAAAAAGTTTCCTAACTGTATTGGCTTACTGAAAAAAAACATGTGTTGGTAATGTAAAAAGACCTACATGACATGATATAAGCAGGTGGTCTCAAATTAATCTACTAAAGAGGCTCAACACTGTTTAGCTGCCAAAAGCAGTTGGAATTGGGCTGAAACAGTGTGGTAAGTCTTTAGGTGATGACTATTGTGTCTCTTTGACCTCTCCCAAATGTCTGTATCGGCAATAAAAAGAAAAAGTTTCCAATTAAAATAGCTAGAGAATAAAAACAATTTGCCAGTAATGGGAAAAAACCTACAGCACCTGGTGTTCCCATATGGTCTCCCACCCAAGTACTAACCAGGCCCAACACTTCTTAGCTTCCACGATCAGACGAGATTAGGCATATCCAATGTGGTATGGCTGTAGGTGAGATACAGGCACTATTTTGCCCTCTTCTACTTCTATAACCAGGTAAGTTAATAAAAAAGTTTCCTAACTGTTTTGGCTTACGGAACAAAAATCATGTGTTGGTAATGTAAAAAGACCTACATGACATGATATAAGCAGGTGGTCTCAAATTAATCTACTAAAGAGGCTCAACACTGTTTAGCTGCCAAAAGCAGTTGGAATTGGGCCTAAACAGTGTGGTAAGTTTTTAGGTGATGGCTATTGTGTCTGTTTGACCTCTTCCAAATGTCTGTACTGGCAATAAAAAAAAGTTTCCAATTTAAATAGCTAGAGAATAAAAACAATTTGCCAGTAATGGAAAAAATCCTACAGCACCGGGTGTTCCCATGTGGTCTCCCACCCAAGTACTAACCAGGCCCAACACTGCTTAGCTTCCAAGAACAGACGAGAATGGGCGTATCCAATGTGGTATGGCTGTAGGTGAAATACAAGCACTTTTTTGCCCTCTTCTACTTCTATAACCAGGTAAGCTAATAAAAAAGTTTCCTAACAGTTTTGGCTTACTGAAAAAAATCATGTGTTGGTAATGTAAAAAGACCTACAGGACATGATATAAGCAGGTGGTCTCAAATTAATCTACTAAAGAGGCTCAACACTGTTTAGCTGCCAAAAGCAGTTGGACTTGGGCCGAAACAGTGTGGTAAGTTTTTAGGTGATGGCTATTGTGTCTGTTTGACCTCTTCCAAATGTCTGTATCGGCAATAAAAAGAAAAAGTTTCCAATTTAAATAGCTAGAGAATCAAAACAATTTGCCAGTAATGGGAAAAAACCTACAGCACCTGGTGTTCCCATGTGGTCTCCCACCTAAGTACTAACCAGGCCCAACACTGCTTAGCTTCCAAGATCAGACGAGATTGGGCGTATCCAATGTGGTATGCCTGTAGGTGAGATACAGGCACTTTTTTGCCCTCTTCTACTTCTATAACCAGGTAAGTTAATAAAAAAGTTTCATAACTGTATTGGCTTACTGAAAAAAATCATGTGTTGCTAATGTAAAAAGACCTACATGACATGATATAAGCAGGTGGTCTCAAATTAATCTACTAAAGAGGCTCAACACTGTTTAGCTGCCAAAAGCAGTTGGAATTGGGCCGAAACAGTGTGGTAAGTCTTTAGGTGATGACTATTGTGTCTGTTTGACCTCTCCCAAATGTCTGTATCGGCAATAAAAAGAAAAAGTTTCCAATTTAAATAGCTAGAGAATAAAAACAATTTGCCAGTAATGGGAAAAAACCTACAGCACCTGGTGTTCCCATATGGTCTCCCACCAAGTACTAACCAGGCCCAACACTGCTTAGTTTCCAAGATCAGACGAGATTAGGCATATCCAATGTGGTATGGCTGTAGGTGAGATACAGGCACTTTTTTGCCCTCTTCTACTTCTATAACCAGGTAAGTTAATAAAAAAGTTTCCTAACTGTTTTGGCTTACTGAAAAAAATCATGTGTTGGTAATGTAAAAAGACCTACATGACATGATATAAGCAGGTGGTCTCAAATTAATCTGCTAAAGAGGCTCAACACTGTTTAGCTGCCAAAAGCAGTTGGAATTGGGCCGAAACAGTGTGGTAAGTTTTTAGGTGATGGCTATTGTGTCTGTTTGACCTATTCCAAATGTCTGTATCGGCAATAAAAAGAAAAAGTTTCCAATTTAAATAGCTAGAGAATCAAAACAATTTGCCAGTAATGGGAAAAAACCTACAGCACCTGGTGTTCCCATGTGGTCTCCCACCTAAGTACTAACCAGGCCCAACACTGCTTAGCTTCCAAGATCAGACAAGATTGGGCGTATCCAATGTGGTATGGCTGTAGGTGAGATACAGGCACTTTTTTGCCCTCTTCTACTTCTATAACCAGGTAAGTTAATAAAAAAGTTTCCTAACTGTATTGGCTTACTGAAAAAAATCATGTGTTGGTAATGTAAAAAGACCTACATGACATGATATAAGCAGGTGGTCTCAAATTAATCTACTAAAGAGGCTCAACACTGTTTAGCTGCCAAAAGCAGTTGGAATTGGGCCGAAACAGTGTGGTAAGTCTTTAGGTGATGACTATTGTGTCTGTTTGACCTCTCCCAAATGTCTGTATCGGCAATAAAAAGAAAAAGTTTCCAATTTAAATAGCTAGAGAATCAAAACAATTTGCCAGTAATGGGAAAAAACCTACAGCACCTGGTGTTCCCATATGGTCTCCCACCCAAGTACTAACCAGGCCCAACACTGCTTAGCTTCCAAGATCAGACGAGATTGGGCGTATCCAATGTGGTATGGCTGTAGGTGAGATACAGGCACTTTTTTGCCCTCTTCTACTTCTATAACCAGGTAAGTTAATAAAAAAGTTTCCTAACTGTTTTGGCTTACTGAAAAAAATCATGTGTTGGTAATGTAAAAAGACCTACATGACATGATATAAGCAGGTGGTCTCAAATTAATCTACTAAAGAGGCTCAACACTGTTTAGCTGCCAAAAGCAGTTGGAATTGGGCCGAAACAGTGTGGTAAGTCTTTAGGTGATGACTATTGTGTCTGTTTGACCTCTCCCAAATGTCTGTATCGGCAATAAAAAGAAAAAGTTTCCAATTAAAATAGCTAGAGAATAAAAACAATTTGCCAGTAATGGGAAAAAACCTACAGCACCTGGTGTTCCCATATGGTCTCCCACCCAAGTACTAACCAGGCCCAACACTTCTTAGCTTCCACGATCAGACGAGATTAGGCATATCCAATGTGGTATGGCTGTAGGTGAGATACAGGCACTATTTTGCCCTCTTCTACTTCTATAACCAGGTAAGTTAATAAAAAAGTTTCCTAACTGTTTTGGCTTACGGAACAAAAATCATGTGTTGGTAATGTAAAAAGACCTACATGACATGATATAAGCAGGTGGTCTCAAATTAATCTACTAAAGAGGCTCAACACTGTTTAGCTGCCAAAAGCAGTTGGAATTGGGCCTAAACAGTGTGGTAAGTTTTTAGGTGATGGCTATTGTGTCTGTTTGACCTCTTCCAAATGTCTGTACTGGCAATAAAAAAAAGTTTCCAATTTAAATAGCTAGAGAATAAAAACAATTTGCCAGTAATGGAAAAAATCCTACAGCACCGGGTGTTCCCATGTGGTCTCCCACCCAAGTACTAACCAGGCCCAACACTGCTTAGCTTCCAAGAACAGACGAGAATGGGCGTATCCAATGTGGTATGGCTGTAGGTGAAATACGAGCACTTTTTTGCCCTCTTCTACTTCTATAACCAGGTAAGCTAATAAAAAAGTTTCCTAACAGTTTTGGCTTACTGAAAAAAATCATGTGTTGGTAATGTAAAAAGACCTACAGGACATGATATAAGCAGGTGGTCTCAAATTAATCTACTAAAGAGGCTCAACACTGTTTAGCTGCCAAAAGCAGTTGGAATTGGGCCTAAACAGTGTGGTAAGTTTTTAGGTGATGGCTATTGTGTCTGTTTGACCTCTTCCAAATGTCTGTACTGGCAATAAAAAAAAGTTTCCAATTTAAATAGCTAGAGAATAAAAACAATTTGCCAGTAATGGAAAAAATCCTACAGCACCGGGTGTCCCAATGTGGTCTCCCACCCAAGTACTAACCAGGCCCAACACTGCTTAGCTTCCAAGATCAGACGAGATTGGGCGTAGCCAATGTGGTATGGCTGTAGGTGAGATACAGGCACTTTTTTGCCCTCTTCTACTTCTATAACCAGGTAAGTTAATAAAAAAGTTTCCTAACTGTATTGGCTTACTGAAAAAAATCATGTGTTGCTAATGTAAAAAGACCTACATGACATGATATAAGCAGGTGGTCTCAAATTAATCTACTAAAGAGGCTCAACACTGTTTAGCTGCCAAAAGCAGTTGGAATTGGGCCGAAACAGTGTGGTAAGTCTTTAGGTGATGACTATTGTGTCTGTTTGACCTCTCCCAAATGTCTGTATCGGCAATAAAAAGAAAAAGTTTCCAATTTAAATAGCTAGAGAATAAAAACAATTTGCCAGTAATGGGAAAAAACCTACAGCACCTGGTGTTCCCATATGGTCTCCCACCAAGTACTAACCAGGCCCAACACTGCTTAGTTTCCAAGATCAGACGAGATTAGGCATATCCAATGTGGTATGGCTGTAGGTGAGATACAGGCACTTTTTTGCCCTCTTCTACTTCTATAACCAGGTAAGTTAATAAAAAAGTTTCCTAACTGTTTTGGCTTACTGAAAAAAATCATGTGTTGGTAATGTAAAAAGACCTACATGACATGATATAAGCAGGTGGTCTCAAATTAATCTACTAAAGAGGCTCAACACTGTTTAGCTGCCAAAAGCAGTTGGAATTGGGCCGAAACAGTGTGGTAAGTTTTTAGGTGATGGCTATTGTGTCTGTTTGACCTCTTCCAAATGTCTGTATCGGCAATAAAAAGAAAAAGTTTCCAATTTAAATAGCTAGAGAATCAAAACAATTTGCCAGTAATGGGAAAAAACCTACAGCACCTGGTGTTCCAATGTGGTCTCCCACCTAAGTACTAACCAGGCCCAACACTGCTTAGCTTCCAAGATCAGACAAGATTGGGCGTATCCAATGTGGTATGGCTGTAGGTGAGATACAGGCACTTTTTTGCCCTCTTCTACTTCTATAACCAGGTAAGTTAATAAAAAAGTTTCCTAACTGTATTGGCTTACTGAAAAAAATCATGTGTTGGTAATGTAAAAAGACCTACATGACATGATATAAGCAGGTGGTCTCAAATTAATCTACTAAAGAGGCTCAACACTGTTTAGCTGCCAAAAGCAGTTGGAATTGGGCCGAAACAGTGTGGTAAGTCTTTAGGTGATGACTATTGTGTCTGTTTGACCTCTCCCAAATGTCTGTATCGGCAATAAAAAGAAAAAGTTTCCAATTTAAATAGCTAGAGAATAAAAAAATTTGCCAGTAATGGGAAAAAACCTACAGCACCTGGTGTTCCCATATGGTCTCCCACCCAAGTACTAACCAGGCCCAACACTGCTTAGCTTCCAAGATCAGACGAGATTAGGCATATCCAATGTGGTATGGCTGTAGGTGAGATACAGGCACTTTTTTGCCCTGTTCTACTTCTATAACCAGGTAAGTTAATAAAAAAGTTTCCTAACTGTTTTGGCTTACTGAAAAAAATCATGTGTTGGTAATGTAAAAAGACCTACATGACATGATATAAGCAGGTGGTCTCAAATTAATCTACTAAAGAGGCTCAACACTGTTTAGCTGCCAAAAGCAGTTGGAATTGGGCCGAAACAGTGTGGTAAGTCTTTAGGTGATGACTATTGTGTCTGTTTGACCTCTCCCAAATGTCTGTATCGGCAATAAAAAGAAAAAGTTTCCAATTAAAATAGCTAGAGAATAAAAACAATTTGCCAGTAATGGGAAAAAACCTACAGCACCTGGTGTTCCCATATGGTCTCCCACCCAAGTACTAACCAGGCCCAACACTTCTTAGCTTCCACGATCAGACGAGATTAGGCATATCCAATGTGGTATGGCTGTAGGTGAGATACAGGCACTATTTTGCCCTCTTCTACTTCTATAACCAGGTAAGTTAATAAAAAAGTTTCCTAACTGTTTTGGCTTACGGAACAAAAATCATGTGTTGGTAATGTAAAAAGACCTACATGACATGATATAAGCAGGTGGTCTCAAATTAATCTACTAAAGAGGCTCAACACTGTTTAGCTGCCAAAAGCAGTTGGAATTGGGCCTAAACAGTGTGGTAAGTTTTTAGGTGATGGCTATTGTGTCTGTTTGACCTCTTCCAAATGTCTGTACTGGCAATAAAAAAAAGTTTCCAATTTAAATAGCTAGAGAATAAAAACAATTTGCCAGTAATGGAAAAAATCCTACAGCACCGGGTGTTCCCATGTGGTCTCCCACCCAAGTACTAACCAGGCCCAACACTGCTTAGCTTCCAAGAACAGACGAGAATGGGCGTATCCAATGTGGTATGGCTGTAGGTGAAATACGAGCACTTTTTTGCCCTCTTCTACTTCTATAACCAGGTAAGCTAATAAAAAAGTTTCCTAACAGTTTTGGCTTACTGAAAAAAATCATGTGTTGGTAATGTAAAAAGACCTACAGGACATGATATAAGCAGGTGGTCTCAAATTAATCTACTAAAGAGGCTCAACACTGTTTAGCTGCCAAAAGCAGTTGGAATTGGGCCTAAACAGTGTGGTAAGTTTTTAGGTGATGGCTATTGTGTCTGTTTGACCTCTTCCAAATGTCTGTACTGGCAATAAAAAAAAGTTTCCAATTTAAATAGCTAGAGAATAAAAACAATTTGCCAGTAATGGAAAAAATCCTACAGCACCGGGTGTCCCAATGTGGTCTCCCACCCAAGTACTAACCAGGCCCAACACTGCTTAGCTTCCAAGATCAGACGAGATTGGGCGTAGCCAATGTGGTATGGCTGTAGGTGAGATACAGGCACTTTTTTGCCCTCTTCTACTTCTATAACCAGGTAAGTTAATAAAAAAGTTTCCTAACTGTATTGGCTTACTGAAAAAAATCATGTGTTGCTAATGTAAAAAGACCTACATGACATGATATAAGCAGGTGGTCTCAAATTAATCTACTAAAGAGGCTCAACACTGTTTAGCTGCCAAAAGCAGTTGGAATTGGGCCGAAACAGTGTGGTAAGTCTTTAGGTGATGACTATTGTGTCTGTTTGACCTCTCCCAAATGTCTGTATCGGCAATAAAAAGAAAAAGTTTCCAATTTAAATAGCTAGAGAATAAAAACAATTTGCCAGTAATGGGAAAAAACCTACAGCACCTGGTGTTCCCATATGGTCTCCCACCAAGTACTAACCAGGCCCAACACTGCTTAGTTTCCAAGATCAGACGAGATTAGGCATATCCAATGTGGTATGGCTGTAGGTGAGATACAGGCACTTTTTTGCCCTCTTCTACTTCTATAACCAGGTAAGTTAATAAAAAAGTTTCCTAACTGTTTTGGCTTACTGAAAAAAATCATGTGTTGGTAATGTAAAAAGACCTACATGACATGATATAAGCAGGTGGTCTCAAATTAATCTACTAAAGAGGCTCAACACTGTTTAGCTGCCAAAAGCAGTTGGAATTGGGCCGAAACAGTGTGGTAAGTTTTTAGGTGATGGCTATTGTGTCTGTTTGACCTCTTCCAAATGTCTGTATCGGCAATAAAAAGAAAAAGTTTCCAATTTAAATAGCTAGAGAATCAAAACAATTTGCCAGTAATGGGAAAAAACCTACAGCACCTGGTGTTCCAATGTGGTCTCCCACCTAAGTACTAACCAGGCCCAACACTGCTTAGCTTCCAAGATCAGACAAGATTGGGCGTATCCAATGTGGTATGGCTGTAGGTGAGATACAGGCACTTTTTTGCCCTCTTCTACTTCTATAACCAGGTAAGTTAATAAAAAAGTTTCCTAACTGTATTGGCTTACTGAAAAAAATCATGTGTTGGTAATGTAAAAAGACCTACATGACATGATATAAGCAGGTGGTCTCAAATTAATCTACTAAAGAGGCTCAACACTGTTTAGCTGCCAAAAGCAGTTGGAATTGGGCCGAAACAGTGTGGTAAGTCTTTAGGTGATGACTATTGTGTCTGTTTGACCTCTCCCAAATGTCTGTATCGGCAATAAAAAGAAAAAGTTTCCAATTTAAATAGCTAGAGAATAAAAAAATTTGCCAGTAATGGGAAAAAACCTACAGCACCTGGTGTTCCCATATGGTCTCCCACCCAAGTACTAACCAGGCCCAACACTGCTTAGCTTCCAAGATCAGACGAGATTAGGCATATCCAATGTGGTATGGCTGTAGGTGAGATACAGGCACTTTTTTGCCCTGTTCTACTTCTATAACCAGGTAAGTTAATAAAAAAGTTTCCTAACTGTTTTGGCTTACTGAAAAAAATCATGTGTTGGTAATGTAAAAAGACCTACATGACATGATATAAGCAGGTGGTCTCAAATTAATCTACTAAAGAGGCTCAACACTGTTTAGCTGCCAAAAGCAGTTGGAATTGGGCCGAAACAGTGTGGTAAGTCTTTAGGTGATGACTATTGTGTCTGTTTGACCTCTCCCAAATGTCTGTATCGGCAATAAAAAGAAAAAGTTTCCAATTTAAATAGCTAGAGAATAAAAACAATTTGCCAGTAATGGGAAAAAACCTACAGCACCTGGTGTTCCCATATGGTCTCCCACCCAAGTACTAACCAGGCCCAACACTGCTTAGCTTCCAAGATCAGATAAGATTGGGCGTATCCAATGTGGTATGGCTGTAGGTGAGATACAGGCACTTTTTTGCCCTCTTCTACTTCTATAACCAGGTAAGTTATTAAAAAAGTTTCCTAACTGTATTGGCTTACTGAAAAAAATCATGTGTTGGTAATGTAAAAAGACCTACATGACATGATATAAGCAGGTGGTCTCAAATTAATCTACTAAAGAGGCTCAACACTGTTTAGCTGCCAAAAGCAGTTGGAATTGGGCCGAAACAGTGTGGTAAGTCTTTAGGTGATGACTATTGTGTCTGTTTGACCTCTCCCAAATGTCTGTATCGGCAATAAAAAGAAAAAGTTTCCAATTTAAATAGCTAGAGAATAAAAACAATTTGCCAGTAATGGGAAAAAACCTACAGCACCTGTTGTTCCCATATGGTCTCCCACCCAAGTACTAACCAGGCCCAACACTGCTTTGCTTCCAAGATCAGACGAGATTAGGCATATCCAATGTGGTATGGCTGTAGCTGAGATACAGGCACTTTTTTGCCCTCTTCTACTTCTATAACCAGGTAAGTTAATAAAAAAGTTTCCTAACTGTTTTGGCTTACTGAAAAAAATCATGTGTTGGTAATGTAAAAAGACCTACATGACATGATATAAGCAGGTGGTCTCAAATTAATCTACTAAAGAGGCTCAACACTGTTTAGCTGCCAAAAGCAGTTGGAATTGGGCCGAAACAGTGTGGTAAGTCTTTAGGTGATGACTATTGTGTCTGTTTGACCTCTCCCAAATGTCTGTATCAGCAATAAAAAGAAAAAGTTTCCAATTTAAATAGCTAGAGAATAAAAACAAATTGCCAGTAATGGGAAAAAACCTACAGCACCTGGTGTTCCCATATGGTCTCCCACCCAAGTACTAACCAGGCCTAACACCGCTTAGCTTCCAAGATCAGACGAGATTGGGCGTATCCAATGTGGTATGGCTGTAGGTGAGATATAGGCACTATTTTGCCCTCTTCTACTTCTATAACCAGGTAAGCTAATAAAAATGTTTCCTAACTGTTTTGGCTTACTGAAAAAAATCATGTGTTGGTAATGTAAAAAGACCTACAGGACATGATATAAGCAGGTGGTCTCAAATTAATCTACTAAAGAGGCTCAACACTGTTTAGCTGCCAAAAGCAGTTGGAATTGGGCCTAAACAGTGTGGTAAGTTTTTAGGTGATGGCTATTGTGTCTGTTTGACCTCTTCCAAATGTCTGTACTGGCAATAAAAAAAAGTTTCCAATTTAAATAGCTAGAGAATAAAAACAATTTGCCAGTAATGGAAAAAATCCTACAGCACTGGGTGTTCCCATGTGGTCTCCCACCCAAGTACTAACCAGGCCCAACACTGCTTAGCTTCCAAGAACAGACGAGATTGGGCGTATCCAATGTGGTATGGCTGTAGGTGAAATACAAGCACTTTTTTGCCCTCTTCTACTTCTATAACCAGGTAAGCTAATAAAAAAGTTTCCTAACAGTTTTGGCTTACTGAAAAAAATCATGTGTTGGTAATGTAAAAAGACCTACAGGACATGATATAAGCAGGTGGTCTCAAATTAATCTACTAAAGAGGCTCAACACTGTTTAGCTGCCAAAAGCAGTTGGAATTGGGCTGAAACAGTGTGGTAAGTTTTTAGGTGATGGCTATTGTGTCTGTTTGACCTCTTCCAAATGTCTGTATCAGCAATAAAAAGAAAAAGTTTTAATTTAAATAGCTAGAGAATCAAAACAATTTGCCAGTAATGGGAAAAAACCTACAGCACCTGGTGTTCCCATGTGGTCTCCCACCTAAGTACTAACCAGGCCCAACACTGCTTAGCTTCCAAGATCAGACGAGATTGAGCGTATCCAATGTGGTATGGCTGTAGGTGAGATACAGGCACTTTTTTGCCCTCTTCTACTTCTATAACCAGGTAAGTTAATAAAAAAGTTTCCTAACTGTATTGGCTTACTGAAAAAAATCATGTGTTGGTAATGTAAAAAGACCTACATGACATGATATAAGCAGGTGGTCTCAAATTAATCTACTAAAGAGGCTCAACACTGTTTAGCTGCCAAAAGCAGTTGGAATTGGGCCTAAACAGTGTGGTAAGTTTTTAGGTGATGGCTATTGTGTCTGTTTGACCTCTTTTAAATGTCTGTACTGGCAATAAAAAAAAGTTTCCAATTTAAATAGCTAGAGAATAAAAACAATTTGCCAGTAATGGAAAAAATCCTACAGCACCAGGTGTTCCAATATGGTCTCCCACCCAAGTACTAACCAGGCCCAACACTGCTTAGCTTCCAAGATCAGACGAGATTGGGCGTATCCAATGTGGTATGGCTGTAGGTGAGATACAGGCACTTTTTGCCCTCTTCTACTTCTATAACCAGGTAAGTTAATAAAAAAGTTTCCTAACTGTATTGGCTTACTGAAAAAAATCATGTGTTGGTAATGTAAAAAGACCTCCATGACATGATATAAGCAGGTGGTCTCAAATTAATCTACTAAAGTGGCTCAACACTGTTTAGCTGCCAAAAGCAGTTGGAATTGGGCCGAAACAGTGTGGTAAGTGTTTAGTTGATGACTATTGTGTCTGTTTGACCTCTCCCAAATGTCTGTATCGGCAATAAAAAGAAAAAGTTTCCAATTTAAATAGCTAGAGAATCAAAACAATTTGCCAGTAATGGGAAAAAACCTACAGCACCTGGTGTTCCAATGTGGTCTCCCACCTAAGTACTAACCAGGCCCAACACTGCTTAGCTTCCAAGATCAGACAAGATTGGGCATATCCAATGTGGTATGGCTGTAGGTGAGATACAGGCACTTTTTTGCCCTCTTCTACTTCTATAACCAGGTAAGTTAATAAAAAAGTTTCCTAACTGTATTGGCTTACTGAAAAAAATCATGTGTTGGTAATGTAAAAAGACCTACATGACATGATATAAGCAGGTGGTCTCAAATTAATCTACTAAAGAGGCTCAACACTGTTTAGCTGCCAAAAGCAGTTGGAATTGGGCCGAAACAGTGTGGTAAGTCTTTAGGTGATGACTATTGTGTCTGTTTGACCTCTCCCAAATGTCTGTATCGGCAATAAAAAGAAAAAGTTTCCAATTTAAATAGCTAGAGAATAAAAAAATTTGCCAGTAATGGGAAAAAACCTACAGCACCTGGTGTTCCCATATGGTCTCCCACCCAAGTACTAACCAGGCCCAACACTGCTTAGCTTCCAAGATCAGACGAGATTAGGCATATCCAATGTGGTATGGCTGTAGGTGAGATACAGGCACTTTTTTGCCCTGTTCTACTTCTATAACCAGGTAAGTTAATAAAAAAGTTTCCTAACTGTTTTGGCTTACTGAAAAAAATCATGTGTTGGTAATGTAAAAAGACCTACATGACATGATATAAGCAGGTGGTCTCAAATTAATCTACTAAAGAGGCTCAACACTGTTTAGCTGCCAAAAGCAGTTGGAATTGGGCCGAAACAGTGTGGTAAGTCTTTAGGTGATGACTATTGTGTCTGTTTGACCTCTCCCAAATGTCTGTATCGGCAATAAAAAGAAAAAGTTTCCAATTAAAATAGCTAGAGAATAAAAACAATTTGCCAGTAATGGGAAAAAACCTACAGCACCTGGTGTTCCCATATGGTCTCCCACCCAAGTACTAACCAGGCCCAACACTTCTTAGCTTCCACGATCAGACGAGATTAGGCATATCCAATGTGGTATGGCTGTAGGTGAGATACAGGCACTATTTTGCCCTCTTCTACTTCTATAACCAGGTAAGTTAATAAAAAAGTTTCCTAACTGTTTTGGCTTACGGAACAAAAATCATGTGTTGGTAATGTAAAAAGACCTACATGACATGATATAAGCAGGTGGTCTCAAATTAATCTACTAAAGAGGCTCAACACTGTTTAGCTGCCAAAAGCAGTTGGAATTGGGCCTAAACAGTGTGGTAAGTTTTTAGGTGATGGCTATTGTGTCTGTTTGACCTCTTCCAAATGTCTGTACTGGCAATAAAAAAAAGTTTCCAATTTAAATAGCTAGAGAATAAAAACAATTTGCCAGTAATGGAAAAAATCCTACAGCACCGGGTGTTCCCATGTGGTCTCCCACCCAAGTACTAACCAGGCCCAACACTGCTTAGCTTCCAAGAACAGACGAGAATGGGCGTATCCAATGTGGTATGGCTGTAGGTGAAATACGAGCACTTTTTTGCCCTCTTCTACTTCTATAACCAGGTAAGCTAATAAAAAAGTTTCCTAACAGTTTTGGCTTACTGAAAAAAATCATGTGTTGGTAATGTAAAAAGACCTACAGGACATGATATAAGCAGGTGGTCTCAAATTAATCTACTAAAGAGGCTCAACACTGTTTAGCTGCCAAAAGCAGTTGGAATTGGGCCTAAACAGTGTGGTAAGTTTTTAGGTGATGGCTATTGTGTCTGTTTGACCTCTTCCAAATGTCTGTACTGGCAATAAAAAAAAGTTTCCAATTTAAATAGCTAGAGAATAAAAACAATTTGCCAGTAATGGAAAAAATCCTACAGCACCGGGTGTCCCAATGTGGTCTCCCACCCAAGTACTAACCAGGCCCAACACTGCTTAGCTTCCAAGATCAGACGAGATTGGGCGTAGCCAATGTGGTATGGCTGTAGGTGAGATACAGGCACTTTTTTGCCCTCTTCTACTTCTATAACCAGGTAAGTTAATAAAAAAGTTTCCTAACTGTATTGGCTTACTGAAAAAAATCATGTGTTGCTAATGTAAAAAGACCTACATGACATGATATAAGCAGGTGGTCTCAAATTAATCTACTAAAGAGGCTCAACACTGTTTAGCTGCCAAAAGCAGTTGGAATTGGGCCGAAACAGTGTGGTAAGTCTTTAGGTGATGACTATTGTGTCTGTTTGACCTCTCCCAAATGTCTGTATCGGCAATAAAAAGAAAAAGTTTCCAATTTAAATAGCTAGAGAATAAAAACAATTTGCCAGTAATGGGAAAAAACCTACAGCACCTGGTGTTCCCATATGGTCTCCCACCAAGTACTAACCAGGCCCAACACTGCTTAGTTTCCAAGATCAGACGAGATTAGGCATATCCAATGTGGTATGGCTGTAGGTGAGATACAGGCACTTTTTTGCCCTCTTCTACTTCTATAACCAGGTAAGTTAATAAAAAAGTTTCCTAACTGTTTTGGCTTACTGAAAAAAATCATGTGTTGGTAATGTAAAAAGACCTACATGACATGATATAAGCAGGTGGTCTCAAATTAATCTACTAAAGAGGCTCAACACTGTTTAGCTGCCAAAAGCAGTTGGAATTGGGCCGAAACAGTGTGGTAAGTTTTTAGGTGATGGCTATTGTGTCTGTTTGACCTCTTCCAAATGTCTGTATCGGCAATAAAAAGAAAAAGTTTCCAATTTAAATAGCTAGAGAATCAAAACAATTTGCCAGTAATGGGAAAAAACCTACAGCACCTGGTGTTCCAATGTGGTCTCCCACCTAAGTACTAACCAGGCCCAACACTGCTTAGCTTCCAAGATCAGACAAGATTGGGCGTATCCAATGTGGTATGGCTGTAGGTGAGATACAGGCACTTTTTTGCCCTCTTCTACTTCTATAACCAGGTAAGTTAATAAAAAAGTTTCCTAACTGTATTGGCTTACTGAAAAAAATCATGTGTTGGTAATGTAAAAAGACCTACATGACATGATATAAGCAGGTGGTCTCAAATTAATCTACTAAAGAGGCTCAACACTGTTTAGCTGCCAAAAGCAGTTGGAATTGGGCCGAAACAGTGTGGTAAGTCTTTAGGTGATGACTATTGTGTCTGTTTGACCTCTCCCAAATGTCTGTATCGGCAATAAAAAGAAAAAGTTTCCAATTTAAATAGCTAGAGAATAAAAAAATTTGCCAGTAATGGGAAAAAACCTACAGCACCTGGTGTTCCCATATGGTCTCCCACCCAAGTACTAACCAGGCCCAACACTGCTTAGCTTCCAAGATCAGACGAGATTAGGCATATCCAATGTGGTATGGCTGTAGGTGAGATACAGGCACTTTTTTGCCCTGTTCTACTTCTATAACCAGGTAAGTTAATAAAAAAGTTTCCTAACTGTTTTGGCTTACTGAAAAAAATCATGTGTTGGTAATGTAAAAAGACCTACATGACATGATATAAGCAGGTGGTCTCAAATTAATCTACTAAAGAGGCTCAACACTGTTTAGCTGCCAAAAGCAGTTGGAATTGGGCCGAAACAGTGTGGTAAGTCTTTAGGTGATGACTATTGTGTCTGTTTGACCTCTCCCAAATGTCTGTATCGGCAATAAAAAGAAAAAGTTTCCAATTTAAATAGCTAGAGAATAAAAACAATTTGCCAGTAATGGGAAAAAACCTACAGCACCTGGTGTTCCCATATGGTCTCCCACCCAAGTACTAACCAGGCCCAACACTGCTTAGCTTCCAAGATCAGATAAGATTGGGCGTATCCAATGTGGTATGGCTGTAGGTGAGATACAGGCACTTTTTTGCCCTCTTCTACTTCTATAACCAGGTAAGTTATTAAAAAAGTTTCCTAACTGTATTGGCTTACTGAAAAAAATCATGTGTTGGTAATGTAAAAAGACCTACATGACATGATATAAGCAGGTGGTCTCAAATTAATCTACTAAAGAGGCTCAACACTGTTTAGCTGCCAAAAGCAGTTGGAATTGGGCCGAAACAGTGTGGTAAGTCTTTAGGTGATGACTATTGTGTCTGTTTGACCTCTCCCAAATGTCTGTATCGGCAATAAAAAGAAAAAGTTTCCAATTTAAATAGCTAGAGAATAAAAACAATTTGCCAGTAATGGGAAAAAACCTACAGCACCTGTTGTTCCCATATGGTCTCCCACCCAAGTACTAACCAGGCCCAACACTGCTTTGCTTCCAAGATCAGACGAGATTAGGCATATCCAATGTGGTATGGCTGTAGCTGAGATACAGGCACTTTTTTGCCCTCTTCTACTTCTATAACCAGGTAAGTTAATAAAAAAGTTTCCTAACTGTTTTGGCTTACTGAAAAAAATCATGTGTTGGTAATGTAAAAAGACCTACATGACATGATATAAGCAGGTGGTCTCAAATTAATCTACTAAAGAGGCTCAACACTGTTTAGCTGCCAAAAGCAGTTGGAATTGGGCCGAAACAGTGTGGTAAGTCTTTAGGTGATGACTATTGTGTCTGTTTGACCTCTCCCAAATGTCTGTATCAGCAATAAAAAGAAAAAGTTTCCAATTTAAATAGCTAGAGAATAAAAACAAATTGCCAGTAATGGGAAAAAACCTACAGCACCTGGTGTTCCCATATGGTCTCCCACCCAAGTACTAACCAGGCCTAACACCGCTTAGCTTCCAAGATCAGACGAGATTGGGCGTATCCAATGTGGTATGGCTGTAGGTGAGATATAGGCACTATTTTGCCCTCTTCTACTTCTATAACCAGGTAAGCTAATAAAAATGTTTCCTAACTGTTTTGGCTTACTGAAAAAAATCATGTGTTGGTAATGTAAAAAGACCTACAGGACATGATATAAGCAGGTGGTCTCAAATTAATCTACTAAAGAGGCTCAACACTGTTTAGCTGCCAAAAGCAGTTGGAATTGGGCCTAAACAGTGTGGTAAGTTTTTAGGTGATGGCTATTGTGTCTGTTTGACCTCTTCCAAATGTCTGTACTGGCAATAAAAAAAAGTTTCCAATTTAAATAGCTAGAGAATAAAAACAATTTGCCAGTAATGGAAAAAATCCTACAGCACTGGGTGTTCCCATGTGGTCTCCCACCCAAGTACTAACCAGGCCCAACACTGCTTAGCTTCCAAGAACAGACGAGATTGGGCGTATCCAATGTGGTATGGCTGTAGGTGAAATACAAGCACTTTTTTGCCCTCTTCTACTTCTATAACCAGGTAAGCTAATAAAAAAGTTTCCTAACAGTTTTGGCTTACTGAAAAAAATCATGTGTTGGTAATGTAAAAAGACCTACAGGACATGATATAAGCAGGTGGTCTCAAATTAATCTACTAAAGAGGCTCAACACTGTTTAGCTGCCAAAAGCAGTTGGAATTGGGCTGAAACAGTGTGGTAAGTTTTTAGGTGATGGCTATTGTGTCTGTTTGACCTCTTCCAAATGTCTGTATCAGCAATAAAAAGAAAAAGTTTTAATTTAAATAGCTAGAGAATCAAAACAATTTGCCAGTAATGGGAAAAAACCTACAGCACCTGGTGTTCCCATGTGGTCTCCCACCTAAGTACTAACCAGGCCCAACACTGCTTAGCTTCCAAGATCAGACGAGATTGAGCGTATCCAATGTGGTATGGCTGTAGGTGAGATACAGGCACTTTTTTGCCCTCTTCTACTTCTATAACCAGGTAAGTTAATAAAAAAGTTTCCTAACTGTATTGGCTTACTGAAAAAAATCATGTGTTGGTAATGTAAAAAGACCTACATGACATGATATAAGCAGGTGGTCTCAAATTAATCTACTAAAGAGGCTCAACACTGTTTAGCTGCCAAAAGCAGTTGGAATTGGGCCTAAACAGTGTGGTAAGTTTTTAGGTGATGGCTATTGTGTCTGTTTGACCTCTTTTAAATGTCTGTACTGGCAATAAAAAAAAGTTTCCAATTTAAATAGCTAGAGAATAAAAACAATTTGCCAGTAATGGAAAAAATCCTACAGCACCAGGTGTTCCAATATGGTCTCCCACCCAAGTACTAACCAGGCCCAACACTGCTTAGCTTCCAAGATCAGACGAGATTGGGCGTATCCAATGTGGTATGGCTGTAGGTGAGATACAGGCACTTTTTGCCCTCTTCTACTTCTATAACCAGGTAAGTTAATAAAAAAGTTTCCTAACTGTATTGGCTTACTGAAAAAAATCATGTGTTGGTAATGTAAAAAGACCTCCATGACATGATATAAGCAGGTGGTCTCAAATTAATCTACTAAAGTGGCTCAACACTGTTTAGCTGCCAAAAGCAGTTGGAATTGGGCCGAAACAGTGTGGTAAGTGTTTAGTTGATGACTATTGTGTCTGTTTGACCTCTCCCAAATGTCTGTATCGGCAATAAAAAGAAAAAGTTTCCAATTTAAATAGCTAGAGAATAAAAACAATTTGCCAGTAATGGGAAAAAACCTACAACACCTGGTGTTCCCATATGGTCTCCCACCTAAGTACTAACCAGGCCCAACACTGCTTAGCTTCCAAGATCAGACGAGATTGGGCGTATCCAATGTGGTATGGCTGTAGGTGTGATACAGGCACTATTTTGCCCTCTTCTACTTCTATAACCAGGTAAGCTAATAAAAAAGTTTCCTAACAGTTTTGGCTTACTGAAAAAAATCATGTGTTGGTAAAGTAAAAAGACCTACAGGACATGATATAAGCAGGTGGTCTCAATTTAATCTACTAAAGAGGCTCAACACTGTTTAGCTGCCAAAAGCAGTTGGAATTGGGCCGAAACAGTGTGGTAAGTTTTAGGTGATGGCTATTGTGTCTGTTTGACCTCTTCCAAATGTCTGTACTGGCAATAAAAAATTTTTTCCAATTTAAATAGCTAGAGAATCAAAACAATTTGCCAGTAATGGGAAAAAACCTACAGCACCTGGTGTTCCCATGTCGTCTCCCACCTAAGTACTAACCAGGCCCAACACTGCTTAGCTTCCAAGATCAGACGAGATTAAGTGTATCCAATGTGGTATGGCTGTAGGTGAGATACAGGCACTTTTTTGCCCTCTTCTACTTCTATAACCAGGTAAGTTAATAAAAAAGTTTCCTAACTGTATTGGCTTACTGAAAAAAATCATGTGTTGGTAATGTAAAAAGACCTACATGACATGATATAAGCAGGTGGTCTCAAATTAATCTACTAAAGAGGCTCAACACTGTTTAGCTGCCAAAAGCAGTTGGAATTGGGCCGAAACAGTGTGGTAAGTCTTTAGGTGATGACTATTGTGTCTGTTTGACCTCTCCCAAATGTCTGTATCGGCAATAAAAAGAAAAAGTTTCCAATTAAAATAGCTAGAGAATAAAAACAATTTTCCAGTAATGGGAAAAAACCTACAGCACCTGGTGTTCCCATATGGTCTCCCACCCAAGTACTAACCAGGCCCAACACTTCTTAGCTTCCACGATCAAACGAGATTAGGCATATCCAATGTGGTATGGCTGTAGGTGAGATACAGGCACTATTTTGCCCTCTTCTACTTCTATAACCAGGTAAGTTAATAAAAAGGTTTCCTAACTGTTTTGGCTTACGGAACAAAAATCATGTGTTAGTAATGTAAAAAGACCTACATGACATGATATAAGCAGGTGGTCTCAAATTAATCTACTAAAGAGGCTCAACACTGTTTAGCTGCCAAAAGCAGTTGGAATTGGGCCTAAACAGTGTGGTAAGTTTTTAGGTGATGGCTATTGTGTCTGTTTGACCACTTCCAAATGTCTGTACTGGCAATAAAAAAAAGTTTCCAATTTAAATAGCTAGAGAATAAAAACAATTTGCCAGTAATGGAAAAAATCCTACAGCACCGGGTGTTCCCATGTGGTCTCCCACCCAAGTACTAACCAGGCCCAACACTGCTTAGCTTCCAAGAACAGACGAGATTGGGCGTATCCAATGTGGTATGGCTGTAGGTGAAATGCAAGCACTTTTTTGCCCTCTTCTACTTCTATAACCAGGTAAGCTAATAAAAAAGTTTCCTAACAGTTTTGGCTTACTGAAAAAAATCATGTGTTGGTAATGTAAAAAGACCTACAGGACATGATATAAGCAGGTGGTCTCAAATTAATCTACTAAAGAGGCTCAACACTGTTTAGCTGCCAAAAGCAGTTGGACTTGGGCCGAAACAGTGTGGTAAGTTTTTAGGTGATGGCTATTGTGTCTGTTTGACCTCTTCCAAATGTCTGTATCGGCAATAAAAAGAAAAAGTTTCCAATTTAAATAGCTAGAGAATCAAAACAATTTGCCAGTAATGGGAAAAAACCTACAGCACCTGGTGTTCCCATGTGGTCTCCCACCTAAGTACTAACCAGGCCCAACACTGCTTAGCTTCCAAGATCAGACGAGATTGGGCGTATCCAATGTGGTATGGCTGTAGGTGAGATACAGGCACTTTTTTGCCCTCTTCTACTTCTATAACCAGGTAAGTTAATAAAAAAGTTTCCTAACTGTATTGGCTTACTGAAAAAAATCATGTGTTGGTAATGTAAAAAGACCTACATGACATGATATAAGCAGGTGGTCTCAAATTAATCTACTAAAGAGGCTCAACACTGTTTAGCTGCCAAAAGCAGTTGGAATTGGGCCGAAACAGTGTGGTAAGTCTTTAGGTGATGACTATTGTGTCTGTTTGACCTCTCCCAAATGTCTGTATCGGCAATAAAAAGAAAAAGTTTCCAATTTAAATAGCTAGAGAATAAAAACAATTTGCCAGTAATATTAAAAAAACCTACAGCACCTGGTGTTCCCATATGGTCTCCCACCCAAGTACTAACCAGGCCCAACACTGCTTAGCTTCCAAGATCAGACGAGATTAGGCATATATAATGTGGTATGGCTGTAGGTGAGATACAGGCACTTTTTTGCCCTCTTCTACTTCTATAACCAGGTAAGTTAATAAAAAAGTTTCCTAACTGTTTTGGCTTACTGAAAAAAATCATGTGTTGGTAATGTAAAAAGACCTACATGACATGATATAAGCAGGTGGTCTCAAATTAATCTACTAAAGAGGCTCAACACTGTTTAGCTGCCAAAAGCAGTTGGAATTGGGCCGAAACAGTGTGGTAAGTCTTTTGGTGATGACTATTGTGTCTGTTTGACCTCTCCCAAATGTCTGTATCGGCAATAAAAAGAAAAAGTTTCCAATTTAAATAGCTAGAGAATAAAAACAATTTGCCAGTAATGGGAAAAAACCTACAGCACCTGGTGTTCCCATATGGTCTCCCACCCAAGTACTAACCAGGCCCAACACTGCTTAGCTTCCAAGATCAGATAAGATTGGTCGTATCCAATGTGGCATGGCTGTAGGTGAGATACAGGCAATTTTTTGCCCTCTTCTACTTCTATAACCATGTAAGTTAATAAAAAAGTTTCCTAACTGTATTGGCTTACTGAAAAAAATCATGTGTTGGTAATGTAAAAAGACCTACATGACATGATATAAGCAGGTGGTCTCAAATTAATCTACTAAAGAGGCTCAACACTGTTTAGCTGCCAAAAGCAGTTGGAATTGGGCCGAAACAGTGTGGTAAGTCTTTAGGTGATGACTATTGTGTCTGTTTGACCTCTCCCAAATGTCTGTATCGGCAATAAAAAGAAAAAGTTTCCAATTTAAATAGCTAGAGAATAAAAACAATTTGCCAGTAATGGGAAAAAACCTACAGCACCTGGTGTTCCCATATGGTCTCCCACCCAAGTACTAACCAGGCCCAACACTGCTTAGCTTCCAAGATCAGACGAGATTAGGCATATCCAATGTGGTATGGCTGTAGGTGAGATACAGGCACTTTTTTGCCCTGTTCTACTTCTATAACCAGGTAAGTTAATAAAAAAGTTTCCTAACTGTTTTGGCTTACTGAAAAAAATCATGTGTTGGTAATGTAAAAAGACCTACATGACATGATATAAGCAGTTGGTCTCAAATTAATCTACTAAAGAGGCTCAACACTGTTTAGCTGCCAAAAGCAGTTGGAATTGGGCCGAAACAGTGTGGTAAGTCTTTAGGTGATGACTATTGTGTCTGTTTGACCTCTCCCAAATGTCTGTATCGGCAATAAAAAGAAAAAGTTTCCAATTTAAATAGCTAGAGAATAAAAACAATTTGCCAGTAATGGGAAAAAGCCTAGAGCACCTGGTGTTCCCATGTGGTCTCCCACCCAAGTACTAACCAGGCCCAACACTGCTTAGCTTCCAAGATCAGATAAGATTGGGCGTATCCAATGTGGTATGGCTGTAGGTGAGATACAGGCACTTTTTTGCCCTCTTCTACTTCTATAACCAGGTAAGTTATTAAAAAAGTTTCCTAACTGTATTGGCTTACTGAAAAAAATCATGTGTTGGTAATGTAAAAAGACCTACATGACATGATATAAGCAGGTGGTCTCAAATTAATCTACTAAAGAGGCTCAACACTGTTTAGCTGCCAAAAGCAGTTGGAATTGGGCCGAAACAGTGTGGTAAGTCTTTAGGTGATGACTATTGTGTCTGTTTGACCTCTCCCAAATGTCTGTATCGGCAATAAAAAGAAAAAGTTTCCAATTTAAATAGCTAGAGAATAAAAACAATTTGCCAGTAATGGGAAAAAACCTACAGCACCTGTTGTTCCCATATGGTCTCCCACCTAAGTACTAACCAGGCCCAACACTGCTTTGCTTCCAAGATCAGACGAGATTAGGCATATCCAATGTGGTATGGCTGTAGCTGAGATACAGGCACTTTTTTGCCCTCTTCTACTTCTATAACCAGGTAAGTTAATAAAAAAGTTTCCTAACTGTTTTGGCTTACTGAAAAAAATCATGTGTTGGTAATGTAAAAAGACCTACATGACATGATATAAGCAGGTGGTCTCAAATTAATCTACTAAAGAGGCTCAACACTGTTTAGCTGCCAAAAGCAGTTGGAATTGGGCCGAAACAGTGTGGTAAGTCTTTAGGTGATGACTATTGTGTCTGTTTGACCTCTCCCAAATGTCTGTATCAGCAATAAAAAGAAAAAGTTTCCAATTTAAATAGCTAGAGAATAAAAACAAATTGCCAGTAATGGGAAAAAACCTACAGCACCTGGTGTTCCCATATGGTCTCCCACCCAAGTACTAACCAGGCCTAACACCGCTTAGCTTCCAAGATCAGACGAGATTGGGCGTATCCAATGTGGTATGGCTGTAGGTGAGATACAGGCACTATTTTGCCCTCTTCTACTTCTATAACCAGGTAAGCTAATAAAAATGTTTCCTAACTGTTTTGGCTTACTGAAAAAAATCATGTGTTGGTAATGTAAAAAGACCTACAGGACATGATATAAGCAGGTGGTCTCAAATTAATCTACTAAAGAGGCTCAACACTGTTTAGCTGCCAAAAGCAGTTGGAATTGGGCCTAAACAGTGTGGTAAGTTTTTAGGTGATGGCTATTGTGTCTGTTTGACCTCTTCCAAATGTCTGTACTGGCAATAAAAAAAAGTTTCCAATTTAAATAGCTAGAGAATAAAAACAATTTGCCAGTAATGGAAAAAATCCTACAGCACTGGGTGTTCCCATGTGGTCTCCCACCCAAGTACTAACCAGGCCCAACACTGCTTAGCTTCCAAGAACAGACGAGATTGGGCGTATCCAATGTGGTATGGCTGTAGGTGAAATGCAAGCACTTTTTTGCCCTCTTCTACTTCTATAACCAGGTAAGCTAATAAAAAAGTTTCCTAACAGTTTTGGCTTACTGAAAAAAATCATGTGTTGGTAATGTAAAAAGACCTACAGGACATGATATAAGCAGGTGGTCTCAAATTAATCTACTAAAGAGGCTCAACACTGTTTAGCTGCCAAAAGCAGTTGGACTTGGGCCGAAACAGTGTGGTAAGTTTTTAGGTGATGGCTATTGTGTCTGTTTGACCTCTTCCAAATGTCTGTATCGGCAATAAAAAGAAAAAGTTTCCAATTTAAATAGCTAGAGAATCAAAACAATTTGCCAGTAATGGGAAAAAACCTACAGCACCTGGTGTTCCCATGTGGTCTCCCACCTAAGTACTAACCAGGCCCAACACTGCTTAGCTTCCAAGATCAGACGAGATTGGGCGTATCCAATGTGGTATGGCTGTAGGTGAGATACAGGCACTTTTTTGCCCTCTTCTACTTCTATAACCAGGTAAGTTAATAAAAAAGTTTCCTAACTGTATTGGCTTACTGAAAAAAATCATGTGTTGGTAATGTAAAAAGACCTACATGACATGATATAAGCAGGTGGTCTCAAATTAATCTACTAAAGAGGCTCAACACTGTTTAGCTGCCAAAAGCAGTTGGAATTGGGCCGAAACAGTGTGGTAAGTCTTTAGGTGATGACTATTGTGTCTGTTTGACCTCTCCCAAATGTCTGTATCGGCAATAAAAAGAAAAAGTTTCCAATTTAAATAGCTAGAGAATAAAAACAATTTGCCAGTAATATTAAAAAAACCTACAGCACCTGGTGTTCCCATATGGTCTCCCACCCAAGTACTAACCAGGCCCAACACTGCTTAGCTTCCAAGATCAGACGAGATTAGGCATATATAATGTGGTATGGCTGTAGGTGAGATACAGGCACTTTTTTGCCCTCTTCTACTTCTATAACCAGGTAAGTTAATAAAAAAGTTTCCTAACTGTTTTGGCTTACTGAAAAAAATCATGTGTTGGTAATGTAAAAAGACCTACATGACATGATATAAGCAGGTGGTCTCAAATTAATCTACTAAAGAGGCTCAACACTGTTTAGCTGCCAAAAGCAGTTGGAATTGGGCCGAAACAGTGTGGTAAGTCTTTTGGTGATGACTATTGTGTCTGTTTGACCTCTCCCAAATGTCTGTATCGGCAATAAAAAGAAAAAGTTTCCAATTTAAATAGCTAGAGAATAAAAACAATTTGCCAGTAATGGGAAAAAACCTACAGCACCTGGTGTTCCCATATGGTCTCCCACCCAAGTACTAACCAGGCCCAACACTGCTTAGCTTCCAAGATCAGATAAGATTGGTCGTATCCAATGTGGTATGGCTGTAGGTGAGATACAGGCAATTTTTTGCCCTCTTCTACTTCTATAACCATGTAAGTTAATAAAAAAGTTTCCTAACTGTATTGGCTTACTGAAAAAAATCATGTGTTGGTAATGTAAAAAGACCTACATGACATGATATAAGCAGGTGGTCTCAAATTAATCTACTAAAGAGGCTCAACACTGTTTAGCTGCCAAAAGCAGTTGGAATTGGGCCGAAACAGTGTGGTAAGTCTTTAGGTGATGACTATTGTGTCTGTTTGACCTCTCCCAAATGTCTGTATCGGCAATAAAAAGAAAAAGTTTCCAATTTAAATAGCTAGAGAATAAAAACAATTTGCCAGTAATGGGAAAAAACCTACAGCACCTGGTGTTCCCATATGGTCTCCCACCCAAGTACTAACCAGGCCCAACACTGCTTAGCTTCCAAGATCAGACGAGATTAGGCATATCCAATGTGGTATGGCTGTAGGTGAGATACAGGCACTTTTTTGCCCTGTTCTACTTCTATAACCAGGTAAGTTAATAAAAAAGTTTCCTAACTGTTTTGGCTTACTGAAAAAAATCATGTGTTGGTAATGTAAAAAGACCTACATGACATGATATAAGCAGGTGGTCTCAAATTAATCTACTAAAGAGGCTCAACACTGTTTAGCTGCCAAAAGCAGTTGGAATTGGGCCGAAACAGTGTGGTAAGTCTTTAGGTGATGACTATTGTGTCTGTTTGACCTCTCCCAAATGTCTGTATCGGCAATAAAAAGAAAAAGTTTCCAATTTAAATAGCTAGAGAATAAAAACAATTTGCCAGTAATGGGAAAAAGCCTAGAGCACCTGGTGTTCCCATGTGGTCTCCCACCCAAGTACTAACCAGGCCCAACACTGCTTAGCTTCCAAGATCAGATAAGATTGGGCGTATCCAATGTGGTATGGCTGTAGGTGAGATACAGGCACTTTTTTGCCCTCTTCTACTTCTATAACCAGGTAAGTTATTAAAAAAGTTTCCTAACTGTATTGGCTTACTGAAAAAAATCATGTGTTGGTAATGTAAAAAGACCTACATGACATGATATAAGCAGGTGGTCTCAAATTAATCTACTAAAGAGGCTCAACACTGTTTAGCTGCCAAAAGCAGTTGGAATTGGGCCGAAACAGTGTGGTAAGTCTTTAGGTGATGACTATTGTGTCTGTTTGACCTCTCCCAAATGTCTGTATCGGCAATAAAAAGAAAAAGTTTCCAATTTAAATAGCTAGAGAATAAAAACAATTTGCCAGTAATGGGAAAAAACCTACAGCACCTGTTGTTCCCATATGGTCTCCCACCCAAGTACTAACCAGGCCCAACACTGCTTTGCTTCCAAGATCAGACGAGATTAGGCATATCCAATGTGGTATGGCTGTAGCTGAGATACAGGCACTTTTTTGCCCTCTTCTACTTCTATAACCAGGTAAGTTAATAAAAAAGTTTCCTAACTGTTTTGGCTTACTGAAAAAAATCATGTGTTGGTAATGTAAAAAGACCTACATGACATGATATAAGCAGGTGGTCTCAAATTAATCTACTAAAGAGGCTCAACACTGTTTAGCTGCCAAAAGCAGTTGGAATTGGGCCGAAACAGTGTGGTAAGTCTTTAGGTGATGACTATTGTGTCTGTTTGACCTCTCCCAAATGTCTGTATCAGCAATAAAAAGAAAAAGTTTCCAATTTAAATAGCTAGAGAATAAAAACAAATTGCCAGTAATGGGAAAAAACCTACAGCACCTGGTGTTCCCATATGGTCTCCCACCCAAGTACTAACCAGGCCTAACACCGCTTAGCTTCCAAGATCAGACGAGATTGGGCGTATCCAATGTGGTATGGCTGTAGGTGAGATACAGGCACTATTTTGCCCTCTTCTACTTCTATAACCAGGTAAGCTAATAAAAATGTTTCCTAACTGTTTTGGCTTACTGAAAAAAATCATGTGTTGGTAATGTAAAAAGACCTACAGGACATGATATAAGCAGGTGGTCTCAAATTAATCTACTAAAGAGGCTCAACACTGTTTAGCTGCCAAAAGCAGTTGGAATTGGGCCTAAACAGTGTGGTAAGTTTTTAGGTGATGGCTATTGTGTCTGTTTGACCTCTTCCAAATGTCTGTACTGGCAATAAAAAAAAGTTTCCAATTTAAATAGCTAGAGAATAAAAACAATTTGCCAGTAATGGAAAAAATCCTACAGCACTGGGTGTTCCCATGTGGTCTCCCACCCAAGTACTAACCAGGCCCAACACTGCTTAGCTTCCAAGAACAGACGAGATTGGGCGTATCCAATGTGGTATGGCTGTAGGTGAAATACAAGCACTTTTTTGCCCTCTTCTACTTCTATAACCAGGTAAGCTAATAAAAAAGTTTCCTAACAGTTTTGGCTTACTGAAAAAAATCATGTGTTGGTAATGTAAAAAGACCTACAGGACATGATATAAGCAGGTGGTCTCAAATTAATCTACTAAAGAGGCTCAACACTGTTTAGCTGCCAAAAGCAGTTGGAATTGGGCTGAAACAGTGTGGTAAGTTTTTAGGTGATGGCTATTGTGTCTGTTTGACCTCTTCCAAATGTCTGTATCAGCAATAAAAAGAAAAAGTTTTCAATTTAAATAGCTAGAGAATCAAAACAATTTGCCAGTAATGGGAAAAAAACCTACAGCACCTGGTGTTCCCATGTGGTCTCCCACCTAAGTACTAACCAGGCCCAACACTGCTTAGCTTCCAAGATCAGACGAGATTGAGCGTATCCAATGTGGTATGGCTGTAGGTGAGATACAGGCACTTTTTTGCCCTCTTCTACTTCTATAACCAGGTAAGTTAATAAAAAAGTTTCCTAACTGTATTGGCTTACTGAAAAAAATCATGTGTTGGTAATGTAAAAAGACCTACATGACATGATATAAGCAGGTGGTCTCAAATTAATCTACTAAAGAGGCTCAACACTGTTTAGCTGCCAAAAGCAGTTGGAATTGGGCCTAAACAGTGTGGTAAGTTTTTAGGTGATGGCTATTGTGTCTGTTTGACCTCTTTTAAATGTCTGTACTGGCAATAAAAAAAAGTTTCCAATTTAAATAGCTAGAGAATAAAAACAATTTGCCAGTAATGGAAAAAATCCTACAGCACCAGGTGTTCCAATATGGTCTCCCACCCAAGTACTAACCAGGCCCAACACTGCTTAGCTTCCAAGATCAGACGAGATTGGGCGTATCCAATGTGGTATGGCTGTAGGTGAGATACAGGCACTTTTTGCCCTCTTCTACTTCTATAACCAGGTAAGTTAATAAAAAAGTTTCCTAACTGTATTGGCTTACTGAAAAAAATCATGTGTTGGTAATGTAAAAAGACCTACATGACATGATATAAGCAGGTGGTCTCAAATTAATCTACTAAAGAGGCTCAACACTGTTTAGCTGCCAAAAGCAGTTGGAATTGGGCCGAAACAGTGTGGTAAGTCTTTAGGTGATGACTATTGTGTCTGTTTGACCTCTCCCAAATGTCTGTATCGGCAATAAAAAGAAAAAGTTTCCAATTTAAATAGCTAGAGAATAAAAACAATTTGCCAGTAATGGGAAAAAACCTACAGCACCTGTTGTTCCCATATGGTCTCCCACCCAAGTACTAACCAGGCCCAACACTGCTTTGCTTCCAAGATCAGACGAGATTAGGCATATCCAATGTGGTATGGCTGTAGCTGAGATACAGGCACTTTTTTGCCCTCTTCTACTTCTATAACCAGGTAAGTTAATAAAAAAGTTTCCTAACTGTTTTGGCTTACTGAAAAAAATCATGTGTTGGTAATGTAAAAAGACCTACATGACATGATATAAGCAGGTGGTCTCAAATTAATCTACTAAAGAGGCTCAACACTGTTTAGCTGCCAAAAGCAGTTGGAATTGGGCCGAAACAGTGTGGTAAGTCTTTAGGTGATGACTATTGTGTCTGTTTGACCTCTCCCAAATGTCTGTATCAGCAATAAAAAGAAAAAGTTTCCAATTTAAATAGCTAGAGAATAAAAACAAATTGCCAGTAATGGGAAAAAACCTACAGCACCTGGTGTTCCCATATGGTCTCCCACCCAAGTACTAACCAGGCCTAACACCGCTTAGCTTCCAAGATCAGACGAGATTGGGCGTATCCAATGTGGTATGGCTGTAGGTGAGATACAGGCACTATTTTGCCCTCTTCTACTTCTATAACCAGGTAAGCTAATAAAAATGTTTCCTAACTGTTTTGGCTTACTGAAAAAAATCATGTGTTGGTAATGTAAAAAGACCTACAGGACATGATATAAGCAGGTGGTCTCAAATTAATCTACTAAAGAGGCTCAACACTGTTTAGCTGCCAAAAGCAGTTGGAATTGGGCCTAAACAGTGTGGTAAGTTTTTAGGTGATGGCTATTGTGTCTGTTTGACCTCTTCCAAATGTCTGTACTGGCAATAAAAAAAAGTTTCCAATTTAAATAGCTAGAGAATAAAAACAATTTGCCAGTAATGGAAAAAATCCTACAGCACTGGGTGTTCCCATGTGGTCTCCCACCCAAGTACTAACCAGGCCCAACACTGCTTAGCTTCCAAGAACAGACGAGATTGGGCGTATCCAATGTGGTATGGCTGTAGGTGAAATACAAGCACTTTTTTGCCCTCTTCTACTTCTATAACCAGGTAAGCTAATAAAAAAGTTTCCTAACAGTTTTGGCTTACTGAAAAAAATCATGTGTTGGTAATGTAAAAAGACCTACAGGACATGATATAAGCAGGTGGTCTCAAATTAATCTACTAAAGAGGCTCAACACTGTTTAGCTGCCAAAAGCAGTTGGAATTGGGCTGAAACAGTGTGGTAAGTTTTTAGGTGATGGCTATTGTGTCTGTTTGACCTCTTCCAAATGTCTGTATCAGCAATAAAAAGAAAAAGTTTTCAATTTAAATAGCTAGAGAATCAAAACAATTTGCCAGTAATGGGAAAAAACCTACAGCACCTGGTGTTCCCATGTGGTCTCCCACCTAAGTACTAACCAGGCCCAACACTGCTTAGCTTCCAAGATCAGACGAGATTGAGCGTATCCAATGTGGTATGGCTGTAGGTGAGATACAGGCACTTTTTTGCCCTCTTCTACTTCTATAACCAGGTAAGTTAATCAAAAAGTTTCCTAACTGTATTGGCTTACTGAAAAAAATCATGTGTTGGTAATGTAAAAAGACCTACATGACATGATATAAGCAGGTGGTCTCAAATTAATCTACTAAAGAGGCTCAACACTGTTTAGCTGCCAAAAGCAGTTGGAATTGGGCCTAAACAGTGTGGTAAGTTTTTAGGTGATGGCTATTGTGTCTGTTTGACCTCTTTTAAATGTCTGTACTGGCAATAAAAAAAAGTTTCCAATTTAAATAGCTAGAGAATAAAAACAATTTGCCAGTAATGGAAAAAATCCTACAGCACCAGGTGTTCCAATATGGTCTCCCACCCAAGTACTAACCAGGCCCAACACTGCTTAGCTTCCAAGATCAGACGAGATTGGGCGTATCCAATGTGGTATGGCTGTAGGTGAGATACAGGCACTTTTTGCCCTCTTCTACTTCTATAACCAGGTAAGTTAATAAAAAAGTTTCCTAACTGTATTGGCTTACTGAAAAAAATCATGTGTTGGTAATGTAAAAAGACCTCCATGACATGATATAAGCAGGTGGTCTCAAATTAATCTACTAAAGTGGCTCAACACTGTTTAGCTGCCAAAAGCAGTTGGAATTGGGCCGAAACAGTGTGGTAAGTGTTTAGTTGATGACTATTGTGTCTGTTTGACCTCTCCCAAATGTCTGTATCGGCAATAAAAAGAAAAAGTTTCCAATTTAAATAGCTAGAGAATAAAAACAATTTGCCAGTAATGGGAAAAAACCTACAACACCTGGTGTTCCCATATGGTCTCCCACCTAAGTACTAACCAGGCCCAACACTGCTTAGCTTCCAAGATCAGACGAGATTGGGCGTATCCAATGTGGTATGGCTGTAGGTGTGATACAGGCACTATTTTGCCCTCTTCTACTTCTATAACCAGGTAAGCTAATAAAAAAGTTTCCTAACAGTTTTGGCTTACTGAAAAAAATCATGTGTTGGTAAAGTAAAAAGACCTACAGGACATGATATAAGCAGGTGGTCTCAATTTAATCTACTAAAGAGGCTCAACACTGTTTAGCTGCCAAAAGCAGTTGGAATTGGGCCGAAACAGTGTGGTAAGTTTTAGGTGATGGCTATTGTGTCTGTTTGACCTCTTCCAAATGTCTGTACTGGCAATAAAAATTTTTTTCCAATTTAAATAGCTAGAGAATCAAAACAATTTGCCAGTAATGGGAAAAAACCTACAGCACCTGGTGTTCCCATGTCGTCTCCCACCTAAGTACTAACCAGGCCCAACACTGCTTAGCTTCCAAGATCAGACGAGATTAAGTGTATCCAATGTGGTATGGCTGTAGGTGAGATACAGGCACTTTTTTGCCCTCTTCTACTTCTATAACCAGGTAAGTTAATAAAAAAGTTTCCTAACTGTATTGGCTTACTGAAAAAAATCATGTGTTGGTAATGTAAAAAGACCTACATGACATGATATAAGCAGGTGGTCTCAAATTAATCTACTAAAGAGGCTCAACACTGTTTAGCTGCCAAAAGCAGTTGGAATTGGGCCGAAACAGTGTGGTAAGTCTTTAGGTGATGACTATTGTGTCTGTTTGACCTCTCCCAAATGTCTGTATCGGCAATAAAAAGAAAAAGTTTCCAATTAAAATAGCTAGAGAATAAAAACAATTTTCCAGTAATGGGAAAAAACCTACAGCACCTGGTGTTCCCATATGGTCTCCCACCCAAGTACTAACCAGGCCCAACACTTCTTAGCTTCCACGATCAAACGAGATTAGGCATATCCAATGTGGTATGGCTGTAGGTGAGATACAGGCACTATTTTGCCCTCTTCTACTTCTATAACCAGGTAAGTTAATAAAAAGGTTTCCTAACTGTTTTGGCTTACGGAACAAAAATCATGTGTTAGTAATGTAAAAAGACCTACATGACATGATATAAGCAGGTGGTCTCAAATTAATCTACTAAAGAGGCTCAACACTGTTTAGCTGCCAAAAGCAGTTGGAATTGGGCCTAAACAGTGTGGTAAGTTTTTAGGTGATGGCTATTGTGTCTGTTTGACCACTTCCAAATGTCTGTACTGGCAATAAAAAAAAGTTTCCAATTTAAATAGCTAGAGAATAAAAACAATTTGCCAGTAATGGAAAAAATCCTACAGCACCGGGTGTTCCCATGTGGTCTCCCACCCAAGTACTAACCAGGCACAACACTGCTTAGCTTCCAAGAACAGATGAGATTGGGCGTATCCAATGTGGTATGGCTGTAGGTGAAATGCAAGCACTTTTTTGCCCTCTTCTACTTCTATAACCAGGTAAGCTAATAAAAAAGTTTCCTAACAGTTTTGGCTTACTGAAAAAAATCATGTGTTGGTAATGTAAAAAGACCTACAGGACATGATATAAGCAGGTGGTCTCAAATTAATCTACTAAAGAGGCTCAACACTGTTTAGCTGCCAAAAGCAGTTGGACTTGGGCCGAAACAGTGTGGTAAGTTTTTAGGTGATGGCTATTGTGTCTGTTTGACCTCTTCCAAATGTCTGTATCGGCAATAAAAAGAAAAAGTTTCCAATTTAAATAGCTAGAGAATCAAAACAATTTGCCAGTAATGGGAAAAATCCTACAGCACCTGGTGTTCCCATGTGGTCTCCCACCTAAGTACTAACCAGGCCCAACACTGCTTAGCTTCCAAGATCAGACGAGATTGGGCGTATCCAATGTGGTATGGCTGTAGGTGAGATACAGGCACTTTTTTGCCCTCTTCTACTTCTATAACCAGGTAAGTTAATAAAAAAGTTTCCTAACTGTATTGGCTTACTGAAAAAAATCATGTGTTGGTAATGTAAAAAGACCTACATGACATGATATAAGCAGGTGGTCTCAAATTAATCTACTAAAGAGGCTCAACACTGTTTAGCTGCCAAAAGCAGTTGGAATTGGGCCGAAACAGTGTGGTAAGTCTTTAGGTGATGACTATTGTGTCTGTTTGACCTCTCCCAAATGTCTGTATCGGCAATAAAAAGAAAAAGTTTCCAATTTAAATAGCTAGAGAATAAAAACAATTTGCCAGTAATATTAAAAAAACCTACAGCACCTGGTGTCCCCATATGGTCTCCCACCCAAGTACTAACCAGGCCCAACACTGCTTAGCTTCCAAGATCAGACGAGATTAGGCATATATAATGTGGTATGGCTGTAGGTGAGATACAGGCACTTTTTTGCCCTCTTCTACTTCTATAACCAGGTAAGTTAATAAAAAAGTTTCCTAACTGTTTTGGCTTACTGAAAAAAATCATGTGTTGGTAATGTAAAAAGACCTACATGACATGATATAAGCAGGTGGTCTCAAATTAATCTACTAAAGAGGCTCAACACTGTTTAGCTGCCAAAAGCAGTTGGAATTGGGCCGAAACAGTGTGGTAAGTCTTTTGGTGATGACTATTGTGTCTGTTTGACCTCTCCCAAATGTCTGTATCGGCAATAAAAAGAAAAAGTTTCCAATTTAAATAGCTAGAGAATAAAAACAATTTGCCAGTAATGGGAAAAAACCTACAGCACCTGGTGTTCCCATATGGTCTCCCACCCAAGTACTAACCAGGCCCAACACTGCTTAGCTTCCAAGATCAGATAAGATTGGGCGTATCCAATGTGGTATGGCTGTAGGTGAGATACAGGCAATTTTTTGCCCTCTTCTACTTCTATAACCATGTAAGTTAATAAAAAAGTTTCCTAACTGTATTGGCTTACTGAAAAAAATCATGTGTTGGTAATGTAAAAAGACCTACATGACATGATGAAAGCAGGTGGTCTCAAATTAATCTACTAAAGAGGCTCAACACTGTTTAGCTGCCAAAAGCAGTTGGAATTGGGCCGAAACAGTGTGGTAAGTCTTTAGGTGATGACTATTGTGTCTGTTTGACCTCTCCCAAATGTCTGTATCGGCAATAAAAAGAAAAAGTTTCCAATTTAAATAGCTAGAGAATAAAAACAATTTGCCAGTAATGGGAAAAAACCTACAGCACCTGGTGTTCCCATATGGTCTCCCACCCAAGTACTAACCAGGCCCAACACTGCTTAGCTTCCAAGATCAGACGAGATTAGGCATATCCAATGTGGTATGGCTGTAGGTGAGATACAGGCACTTTTTTGCCCTGTTCTACTTCTATAACCAGGTAAGTTAATAAAAAAGTTTCCTAACTGTTTTGGCTTACTGAAAAAAATCATGTGTTGGTAATGTAAAAAGACCTACATGACATGATATAAGCAGGTGGTCTCAAATTAATCTACTAAAGAGGCTCAACACTGTTTAGCTGCCAAAAGCAGTTGGAATTGGGCCGAAACAGTGTGGTAAGTCTTTAGGTGATGACTATTGTGTCTGTTTGACCTCTCCCAAATGTCTGTATCGGCAATAAAAAGAAAAAGTTTCCAATTTAAATAGCTAGAGAATAAAAACAATTTGCCAGTAATGGGAAAAAACCTACAGCACCTGGTGTTCCCATATGGTCTCCCACCCAAGTACTAACCAGGCCCAACACTGCTTAGCTTCCAAGATCAGATAAGATTGGGCGTATCCAATGTGGTATGGCTGTAGGTGAGATACAGGCACTTTTTTGCCCTCTTCTACTTCTATAACCAGGTAAGTTAATAAAAAAGTTTCCTAACTGTATTGGCTTACTGAAAAAAATCATGTGTTGGTAATGTAAAAAGACCTACATGACATGATATAAGCAGGTGGTCTCAAATTAATCTACTAAAGAGGCTCAACACTGTTTAGCTGCCAAAAGCAGTTGGAATTGGGCCGAAACAGTGTGGTAAGTCTTTAGGTGATGACTATTGTGTCTGTTTGACCTCTCCCAAATGTCTGTATCGGCAATAAAAAGAAAAAGTTTCCAATTTAAATAGCTAGAGAATAAAAACAATTTGCCAGTAATGGGAAAAAACCTACAGCACCTGTTGTTCCCATATGGTCTCCCACCCAAGTACTAACCAGGCCCAACACTGCTTTGCTTCCAAGATCAGACGAGATTAGGCATATCCAATGTGGTATGGCTGTAGCTGAGATACAGGCACTTTTTTGCCCTCTTCTACTTCTATAACCAGGTAAGTTAATAAAAAAGTTTCCTAACTGTTTTGGCTTACTGAAAAAAATCATGTGTTGGTAATGTAAAAAGACCTACATGACATGATATAAGCAGGTGGTCTCAAATTAATCTACTAAAGAGGCTCAACACTGTTTAGCTGCCAAAAGCAGTTGGAATTGGGCCGAAACAGTGTGGTAAGTCTTTAGGTAATGACTATTGTGTCTGTTTGACCTCTCCCAAATGTCTGTATCAGCAATAAAAAGAAAAAGTTTCCAATTTAAATAGCTAGAGAATAAAAACAAATTGCCAGTAATGGGAAAAAACCTACAGCACCTGGTGTTCCCATATGGTCTCCCACCCAAGTACTAACCAGGCCTAACACCGCTTAGCTTCCAAGATCAGACGAGATTGGGCGTATCCAATGTGGTATGGCTGTAGGTGAGATACAGGCACTATTTTGCCCTCTTCTACTTCTATAACCAGGTAAGCTAATAAAAATGTTTCCTAACTGTTTTGGCTTACTGAAAAAAATCATGTGTTGGTAATGTAAAAAGACCTACAGGACATGATATAAGCAGGTGGTCTTAAATTAATCTACTAAAGAGGCTCAACACTGTTTAGCTGCCAAAAGCAGTTGGAATTGGGCCTAAACAGTGTGGTAAGTTTTTAGGTGATGGCTATTGTGTCTGTTTGACCTCTTCCAAATGTCTGTACTGGCAATAAAAAAAAGTTTCCAATTTAAATAGCTAGAGAATAAAAACAATTTGCCAGTAATGGAAAAAATCCTACAGCACTGGGTGTTCCCATGTGGTCTCCCACCCAAGTACTAATCAGGCCCAACACTGCTTAGCTTCCAAGAACAGACGAGATTGGGCGTATCCAATGTGGTATGGCTGTAGGTGAAATACAAGCACTTTTTTGCCCTCTTCTACTTCTATAACCAGGTAAGCTAATAAAAAAGTTTCCTAACAGTTTTGGCTTACTGAAAAAAATCATGTGTTGGTAATGTAAAAAGACCTACAGGACATGATATAAGCAGGTGGTCTCAAATTAATCTACTAAAGAGGCTCAACACTGTTTAGCTGCCAAAAGCAGTTGGAATTGGGCTGAAACAGTGTGGTAAGTTTTTAGGTGATGGCTATTGTGTCTGTTTGACCTCTTCCAAATGTCTGTATCAGCAATAAAAAGAAAAAGTTTTCAATTTAAATAGCTAGAGAATCAAAACAATTTGCCAGTAATGGGAAAAAACCTACAGCACCTGGTGTTCCCATGTGGTCTCCCACCTAAGTACTAACCAGGCCCAACACTGCTTAGCTTCCAAGATCAGACGAGATTGAGCGTATCCAATGTGGTATGGCTGTAGGTGAGATACAGGCACTTTTTTGCCCTCTTCTACTTCTATAACCAGGTAAGTTAATAAAAAAGTTTCCTAACTGTATTGGCTTACTGAAAAAAATCATGTGTTGGTAATGTAAAAAGACCTACATGACATGATATAAGCAGGTGGTCTCAAATTAATCTACTAAAGAGGCTCAACACTGTTTAGCTGCCAAAAGCAGTTGGAATTGGGCCTAAACAGTGTGGTAAGTTTTTAGGTGATGGCTATTGTGTCTGTTTGACCTCTTTTAAATGTCTTTACTGGCAATAAAAAAAAGTTTCCAATTTAAATAGCTAGAGAATAAAAACAATTTGCCAGTAATGGAAAAAATCCTACAGCACCAGGTGTTCCAATATGGTCTCCCACCCAAGTACTAACCAGGCCCAACACTGCTTAGCTTCCAAGATCAGACGAGATTGGGCGTATCCAATGTGGTATGGCTGTAGGTGAGATACAGGCACTTTTTGCCCTCTTCTACTTCTATAACCAGGTAAGTTAATAAAAAAGTTTCCTAACTGTATTGGCTTACTGAAAAAAATCATGTGTTGGTAATGTAAAAAGACCTCCATGACATGATATAAGCAGGTGGTCTCAAATTAATCTACTAAAGTGGCTCAACACTGTTTAGCTGCCAAAAGCAGTTGGAATTGGGCCGAAACAGTGTGGTAAGTGTTTAGTTGATGACTATTGTGTCTGTTTGACCTCTCCCAAATGTCTGTATCGGCAATAAAAAGAAAAAGTTTCCAATTTAAATAGCTAGAGAATAAAAACAATTTGCCAGTAATGGGAAAAAACCTACAACACCTGGTGTTCCCATATGGTCTCCCACCTAAGTACTAACCAGGCCCAACACTGCTTAGCTTCCAAGATCAGACGAGATTGGGCGTATCCAATGTGGTATGGCTGTAGGTGAGATACAGGCACTATTTTGCCCTCTTCTACTTCTATAACCAGGTAAGCTAATAAAAAAGTTTCCTAACAGTTTTGGCTTACTGAAAAAAATCATGTGTTGGTAAAGTAAAAAGACCTACAGGACATGATATAAGCAGGTGGTCTCAATTTAATCTACTAAAGAGGCTCAACACTGTTTAGCTGCCAAAAGCAGTTGGAATTGGGCCGAAACAGTGTGGTAAGTTTTAGGTGATGGCTATTGTGTCTGTTTGACCTCTTCCAAATGTCTGTACTGGCAATAAAAAATTTTTTCCAATTTAAATAGCTAGAGAATCAAAACAATTTGCCAGTAATGGGAAAAAACCTACAGCACCTGGTGTTCCCATGTCGTCTCCCACCTAAGTACTAACCAGGCCCAACACTGCTTAGCTTCCAAGATCAGACGAGATTAAGTGTATCCAATGTGGTATGGCTGTAGGTGAGATACAGGCACTTTTTTGCCCTCTTCTACTTCTATAACCAGGTAAGTTAATAAAAAAGTTTCCTAACTGTATTGGCTTACTGAAAAAAATCATGTGTTGGTAATGTAAAAAGACCTACATGACATGATATAAGCAGGTGGTCTCAAATTAATCTACTAAAGAGGCTCAACACTGTTTAGCTGCCAAAAGCAGTTGGAATTGGGCCGAAACAGTGTGGTAAGTCTTTAGGTGATGACTATTGTGTCTGTTTGACCTCTCCCAAATGTCTGTATCGGCAATAAAAAGAAAAAGTTTCCAATTAAAATAGCTAGAGAATAAAAACAATTTTCCAGTAATGGGAAAAAACCTACAGCACCTGGTGTTCCCATATGGTCTCCCACCCAAGTACTAACCAGGCCCAACACTTCTTAGCTTCCACGATCAGACGAGATTAGGCATATCCAATGTGGTATGGCTGTAGGTGAGATACAGGCACTATTTTGCCCTCTTCTACTTCTATAACCAGGTAAGTTAATAAAAAGGTTTCCTAACTGTTTTGGCTTACGGAACAAAAATCATGTGTTAGTAATGTAAAAAGACCTACATGACATGATATAAGCAGGTGGTCTCAAATTAATCTACTAAAGAGGCTCAACACTGTTTAGCTGCCAAAAGCAGTTGGAATTGGGCCTAAACAGTGTGGTAAGTTTTTAGGTGATGGCTATTGTGTCTGTTTGACCACTTCCAAATGTCTGTACTGGCAATAAAAAAAAGTTTCCAATTTAAATAGCTAGAGAATAAAAACAATTTGCCAGTAATGGAAAAAATCCTACAGCACCGGGTGTTCCCATGTGGTCTCCCACCCAAGTACTAACCAGGCCCAACACTGCTTAGCTTCCAAGAACAGACGAGATTGGGCGTATCCAATGTGGTATGGCTGTAGGTGAAATGCAAGCACTTTTTTGCCCTCTTCTACTTCTATAACCAGGTAAGCTAATAAAAAAGTTTCCTAACAGTTTTGGCTTACTGAAAAAAATCATGTGTTGGTAATGTAAAAAGACCTACAGGACATGATATAAGCAGGTGGTCTCAAATTAATCTACTAAAGAGGCTCAACACTGTTTAGCTGCCAAAAGCAGTTGGACTTGGGCCGAAACAGTGTGGTAAGTTTTTAGGTGATGGCTATTGTGTCTGTTTGACCTCTTCCAAATGTCTGTATCGGCAATAAAAAGAAAAAGTTTCCAATTTAAATAGCTAGAGAATCAAAACAATTTGCCAGTAATGGGAAAAAACCTACAGCACCTGGTGTTCCCATGTGGTCTCCCACCTAAGTACTAACCAGGCCCAACACTGCTTAGCTTCCAAGATCAGACGAGATTGGGCGTATCCAATGTGGTATGGCTGTAGGTGAGATACAGGCACTTTTTTGCCCTCTTCTACTTCTATAACCAGGTAAGTTAATAAAAAAGTTTCCTAACTGTATTGGCTTACTGAAAAAAATCATGTGTTGGTAATGTAAAAAGACCTACATGACATGATATAAGCAGGTGGTCTCAAATTAATCTACTAAAGAGGCTCAACACTGTTTAGCTGCCAAAAGCAGTTGGAATTGGGCCAAAACAGTGTGGTAAGTCTTTAGGTGATGACTATTGTGTCTGTTTGACCTCTCCCAAATGTCTGTATCGGCAATAAAAAGAAAAAGTTTCCAATTTAAATAGCTAGAGAATAAAAACAATTTGCCAGTAATATTAAAAAAACCTACAGCACCTGGTGTTCCCATATGGTCTCCCACCCAAGTACTAACCAGGCCCAACACTGCTTAGCTTCCAAGATCAGACGAGATTAGGCATATATAATGTGGTATGGCTGTAGGTGAGATACAGGCACTTTTTTGCCCTCTTCTACTTCTATAACCAGGTAAGTTAATAAAAAAGTTTCCTAACTGTTTTGGCTTACTGAAAAAAATCATGTGTTGGTAATGTAAAAAGACCTACATGACATGATATAAGCAGGTGGTCTCAAATTAATCTACTAAAGAGGCTCAACACTGTTTAGCTGCCAAAAGCAGTTGGAATTGGGCCGAAACAGTGTGGTAAGTCTTTTGGTGATGACTATTGTGTCTGTTTGACCTCTCCCAAATGTCTGTATCGGCAATAAAAAGAAAAAGTTTCCAATTTAAATAGCTAGAGAATAAAAACAATTTGCCAGTAATGGGAAAAAACCTACAGCACCTGGTGTTCCCATATGGTCTCCCACCCAAGTACTAACCAGGCCCAACACTGCTTAGCTTCCAAGATCAGATAAGATTGGGCGTATCCAATGTGGTATGGCTGTAGGTGAGATACAGGCAATTTTTTGCCCTCTTCTACTTCTATAACCATGTAAGTTAATAAAAAAGTTTCCTAACTGTATTGGCTTACTGAAAAAAATCATGTGTTGGTAATGTAAAAAGACCTACATGACATGATATAAGCAGGTGGTCTCAAATTAATCTACTAAAGAGGCTCAACACTGTTTAGCTGCCAAAAGCAGTTGGAATTGGGCCGAAACAGTGTGGTAAGTCTTTAGGTGATGACTATTGTGTCTGTTTGACCTCTCCCAAATGTCTGTATCGGCAATAAAAAGAAAAAGTTTCCAATTTAAATAGCTAGAGAATAAAAACAATTTGCCAGGAGACTTCCGGTTCCGGTCTCATGGTGTGAGGACACAGCCGCCGGAGCTCCGTGGTCACCCGCTGCAAAACACCTTCTAAAGGCTTCGTTTAGCCTCGACAGAGACCTGAAGTACCTCGCAGTCGATTACCTAAAGAATGGACCGCACCGTGTCACAGATGACTCCCGCGGGGACGCCCGTCGCCAGACAGGAGAAACGCCGCACAGGCAACATGGCGCCTGACGCTGATAGAGATGCATCCTCTCCTGCCTCCAAGAAAAGCATCATCGAGGGGGACCATGCCACCGGAGCTCAGGTATACAGAGCCCCAGACTCCCCAGTGACATATGGCGAGATAGTAGACGCCATCAGGTCTACTATGACCCCGCTACTCAGACAAGCGGTAGCGGACATAACAGCACAGATGAGCACTCTCACTAAAAGAGTGGCTCATAATGAAAATGTACTAAACGCGGCAACACACGATATAGAGGGGCTCAAACAAACAGTTAAATCCCTGACCACTGAAAATTACCAGGTCTGGAATAAGTTAGACGACTTGGAAAATAGGTCGAGGAGGAGCAATCTCCGGATAGTAGGTTTACCAGAGTCCCTCAAAGGTCCTGCCCTGGCATTTTTTGTGAAAAACACTTTACCTACATTACTGGGGGTCTCACAGGAATGCAGCGACATGGTAATCGAAAGGGTGCACAGAGTTGGCCCAACCCCTTCTCCTACTAAACCTAGACCCCCGGTCACTTTATTCAAGACTCTCAATTTTCTCCACAAGCAAGCTCTCTGGTCGGCCTCGCGCAAGGTCAAGGATCTAATGTGGGAGGGCCATAAATTGTTCCTATTCCAGGATTATTCTGTGGAACTGACCAGGGCCCGTAAAGCTTTTTCGCCCATTTGCTCCCAAATGATAGCTGAGGGTCGCAAATTCGGCCTTCTTTACCCAGCACGTTTACGTATTTATGACGGCACCTCCCATAAGGATTTTATGACCCCGGATGACGCTCAAGCTTATCTACGAGGCCTTTCACGAATGCACCCAGAAGATATAAGTGACCCAGTCGCCAATGCCACCTCTTCATAATGGTTACTGACACCCATGAAACTGCGCTTCTGGAGTTCTTACCCCGAGACAATTATCTGTTATGATTTTTTTCATAATTTTGCTTTTTGGACGATAACCGGCAGACTTCACTCACCTATGAATACCCCTGTACTGTCTGCTACAAACATAGCATTTGTCCTGGACGTAACATATCCGAGGCATGGTAGCCAGATGAATACTCCGCTGAAAGTATGATTTCACACTGTTTAAATATATTACTCTCCGCATAAAATATTGCTGAATCCCATTCCTAAGATCAACTGATCTCTCCTCCCTTATTGGATTGCAGCTTGAGTGACATGCGGACTCCCCTCCTTTTTTTCCCCTATTCCCTGTATTATTACCTCACATTACTGCTACCGGATTTATTCTAGGTTGAACTGTTACTTTAATAGTTGATATCCACGGAAGTCAAGAACTTCATTTTGCCTTGTTACACTTTCTCTTTTCTTTTTACTTCCCTTGAAGGGAAGCTCCCGTATAACAATTTAACAAAAATGTTGTTCATTAATAGCACAGCTCTCTATGTGTTATATGTTTGTACCTTGTTTGTCGCTTTCCCTCCCATCTTTTCCCCCCCCCACCCTTTCTTTCACTTCCTTGCTGACCAGGTAGCCCAAGATGTCTTCGCATCCAGATGTCTGCTACACCCTCCCTGAATATAGGCACATGGAACATCGGGGGTATCAATTCTCCAATCAAGAGACGAAAGATCCTGACATACTTAAAGAAACAAGACATCCACATCGCCATGTTGCAAGAAACGCATTTATTACCTAATGAGGTACTGAAGTTAAACACACTGGGATGGCAGGTACTAGGTTCCAGTACATATACATCCAAGGCCCGCGGTGTAGTAATCCTGATACAAAAACATATTACACATGAAGTCTCAGACATAATTACGGACCCGAGAGGCAGATACTTAATTCTCACACTTAAGGTCGGATCCCGCCCATTCACCCTATCCAACATATATGCCCCAAACAAATATTCTAGGAAATTCTTACAACACCTTGTAGCGAAGCTGAGTCCCAAATTATCAGAATCCCTCATAGTGGGTGGAGACTTTAATTTAATATCATCTCCGACCCTAGACAAGTCTAAACCCAAAGCCTCTGCCCCTACCCTCCCAAAAATTGGCGTCCCCACATTTGCAAACAAACTCCAATTGATTGATGTCTGGAGAGCCCTCCATCCTATTGACACAGAATGTACCTGTTTATCATCAGCCCACGCTACTATGTCTAGAATAGACTACATCTTAGTATCGCAATCCATATTCCCCATGATTACCTCCTCTCAAATCACTCCCATTGTTTTATCAGACCATGCATTGGTCATTGCTTCGCTAGAGTCTCCCCTGACGCCACCCGAGAAGAGACAGTGGAAATTTCCAGCCTATTTATCTAAAAATAAAGACTTTCAAAATCATATTGAACTAACATGGAAAGACTATACATTGAATAACGCAGATTATATGACTTCTGATCCCACCCTCTTCTGGATGGCGTCTAAAACAGTGATGAGAGGCGCGATTATATCTTATGTGTCAAATATGAAACGCCAATATGCCTCTAAATATATCACAGTACAGTCCGAACTGACCGCAGCCTTTCAGCAATATAAGTCAATGCCCTCCCCAGGCAATAAACAGCTCTATACACTTGCAAAAACAAATTTTGACCACTACATTCAAACCCTAGGTGATAGACATATGTTTTCTGTAAATTATCGTTACCATAAATTTGGTAATAAGACAGGTAAACTCTTGACCAATTTACTTCAAGGTACCCGATCTCCGGCAACGGTTCACCCCCTAAAGAAAGTAGATGGTTCACTAACTTCATCTAATTCAGAGATAGCCGATGTATTACGTGACTTTTATACCTCTTTATACTCTGATCCCCCTCTTCCCCCCCCTATACTATCCTCTCCTTCATCATTACCCAACCTTCCTCATGATTTTTGGAACTCCCTTACATGCCCAAAAATTACGGAAATAGATGCACAGAAATTAATAGCCCCCATACAACTAGAAGAGGTCATGGAGGCAGTTAAACATTTGAAAAGTGACAAAGCCCCAGGCCCTGATGGCTTTAGCGGCGACTTTTATAAAATTCTCCTCCAACATATAGGCCCCACCTTAGTAACGGTTCTTAACTCAATTCTTTCTGCCACAACCCCACCCACCCACTTTAACACAGCGACCCTTAGAGTACTCCCAAAACCAGGTAGGGACCCTTCCCTTCCTGGATCTTATAGGCCTATTTCATTATTAAACCTTGATTATAAACTCTTAACAAAAATTCTGGCCGATAGACTAAAATTCATCCTCCCCTCTATTATACACCCGGATCAGACGGGCTTCATCGCCGGGAGACACTCTGAGACCAACGTCCGCAGAGTTCTCACGGCGGTTTACGCTTCTACGTCAAAACCCTCCCTTCCCGCGTCCAACTTGATTTTATCGTTGGACGCGGAGAAGGCATTCGATCTTATTGAGTGGCCCCATCTATTTAATACCCTAACTAAATTCGGACTCCCTGCTAAATTTATATCATTCTTAAAATGCCTATACACCTCTCCAAATTGCTAGCAAAGGCATTCTTTCTTCCCCGATCACTATTCGTAAAGGAACCCGTCAAGGATGCCCATTATCCCCTCTCTTATTTGCCATAGCCCTTGAACCTTTAGCCATCGCCATAAGAGCCTCTGACAAATACAAAGGAATAAAGATTGGCAACATAGAGCTTCGTCTGTCATTATTTGCAGATGACATGTTGCTCTTCATTTCTGATCCTACCTCTACTATCCCTGAAATATTACGTCTTATCTTTTCTTTTGGAGCCGTTGCCGGATATCGCATAAACCTCTCTAAATCGGAAATTTTGCTTTTCCCCAATACGGATAAGAGAATTAGGGACTACCTGACCTCTTTACCTTTCAATACCACTTCCTCTGATATTAAATATCTAGGCATCAAAATCACAGCTAATCTTAACGACTTATATGCTAAAAACTATATACCTGTCATTACGAAAATAGCCACATCACTAGAAAGCTGGAAGATGCTCCGAATTTCTTTATTAGGAAGAGTGGCAGTTATACAAAGCATCATTTTTCCTAAACTCTTTTATCTGATGCAGAAAATCCCTCTGCACATATCCAAATCAGATATGAAGAAACTTAACAAAATAATCCCTTGCTTTTTATGGCGAGGCAAGAAACCCAGGATTGCACTCACTAAATTAACAGCCCCAAGGAGAACAGGGGGAGTAGGCCTACCAGATTTTATGCTATATAACCAATCAGTTCTTTTCCATTGTATTGCTGACTGGCTGCTAGGTACTAATTCTTTTACGGATACTAAACTAGATGAAGCAATGCTCTACCCTTTTTCACCAGGCGCGCTCTTACATTCTAAAAAATCAGACATACCACCAACAGTGCTTAATAACCCACTTTTCAAAGATATATACCATTCATGGATAGCGATCAATAAATCTCTACATAGAAACCCACAGTCATCCAAATATATACCATTATGGGGGAATCCGGCCTTTCCACCATCCCTGTCCAATTATAATTTTCGCCGATGGCATGATTTGGGAATAACAGCTTCCTCCAAGGTGTTTGATCCGGGGGGCACTATACTCTCTTTCACAGATCTACAATCTAAGTATAACCTACCTCGAGGGCAATTCTTTATGTATTTACAACTACGCCACTACCTTTCCTCCCTATTACCCTCTTCGTATAATCCTCAACCACCCTCAGGCCCAGACCGACTACAAATTCTTTTAGCTACACTAGAATCCCACAAATACAGAATAAGTTCACTTTACTCTATTCTAACTGACATATACACCCATGAGAGATGGAACAAACTCCACAATAGATGGGTTCAAGTACTGCCAAACATCCCGTCCCCTCAATCTATTAGTGAAAGATATGAACAGACGATGAAAATCTTAGGATCTGCATACCTGCAGGAAACCCATTATTTTTCCCTACACATGGCTTACATATCCCCGGCCAGGTAAGCACACTTCGCCGAAGGAAACGAAGGTCATTGCCCTAAATGTAAGATAACTTCAGCATCCTTTATACATTGTATGTGGGAATGTGGCACTGTTAAAAAATTTTGGTACAAACTGATATATTATATTAACCGCTCACTCCAGCTAAATGTGACACTCCATCCAGTTGCATGTTTGTTTGCTAATTTTACTGTATGGGATTTAAATCGAAAAGCGTCACTTCTAACCCCTGTGTTAACAACGTTTGTAACAGTGGCGAAAAAAGTCATCCTTACTCACTGGCTAACAAAATCTTCCCCCACTGTGGAAGAGGTTCAGACTAAAATGTTACAGCTTCTATACTTTGACAGAAAAACTGCAACTATACAAATTGAAGAAGGGGCTGTCCGTTTTCATAAAAAATGGGGAATTTACATGAATAGTCTTGACCCTGATGTTCAAACACGAATCCAAAAAATCTTTGAGCAAACTCGTTGGTATTCTCTGAACCAACCTCAAAAATTATTCCTTTTTATTACCATTATGTATTACATGAATGCTTATTGATCACAGAAATTATGATGATGAAAAAAATAAAGTTAGGACTATACTGGTCTTCTCCACCCCACCCCCCCCACCCCACCCTCCAACCTCTCTGTCATTCTTTCCACCCCCCTTTTACCCTTTGTTATATTTGTTATATCTGTTATATCTGTGGTATGTATAGATGACATATATAGATTTATTGTACGCTTTATGTAAATTTTTTATATGTACTGAATGTTGTGGAATCACATGATGGTGAGATTAGGCATAAGGAAAGAAGTACATCAGACAGGAGGTAAAGTGCGAACTTCCTACATGTAGTGTTATCCGAATTTACTACTCATCAGTTAGTTCGAGATTGGTCAGAATAGTCTCTAAAAAACATAGCTAGATTAAGATACTTTTCTCAAAGGCCAACAACATCATTTAAGAAAAATACTACACCATTGCCTCACTATCTTAGAACTCTAAATAGATTTAATACAATGTGTGTACTTAGATTTATAAGATTGTATTTCTTTTTTCTCTGTATTTGTGTCTAACTGATATAACTGTGACAGATCTGCAAGACACCTGATTGTGGTGCTACATGTCATTATCTTTTATTTGTTACTTTATATGAAAATATAATAAAAAAGTTGTATAAAAAAAAAAAAAAAAACAATTTGCCAGTAATGGGAAAAAACCTACAGCACCTGTTGTTCCCATATGGTCTCCCACCCAAGTACTAACCAGGCCCAACACTGCTTAGCTTCCAAGATCAGACGAGATTAGGCATATCCAATGTGGTATGGCTGTAGCTGAGATACAGGCACTTTTTTGCCCTCTTCTACTTCTATAACCAGGTAAGTTAATAAAAAAGTTTCCTAACTGTTTTGGCTTACTGAAAAAAATCATGTGTTGGTAATGTAAAAAGACCTACATGACATGATATAAGCAGGTGGTCTCAAATTAATCTACTAAAGAGGCTCAACACTGTTTAGCTGCCAAAAGCAGTTGGAATTGGGCCGAAACAGTGTGGTAAGTCTTTAGGTGATGACTATTGTGTCTGTTTGACCTCTCCCAAATGTCTGTATCAGCAATAAAAAGAAAAAGTTTCCAATTTAAATAGCTAGAGAATAAAAACAAATTGCCAGTAATGGGAAAAAACCTACAGCACCTGGTGTTCCCATATGGTCTCCCACCCAAGTACTAACCAGGCCTAACACTGCTTAGCTTCCAAGATCAGACGAGATTGGGCGTATCCAATGTGGTATGGCTGTAGGTGAGATACAGGCACTATTTTGCCCTCTTCTACTTCTATAACCAGGTAAGCTAATAAAAATGTTTCCTAACTGTTTTGGCTTACTGAAAAAAATCATGTGTTGGTAATGTAAAAAGACCTACAGGACATGATATAAGCAGGTGGTCTCAAATTAATCTACTAAAGATGCTCAACACTGTTTAGCTGCCAAAAGCAGTTGGAATTGGGCCTAAACAGTGTGGTAAGTTTTTAGGTGATGGCTATTGTGTCTGTTTGACCTCTTCCAAATGTCTGTACTGGCAATAAAAAAAAGTTTCCAATTTAAATAGCTAGAGAATAAAAACAATTTGCCAGTAATGGAAAAAATCCTACAGCACTGGGTGTTCCCATGTGGTCTCCCACCCAAGTACTAACCAGGCCCAACACTGCTTAGCTTCCAAGAACAGACGAGATTGGGCGTATCCAATGTGGTATGGCTGTAGGTGAAATACAAGCACTTTTTTGCCCTCTTCTACTTCTATAACCAGGTAAGCTAATAAAAAAGTTTCCTAACAGTTTTGGCTTACTGAAAAAAATCATGTGTTGGTAATGTAAAAAGACCTACAGGAGATGATATAAGCAGGTGGTCTCAAATTAATCTACTAAAGAGGCTCAACACTGTTTAGCTGCCAAAAGCAGTTGGAATTGGGCTGAAACAGTGTGGTAAGTTTTTAGGTGATGGCTATTGTGTCTGTTTGACCTCTTCCAAATGTCTGTATCAGCAATAAAAAGAAAAAGTTTCCAATTTAAATAGCTAGAGAATCAAAACAATTTGCCAGTAATGGGAAAAAACCTACAGCACCTGGTGTTCCCATGTGGTCTACCACCTAAGTACTAACCAGGCCCAACACTGCTTAGCTTCCAAGATCAGACGAGATTGGGCGTATCCAATGTGGTATGGCTGTAGGTGAGATACAGGCATTTTTTTGCCCTCTTCTACTTCTATAACCAGGTAAGTTAATAAAAAAGTTTCCTAACTGTATTGGCTTACTGAAAAAAATCATGTGTTGCTAATGTAAAAAGACCTACATGACATGATATAAGCAGGTGGTCTAAAATTAATCTACTAAAGAGGCTCAACACTGTTTAGCTGCCAAAAGCAGTTGGAATTGGGCCGAAACACTGTGGTAAGTCTTTAGGTGATGACGATTGTGTCTGTTTGACCTCTCCCAAATGTCTGTATCGGCAATAAAAAGAAAAAGTTTCCAATTTAAATAGCTAGAGAATAAAAACAATTTGCCAGTAATGGGAAAAAACCTACAGCACCTGGTGTTTCCATATGGTCTCCCACCCAAGTACTAACCAGGCCCAACACTGCTTAGCTTCCAAGATCAGACGAGATTGGGTGTATCCAATGTGGTATGGCTGTAGGTGAGGTACAGGCACTATTTTGCCCTCTTCTACTTCTATAACCAGGTAAGCTAATAAAAATGTTTCCTAACTGTTTTGGCTTACTGAAAAAAATCATGTGTTGGTAATGTAAAAAGACCTACATGACATGATATAAGCAGGTGGTCTCAAATTAATCTACTAAAGAGGCTCAACACTGTTTAGCTGCCAAAAGCAGTTGGAATTGGGCCGAAACAGTGTGGTAAGTCTTTAGGTGATGACTATTGTGTCTGTTTGACCTCTCCCAAATGTCTGTATCAGCAATAAAAAGAAAAAGTTTCCAATTTAAATAGCTAGAGAATAAAAACAAATTGCCAGTAATGCGAAAAACCTACAGCACCTGGTGTTCCCATATGGTCTCCCACCCAAGTACTAACCAGGCCTAACACTGCTTAGCTTCCAAGATCAGACGAGATTGGGCGTATCCAATGTGGTATGGCTGTAGGTGAGATACAGGCACTATTTTGCCCTCTTCTACTTCTATAACCAGGTAAGCTAATAAAAATGTTTCCTAACTGTTTTGGCTTACTGAAAAAAATCATGTGTTGGTAATGTAAAAAGACCTACAGGACATGATATAAGCAGGTGGTCTCAAATTAATCTACTAAAGAGGCTCAACACTGTTTAGCTGCCAAAAGCAGTTGGAATTGGGCCTAAACAGTGTGGTAAGTTTTTAGGTGATGGCTATTGTGTCTGTTTGACCTCTTCCAAATGTCTGTACTGGCAATAAAAAAAAGTTTCCAATTTAAATAGCTAGAGAATAAAAACAATTTGCCAGTAATGGAAAAAATCCTACAGCACTGGGTGTTCCCATGTGGTCTCCCACCCAAGTACTAACCAGGCCCAACACTGCTTAGCTTCCAAGAACAGACGAGATTGGGCGTATCCAATGTGGTATGGCTGTAGGTGAAATACAAGCACTTTTTTGCCCTCTTCTACTTCTATAACCAGGTAAGCTAATAAAAAAGTTTCCTAACAGTTTTGGCTTACTGAAAAAAATCATGTGTTGGTAATGTAAAAAGACCTACAGGACATGATATAAGCAGGTGGTCTCAAATTAATCTACTAAAGAGGCTCAACACTGTTTAGCTGCCAAAAGCAGTTGGAATTGGGCTGAAACAGTGTGTTAAGTCTTTAGGTGATGACTATTGTGTCTGTTTGACCTCTCCCAAATGTCTGTATCGGCAATAAAAAGAAAAAGTTTCCAATTTAAATAGCTAGAGAATAAAAACAATTTGCCAGTAATGGGAAAAAACCTACAGCACCTGGTGTTCCCATATGGTCTCCCACCCAAGTACTAACCAGGCCCAACACTGCTTAGCGTCCAAGATCAGACGAGATTAGGCATATCCAATGTGGTATGGCTGTAGGTGAGATACAGGCACTTTTTTGCCCTCTTCTACTTCTATAACCAGGTAAGTTAATAAAAAAGTTTCCTAACTGTTTTGGCTTACTGAAAAAAATCATGTGTTGGTAATGTAAAAAGACCTACATGACATGATATAAGCAGGTGGTCTCAAATTAATCTACTAAAGAGGCTCAACACTGTTTAGCTGCCAAAAGCAGTTGGAATTGGGCAGAAACAGTGTGGTAAGTCTTTAGGTGATGACTATTGTGTCTGTTTGACCTCTCCCAAATGTCTGTATCGGCAATAAAAAGAAAAAGTTTCCAATTTAAATAGCTAGAGAATAAAAACAATTTGCCAGTAATGGGACAAAACCTACAGCACCTGGTGTTCCCATATGGTCTCCCACCCAAGTACTAACCAGGCCCAACACTGCTTAGCTTCCAAAATCAGACGAGATTGGGTGTATCCAATGTGGTATGGCTGTAGGTGAGGTACAGGCACTATTTTGCCCTCTTCTACTTCTATAACCAGGTAAGCTAATAAAAATGTTTCCTAACTGTTTTGGCTTACTGAAAAAAATCATGTGTTGGTAATGTAAAAAGACCTACAGGACATGATATAAGCAGGTGGTCTCAAATTAATCTACTAAAGAGGCTCAACACTGTTTAGCTGCCAAAAGCAGTTGGAATTGGGCCTAAACAGTGTGGTAAGTTTTTAGGTGATGGCTATTGTGTCTGTTTGACCTCTTCCAAATGTCTGTACTGGCAATAAAAAAAAGTTTCCAATTTAAAAAACTAGAGAATAAAAACAATTTGCCAGTAATGGGAAAAACCTACAGCACCTGGTGTTCCCATGTGGTCTCCCACCCAAGTACTAACCAGGCCCAACACTGCTTAGCTTCCAAGATCAGACGAGATTGGGCGTATCCAATGTGGTATGGCTGTAGGTGAGATACAGGCACTTTTTTGCCCTCTTCTACTTCTATAACCAGGTAAGCTAATAAAAAAGTTTCGTAACTGTTTTGGATTACTGAAAAAAATCATGTGTTGGTAATGTAAAAAGACCTACAGGACATGATATAAGCAGGTGGTCTCAAATTAAACTACTAAAGAGGCTCAACACTGTTTAGCTGCCAAAAGCAGTTGGAATTGGGCCTAAACAGTGTGGTAAGTGTTTAGGTGATGGCTATTGTGTCTGTTTGACCTCTTCTAAATGTCTGTACTGGCAATAAAAAAAAGTTTCCAATTTAAATAGCTAGAGAATAAAAACAATTTGCCAGTAATAAGAAAAAACCTACAGCACCTGGTGTTCCCATGTGGTCTCCCACCCAAGTACTAACCAGGCCCAACACTGCTTAGCTTCCAAGATCAGACGAGATTGGGCGTATCTAATGTGGTATGGCTGTAGGTGAGATACAGGCACTTTTTTGCCCTCTTCTACTTCTATAACCAGGTAAGTTAATAAAAAAGTTTCCTAACTGTATTGGCTTACTGAAAAAAATCATGTGTTGGTAATGTAAAAAGACCTACAGGACATGATATTAGCAGGTGGTCTCAAATTAAACTACTAAAGAGGCTCAACACTGTTTAGCTGCCAAAAGCAGTTGGAATTGGGCCTAAACAGTGTGGTAAGTTTTTAGGTGATGGCTATTGTGTCTGTTTGACCTCTTCCAAATGTCTGTACTGGCAATAAAAAAAAGTTTCCAATTTAAAAAGCTAGAGAATAAAAACAATTTGCCAGTAATGGGAAAAACCTACAGCACCTGGTGTTCCCATGTGGTCTCCCACCCAAGTACTAACCAGGCCCAACACTGTTTAGCTTCCAAGATCAGACGAGATTGGGCGCATCCAATGTGGTATGGCTGTAGGTGAAATACAAGCACTTTTTTGCCCTCTTCTACTTCTATAACCAGGTAAGCTAATAAAAAAGTTTCCTAACTGTTTTGGCTTACTGAAAAAAATCATGTGTTGGTAATGTAAAAAGACCTACAGGACATGATATAAGCAGGTGGTCTCAAATTAATCTACTAAAGAGGCTCAACACTGTTTAGCTGCCAAAAGCAGTTGGAATTGGGCCGAAAAAGTGTGGTAAGTCTTTAGGTGATGGCTATTGTGTCTGTTTGACCTCTCCCAAATGTCTGTATTGGCAATAAAGAGAAAAAAGTTTCCAATTTAAAAAGCTAGAGAATAAAAACAATTTGCCAGTAATGGGAAAAACCTACATCACCTGGTGTTCCCATGTGGTCTCCCACCCAAGTACTAACCAGGCCCAACACTGCTTAGCTTCCAAGATCAGACGAGATTGGGCGTATCCAATGTGGTATGGCTGTAGGTGAAATACAAGCACTTTTTTGCCCTCTTCTACTTCTATAACCAGGTAAGCTAATAAAAAAGTTTCCTAACTGTTTTGGCTTACTGAAAAAAATCATGTGTTGGTAATGTAAAAAGACCTACAGGACATGATATAAGCAGGTGGTCTCAAATTAATCTACTAAAGAGGCTCAACACTGTTTAGCTGCCAAAAGCAGTTGGAATTGGGCCGAAAAAGTGTGGTAAGTCTTTAGGTGATGGCTATTGTGTCTGTTTGACCTCTCCCAAATGTCTGTATCGCCAATAAAAAGAAAAAGTTTCCAATTTAAATAGCTAGAGAATAAAATCAATTTGCCAGTAATGGGAAAAAGCCTACAGCACCTGTTGTTCCCATGTGGTCTCCCACCCAAGTACTAACCAGGCCCAATATTGCTTAGCTTCCAAGATCAGACGAGATTGGGCGTATCTAATGTGGTATGGCTGTAGGTGAGATACAGGCACTTTTTTGCCCTCTTCTACTTCTATAACCAGGTAAGTTAATAAAAAAGTTTCCTAACTGTTTTGGCTTACTGAAAAAAATCATGTGTTGGTAATGTAAAAAGACCTACAGGACATGATATAAGCAGGTGGTCTCAAATTAAACTACTAAAGAGGCTCAACACTGTTTAGCTGCCAAAAGCAGTTGGAATTGGGCCTAAACAGTGTGGTAAGTTTTTAGGTGATGGCTATTGTGTCTGTTTGACCTCTTCCAAATGTCTGTACTGGCAATAAAAGTTTTTTTTCCAATTTAAATAGCTAGAGAATAAAAACAATTTGCCAGTAATAAGAAAAATCCTACAGCACCTGGTGTTCCCATGTGGCCTCCCTCCCAAGTACTAACCAGGCCCAACACTGCTTAGCTTCCAAGATCACACGAGATTGGGCGTATCCAATGTGGTATGGCTGTAGGTGAAATACAAGCACTTTTTTTCCCTCTTCTACTTCTATAACCAGGTAAGCTAATAAAAAATTTTCCTAACTGTTTTGGCTTACTGAAAAAAATCATGTGTTGGTAATGTAAAAAGACCTACAGGACATGATATAAGTAGGTGGTCTCAAATTAATATACTAAAGAGGCTCAACACTGGTTAGCTGCCAAAAGCAGTTGGAATTGGGCCGAAAAAGTGTGGTAAGTCTTTAGGTGATGGCTATTGTTTCTGTTTGACCTCTCCCAAATGTCTGTATCGGCAATAAAAAGAAAATGTTTCCAATTTAAATAGCTAGAGAATAAAAACAATTTGCCAGTAATGGGAAAAAGCCTACAGCACCTGGTGTTCCCATGTGGTATCCCACCCAAGTACTAACCAGGCCCAACATTGCTTAGCTTCCAAGATTAGACGAGATTGGGCGTGTCCAAAGTGGTATGGCTGTAGGTGAAATACAAGCACTTTTTTGCCCTCTTCTACTTCTATAACCAGGTAAGCTAATAAAAAAGTTTCCTAACTGTTTTGGCTTACTGAAAAAAATCATGTGTTGGTAATGTAAAAAGACCTACAGGACATGATATAAGCAGGTGGTCTCAAATTAAACTACTAAAGAGGCTCAACACTGTTTAGCTGCCAAAAGCAGTTGGAATTGGGCCTAAACAGTGTGGTAAGTTTTTAGGTGATGGCTATTGTGTCTGTTTGACCTCTTCCAAATGTCTGTACTGGCAATAAAAAAAAGTTTCCAATTTAAATAGCTAGAGAATAAAAATAATTTGCCAGTAATAAGAAAAAACCTACAGCACCTGGTGTTCCCTTGTGGTCTCCCACCCAAGTACTAACCAGGCCCAACACTGCTTAGCTTCCAAGATCAGACGAGATTGGGCGTAGCCAATGTGGTATGGCTGTAGGTGAGATACTGGCACTTTTTTGCCCTCTTCTACTTCTATAACCAGGTAAGTTAATAAAAAAGTTTCCTAACTGTATTGGCTTACTGAAAAAAATCATGTGTTGGTAATGTAAAAAGACCTACAGGACATGATATTAGCAGGTGGTCTCAAATTAAACTACTAAAGAGGCTCAACACTGTTTAGCTGCCAAAAGCAGTTGGAATTGGGCCTAAACAGTGTGGTAAGTTTTTAGGTGATGGCTATTGTGTCTGTTTGACCTCTTCCAAATGTCTGTACTGGCAATAAAGAGAAAAAAGTTTCCAATTTAAAAAGCTAGAGAATAAAAACAATTTGCCAGTAATAAGAAAAATCCTACAGCACCTGGTGTTCCCATGTGGCCTCCCTCCCAAGTACTAACCAGGCCCAACACTGCTTAGCTTCCAAGATCACACGAGATTGGGTGTATCCAATGTGGTATGGCTGTAGGTGAAATACAAGCACTTTTTTTCCCTCTTCTACTTCTATAACCAGGTAAGCTAATAAAAAATTTTCCTAACTGTTTTGGCTTACTGAAAAAAATCATGTGTTGGTAATGTAAAAAGACCTACAGGACATGATATAAGTAGGTGGTCTCAAATTAATATACTAAAGAGGCTCAACACTGGTTAGCTGCCAAAAGCAGTTGGAATTGGGCCGAAAAAGTGTGGTAAGTCTTTAGGTGATGGCTATTGTTTCTGTTTGACCTCTCCCAAATGTCTGTATCGGCAATAAAAAGAAAATGTTTCCAATTTAAATAGCTAGAGAATAAAAACAATTTGCCAGTAATGGGAAAAAGCCTACAGCACCTGGTGTTCCCATGTGGTATCCCACCCAAGTACTAACCAGGCCCAACATTGCTTAGCTTCCAAGATTAGACGAGATTGGGCGTGTCCAAAGTGGTATGGCTGTAGGTGAAATACAAGCACTTTTTTGCCCTCTTCTACTTCTATAACCAGGTAAGCTAATAAAAAAGTTTCCTAACTGTTTTGGCTTACTGAAAAAAATCATGTGTTGGTAATGTAAAAAGACCTACAGGACATGATATAAGCAGGTGGTCTCAAGTTAAACTACTAAAGAGGCTCAACACTGTTTAGCTGCCAAAAGCAGTTGGAATTGGGCCTAAACAGTGTGGTAAGTTTTTAGGTGATGGCTATTGTGTCTGTTTGACCTCTTCCAAATGTCTGTACTGGCAATAAAAAAAAGTTTCCAATTTAAATAGCTAGAGAATAAAAATAATTTGCCAGTAATAAGAAAAAACCTACAGCACCTGGTGTTCCCATGTGGTCTCCCACCCAAGTACTAACCAGGCCCAACACTGCTTAGCTTCCAAGATCAGACGAGATTGGGCGTAGCCAATGTGGTATGGCTGTAGGTGAGATACTGGCACTTTTTTGCCCTCTTCTACTTCTATAACCAGGTAAGTTAATAAAAAAGTTTCCTAACTGTATTGGCTTACTGAAAAAAATCATGTGTTGGTAATGTAAAAAGACCTACAGGACATGATATTAGCAGGTGGTCTCAAATTAAACTACTAAAGAGGCTCAACACTGTTTAGCTGCCAAAAGCAGTTGGAATTGGGCCTAAACAGTGTGGTAAGTTTTTAGGTGATGGCTATTGTGTCTGTTTGACCGCTTCCAAATGTCTGTACTGGCAATAAAGAGAAAAAAGTTTCCAATTTAAATAGCTAGAGAATAAAAACCATTTGCCAGTAATGGGAAAAACCTACAGCACCTGGTGTTCACATGTGGTCTCCCACCCAAGTACTAACCAGGCCCAACACTGCTTAGCTTCCAAGATCAGACGAGATTGGGCGTATCTAATGTGGTATGGCTGTAGGTGAGATACAGGCACTTTTTTGCCCTCTTCTACTTCTATAACCAGGTAAGTTAATAAAAAAGTTTCCTAACTGTATTGGCTTACTGAAAAAAATCATGTGTTGGTAATGTAAAAAGACCTACAGGACATGATATTAGCAGGTGGTCTCAAATTAAACTACTAAAGAGGCTCAACACTGTTTAGCTGCCAAAAGCAGTTGGAATTGGGCCTAAACAGTGTGGTAAGTTTTTAGGTGATGGCTATTGTGTCTGTTTGACCTCTTCCAAATGTCTGTACTGGCAATAAAAAAAAGTTTCCAATTTAAAAAGCTAGAGAATAAAAACAATTTGCCAGTAATGGGAAAAACCTACAGCACCTGGTGTTCCCATGTGGTCTCCCACCCAAGTACTAACCAGGCCCAACACTGTTTAGCTTCCAAGATCAGACGAGATTGGGCGCATCCAATGTGGTATGGCTGTAGGTGAAATACAAGCACTTTTTTGCCCTCTTCTACTTCTATAACCAGGTAAGCTAATAAAAAAGTTTCCTAACTGTTTTGGCTTACTGAAAAAAATCATGTGTTGGTAATGTAAAAAGACCTACAGGACATGATATAAGCAGGTGGTCTCAAATTAATCTACTAAAGAGGCTCAACACTGTTTAGCTGCCAAAAGCAGTTGGAATTGGGCCGAAAAAGTGTGGTAAGTCTTTAGGTGATGGCTATTGTGTCTGTTTGACCTCTCCCAAATGTCTGTATTGGCAATAAAGAGAAAAAAGTTTCCAATTTAAAAAGCTAGAGAATAAAAACAATTTGCCAGTAATGGGAAAAACCTACATCACCTGGTGTTCCCATGTGGTCTCCCACCCAAGTACTAACCAGTCCCAACACTGCTTAGCTTCCAAGATCAGACGAGATTGGGCGTATCCAATGTGGTATGGCTGTAGGTGAAATACAAGCACTTTTTTGCCCTCTTCTACTTCTATAACCAGGTAAGCTAATAAAAAAGTTTCCTAACTGTTTTGGCTTACTGAAAAAAATCATGTGTTGGTAATGTAAAAAGACCTACAGGACATGATATAAGCAGGTGGTCTCAAATTAATCTACTAAAGAGGCTCAACACTGTTTAGCTGCCAAAAGCAGTTGGAATTGGGCCGAAAAAGTGTGGTAAGTCTTTAGGTGATGGCTATTGTGTCTGTTTGACCTCTCCCAAATGTCTGTATCGCCAATAAAAAGAAAAAGTTTCCAATTTAAATAGCTAGAGAATAAAATCAATTTGCCAGTAATGGGAAAAAGCCTACAGCACCTGTTGTTCCCATGTGGTCTCCCACCCAAGTACTAACCAGGCCCAATATTGCTTAGCTTCCAAGATCAGACGAGATTGGGCGTATCTAATGTGGTATGGCTGTAGGTGAGATACAGGCACTTTTTTGCCCTCTTCTACTTCTATAACCAGGTAAGTTAATAAAAAAGTTTCCTAACTGTTTTGGCTTACTGAAAAAAATCATGTGTTGGTAATGTAAAAAGACCTACAGGACATGATATAAGCAGGTGGTCTCAAATTAAACTACTAAAGAGGCTCAACACTGTTTAGCTGCCAAAAGCAGTTGGAATTGGGCCTAAACAGTGTGGTAAGTTTTTAGGTGATGGCTATTGTGTCTGTTTGACCTCTTCCAAATGTCTGTACTGGCAATAAAAGTTTTTTTTCCAATTTAAATAGCTAGAGAATAAAAACAATTTGCCAGTAATAAGAAAAATCCTACAGCACCTGGTGTTCCCATGTGGCCTCCCTCCCAAGTACTAACCAGGCCCAACACTGCTTAGCTTCCAAGATCACACGAGATTGGGCGTATCCAATGTGGTATGGCTGTAGGTGAAATACAAGCACTTTTTTTCCCTCTTCTACTTCTATAACCAGGTAAGCTAATAAAAAATTTTCCTAACTGTTTTGGCTTACTGAAAAAAATCATGTGTTGGTAATGTAAAAAGACCTACAGGACATGATATAAGTAGGTGGTCTCAAATTAATATACTAAAGAGGCTCAACACTGGTTAGCTGCCAAAAGCAGTTGGAATTGGGCCGAAAAAGTGTGGTAAGTCTTTAGGTGATGGCTATTGTTTCTGTTTGACCTCTCCCAAATGTCTGTATCGGCAATAAAAAGAAAATGTTTCCAATTTAAATAGCTAGAGAATAAAAACAATTTGCCAGTAATGGGAAAAAGCCTACAGCACCTGGTGTTCCCATGTGGTATCCCACCCAAGTACTAACCAGGCCCAACATTGCTTAGCTTCCAAGATTAGACGAGATTGGGCGTGTCCAAAGTGGTATGGCTGTAGGTGAAATACAAGCACTTTTTTACCCTCTTCTACTTCTATAACCAGGTAAGGTAATAAAAAAGTTTCCTAACTGTTTTGGCTTACTGAAAAAAATCATGTGTTGGTAATGTAAAAAGACCTACAGGACATGATATAAGCAGGTGGTCTCAAATTAAACTACTAAAGAGGCTCAACACTGTTTAGCTGCCAAAAGCAGTTGGAATTGGGCCTAAACAGTGTGGTAAGTTTTTAGGTGATGGCTATTGTGTCTGTTTGACCTCTTCCAAATGTCTGTACTGGCAATAAAAAAAAGTTTCCAATTTAAATAGCTAGAGAATAAAAATAATTTGCCAGTAATAAGAAAAAACCTACAGCACCTGGTGTTCCCATGTGGTCTCCCACCCAAGTACTAACCAGGCCCAACACTGCTTAGCTTCCAAGATCAGACGAGATTGGGCGTAGCCAATGTGGTATGGCTGTAGGTGAGATACTGGCACTTTTTTGCCCTCTTCTACTTCTATAACCAGGTAAGTTAATAAAAAAGTTTCCTAACTGTATTGGCTTACTGAAAAAAATCATGTGTTGGTAATGTAAAAAGACCTACAGGACATGATATTAGCAGGTGGTCTCAAATTAAACTACTAAAGAGGCTCAACACTGTTTAGCTGCCAAAAGCAGTTGGAATTGGGCCTAAACAGTGTGGTAAGTTTTTAGGTGATGGCTATTGTGTCTGTTTGACCGCTTCCAAATGTCTGTACTGGCAATAAAGAGAAAAAAGTTTCCAATTTAAAAAGCTAGAGAATAAAAACCATTTGCCAGTAATGGGAAAAACCTACAGCACCTGGTGTTCACATGTGGTCTCCCACCCAAGTACTAACCAGGCCCAACACTGCTTAGCTTCCAAGATCAGACGAGATTGGGCGTATCTAATGTGGTATGGCTGTAGGTGAGATACAGGCACTTTTTTGCCCTCTTCTACTTCTATAACCAGGTAAGTTAATAAAAAAGTTTCCTAACTGTATTGGCTTACTGAAAAAAATCATGTGTTGGTAATGTAAAAAGACCTACAGGACATGATATTAGCAGGTGGTCTCAAATAAAACTACTAAAGAGGCTCAACAATGTTTAGCTGCCAAAAGCAGTTGGAATTGGGCCTAAACAGTGTGGTAAGTTTTTAGGTGATGGCTATTGTGTCTGTTTGACCTCTTCCAAATGTCTGTACTGGCAATAAAGAGAAAAAAGTTTCCAATTTAAAAAGCTAGAGAATAAAAACAATTTGCCAATAATGGGAAAAACCTACAGCACCTGGTGTTCCCATGTGGTCTCCCACCCAAGTACTAACCAGGCCCAACACTGCTTAGCTTCCAAGATCAGGCGTATCCAATGTGGTATGGCTGTAGGTGAAATACAAGCACTTTTTTGCCCTCTTCTACTTCTATAACCAGGTAAGCTAATAAAAAAGTTTCCTAACTGTTTTGGCTTACTGAAAAAAATCATGTGTTGGTAATGTAAAAAGACCTACAGGACATGATATAAGCAGGTGGTCTCAAATTAATCTACTAAAGAGGCTCAACACTGTTTAGCTGCCAAAAGCAGTTGGAATTGGGCCGAAAAAGTGTGGTAAGTCTTTAGGTGATGGCTATTGTGTCTGTTTGACCTTTCCCAAATGTCTGTATTGGCAATAAAAAGAAAAAGTTTCCAATTTAAATAGCTAGAGAATAAAAACAATTTGCCAGTAATGGGAAAAAGCCTACAGCACCTGGTGTTCCCATGTGGTCTCCCACCCAAGTACTTACCAGGCCCAACATTGCTTAGCTTCCAAGATCAGACGAGATTGGGCATATCCAATGTGGCATGGCTGTAGGTGAGATACAGGCACTATTTTGCCCTCTTCTACTTCTATAACCAGGTAAGCTAATAAAAAAGTTTCCTAACTGTATTGGCTTACTAAAAAAAATCATGTGTTGGTAATGTAAAAAGACCTACAGGACATGATATTAGCAGGTGGTCTCAAATTAAACTACTAAAGAGGCTCAACACTGTTTAGCTGCCAAAAGCAGTTGGAATTGGGCCTAAACAGTGTGGTAAGTTTTTAGGTGATGGCTATTGTGTCTGTTTGACCTCTTCCAAATGTCTGTACTGGCAATAAAGAGAAAAAAAGTTTCCAATTTAAAAAGCTAGAGAATAAAAACAGGTACTTGTGTATTTTGGCGGCGCCCATCGCATCGCATACCATAACACATACGATGGTATGCGATGCGACGCGATATCGTACGATAGTGCACGATGGCATACAATTTTGAAATTGTATGCCATTGTACATGGCATACGATGCCATAGGATGCGATGCAATGCGATTAAACATTGTATAAGCACCCTAATGGGTGCTTATACTATGTTAAGCACCCAAATGGGTGCTTACAATGTTAAATGCACCCCCACGCCACCCCCCACTATAAAAGTGAACCCGAAGCGTGGTGAGCGCAGCGAGCCCGCGAGGGGCAGCGGTACGCGTCCTACGACCTTTTCATACCCCCACTATCCACGTCGGCGTGGAGTTGAGATTAGAATAGTGTGGCGAGCGCAGCGAGCCACCGAGCCCGAAGTGTGGCGAGCGCAGCGAGCCCCGCGAGGGGACGCGGATACCTTCACAGGTAAACGCGTCCCATCGCGGGCTTCACAGGTGTCCGCGTCGCCACGGACACCTGTGAAGCCCGCGAGGGGACGCGTATAACTGTGAAGGTATCCGCGTCCCCTCGCGGTGGCTCGCTGCGCTCGCCATGCTTCGGGCTCGGTGGCTCGCTGCGCTCGCCACACTATCCTATTCTCAACTCCACGCCGACGTGGATAGTGGGGGTATGAAAAGGTCGTAGGACGCGTATCGCCGCCCCTCGCGGGCTCGCTGCGCTCGCCACGCTTCAGGTTCACGTTTATAGTGGGGGGTGGCGTGGGGGTGCATTTAACATTGTTAGCACCCATTTGGGTGCTCAAAAGCACCCTTTAGGGTTCTTATACGATTTTTGGTCGTATAGGGGATCAAAATCGCGTCGCATCGCATCGCATGCCATCGGGTGCATGGCATGCGATGCGATGCAATCTGTTCGTCGTACGACGGACATCGGGGGCGCCGCCAAAATACACAAGTACCTAAAAACAATTTGCCAGTAATGGGAAAAACCTACATCACCTGGAGTTCCCATGTGGTCTCCCACCCAAGTACTAACCAGGCCCAACACTGCTTAGCTTCCAAGATCAGACGAGATTGGGCGCATCCAATGTGGTATGGCTGTAGGTGAGATACAGGCACTATTTTGCCCTCTTCTACTTCTATAACCAGGTAAGCTAATAAAAAAGTTTCCTAACTGTATTGGCTTACTGAAAAAAATCATGTGTTGGTAATGTAAAAAGACCTACAGGACATGATATTAGCAGGTGGTCTCAAATTAAACTACTAAAGAGGCTCAACAATGTTTAGCTGCCAAAAGCAATTGGAATTGGGCCTAAACAGTGTGGTAAGTTTTTAGGTGATGGCTATTGTGTCTGTTTGACCTCTTCCAAATGTCTGTATTGGCAATAAAAAAAAGTTTCCAATTTAAATAGCTACAGAATAAAAACAATTTGCCAGTAATAAGAAAAAACCTACAGCACCTGGTGTTCCCATGTGGTCTCCCACCCAAGTACTAACCAGGCCCAACACTGCCTAGCTTCCAAGATCAGACGAGATTGGGCGTATCTAATGTGGTATGGCTGTAGGTGAGATACAGGCACTTTTTTGCCCTCTTCTACTTCTATAACCAGGTAAGTTAATAAAAAAGTTTCCTAACTGTATTGGCTTACTGAAAAAAATCATGTGTTGGTAATGTAAAAAGACCTACAGGACATGATATTAGCAGGTGGTCTCAAATTAAACTACTAAAGAGGCTCAACACTGTTTAGCTGCCAAAAGCAGTTGGAATTGGGCCTAAACAGTGTGGTAAGTTTTTAGGTGATGGCTATTGTGTCTGTTTGACCTCTTCCAAATGTCTGTACTGGCAATAAATACAAGTTTCCAATTTAAAAAGCTAGAGAATAAAAACAATTTGCCAGTAATGGGAAAAACCTACAGCACCTGGTGTTCCCATGTGGTCTCCCACCCAAGTACTAACCAGGCCCAACACTGCTTAGCTTCCAAGATCAGACGAGATTGGGCGTATCCAATGTGGTTTGGCTGTAGGTGAGATACAGGCACTTTTTTGCCCTCTTATACTTCTATAACCAGGTAAGCTAATAAAAAAGTGTCCTAACTGTTTTGGCTTACTGAAAAAAATCATGTGTTGGTAATGAAAAAAAACCTACAGGACATTTTATAAGCAGATGGTCTCAAATTAAACTACTAAAGAGGCTCAACAATGTTTAGCTGCCAAAAGCAGTTGGAATTGGGCCTAAACAGTGTGGTAAGTTTTTAGGTGATGGCTATTGTGTCTGTTTGACCTCTCCCAAATGTCTGTACTGGCAATAAAAAAAGGTTCCAATTTAAATAGCTAGAGAATAAAAACAATTTGCCAGTAATGGGAAAAACCTACAGCACCTGGTGTTCCCATGTGGTCTCCCACCCAAGTACTAACCAGGCACAACACTGCTTAGCTTCCAAGATCAGACGAGATTGGGCGTATCCAATGTGGTATGGCTGTAGATAAAATACAAACACTTTTTTGCCCTCTTCTACTTCTATAACCAGGTAAGCTAATAAAAAAGTTTCCTAACTGTATTGGCTTACTGAAAAAATCATGTGTTGGTAATGTAAAAAGACCTACAGGACATGATATTAGCAGGTGGTCTCAAATTAAACTACTAAAGAGGCTCAACACTGTTTAGCTGCCAAAAGCAGTTGGAATTGGGCCTAAACAGTGTGGTAAGTTTTTAGGTGATGGCTATTGTGTCTGTTTGACCTCTTCCAAATGTCTGTATTGGCAATAAAAAAAAGTTTCCAATTTAAATAGCTACAGAATAAAAACAATTTGCCAGTAATAAGAAAAAACCTACAGCACCTGGTGTTCCCATGTGGTCTCCCACCCAAGTACTAACCAGGCCCAACACTGCCTAGCTTCCAAGATCAGACGAGATTGGGCGTATCTAATGTGGTATGGCTGTAGGTGAGATACAGGCACTTTTTTGCCCTCTTCTACTTCTATAACCAGGTAAGTTAATAAAAAAGTTTCCTAACTGTATTGGCTTACTGAAAAAAATCATGTGTTGGTAATGTAAAAAGACCTACAGGACATGATATTAGCAGGTGGTCTCAAATTAAACTACTAAAGAGGCTCAACACTGTTTAGCTGCCAAAAGCAGTTGGAATTGGGCCTAAACAGTGTGGTAAGTTTTTAGGTGATGGCTATTGTGTCTGTTTGACCTCTTCCAAATGTCTGTACTGGCAATAAATACAAGTTTCCAATTTAAAAAGCTAGAGAATAAAAACAATTTGCCAGTAATGGGAAAAACCTACAGCACCTGGTGTTCCCATGTGGTCTCCCACCCAAGTACTAACCAGGCCCAACACTGCTTAGCTTCCAAGATCAGACGAGATTGGGCGTATCCAATGTGGTTTGGCTGTAGGTGAGATACAGGCACTTTTTTGCCCTCTTATACTTCTATAACCAGGTAAGCTAATAAAAAAGTGTCCTAACTGTTTTGGCTTACTGAAAAAAATCATGTGTTGGTAATGAAAAAAAACCTACAGGACATTTTATAAGCAGATGGTCTCAAATTAAACTACTAAAGAGGCTCAACAATGTTTAGCTGCCAAAAGCAGTTGGAATTGGGCCTAAACAGTGTGGTAAGTTTTTAGGTGATGGCTATTGTGTCTGTTTGACCTCTCCCAAATGTCTGTACTGGCAATAAAAAAAGGTTCCAATTTAAATAGCTAGAGAATAAAAACAATTTGCCAGTAATGGGAAAAACCTACAGCACCTGGTGTTCCCATGTGGTCTCCCACCCAAGTACTAACCAGGCACAACACTGCTTAGCTTCCAAGATCAGACGAGATTGGGCGTATCCAATGTGGTATGGCTGTAGATAAAATACAAACACTTTTTTGCCCTCTTCTACTTCTATAACCAGGTAAGCTAATAAAAAAGTTTCCTAACTGTATTGGCTTACTAAAAAAATCATGTGTTGGTAATGTAAAAAGACCTACAGGACATGATATTAGCAGGTGGTCTCAAATTAAACTACTAAAGAGGCTCAACACTGTTTAGCTGCCAAAAGCAGTTGGAATTGGGCCTAAACAGTGTGGTAAGTTTTTAGGTGATGGCTATTGTGTCTTTTTGACCTCTTCCAAATGTCTGTACTGGCAATAAAGAGAACAAAGTTTCCAATTTAAAAAGCTAGAGAATAAAAACAATTTGGCAGTAATGAGGAAACCCTGCAGCACCTGGTGTTCCCATGTGGTCTCCCACCCAAGTACTAACCAGGCCCAACACTGCTTAGCTTCCAAGATCAGACGAGATTGGGCGTATCCAATGTGGTATGGCTGTAGGTGAAATACAAGCACTTTTTTGCCCTCTTCTACTTCTATAACCAGGTAAGCTAATAAAAAAGTTTCCTAACTGTTTTGGCTTACTGAAAAGAATCATGTGTTGGTAATGTAAAAAGACCTACAGGACATGATATAAGCAGGTGGTCTTAAATTAATCTACTAAAGAGGCTCAACACTGTTTAGCTGCCAAAAGCAGTTGGAATTGGGCCGAAAAAGTGTGGTAAGTCTTTAGGTGATGGCTATTGTGTCTGTTTGACCTCTCCCAAATGTCTGTATCGGCAATAAAAAGAAAAAGTTTCCAATTTAAATAACTAGAGAATAAAAACTATTTGCCAGTAATGGGGAAAAGCCTACAGCACCTGGTGTTCCAATGTGGTCTCCCACCCAAGTACTTACCAGGCCCAACATTGCTTAGCTTCCAAGATCAGACGAGATTGGGCGTATCCAATGTGGTATGGCTGTAGGAGAGATACAGGCACTATTTTGCCCTCTTCTACTTCTATAACCAGGTAAGCTAATAAAAAAGTTTCCTAACTGTATTGGCTTACTGAAAAAAATCATGTGTTGGTAATGTAAAAAGACCTACAGGACATGATATTAGCAGGTGGTCTCAAATAAAACTACTAAAGAGGCTCAACAATGTTTAGCTGCCAAAAGCAGCTGGAATTGGGCCTAAACAGTGTGGTAAGTTTTTAGGTGATGGCTATTGTGTCTGTTTTACCTCTTCCAAATGTCTGTACTGGCAATAAAGAGAAAAAAGTTTCCAATTTAAAAAGCTAGAGAATAAAAACAATTTGCCAGTAATGGGAAAAACCTACAGCACCTGGTGTTCCCATGTGGTCTCCCACCCAAGTACTAACCAGGCCCAACACTGCTTAGCTTCCAAGATCAGACGAGATTGGGCGTATCCAACGTGGTATGGCTGTAGGTGAGATACAGGCACTTTTTTGCCCTCTTCTACTTCTATAACCAGGTAAGCTAATAAAAAAGTTTCCTAACTGTTTTGGCTTACTGAAAAAAATCATGTGTTGGTAATGTAAAAAGACCTACAGGACATGATATAAGCAGGTGGTCTCAAATTAAACTACTAAAGAGGCTCAACACTGTTTAGCTGCCAAAAGCAGTTGGAATTGGGCCTAAACAGTGTGGTAAGTTTTTAGGTGATGGCTATTGTGTCTGTTTGACCTCTTCCAAATGTCTGTACTGGCAATAAAAAAAGTTTCCAATTTAAATAGCTAGAGAATAAAAACAATTTGCCAGTAATAAGAAAAAACCTACAGCACCTGGTGTTCCCATGTGGTCTCCCACCCAAGTACTAACCAGGCCCAACACTGCTTAGCTTCCAAGATCAGACGAGATTGGGCGTATCTAATGTGGTATGGCTGTAGGTGAGATACCGGCACTATTTTGTCCTCTTCTACTTCTATAACCAGGTAAGCTAATAAAAAAGTTTCCTAACTGTATTGGCTTACTGAAAAAAATCATGTGTTGGTAATGTAAAAAGACCTACAGGACATGATATAAGCAGGTAGTCTCAAATTAAACTACTAAAGAGGCTCAACACTGTTTAGCTGCCAAAAGCAGTTGGAATTGGGCCTAAACAGTGTGGTAAGTTTTTAGGTGATGGCTATTGTGTCTGTTTGACCTCTTTCAAATGTCTGTACTGGCAATAAAGAGAAAAAAGTTTCCAATTTAAAAAGCTAGAGAATAAAAACAATTTGCCAGTAATGGGAAAAAGCCTACAGCACCTGGTGTTCCCATGTGGTCTCCCACCCAAGTACTAACCAAGCCCAACTTTGCTTAGCTTCCAAGATCAGACGAGATTGGGCGTATCCAATGTGGTATGGCTGCAGCTGAGATACAGGCACTATTTTGCCCTCTTCTACTTCTATAACCAGGTAAGCTAATAAAAAAGTTTCCTAACTGTATTGGCTTACTGAAAAAAAATCATGTGTTGGTAATGTAAAAAGACCTACAGGACATGATATTAGCAGGTGGTCTCAAATTAAACTACAAAAGAGGCTCAACAATGTTTAGCTGCCAAAAACAGTTGGAATTGGGCCTAAACAGTGTGGTAAGTTTTTATGTGATGGCTATTGTGTCTGTTTGACCTCTTCCAAATGTCTGTACTGGCAATAAAAGTTTTTTTCCAATTTAAATAGCTAGAAAATAAAAACAATTTGCCAGTAATAAGAAAAAACCTACAGCACCTGGTGTTCCCATGTGGTCTCCCACCCAAGTACTATCCAGGCTCAACACTGTTTAGCTGCCAAAAGCAGTTGGAATTGGGCCGAAAAAGTGTGGTAAGTCTTTAGGTGATGGCTATTGTGTCTGTTTGACCTCTCCCAAATGTCTGTATTGGCAATAAAAAGAAAAAGTTTCCAATTTAAATAGCTAGAGAATAAAAACAATTTGCCAGTAATGGGAAAAAGCCTACAGCACCTGGTGTTCCCATGTGGTCTCCCACCCAAGTACTTACCAGGCCCAACATTGCTTAGCTTCCAAGATCAGACGAGATTGGGCATATCCAATGTGGCATGGCTGTAGGTGAGATACAGGCACTATTTTGCCCTCTTCTACTTCTATAACCAGGTAAGCTAATAAAAAAGTTTCCTAACTGTATTGGCTTACTAAAAAAAATCATGTGTTGGTAATGTAAAAAGACCTACAGGACATGATATTAGCAGGTGGTCTCAAATTAAACTACTAAAGAGGCTCAACACTGTTTAGCTGCCAAAAGCAGTTGGAATTGGGCCTAAACAGTGTGGTAAGTTTTTAGGTGATGGCTATTGTGTCTGTTTGACCTCTTCCAAATGTCTGTACTGGCAATAAAGAGAAAAAAAGTTTCCAATTTAAAAAGCTAGAGAATAAAAACAGGTACTTGTGTATTTTGGCGGCGCCCATCGCATCGCATACCATAACACATACGATGGTATGCGATGCGACGCGATATCGTACGATAGTGCACGATGGCATACAATTTTGAGATTGTATGCCATTGTACATGGCATACGATGCCATAGGATGCGATGCAATGCGATTAAACATTGTATAAGCACCCTAATGGGTGCTTATACTATGTTAAGCACCCAAATGGGTGCTTACAATGTTAAATGCACCCCCACGCCACCCCCCACTATAAAAGTGAACCCGAAGCGTGGTGAGCGCAGCGAGCCCGCGAGGGGCAGCGGTACGCGTCCTACGACCTTTTCATACCCCCACTATCCACGTCGGCGTGGAGTTGAGATTAGAATAGTGTGGCGAGCGCAGCGAGCCACCGAGCCCGAAGTGTGGCGAGCGCAGCGAGCCCCGCGAGGGGACGCGGATACCTTCACAGGTAAACGCGTCCCATCGCGGGCTTCACAGGTGTCCGCGTCGCCACGGACACCTGTGAAGCCCGCGAGGGGACGCGTATAACTGTGAAGGTATCCGCGTCCCCTCGCGGTGGCTCGCTGCGCTCGCCATGCTTCGGGCTCGGTGGCTCGCTGCGCTCGCCACACTATCCTATTCTCAACTCCACGCCGACGTGGATAGTGGGGGTATGAAAAGGTCGTAGGACGCGTATCGCCGCCCCTCGCGGGCTCGCTGCGCTCGCCACGCTTCAGGTTCACGTTTATAGTGGGGGGTGGCGTGGGGGTGCATTTAACATTGTTAGCACCCATTTGGGTGCTCAAAAGCACCCTTTAGGGTTCTTATACGATTTTTGGTCGTATAGGGGATCAAAATCGCGTCGCATCGCATCGCATGCCATCGGGTGCATGGCATGCGATGCGATGCAATCTGTTCGTCGTACGACGGACATCGGGGGCGCCGCCAAAATACACAAGTACCTAAAAACAATTTGCCAGTAATGGGAAAAACCTACATCACCTGGAGTTCCCATGTGGTCTCCCACCCAAGTACTAACCAGGCCCAACACTGCTTAGCTTCCAAGATCAGACGAGATTGGGCGCATCCAATGTGGTATGGCTGTAGGTGAGATACAGGCACTATTTTGCCCTCTTCTACTTCTATAACCAGGTAAGCTAATAAAAAAGTTTCCTAACTGTATTGGCTTACTGAAAAAAATCATGTGTTGGTAATGTAAAAAGACCTACAGGACATGATATTAGCAGGTGGTCTCAAATTAAACTACTAAAGAGGCTCAACAATGTTTAGCTGCCAAAAGCAATTGGAATTGGGCCTAAACAGTGTGGTAAGTTTTTAGGTGATGGCTATTGTGTCTGTTTGACCTCTTCCAAATGTCTGTATTGGCAATAAAAAAAAGTTTCCAATTTAAATAGCTACAGAATAAAAACAATTTGCCAGTAATAAGAAAAAACCTACAGCACCTGGTGTTCCCATGTGGTCTCCCACCCAAGTACTAACCAGGCCCAACACTGCCTAGCTTCCAAGATCAGACGAGATTGGGCGTATCTAATGTGGTATGGCTGTAGGTGAGATACAGGCACTTTTTTGCCCTCTTCTACTTCTATAACCAGGTAAGTTAATAAAAAAGTTTCCTAACTGTATTGGCTTACTGAAAAAAATCATGTGTTGGTAATGTAAAAAGACCTACAGGACATGATATTAGCAGGTGGTCTCAAATTAAACTACTAAAGAGGCTCAACACTGTTTAGCTGCCAAAAGCAGTTGGAATTGGGCCTAAACAGTGTGGTAAGTTTTTAGGTGATGGCTATTGTGTCTGTTTGACCTCTTCCAAATGTCTGTACTGGCAATAAATACAAGTTTCCAATTTAAAAAGCTAGAGAATAAAAACAATTTGCCAGTAATGGGAAAAACCTACAGCACCTGGTGTTCCCATGTGGTCTCCCACCCAAGTACTAACCAGGCCCAACACTGCTTAGCTTCCAAGATCAGACGAGATTGGGCGTATCCAATGTGGTTTGGCTGTAGGTGAGATACAGGCACTTTTTTGCCCTCTTATACTTCTATAACCAGGTAAGCTAATAAAAAAGTGTCCTAACTGTTTTGGCTTACTGAAAAAAATCATGTGTTGGTAATGAAAAAAAACCTACAGGACATTTTATAAGCAGATGGTCTCAAATTAAACTACTAAAGAGGCTCAACAATGTTTAGCTGCCAAAAGCAGTTGGAATTGGGCCTAAACAGTGTGGTAAGTTTTTAGGTGATGGCTATTGTGTCTGTTTGACCTCTCCCAAATGTCTGTACTGGCAATAAAAAAAGGTTCCAATTTAAATAGCTAGAGAATAAAAACAATTTGCCAGTAATGGGAAAAACCTACAGCACCTGGTGTTCCCATGTGGTCTCCCACCCAAGTACTAACCAGGCACAACACTGCTTAGCTTCCAAGATCAGACGAGATTGGGCGTATCCAATGTGGTATGGCTGTAGATAAAATACAAACACTTTTTTGCCCTCTTCTACTTCTATAACCAGGTAAGCTAATAAAAAAGTTTCCTAACTGTATTGGCTTACTGAAAAAATCATGTGTTGGTAATGTAAAAAGACCTACAGGACATGATATTAGCAGGTGGTCTCAAATTAAACTACTAAAGAGGCTCAACACTGTTTAGCTGCCAAAAGCAGTTGGAATTGGGCCTAAACAGTGTGGTAAGTTTTTAGGTGATGGCTATTGTGTCTGTTTGACCTCTTCCAAATGTCTGTATTGGCAATAAAAAAAAGTTTCCAATTTAAATAGCTACAGAATAAAAACAATTTGCCAGTAATAAGAAAAAACCTACAGCACCTGGTGTTCCCATGTGGTCTCCCACCCAAGTACTAACCAGGCCCAACACTGCCTAGCTTCCAAGATCAGACGAGATTGGGCGTATCTAATGTGGTATGGCTGTAGGTGAGATACAGGCACTTTTTTGCCCTCTTCTACTTCTATAACCAGGTAAGTTAATAAAAAAGTTTCCTAACTGTATTGGCTTACTGAAAAAAATCATGTGTTGGTAATGTAAAAAGACCTACAGGACATGATATTAGCAGGTGGTCTCAAATTAAACTACTAAAGAGGCTCAACACTGTTTAGCTGCCAAAAGCAGTTGGAATTGGGCCTAAACAGTGTGGTAAGTTTTTAGGTGATGGCTATTGTGTCTGTTTGACCTCTTCCAAATGTCTGTACTGGCAATAAATACAAGTTTCCAATTTAAAAAGCTAGAGAATAAAAACAATTTGCCAGTAATGGGAAAAACCTACAGCACCTGGTGTTCCCATGTGGTCTCCCACCCAAGTACTAACCAGGCCCAACACTGCTTAGCTTCCAAGATCAGACGAGATTGGGCGTATCCAATGTGGTTTGGCTGTAGGTGAGATACAGGCACTTTTTTGCCCTCTTATACTTCTATAACCAGGTAAGCTAATAAAAAAGTGTCCTAACTGTTTTGGCTTACTGAAAAAAATCATGTGTTGGTAATGAAAAAAAACCTACAGGACATTTTATAAGCAGATGGTCTCAAATTAAACTACTAAAGAGGCTCAACAATGTTTAGCTGCCAAAAGCAGTTGGAATTGGGCCTAAACAGTGTGGTAAGTTTTTAGGTGATGGCTATTGTGTCTGTTTGACCTCTCCCAAATGTCTGTACTGGCAATAAAAAAAGGTTCCAATTTAAATAGCTAGAGAATAAAAACAATTTGCCAGTAATGGGAAAAACCTACAGCACCTGGTGTTCCCATGTGGTCTCCCACCCAAGTACTAACCAGGCACAACACTGCTTAGCTTCCAAGATCAGACGAGATTGGGCGTATCCAATGTGGTATGGCTGTAGATAAAATACAAACACTTTTTTGCCCTCTTCTACTTCTATAACCAGGTAAGCTAATAAAAAAGTTTCCTAACTGTATTGGCTTACTGAAAAAATCATGTGTTGGTAATGTAAAAAGACCTACAGGACATGATATTAGCAGGTGGTCTCAAATTAAACTACTAAAGAGGCTCAACACTGTTTAGCTGCCAAAAGCAGTTGGAATTGGGCCTAAACAGTGTGGTAATTTTTTAGGTGATGGCTATTGTGTCTTTTTGACCTCTTCCAAATGTCTGTACTGGCAATAAAGAGAACAAAGTTTCCAATTTAAAAAGCTAGAGAATAAAAACAATTTGGCAGTAATGAGGAAACCCTGCAGCACCTGGTGTTCCCATGTGGTCTCCCACCCAAGTACTAACCAGGCCCAACACTGCTTAGCTTCCAAGATCAGACGAGATTGGGCGTATCCAATGTGGTATGGCTGTAGGTGAAATACAAGCACTTTTTTGCCCTCTTCTACTTCTATAACCAGGTAAGCTAATAAAAAAGTTTCCTAACTGTTTTGGCTTACTGAAAAGAATCATGTGTTGGTAATGTAAAAAGACCTACAGGACATGATATAAGCAGGTGGTCTTAAATTAATCTACTAAAGAGGCTCAACACTGTTTAGCTGCCAAAAGCAGTTGGAATTGGGCCGAAAAAGTGTGGTAAGTCTTTAGGTGATGGCTATTGTGTCTGTTTGACCTCTCCCAAATGTCTGTATCGGCAATAAAAAGAAAAAGTTTCCAATTTAAATAACTAGAGAATAAAAACAATTTGCCAGTAATGGGGAAAAGCCTACAGCACCTGGTGTTCCAATGTGGTCTCCCACCCAAGTACTTACCAGGCCCAACATTGCTTAGCTTCCAAGATCAGACGAGATTGGGCGTATCCAATGTGGTATGGCTGTAGGAGAGATACAGGCACTATTTTGCCCTCTTCTACTTCTATAACCAGGTAAGCTAATAAAAAAGTTTCCTAACTGTATTGGCTTACTGAAAAAAATCATGTGTTGGTAATGTAAAAAGACCTACAGGACATGATATTAGCAGGTGGTCTCAAATAAAACTACTAAAGAGGCTCAACAATGTTTAGCTGCCAAAAGCAGCTGGAATTGGGCCTAAACAGTGTGGTAAGTTTTTAGGTGATGGCTATTGTGTCTGTTTTACCTCTTCCAAATGTCTGTACTGGCAATAAAGAGAAAAAAGTTTCCAATTTAAAAAGCTAGAGAATAAAAACAATTTGCCAGTAATGGGAAAAACCTACAGCACCTGGTGTTCCCATGTGGTCTCCCACCCAAGTACTAACCAGGCCCAACACTGCTTAGCTTCCAAGATCAGACGAGATTGGGCGTATCCAACGTGGTATGGCTGTAGGTGAGATACAGGCACTTTTTTGCCCTCTTCTACTTCTATAACCAGGTAAGCTAATAAAAAAGTTTCCTAACTGTTTTGGCTTACTGAAAAAAATCATGTGTTGGTAATGTAAAAAGACCTACAGGACATGATATAAGCAGGTGGTCTCAAATTAAACTACTAAAGAGGCTCAACACTGTTTAGCTGCCAAAAGCAGTTGGAATTGGGCCTAAACAGTGTGGTAAGTTTTTAGGTGATGGCTATTGTGTCTGTTTGACCTCTTCCAAATGTCTGTACTGGCAATAAAAAAAAGTTTCCAATTTAAATAGCTAGAGAATAAAAACAATTTGCCAGTAATAAGAAAAAACCTACAGCACCTGGTGTTCCCATGTGGTCTCCCACCCAAGTACTAACCAGGCCCAACACTGCTTAGCTTCCAAGATCAGACGAGATTGGGCGTATCTAATGTGGTATGGCTGTAGGTGAGATACCGGCACTATTTTGTCCTCTTCTACTTCTATAACCAGGTAAGCTAATAAAAAAGTTTCCTAACTGTATTGGCTTACTGAAAAAAATCATGTGTTGGTAATGTAAAAAGACCTACAGGACATGATATAAGCAGGTAGTCTCAAATTAAACTACTAAAGAGGCTCAACACTGTTTAGCTGCCAAAAGCAGTTGGAATTGGGCCTAAACAGTGTGGTAAGTTTTTAGGTGATGGCTATTGTGTCTGTTTGACCTCTTTCAAATGTCTGTACTGGCAATAAAGAGAAAAAAGTTTCCAATTTAAAAAGCTAGAGAATAAAAACAATTTGCCAGTAATGGGAAAAAGCCTACAGCACCTGGTGTTCCCATGTGGTCTCCCACCCAAGTACTAACCAAGCCCAACTTTGCTTAGCTTCCAAGATCAGACGAGATTGGGCGTATCCAATGTGGTATGGCTGCAGCTGAGATACAGGCACTATTTTGCCCTCTTCTACTTCTATAACCAGGTAAGCTAATAAAAAAGTTTCCTAACTGTATTGGCTTACTGAAAAAAAATCATGTGTTGGTAATGTAAAAAGACCTACAGGACATGATATTAGCAGGTGGTCTCAAATTAAACTACAAAAGAGGCTCAACAATGTTTAGCTGCCAAAAACAGTTGGAATTGGGCCTAAACAGTGTGGTAAGTTTTTATGTGATGGCTATTGTGTCTGTTTGACCTCTTCCAAATGTCTGTACTGGCAATAAAAGTTTTTTTCCAATTTAAATAGCTAGAAAATAAAAACAATTTGCCAGTAATAAGAAAAAACCTACAGCACCTGGTGTTCCCATGTGGTCTCCCACCCAAGTACTATCCAGGCCCAACACTGCTTAGCTTCCAAGATCAGACGAGATTGGGCGTATCTAATGTGGTATGGCTATAGGCAAGTTACGGGCACTTTTTTGCCCTCTTCTACTTCTATAACCAGGTAAGCTAATAAAAAAGTTTCCTAACTGTATTGGCTTACTGAAAAAAATCATGTGTTGGTAATGTAAAAAGACCTACAGGACATGATATTAGCAGGTGGTCTCAAATTAAACTACTAAAGAGGCTCAACAATGTTTAGCTGCCAGAAGCAGTTGGAATTGGGCCTAAACAGTGTGGTAAGTTTTTAGGTGATGGCTATTGTGTCTGTTTGACCTCTTCCAAATGTCTGTACTGGCAACAAAGAGAAAAAAGTTTCCAATTTAAAAAGCTAGAGAATAAAAACAATTTGCCAGTAATGGGAAAACCCTACAGCACCTGGTGTTCCCATGTGGTCTCCCACCCAAGTACTAACCAGGCCCAACACTGCTTAGCTTCCAATATCAGACGAGATTGGGCGTATCCAATGTGGTATGGCTGTAGGTGAGATACAGGCACTATTTTGCCCTCTTCTACTTCTATAACCAGGTAAGCTAATAAAAAAGTTTCCTAACTGTATTGGCTTACTGAAAAAAAATCATGTGTTGGTAATGTAAAAAGACCTACAGGACATGATATTAGCAGGTGGTCTCAAATAAAACTACTAAAGAGGCTCAACAAGGTTTAGCTGCCAAAAGCAGTTGGAATTGGGCCTAAACAGTGTGGTAAGTTTTTAGGTGATGGCTATTGTGTCTGTTTGACCTCTTCCAAATGTCTGTACTGGCAATAAAGAGAAAAAAGTTTCCAATTTAAAAAGCTAGAGAATAAACACAATTTGCCAGTAATGCGAAAAACCTACAGCACCTGGTGTTCCCATGTGGTCTCCCACCCAAGTACTAAACAGGCCCAACACTGCTTAGCTTCCAAGATCAGACGAGATTGGGCGTATCCAATGTGGTATGGCTGTAGGTGAAACACAGGCACTTTTTTGCCCTCTTCTACTTCTATAACCAGGTAAGCTAATAAAAAAGTTTCCTAACTGTTTTGGCTTACTGAAAAAAATCATGTGTTGGTAATGTAAAAAGACCTACAGGACATGATATAAGCAGCTGGTCTCAAATTAAACTACTAAAGAGGCTCAACACTGTTTAGCTGCCAAAAGCAGTTGGAATTGGGCCTAAACAGTGTGGTAAGTTTTTAGGTGATGGCTATTGTGTCTGTTTGACCTCTTCCAAATGTCTGTACTGGCAATAAAAAAAAGTTTCCAATTTAAATAGCTAGAGAATAAAAACAATTTGCCAGTAATAAGAAAAAACCTACAGCACCTGGTGTTCCCATGTGGTCTCCCACCGAAGTACTAACCAGGCCCAACACTGCTTAGCTTCCAAGATCAGACGAGATTGGGCGTATCTAATGTGGTATGGCTGTAGGTGAAATACAGGCACTATTTTGTCCTCTTCTACTTCTATAACCAGGTAAGCTAATAAAAAAGTTTCCTAACTGTATTGGCTTACTGAAAAAAATCATGTGTTGGTAATGTAAAAAGACCTACAGGACATGATATTAGCAGGTGGTCTCAAATAAAACTACTAAAGAGGCTCAACAAGGTTTAGCTGCCAAAAGCAGTTGGAATTGGGCCTAAACAGTGTGGTAAGTTTTTAGGTGATGGCTATTGTGTCTGTTTGACCTCTTCCAAATGTCTGTACTGGCAATAAAGAGAAAAAAGTTTCCAATTTAAAAAGCTAGAGAATAAACACAATTTGCCAGTAATGCGAAAAACCTACAGCACCTGGTGTTCCCATGTGGTCTCCCACCCAAGTACTAAACAGGCCCAACACTGCTTAGCTTCCAAGATCAGACGAGATTGGGCGTATCAAATGTGGTATGGCTGTAGGTGAAACACAGGCACTTTTTTGCCCTCTTCTACTTCTATAACCAGGTAAGCTAATAAAAAAGTTTCCTAACTGTTTTGGCTTACTGAAAAAAATCATGTGTTGGTAATGTAAAAAGACCTACAGGACATGATATTAGCAGGTGGTCTCAAATTAAACTACTAAAGAGGCTCAACACTGTTTAGCTGCCAAAAGCAGTTGGAATTGGGCCTAAACAGTGTGGTAAGTTTTTAGGTGATGGCTATTGTGTCTGTTTGACCTCTTCCAAATGTCTGTACTGGCAATAAAAAAAAGTTTCCAATTTAAATAGCTAGAGAATAAAAACAATTTGCCAGTAATAAGAAAAAACCTACAGCACCTGGTGTTCCCATGTGGTCTCCCACCGAAGTACTAACCAGGCCCAACACTGCTTAGCTTCCAAGATCAGACGAGATTGGGCGTATCTAATGTGGTATGGCTGTAGGTGAAATACAGGCACTATTTTGTCCTCTTCTACTTCTATAACCAGGTAAGCTAATAAAAAAGTTTCCTAACTGTATTGGCTTACTGAAAAAAATCATGTGTTGGTAATGTAAAAAGACCTACAGGACATGATATTAGCAGGTGGTCTCAAATTAAACTACTAAAGAGGCTCAACAATGTTTAGCTGCCAGAAGCAGTTGGAATTGGGCCTAAACAGTGTGGTAAGTTTTTAGGTGATGGCTATTGTGTCTGTTTGACCTCTTCCAAATGTCTGTACTGGCAACAAAGAGAAAAAAGTTTCCAATTTAAAAAGCTAGAGAATAAAAACAATTTGCCAGTAATGGGAAAACCCTACAGCACCTGGTGTTCCCATGTGGTCTCCCACCCAAGTACTAACCAGGCCCAACACTGCTTAGCTTCCAAGATCAGACGAGATTGGGCGTATCCAATGTGGTATGGCTGTAGGTGAGATACAGGCACTATTTTGCCCTCTTCTACTTCTATAACCAGGTAAGCTAATAAAAAAGTTTCCTAACTGTATTGGCTTACTGAAAAAAAATCATGTGTTGGTAATGTAAAAAGACCTACAGGACATGATATTAGCAGGTGGTCTCAAATAAAACTACTAAAGAGGCTCAACAAGGTTTAGCTGCCAAAAGCAGTTGGAATTGGGCCTAAACAGTGTGGTAAGTTTTTAGGTGATGGCTATTGTGTCTGTTTGACCTCTTCCAAATGTCTGTACTGGCAATAAAGAGAAAAAAGTTTCCAATTTAAAAAGCTAGAGAATAAACACAATTTGCCAGTAATGCGAAAAACCTACAGCACCTGGTGTTCCCATGTGGTCTCCCACCCAAGTACTAAACAGGCCCAACACTGCTTAGCTTCCAAGATCAGACGAGATTGGGCGTATCCAATGTGGTATGGCTGTAGGTGAAACACAGGCACTTTTTTGCCCTCTTCTACTTCTATAACCAGGTAAGCTAATAAAAAAGTTTCCTAACTGTTTTGGCTTACTGAAAAAAATCATGTGTTGGTAATGTAAAAAGACCTACAGGACATGATATAAGCAGCTGGTCTCAAATTAAACTACTAAAGAGGCTCAACACTGTTTAGCTGCCAAAAGCAGTTGGAATTGGGCCTAAACAGTGTGGTAAGTTTTTAGGTGATGGCTATTGTGTCTGTTTGACCTCTTCCAAATGTCTGTACTGGCAATAAAAAAAAGTTTCCAATTTAAATAGCTAGAGAATAAAAACAATTTGCCAGTAATAAGAAAAAACCTACAGCACCTGGTGTTCCCATGTGGTCTCCCACCGAAGTACTAACCAGGCCCAACACTGCTTAGCTTCCAAGATCAGACGAGATTGGGCGTATCTAATGTGGTATGGCTGTAGGTGAAATACAGGCACTATTTTGTCCTCTTCTACTTCTATAACCAGGTAAGCTAATAAAAAAGTTTCCTAACTGTATTGGCTTACTGAAAAAAATCATGTGTTGGTAATGTAAAAAGACCTACAGGACATGATATTAGCAGGTGGTCTCAAATAAAACTACTAAAGAGGCTCAACAAGGTTTAGCTGCCAAAAGCAGTTGGAATTGGGCCTAAACAGTGTGGTAAGTTTTTAGGTGATGGCTATTGTGTCTGTTTGACCTCTTCCAAATGTCTGTACTGGCAATAAAGAGAAAAAAGTTTCCAATTTAAAAAGCTAGAGAATAAACACAATTTGCCAGTAATGCGAAAAACCTACAGCACCTGGTGTTCCCATGTGGTCTCCCACCCAAGTACTAAACAGGCCCAACACTGCTTAGCTTCCAAGATCAGACGAGATTGGGCGTATCAAATGTGGTATGGCTGTAGGTGAAACACAGGCACTTTTTTGCCCTCTTCTACTTCTATAACCAGGTAAGCTAATAAAAAAGTTTCCTAACTGTTTTGGCTTACTGAAAAAAATCATGTGTTGGTAATGTAAAAAGACCTACAGGACATGATATTAGCAGGTGGTCTCAAATTAAACTACTAAAGAGGCTCAACACTGTTTAGCTGCCAAAAGCAGTTGGAATTGGGCCTAAACAGTGTGGTAAGTTTTTAGGTGATGGCTATTGTGTCTGTTTGACCTCTTCCAAATGTCTGTACTGGCAATAAAAAAAAGTTTCCAATTTAAATAGCTAGAGAATAAAAACAATTTGCCAGTAATAAGAAAAAACCTACAGCACCTGGTGTTCCCATGTGGTCTCCCACCGAAGTACTAACCAGGCCCAACACTGCTTAGCTTCCAAGATCAGACGAGATTGGGCGTATCTAATGTGGTATGGCTGTAGGTGAAATACAGGCACTATTTTGTCCTCTTCTACTTCTATAACCAGGTAAGCTAATAAAAAAGTTTCCTAACTGTATTGGCTTACTGAAAAAAATCATGTGTTGGTAATGTAAAAAGACCTACAGGACATGATATTAGCAGGTGGTCTCAAATTAAACTACTAAAGAGGCTCAACAATGTTTAGCTGCCAAAAGCAGTTGGAATTGGGCCTAAACAGTGTGGTAAGTTTTTAGGTGATGGCTATTGTGTCTGTTTGACCTCTTCCAAATGTCTGTACTGGCAATAAAGAGAAAAAAGTTTCCAATTTAAAAAGCTAGAGAATAAAAACAATTTGCCAGTAATGGGAAAAACCTACAGCACCTGGTGTTCCCAAGTGGTCTCCCACCCAAGTACTAACCAGGCCCAACACTGCTTAGCTTCCAAGATCAGACGAGATTGGGCGTATCCAATGTGGTATGGCTGTAGGTGAGATACAGGCACTTTTTTGCCCTCTTCTACTTCTATAACCAGGTAAGCTAATAAAAAAGTTTCCTAACTGTTTTGGCTTACTGAAAAAAATCATGTGTTGGTAATGTAAAAAGACCTACAGGACATGATATAAGCAGGTGGTCTCAAATTAAACTACTAAAGAGGCTCAACACTGTTTAGCTGCCAAAAGCAGTTGGAATTGGGCCTAAACAGTGTGGTAAGTGTTTAGGTGATGGCTATTGTGTCTGTTTGACCTCCTCCAAATGTCTGTACTGGCAATAAAAAAAAGTTTCCAATTTAAATAGCTAGAGAATAAAAACAATTTGCCAGTAATAAGAAAAAACCTACAGCACCTGGTGTTCCCATGTGGTCTCCCACCCAAGTACTAACCAGGCCCAACACTGCTTAGCTTCCAAGATCAGACGAGATTGGGCGCATCTAATGTGGTATGGCTGTAGGTGAGATTCAGGCACTTTTTTGCCCTCTTCTACTTCTATAACCAGGTAAGTTAATAAAAAAGTTTCCTAACTGTATTGGCTTACTGAAAAAAATCATGTGTTGGTAATGTAAAAAGACCTACAGGACATGATATTAGCAGGTGGTCTCAAATTAAACTACTAAAGAGGCTCAACACTGTTTAGCTGCCAAAAGCAGTTGGAATTGGGCCTAAACAGTGTGGTAAGTTTTTAGGTGATGGCTATTGTGTCTGTTTGACCTCTTCCAAATGTCTGTACTGGCAATAACAAAAAGTTTCCAATTTAAATAGCTAGAGAATAAAAACAATTTGCCAGTAATGGAAAAAATTCTACAGCACCAGGTGTTCCCATGTGGTCTCCCACCAAGTACTAACCAGGCCCAACACTGCTTAGCTTCCAAGATCAGACGAGATTGGGCGTATCCAATGTGGTATGGCTGTAGGTGAAATACAAGCACTTTTTTGCCCTCTTCTACTTCTATAACCAGGTAAGCTAATAAAAAAGTGTCCTAACTGTTTTGGCTTACTGAAAAAAATCATGTGTTGGTAATGTAAAAAAACCTACAGGACTTGATATAAGCAGGTGGTCTCAAATTAAACTACTAAAGAGGCTCAACAATGTTTAGCTGCCAAAAGCAGTTGGAATTGGGCCTAAACAGTGTGGTAAGTTTTTAGGTGATGGCTATTGTGTCTGTTTGACCTCTTCTAAATGTCTGTACTGGCAATAAAAAAAAGTTTCCAATTTGAATAGCTAGAGAATATAAACAATTTGCCAGTAATGGAAAAAATCCTACAGCACCAGGTGTTCCCATGTGGTCTCCCACCCAAGTACAAACCAGGCCCAACATTGCTTATCTTCCAAGATCAGACGAGATTGGGCGTATCCAATGTGGTATGGCTGTAGGTGAAATACAAGCACTTTTTTGCCCTCTTCTACTTCTATAACCAGGTAAGCTAATAAAAAAGTTTCCTAACTGTATTGGCTTACTGAAAAAAATCATGTGTTGGTAATGTAAAAAGACCTACAGGACATGATATTAGCAGGTGGTCTCAAATTAAACTACTAAAGAGGATCAACAATGTTTAGCTGCCAGAAGCAGTTGGAATTGGGCCTAAACAGTGTGGTAAGTTTTTAGGTGATGGCTATTGTGTCTGTTTGACCTCTTCCAAATGTCTGTACTGGCAACAAAGAGAAAAAAGTTTCCAATTTAAAAAGCTAGAGAATAAAAACAATTTGCCAGTAATGGGAAAACCCTACAGCACCTGGTGTTCCCATGTGGTCTCCCACCCAAGTACTAACCAGGCCCAACACTGCTTAGCTTCCAAGATCAGACGAGATTGGGCGTATCCAATGTGGTATGGCTGTAGGTGAGATACAGGCACTATTTTGCCCTCTTCTACTTCTATAACCAGGTAAGCTAATAAAAAAGTTTCCTAACTGTATTGGCTTACTGAAAAAAAATCATGTGTTGGTAATGTAAAAAGACCTACAGGACATGATATTAGCAGGTGGTCTCAAATAAAACTACTAAAGAGGCTCAACAAGGTTTAGCTGCCAAAAGCAGTTGGAATTGGGCCTAAACAGTGTGGTAAGTTTTTAGGTGATGGCTATTGTGTCTGTTTGACCTCTTCCAAATGTCTGTACTGGCAATAAAGAGAAAAAAGTTTCCAATTTAAAAAGATAGAGAATAAACACAATTTGCCAGTAATGCGAAAAACCTACAGCACCTGGTGTTCCCATGTGGTCTCCCACCCAAGTACTAAACAGGCCCAACACTGCTTAGCTTCCAAGATCAGACGAGATTGGGCGTATCCAATGTGGTATGGCTGTAGGTGAAACACAGGCACTTTTTTGCCCTCTTCTACTTCTATAACCAGGTAAGCTAATAAAAAAGTTTCCTAACTGTTTTGGCTTACTGAAAAAAATCATGTGTTGGTAATGTAAAAAGACCTACAGGACATGATATAAGCAGCTGGTCTCAAATTAAACTACTAAAGAGGCTCAACACTGTTTAGCTGCCAAAAGCAGTTGGAATTGGGCCTAAACAGTGTGGTAAGTTTTTAGGTGATGGCTATTGTGTCTGTTTGACCTCTTCCAAATGTCTGTACTGGCAATAAAAAAAAGTTTCCAATTTAAATAGCTAGAGAATAAAAACAATTTGCCAGTAATAAGAAAAAACCTACAGCACCTGGTGTTCCCATGTGGTCTCCCACCGAAGTACTAACCAGGCCCAACACTGCTTAGCTTCCAAGATCAGACGAGATTGGGCGTATCTAATGTGGTATGGCTGTAGGTGAAATACAGGCACTATTTTGTCCTCTTCTACTTCTATAACCAGGTAAGCTAATAAAAAAGTTTCCTAACTGTATTGGCTTACTGAAAAAAATCATGTGTTGGTAATGTAAAAAGACCTACAGGACATGATATTAGCAGGTGGTCTCAAATAAAACTACTAAAGAGGCTCAACAAGGTTTAGCTGCCAAAAGCAGTTGGAATTGGGCCTAAACAGTGTGGTAAGTTTTTAGGTGATGGCTATTGTGTCTGTTTGACCTCTTCCAAATGTCTGTACTGGCAATAAAGAGAAAAAAGTTTCCAATTTAAAAAGCTAGAGAATAAACACAATTTGCCAGTAATGCGAAAAACCTACAGCACCTGGTGTTCCCATGTGGTCTCCCACCCAAGTACTAAACAGGCCCAACACTGCTTAGCTTCCAAGATCAGACGAGATTGGGCGTATCAAATGTGGTATGGCTGTAGGTGAAACACAGGCACTTTTTTGCCCTCTTCTACTTCTATAACCAGGTAAGCTAATAAAAAAGTTTCCTAACTGTTTTGGCTTACTGAAAAAAATCATGTGTTGGTAATGTAAAAAGACCTACAGGACATGATATTAGCAGGTGGTCTCAAATTAAACTACTAAAGAGGCTCAACACTGTTTAGCTGCCAAAAGCAGTTGGAATTGGGCCTAAACAGTGTGGTAAGTTTTTAGGTGATGGCTATTGTGTCTGTTTGACCTCTTCCAAATGTCTGTACTGGCAATAAAAAAAAGTTTCCAATTTAAATAGCTAGAGAATAAAAACAATTTGCCAGTAATAAGAAAAAACCTACAGCACCTGGTGTTCCCATGTGGTCTCCCACCGAAGTACTAACCAGGCCCAACACTGCTTAGCTTCCAAGATCAGACGAGATTGGGCGTATCTAATGTGGTATGGCTGTAGGTGAAATACAGGCACTATTTTGTCCTCTTCTACTTCTATAACCAGGTAAGCTAATAAAAAAGTTTCCTAACTGTATTGGCTTACTGAAAAAAATCATGTGTTGGTAATGTAAAAAGACCTACAGGACATGATATTAGCAGGTGGTCTCAAATTAAACTACTAAAGAGGCTCAACAATGTTTAGCTGCCAAAAGCAGTTGGAATTGGGCCTAAACAGTGTGGTAAGTTTTTAGGTGATGGCTATTGTGTCTGTTTGACCTCTTCCAAATGTCTGTACTGGCAATAAAGAGAAAAAAGTTTCCAATTTAAAAAGCTAGAGAATAAAAACAATTTGCCAGTAATGGGAAAACCTACAGCACCTGGTGTTCCCATGTGGTCTCCCACCCAAGTACTAACCAGGCCCAACACTGCTTAGCTTCCAAGATCAGACGAGATTGGGCGTATCCAATGTGGTATGGCTGTAGGTGAGATACAGGCACTTTTTTGCCCTCTTCTACTTCTATAACCAGGTAAGCTAATAAAAAAGTTTCCTAACTGTTTTGGCTTACTGAAAAAAATCATGTGTTGGTAATGTAAAAAGACCTACAGGACATGATATAAGCAGGTGGTCTCAAATTAAACTACTAAAGAGGCTCAACACTGTTTAGCTGCCAAAAGCAGTTGGAATTGGGCCTAAACAGTGTGGTAAGTGTTTAGGTGATGGCTATTGTGTCTGTTTGACCTCCTCCAAATGTCTGTACTGGCAATAAAAAAAAGTTTCCAATTTAAATAGCTAGAGAATAAAAACAATTTGCCAGTAATAAGAAAAAACCTACAGCACCTGGTGTTCCCATGTGGTCTCCCACCCAAGTACTAATCAGGCCCAACACTGCTTAGCTTCCAAGATCAGACGAGATTGGGCGCATCTAATGTGGTATGGCTGTAGGTGAGATACAGGCACTTTTTTGCCCTCTTCTACTTCTATAACCAGGTAAGTTAATAAAAAAGTTTCCTAACTGTATTGGCTTACTGAAAAAAATCATGTGTTGGTAATGTAAAAAGACCTACAGGACATGATATTAGCAGGTGGTCTCAAATTAAACTACTAAAGAGGCTCAACACTGTTTAGCTGCCAAAAGCAGTTGGAATTGGGCCTAAACAGTGTGGTAAGTTTTTAGGTGATGGCTATTGTGTCTGTTTGACCTCTTCCAAATGTCTGTACTGGCAATAACAAAAAGTTTCCAATTTAAATAGCTAGAGAATAAAAACAATTTGCCAGTAATGGAAAAAATTCTACAGCACCAGGTGTTCCCATGTGGTCTCCCACCAAGTACTAACCAAGCACAACACTGCTTAGCTTCCAAGATCAGACGAGATTGGGCGTATCCAATGTGGTATGGCTGTAGATGAAATACAAGCACTTTTTTGCCCTCTTCTACTTCTATAACCAGGTAAGCTAATAAAAAAGTTTCCTAACTGTATTGGCTTACTGAAAAAAATCATGTGTTAGTAATGTAAAAAGACCTACAGGACATGATATTAGCAGGTGGTCTCAAATTAAACTACTAAAGAGGCTAAACACTGTTTAGCTGCCAAAAGCAGTTGGAATTGGGCCTAAACAGTGTGATAAGTTTTTAGGTGATGGCTATTGTGTCTGTTTGACCTCTTCCAAATGTCTGTACTGGCAATAAAGAGAAAAAAGTTTCCAATTTAAAATGCTAGAGAATAAAAACAATTTGCCAGTAATGGGAAAAACCTACAGCACCAGGTGTTCCCATGTGGTCTCCCACCCAAGTACTAACCAGGAACAACACTGCTTAGCTTCCAAGATCAGGCGAGATTGGGCGTATCCAATGTGGTATGGCTGTAGATGAAACACAAGCACTTTTTTGCCCTCTTCTACTTCTATAACCAGGTAAGCTAATAAAAAAGTTTCCTAACTATATTGGCTTACTGAAAAAAATCATGTGTTGGTAATGTAAAAAGACCTACAGGACATGATATTAGCAGGTGGTCTCAAATTAAACTACTAAAGAGGCTCAACACTGTTTAGCTGCCAAAAGCAGTTGGAATTGGGCCTAAACAGTGTGGTAAGTTTTTAGGTGATGGCTATTGTTTCTGTTTGACCTCTTCCAAATGTCTGTACTGGCAATAAAGAGAAAAAAGTTTCCAATTTAAAATGCTAGAGAATAAAAACAATTTGCCAGTAATGGGAAAAACCTACAGCACCTGGTGTTCCCATGTGGTCTCCCACCCAAGTACTAACCAGGCCCAACACTGCTTAGCTTCCAAGATCAGACGAGATTGGGCGTATCCAATGTGGTATGGCTGTAGGTGAGATACAGGCACTTTTTTGCCCTCTTCTACTTCTATAACCAGGTAAGCTAATAAAAAAGTGTCCTAACTGTTTTGGCTTACTGAAAAAAATCATGTGTTGGTAATGTAAAAAGACCTACAGGACATGATATAAGCAGGTGGTCTCAAATTAATCTACTAAAGAGGCTCAACACTGTTTAGCTGCCAAAAGCAGTTGGAATTGGGCCGAAAAAGTGTGGTAAGTCTTTAGGTGATGGCTATTGTGTCTGTTTGACCTCTCCCAAATGTCTGTATCGGCAATAAAAAGAAAAAGTTTCCAATTTAAATAGCTAGAGAATAAAAACAATTTGCCAGTAATGGGGAAAAGCCTACAGCACCTGGTGTTCCCATGTGGTCTCCCACCCAAGTACTAACCAGGCCCAACATTGCTTAGCTTCCAAGAACAGATGCGATTGGGCATATCCAATGTGGTATGGATGTAGGTGAGATACAGGCACTATTTTGCCCTCTTCTACTTCTGTAACCAGGTAAGCTAATAAAAAAGTTTCCTAACTGTATTGGCTTACTGAGAAAAATCATGTGTTGGTAATGTAAAAAGACCTACAGGACATGATATTAGCAGGTGGTCTCAAATTAAACTACTAAAGAGGCTCAACATTGTTTAGCTGCCAAAAGCAGTTGGAATCGGGCCTAAACAGTGTGGTAAGTTTTTAGGTGATGGCTATTGTGTCTGTTTGACCTCTTCCAAATGTCTGTACTGGCAATAAAGAGAAAAAAGTTTCCAATTTAAAAAGCTAGAGAATAAAAACAATTTGCCAGTAATGGGAAAAACCTACAGCACCTGGTGTTCCCATGTGGTCTCCCACCCAAGTACTAACCAGGCCCAACACTGCTTAACTTCCAAGATCAGACGAGATTGGGCGTATCCAATGTGGTATGGCTGTAGGTGAAATATAAGCACTTTTTTGCCCTCTTCTACTTCTATAACCAGGTAAGCTAATAAAAAAGTTTCCTAACTGTTTTGGCTTACTGAAAAAAATCATGTGTTGGTAATGTAAAAAGACCTACAGGACATGATATAAGCAGGTGGTCTCAAATTAATCTACTAAAGAGGCTCAACACTGTTTAGCTGCCAAAAGCAGTTGGAATTGGCCGAAAAAGTGTGGTAAGACTTTAGGTGATGGCTATTGTGTCTGTTTGACCTCTCCCAAATGTCTGTATCGGCAATAAAAAGAAAAAGTTTCCAATTTAAATAGCTAGAGAATAAAAACAATTTGCCAGTAATGGGAAAAAGCCTTTAGCACCTGGTGTTCCCATGTGGTCTCCCACCCAAGTACTAAACAGGCCCAACATTGCTTAGCTTCCAAGATCAGACGAGATTGGGCGTATCCAATGTGGTATGGCTGTAGGTGAGATACAGGCACTATTTTGCCCTCTTCTACTTCTATAACCAGGTAAGCTAATAAAAAAGTTTCCTAACTGTATTGGCTTACTGAAAAAAATCATGTGTTGGTAATGTAAAAAGACCTACAGGACATGATATTAGCAGGTGGTCTCAAATTAAACTACTAAAGAGGCTCAACAATGTTTAGCTGCCAAAAGCAGTTGGAATTGGGCCTAAACAGTGTGGTAAGTTTTTAGGTGATGGCTATTGTGTCTGTTTGACCTCTTCCAAATGTCTGTACTGGCAATAAAAAAAAAAGTTTCCAATTTAAATAGCTAGAGAATAAAAAAAATTTGCCAGTAATAAGAAAAAACCTACAGCACCTGGTGTTCCCATGTGGTCTCCCACCCAAGTACTAACCAGGCCCAACACTGCTTAGCTTCCAAGATCAGACGAAATTGGGCGTATCTAATGTGGTATTGCTGTAGGTGAGATACAGGCACTTTTTTGCCCTCTTCTACTTCTATAACCAGGTAAGTTAATAAAAAAGTTTCCTAACTGTTTTGGCTTACTGAAAAAAATCATGTGTTGGTAATGTAAAAAGACCTACAGGACATGATATAAGCAGGTGGTCTCAAATTAAACTACTAAAGAGGCTGAACACTGTTTAGCTGCCAAAAGCAGTTGGAATTGGGCCTAAACAGTGTGGTAAGTTTTTAGGTGATGGCTATTGTGTCTGTTTGACCTCTTCCAAATGTCTGTACTGGCAATAAAAAAAAAGTTTCCAATTTAAATAGCTAGAGAATAAAAACAATTTGCCAGTAATAAGAAAAAAACTACAGCACCTGGTGTTCCCATGTGGTCTCCCACCCAAGTACTAACCAGGCCCAACACTGCTTAGCTTCCAAGATCAGACGAGATTGGGCGTATCTAATGTGGTATTGCTGTAGGTGAGATACAGGCACTTTTTTGCCCTCTTCTACTTCTATAACCAGGTAAGTTAATAAAAAAGTTTCCTAACTGTTTTGGCTTACTGAAAAAAATCATGTGTTGGTAATGTAAAAAGACCTACAGGACATGATATTAGCAGGTGGTCTCAAATTAAACTACTAAAGAGGCTCAACAATGTTTAGCTGCCAAAAGCAGTTGGAATTGGGCCTAAACAGTGTGGTAAGTTTTTAGGTGATGGCTATTGTGTCTGTTTGACCTCTTCCAAATGTCTGTACTGGCAATAAAGAGAAAAAAGTTTCCAATTTAAAAAGCTAGAGAATAAAAACAAATTGCCAGTAATGGGAAAAACCTACAGCACCTGGTGTTCCCATGTGGTCTCCCACCCAAGTACTAACCAGGCCCAACACTGCTTAGCTTCCAAGATCAGACGAGATTGGGCGCATCCAATGTGGTATGGCTGTAGGTGAAATACAACCACTTTTTTGCCCTCTTCTACTTCTATAACCAGGTAAGCTAATAAAAAAGTTTCCTAACTGTTTTGGCTTACTGAAAAAAATCATGTGTTGGTAATGTAAAAAGACCTACAGGACATGATATAAGCAGGTGGTCTCAAATTAATCTACTAAAGAGGCTCAACACTGTTTAGCTGCCAAAAGCAGTTGGAATTGGGCCGAAAAAGTGTGGTAAGTCTTTAGGTGATGGCTATTGTGTCTGTTTGACCTCTCCCAAATGTCTGTATCGGCAATAAAAAGAAAAAGTTTCCAATTTAAATAGCTAGAGAATAAAAACAATTTGCCAGTAATGGGGAAAAGCCTACAGCACCTGGTGTTCCCATGTGGTCTCCCACCCAAGTACTAACCAGGCCCAACATTGCTTAGCTTCCAAGATCAGACGAGATTGGGCATATCCAATGTGGTATGGCTGTAGGTGAGATACAGGCACTATTTTGCCCTCTTCTACTTCTATAACCAGGTAAGCTAATAAAAAAGTTTCCTAACTGTATTGGCTTACTGAGAAAAATCATGTGTTGGTAATGTAAAAAGACATACAGGACATGATATTAGCAGGTGGTCTCAAATTAAACTACTAGAGGCTCAACAATGTTTAGCTGCCAAAAGCAGTTGGAATTGGGCCTAAACAGTGTGGTAAGTTTTTAGGTGATGGCTATTGTGTCTGTTTGACCTCTTCCAAATGTCTGTACTGGCAATAAAGAGAAAAAAGTTTCCAATTTAAAAAGCTAGAGAATAAAAACAAATTGCCAGTAATGGGAAAAACCTACAGCACCTGGTGTTCCCATGTGGTCTCCCACCCAATTACTAACCAGGCCCAACATTGCTTAGCTTCCAAGATCAGACGAGATTGGGCGGATCCAATGTGGTATGGCTGTAGGTGAGATACAAGCACTATTTTGCCCTCTTCTACTTCTATAACCAGGTAAGCTAATAAAAAAGTTTCCTAACTGTATTGGCTTACTGAAAAAAATCATGTGTTGGTAATGTAAAAAGACCTACAGGACATGATATTAGCAGGTGGTCTCAAATTAAACTACTAAAGAGGCTCAACATTGTTTAGCTGCCAAAAGCAGTTGGAATCGGGCCTAAACAGTGTGGTAAGTTTTTAGGTGATGGCTATTGTGTCTGTTTGACCTCTTCCAAATGTCTGTACTGGCAATAAAGAGAAAAAAGTTTCCAATTTAAAAAGCTAGAGAATAAAAACAATTTGCCAGTAATGGGAAAAACCTACAGCACCTGGTGTTCCCATGTGGTCTCCCACCCAAGTACTAACCAGGCCCAAAACTGCTTAACTTCCAAGATCAGACGAGATTGGGCGTATCCAATGTGGTATGGCTGTAGGTGAAATATAAGCACTTTTTTGCCCTCTTCTACTTCTATAACCAGGTAAGCTAATAAAAAAGTTTCCTAACTGTTTTGGCTTACTGAAAAAAATCATGTGTTGGTAATGTAAAAAGACCTACAGGACATGATATAAGCAGGTGGTCTCAAATTAATCTACTAAAGAGGCTCAACACTGTTTAGCTGCCAAAAGCAGTTGGAATTGGCCGAAAAAGTGTGGTAAGTCTTTAGGTGATGGCTATTGTGTCTGTTTGACCTCTCCCAAATGTCTGTATCGGCAATAAAAAGAAAAAGTTTCCAATTTAAATAGCTAGAGAATAAAAACAATTTGCCAGTAATGGGAAAAAGCCTACAGCACCTGGTGTTCCCATGTGGTCTCCCACCCAAGTACTAACCAGGCCCAACATTGCTTAGCTTCCAAGATCAGACGAGATTGGGCGTATCCAATGTGGTATGGCTGTAGGTGAGATACAGGCACTATTTTGCCCTCTTCTACTTCTATAACCAGGTAAGCTAATAAAAAAGTTTCCTAACTGTATTGGCTTACTGAAAAAAATCATGTGTTGGTAATGTAAAAAGACCTACAGGACATGATATTAGCAGGTGGTCTCAAATTAAACTACTAAAGAGGCTCAACAATGTTTAGCTGCCAAAAGCAGTTGGAATTGGGCCTAAACAGTGTGGTAAGTTTTTAGGTGATGGCTATTGTGTCTGTTTGACCTCTTCCAAATGTCTGTACTGGCAATAAAAAAAAAAGTTTCCAATTTAAATAGCTAGAGAATAAAAAAAATTTGCCAGTAATAAGAAAAAACCTACAGCACCTGGTGTTCCCATGTGGTCTCCCACCCAAGTACTAACCAGGCCCAACACTGCTTAGCTTCCAAGATCAGACGAAATTGGGCATATCTAATGTGGTATTGCTGTAGGTGAGATACAGGCACTTTTTTGCCCTCTTCTACTTCTATAACCAGGTAAGTTAATAAAAAAGTTTCCTAACTGTTTTGGCTTACTGAAAAAAATCATGTGTTGGTAATGTAAAAAGACCTACAGGACATGATATAAGCAGGTGGTCTCAAATTAAACTACTAAAGAGGCTCAACACTGTTTAGCTGCCAAAAGCAGTTGGAATTGGGCCTAAACAGTGTGGTAAGTTTTTAGGTGATGGCTATTGTGTCTGTTTGACCTCTTCCAAATGTCTGTACTGGCAATAAAAAAAAAGTTTCCAATTTAAATAGCTAGAGAATAAAAACAATTTGCCAGTAATAAGAAAAAACCTACAGCACCTGGTGTTCCCATGTGGTCTCCCACCCAAGTACTAACCAGGCCCAACACTGCTTAGCTTCCAAGATCAGACGAGATTGGGCGTATCTAATGTGGTATTGCTGTAGGTGAGATACAGGCACTTTTTTGCCCTCTTCTACTTCTATAACCAGGTAAGTTAATAAAAAAGTTTCCTAACTTTTTTGGCTTACTGAAAAAAATCATGTGTTGGTAATGTAAAAAGACCTACAGGACATGATATTAGCAGGTGGTCTCAAATTAAACTACTAAAGAGGCTCAACAATGTTTAGCTGCCAAAAGCAGTTGGAATTGGGCCTAAACAGTGTGGTAAGTTTTTAGGTGATGGCTATTGTGTCTGTTTGACCTCTTCCAAATGTCTGTACTGGCAATAAAGAGAAAAAAGTTTCCAATTTAAAAAGCTAGAGAATAAAAACAAATTGCCAGTAATGGGAAAAACCTACAGCACCTGGTGTTCCCATGTGGTCTCCCACCCAAGTACTAACCAGGCCCAACACTGCTTAGCTTCCAAGATCAGACGAGATTGGGCGCATCCAATGTGGTATGGCTGTAGGTGAAATACAAGCACTTTTTTGCCCTCTTCTACTTCTATAACCAGGTAAGCTAATAAAAAAGTTTCCTAACTGTTTTGGCTTACTGAAAAAAATCATGTATTGGTAATGTAAAAAGACCTACAGGACATGATATAAGCAGGTGGTCTCAAATTATTCTACTAAAGAGGCTCAACACTGTTTAGCTGCCAAAAGCAGTTGGAATTGGGCCGAAAAAGTGTGGTAAGTCTTTAGGTGATGGCTATTGTGTCTGTTTGACCTCTCCCAAATGTCTGTATCGGCAATAAAAAGAAAAAGTTTCCAATTTAAATAGCTAGAGAATAAAAACAATTTGCCAGTAATGGGAAAAAGCCTACAGCACCTGGTGTTCCCATGTGGTCTCCCACCCAAGTACTAACCAGGCCCAACATTGCTTAGCTTCCAAGATCAGATGAGATTGGGCGTATCCAATGTGGTATGGCTGTAGGTGAGATACAGGCACTATTTTGCCCTCTTCTACTTCTATAACCAGGTAAGCTAATAAAAAAGTTTCCTAACTGTATTGGCTTACTGAAAAAAATCATGTGTTGGTAATGTAAAAAGACCTACAGGACATGATATTAGCAGGTGGTCTCAAATTAAACTACTAGAGGCTCAACAATGTTTAGCTGCCAAAAGCAGTTGGAATTGGGCCTAAACAGTGTGGTAAGTTTTTAGGTGATGGCTATTGTGTCTGTTTGACCTCTTCCAAATGTCTGTACTGGCAATAAAAAAAAAGTTTCCAATTTAAATAGCTAGAGAATAAAAACAATTTGCCAGTAATAAGAAAAAACCTACAGCACCTGGTGTTCCCATGTGGTCTCCCACCCAAGTACTAACCAGGCCCAACACTGCTTAGCTTCCAAGATCAGACGAGATTGGGCGTATCTAATGTGGTATTGCTGTAGTTGAGATACAGGCACTTTTTTGCCCTCTTCTACTTCTATAACCAGGTAAGTTAATAAAAAAGTTTCCTAACTGTTTTGGCTTACTGAAAAAAATCATGTGTTGGTAATGTAAAAAGACGTACAGGACATGATATTAGCAGGTGGTCTCAAATTAAACTACTAATGAGGCTCAACAATGTTTACCTGCCAAAAGCAGTTGGAATTGGGCCTAAACAGTGTGGTAAGTTTTTAGGTGATGGCTATTGTGTCTGTTTGACCTCTTCCAAATGTCTGTACTGGCAATAAAGAGAAAAAAGTTTCCAATTTAAAAAGCTAGAGAATAAAAACAATTTGCCAGTAATGGGAAAAACCTACAGCACCTGGTGTTCCCATGTGGTCTCCCACCCAAGTACTAACCAGGCCCAACACTGCTTAGCTTCCAAGATCAGACGAGATTGGGCGCATCCAATGTGGTATGGCTGTAGGTGAAATACAAGCACTTTTTTGCCCTCTTCTACTTCTATAACCAGGTAAGCTAATAAAAAAGTTTCCTAACTGTTTTGGCTTACTGAAAAAAATCATGTATTGGTAATGTAAAAAGACCTACAGGACATGATATAAGCAGGTGGTCTCAAATTATTCTACTAAAGAGGCTCAACACTGTTTAGCTGCCAAAAGCAGTTGGAATTGGGCCGAAAAAGTGTGGTAAGTCTTTAGGTGATGGCTATTGTGTCTGTTTGACCTCTCCCAAATGTCTGTATCGGCAATAAAAAGAAAAAGTTTCCAATTTAAATAGCTAGAGAATAAAAACAATTTGCCAGTAATGGGAAAAAGCCTACAGCACCTGGTGTTCCCATGTGGTCTCCCACCCAAGTACTAACCAGGCCCAACATTGCTTAGCTTCCAAGATCAGACGAGATTGGGCGTATCCAATGTGGTATGGCTGTAGGTGAGATACAGGCATTATTTTGTCCTCTTCTACTTCTATAACCAGGTAAGCTAATAAAAAAGTTTCCTAACTGTATTGGCTTACTGAAAAAAATCATGTGTTGGTAATGTAAAAAGACCTACAGGACATGATATTAGCAGGTGGTCTCAAATTAAACTACTAGAGGCTCAACAATGTTTAGCTGCCAAAAGCAGTTGGAATTGGGCCTAAACAGTGTGGTAAGTTTTTAGGTGATGGCTATTGTGTCTGTTTGACCTCTTCCAAATGTCTGTACTGGCAATAAAAAAAAAGTTTCCAATTTAAATAGCTAGAGAATAAAAACAATTTGCCAGTAATAAGAAAAAACCTACAGCACCTGGTGTTCCCATGTGGTCTCCCACCCAAGTACTAACCAGGCCCAACACTGCTTAGCTTCCAAGATCAGACGAGATTGGGCGTATCTAATGTGGTATTGCTGTAGTTGAGATACAGGCACTTTTTTGCCCTCTTCTACTTCTATAACCAGGTAAGTTAATAAAAAAGTTTCCTAACTGTTTTGGCTTACTGAAAAAAATCATGTGTTGGTAATGTAAAAAGACGTACAGGACATGATATTAGCAGGTGGTCTCAAATTAAACTACTAATGAGGCTCAACAATGTTTACCTGCCAAAAGCAGTTGGAATTGGGCCTAAACAGTGTGGTAAGTTTTTAGGTGATGGCTATTGTGTCTGTTTGACCTCTTCAAAATGTCTGTACTGGCAATAAAGAGAAAAAAAGTTTCCAATTTAAAAAGCTAGAGAATAAAAACAATTTGCCAGTAATGGGAAAAACCTACAGCACCTGGTGTTCCCATGTGGTCTCCCACCGAAGTACTAACCAGGCCCAACACTGCTTAGCTTCCAAGATCAGATGAGATTGGGCGTATCCAATGTGGTATGGCTGTAGGTGAGATACAGGCACTTTTTTGCCCTCTTCTACTTCTATAACCAGGTAAGCTAATAAAAAAGTGTCCTAACTGTTTTGGCTTACTGAAAAAAATCATGTGTTGGTAATGTAAAAAAACCTACAGGAAATTTTATAAGCAGATGGTCTCAAATTAAACTACTAAAGAGGCTCAACACTGTTTAGCTGCCAAAAGCAGTTGGAATTGGGCCTAAACAGTGTGGTAAGTTTTTAGGTGATGGCTATTGTGTCTGTTTGACCTCTTCCAAATGTCTGTACTGGCAATAAAGAGAAAAAAGTTTCCAATTTAAAAAGCTAGAGAATAAAAACAATTTGCCAGTAATGGGAAAAACCTACAGCACCTGGTGTTCCCATGTGGTCTCCCACCCAAGTACTAACCAGGCCCAACACTGCTTAGCTTCCAAGATCAGATGAGATTGGGCGTATCCAATGTGGTATGGCTGTAGGTGAAATACAAGCACTTTTTTGCCCTCTTCTACTTCTATAACCAGGTAAGCTAATAAAAAAGTTTCCTAACTGTTTTGGCTTACTGAATAAAATCATGTGTTGGTAATGTAAAAAGACCTACAGGACATGATATAAGCAGGTGGTCTCAAATTAAACTACTAAAGAGGCTCAACACTGTTTAGCTGCCAAAAGCAGTTGGAATTGGGCCGAAACAGTGTGGTAAGTCTTTAGGTGATGCCTATTGTGTCTGTTTGACCTCTCCCAAATGTCTGTGTCGGCAATAAAAAGAAAAAGTTTCCAATTTAAATAGCTAGAGAATAAAAACAATTTGCCAGTAATGGGAAAAAGCCTACAGCACCTGGTGTTCCCATGTGGTCTACCACCCAAGTACTAACCAGGCCCAACATTGCTTAGCTTCCAAGATCAGACGAGATTGGGCGTATCCAATGTGGTATGGCTGTAGGTGAGATATCTGCACTATTTTGCCCTCTTCTACTTCTATAACCAGGTAAGCTAATAAAAAAGTTTCCTAATTGTATTGGCTTACTGAAAAAAATCATGTGTTGGTAATGTAAAAAGACCTACAGGACATGATATTAGCAGGTGGTCTCAAATTAAACTACTAAAGAGGCTCAACAATGTTTAGCTGCCAAAAGCAGTTGAAATTGGGCCTAAACAGTGTGGTAAGTTTTTAGGTGATGGCTATATTGTCTGTTTGACCTCTTCCAAATGCCTGTACTGGCAATAAAGAGAAAAAAGTTTCCAATTTAAAAAGCTAGAGAATAAAAACAATTTGCCAGTAATGGGAAAAACCTACAGCACCTGGTGTTCCCATGTGGTCTCCCACCCAAGTACTAACCAGGCCCAACACTGCTTAGCTTCCAAGATCAGACGAGATTGGGCGCATCCAATGTGGTATGGCTGTAGGTGAAATACAAGCACTTTTTTGCCCTCTTCTACTTCTATAACCAGGTAAGCTAATAAAAAAGTTTCCTAACTGTTTTGGCTTACTGAAAAAAATCATGTATTGGTAATGTAAAAAGACCTACAGGACATGATATAAGCAGGTGGTCTCAAATTATTCTACTAAAGAGGCTCAACACTGTTTAGCTGCCAAAAGCAGTTGGAATTGGGCCGAAAAAGTGTGGTAAGTCTTTAGGTGATGGCTATTGTGTCTGTTTGACCTCTCCCAAATGTCTGTATCGGCAATAAAAAGAAAAAGTTTCCAATTTAAATAGCTAGAGAATAAAAACAATTTGCCAGTAATGGGAAAAAGCCTACAGCACCTGGTGTTCCCATGTGGTCTCCCACCCAAGTACTAACCAGGCCCAACATTGCTTAGCTTCCAAGATCAGACGAGATTGGGCGTATCCAATGTGGTATGGCTGTAGGTGAGATACAGGCACTATTTTGCCCTCTTCTACTTCTATAACCAGGTAAGCTAATAAAAAAGTTTCCTAACTGTATTGGCTTACTGAAAAAAATCATGTGTTGGTAATGTAAAAAGACCTACAGGACATGATATTAGCAGGTGGTCTCAAATTAAACTACTAGAGGCTCAACAATGTTTAGCTGCCAAAAGCAGTTGGAATTGGGCCTAAACAGTGTGGTAAGTTTTTAGGTGATGGCTATTGTGTCTGTTTGACCTCTTCCAAATGTCTGTACTGGCAATAAAAAAAAAGTTTCCAATTTAAATAGCTAGAGAATAAAAACAATTTGCCAGTAATAAGAAAAAACCTACAGCACCTGGTGTTCCCATGTGGTCTCCCACCCAAGTACTAACCAGGCCCAACACTGCTTAGCTTCCAAGATCAGACGAGATTGGGCGTATCTAATGTGGTATTGCTGTAGTTGAGATACAGGCACTTTTTTGCCCTCTTCTACTTCTATAACCAGGTAAGTTAATAAAAAAGTTTCCTAACTGTTTTGGCTTACTGAAAAAAATCATGTGTTGGTAATGTAAAAAGACGTACAGGACATGATATTAGCAGGTGGTCTCAAATTAAACTACTAATGAGGCTCAACAATGTTTACCTGCCAAAAGCAGTTGGAATTGGGCCTAAACAGTGTGGTAAGTTTTTAGGTGATGGCTATTGTGTCTGTTTGACCTCTTCCAAATGTCTGTACTGGCAATAAAGAGAAAAAAAGTTTCCAATTTAAAAAGCTAGAGAATAAAAACAATTTGCCAGTAATGGGAAAAACCTACAGCACCTGGTGTTCCCATGTGGTCTCCCACCCAAGTACTAACCAGGCCCAACACTGCTTAGCTTCCAAGATCAGATGAGATTGGGCGTATCCAATGTGGTATGGCTGTAGGTGAGATACAGGCACTTTTTTGCCCTCTTCTACTTCTATAACCAGGTAAGCTAATAAAAAAGTGTCCTAACTGTTTTGGCTTACTGAAAAAAATCATGTGTTGGTAATGTAAAAAAACCTACAGGAAATTTTATAAGCAGATGGTCTCAAATTAAACTACTAAAGAGGCTCAACACTGTTTAGCTGCCAAAAGCAGTTGGAATTGGGCCTAAACAGTGTGGTAAGTTTTTAGGTGATGGCTATTGTGTCTGTTTGACCTCTTCCAAATGTCTGTACTGGCAATAAAGAGAAAAAAGTTTCCAATTTAAAAAGCTAGAGAATAAAAACAATTTGCCAGTAATGGGAAAAACCTACAGCACCTGGTGTTCCCATGTGGTCTCCCACCCAAGTACTAACCAGGCCCAACACTGCTTAGCTTCCAAGATCAGATGAGATTGGGCGTATCCAATGTGGTATGGCTGTAGGTGAAATACAAGCACTTTTTTGCCCTCTTCTACTTCTATAACCAGGTAAGCTAATAAAAAAGTTTCCTAACTGTTTTGGCTTACTGAATAAAATCATGTGTTGGTAATGTAAAAAGACCTACAGGACATGATATAAGCAGGTGGTCTCAAATTAAACTACTAAAGAGGCTCAACACTGTTTAGCTGCCAAAAGCAGTTGGAATTGGGCCGAAACAGTGTGGTAAGTCTTTAGGTGATGCCTATTGTGTCTGTTTGACCTCTCCCAAATGTCTGTGTCGGCAATAAAAAGAAAAAGTTTCCAATTTAAATAGCTAGAGAATAAAAACAATTTGCCAGTAATGGGAAAAAGCCTACAGCACCTGGTGTTCCCATGTGGTCTACCACCCAAGTACTAACCAGGCCCAACATTGCTTAGCTTCCAAGATCAGACGAGATTGGGCGTATCCAATGTGGTATGGCTGTAGGTGAGATATCTGCACTATTTTGCCCTCTTCTACTTCTATAACCAGGTAAGCTAATAAAAAAGTTTCCTAATTGTATTGGCTTACTGAAAAAAATCATGTGTTGGTAATGTAAAAAGACCTACAGGACATGATATTAGCAGGTGGTCTCAAATTAAACTACTAAAGAGGCTCAACAATGTTTAGCTGCCAAAAGCAGTTGAAATTGGGCCTAAACAGTGTGGTAAGTTTTTAGGTGATGGCTATATTGTCTGTTTGACCTCTTCCAAATGCCTGTACTGGCAATAAAGAGAAAAAAGTTTCCAATTTAAAAAGCTAGAGAATAAAAACAATTTGCCAGTAATGGGAAAAACCTACAGCACCTGGTGTTCCCATGTGGTCTCCCACCCAAGTACTAACCAGGCCCAACACTGCTTAGCTTCCAAGATCTGACGAGATTGGGCGCATCCAATGTGGTATGGCTGTAGGTGAAATACAAGCACTTTTTTGCCCTCTTCTACTTCTATAACCAGGTAAGCTAATAAAAAAGTTTCCTAACTGTTTTGGCTTACTGAAAAAAATCATGTATTGGTAATGTAAAAAGACCTACAGGACATGATATAAGCAGGTGGTCTCAAATTATTCTACTAAAGAGGCTCAACACTGTTTAGCTGCCAAAAGCAGTTGGAATTGGGCCGAAAAAGTGTGGTAAGTCTTTAGGTGATGGCTATTGTGTCTGTTTGACCTCTCCCAAATGTCTGTATCGGCAATAAAAAGAAAAAGTTTCCAATTTAAATAGCTAGAGAATAAAAACAATTTGCCAGTAATGGGAAAAAGCCTACAGCACCTGGTGTTCCCATGTGGTCTCCCACCCAAGTACTAACCAGGCCCAACATTGCTTAGCTTCCAAGATCAGACGAGATTGGGCGTATCCAATGTGGTATGGCTGTAGGTGAGATACAGGCACTATTTTGCCCTCTTCTACTTCTATAACCAGGTAAGCTAATAAAAAAGTTTCCTAACTGTATTGGCTTACTGAAAAAAATCATGTGTTGGTAATGTAAAAAGACCTACAGGACATGATATTAGCAGGTGGTCTCAAATTAAACTACTAGAGGCTCAACAATGTTTAGCTGCCAAAAGCAGTTGGAATTGGGCCTAAACAGTGTGGTAAGTTTTTAGGTGATGGCTATTGTGTCTGTTTGACCTCTTCCAAATGTCTGTACTGGCAATAAAAAAAAAGTTTCCAATTTAAATAGCTAGAGAATAAAAACAATTTGCCAGTAATAAGAAAAAACCTACAGCACCTGGTGTTCCCATGTGGTCTCCCACCCAAGTACTAACCAGGCCCAACACTGCTTAGCTTCCAAGATCAGACGAGATTGGGCGTATCTAATGTGGTATTGCTGTAGTTGAGATACAGGCACTTTTTTGCCCTCTTCTACTTCTATAACCAGGTAAGTTAATAAAAAAGTTTCCTAACTGTTTTGGCTTACTGAAAAAAATCATGTGTTGGTAATGTAAAAAGACGTACAGGACATGATATTAGCAGGTGGTCTCAAATTAAACTACTAATGAGGCTCAACAATGTTTACCTGCCAAAAGCAGTTGGAATTGGGCCTAAACAGTGTGGTAAGTTTTTAGGTGATGGCTATTGTGTCTGTTTGACCTCTTCCAAATGTCTGTACTGGCAATAAAAAGAAAAAAAGTTTCCAATTTAAAAAGCTAGAGAATAAAAACAATTTGCCACTAATGGGAAAAACCTACAGCACCTGGTGTTCCCATGTGGTCTCCCACCCAAGTACTAACCAGGCCCAACACTGCTTAGCTTCCAAGATCAGATGAGATTGGGCGTATCCAATGTGGTATGGCTGTAGGTGAGATACAGGCACTTTTTTGCCCTCTTCTACTTCTATAACCAGGTAAGCTAATAAAAAAGTGTCCTAACTGTTTTGGCTTACTGAAAAAAATCATGTGTTGGTAATGTAAAAAAAACTACAGGAAATTTTATAAGCAGATGGTCTCAAATTAAACTACTAAAGAGGCTCAACACTGTTTAGCTGCCAAAAGCAGTTGGAATTGGGCCTAAACAGTGTGGTAAGTTTTTAGGTGATGGCTATTGTGTCTGTTTGACCTCTTCCAAATGTCTGTACTGGCAATAAAGAGAAAAAAGTTTCCAATTTAAAAAGCTAGAGAATAAAAACAATTTGCCAGTAATGGGAAAAACCTACAGCACCTGGTGTTCCCATGTGGTCTACCACCCAAGTACTAACCAGGCCCAACACTGCTTAGCTTCCAAGATCAGATGAGATTGGGCGTATCCAATGTGGTATGGCTGTAGGTGAAATACAAGCACTTTTTTGCCCTCTTCTACTTCTATAACCAGGTAAGCTAATAAAAAAGTTTCCTAACTGTTTTGGCTTACTGAATAAAATCATGTGTTGGTAATGTAAAAAGACCTACAGGACATGATATAAGCAGGTGGTCTCAAATTAAACTACTAAAGAGGCTCAACACTGTTTAGCTGCCAAAAGCAGTTGGAATTGGGCCGAAACAGTGTGGTAAGTCTTTAGGTGATGCCTATTGTGTCTGTTTGACCTCTCCCAAATGTCTGTGTCGGCAATAAAAAGAAAAAGTTTCCAATTTAAATAGCTAGAGAATAAAAACAATTTGCCAGTAATGGGAAAAAGCCTACAGCACCTGGTGTTCCCATGTGGTCTACCACCCAAGTACTAACCAGGCCCAACATTGCTTAGCTTCCAAGATCAGACGAGATTGGGCGTATCCAATGTGGTATGGCTGTAGGTGAGATATCTGCACTATTTTGCCCTCTTCTACTTCTATAACCAGGTAAGCTAATAAAAAAGTTTCCTAATTGTATTGGCTTACTGAAAAAAATCATGTGTTGGTAATGTAAAAAGACCTACAGGACATGATATTAGCAGGTGGTCTCAAATTAAACTACTAAAGAGGCTCAACAATGTTTAGCTGCCAAAAGCAGTTGAAATTGGACCTAAACAGTGTGGTAAGTTTTTAGGTGATGGCTATATTGTCTGTTTGACCTCTTCCAAATGCCTGTACTGGCAATAAAGAGAAAAAAGTTTCCAATTTAAAAAGCTAGAGTATTAAAACAATTGCCAGTAATGGGAAAAACCTACAGCACCTGGTGTTCCCATGTGGTCTCCCACCAAAGTACTAACCAGGCCCAACACTGCTTAGCTTCCAAGATCAGACGAGATTGGGCGTATCCAATGTGGTATGGCTGTAGGTGGAATACAAGCACTTTTTTGCCCTCTTCTACTTCTATAACCAGGTAAGCTAATAAAAAAGTTTCCTAACTGTTTTGGCTTACTGAAAAAAATCATGTGTTGGTAATGTAAAAAGACCTACAGGACATGATATAAGCAGGTGGTCTCAAATTAATCTACTAAAGAGGCTCAACACTGCTTTGCTGCCAAAAGCAGTTGGAATTGGGCCGAAACAGTGTGGTAAGTCTTTAGGTGATGCCTATTGTGTCTGTTTGACCTCTCCCAAATGTCTGTGTCGGCAATAAAAAGAAAAAGTTTCCAATTTAAATAGCTAGAGAATAAAAACAATTTGCCAGTAATGGGAAAAAGCCTACAGCACCTGGTGTTCCCATGTGGTCTCCCACCCAAGTACTAACCAGGCCCAACATTGCTTAGCTACCAAGATCAGACGAGATTGGGCGTATCCAATGTGGTATGGCTGTAGGTGAGATACAGGCACTATTTTGCCCTCTTCTACTTCTATAACCAGGTAAGCTAATAAAAAAGTTTCCTAACTGTATTGGCTTACTGAAAAAAATCATGTGTTGGTAATGTAAAAAGACCTACAGGACATGATATTAGCAGGTGGTCTCAAATAAAACTACTAAAGAGGCTCAACAAGGTTTAGCTGCCAAAAGCAGTTGGAATTGGGCCTAAACAGTGTGGTAAGTTTTTAGGTGATGGCTATTGTGTCTGTTTGACCTCTTCCAAATGTCTGTACTGGCAATAAAGAGAAAAAAGTTTCCAATTTAAAAAGCTAGAGAATAAACACAATTTGCCAGTAATGCGAAAAACCTACAGCACCTGGTGTTCCCATGTGGTCTCCCACCCAAGTACTAAACAGGCCCAACACTGCTTAGCTTCCAAGATCAGACGAGATTGGGCGTATCCAATGTGGTATGGCTGTAGGTGAAATACTGGCACTTTTTTGCCCTCTTCTACTTCTATAACCAGGTAAGCTAATAAAAAAGTTTCCTAACTGTTTTGGCTTACTGAAAAAAATCATGTGCTGGTAATGTAAAAAGACCTACAGGACATGATATAAGCAGGTGGTCTCAAATTAAACTACTAAAGAGGCTCAACACTGTTTAGCTGCCAAAAGCAGTTGGAATTGGGCCTAAACAGTGTGGTAAGTTTTTAGGTGATGGCTATTGTGTCTGTTTGACCTCTTCCAAATGTCTGTACTGGCAATAAAAAAAAGTTTCCAATTTAAATAGCTAGAGAATAAAAACAATTTGCCAGTAATAAGAAAAAACCTACAGCACCTGGTGTTCCCATGTGGTCTCCCACCCAAGTACTAACCAGGCCCAACACTGCTTAGCTTCCAAGATCAGGCGTATCCAATGTGGTATGGCTGTAGGTGGAATACAAGCACTTTTTTGCCCTCTTCTACTTCTATAACCAGGTAAGCTAATAAAAAAGTTTCCTAACTGTTTTGGCTTACTGAAAAAAATCATGTGTTGTAATGTAAAAAGACCTACAGGACATGATATAAGCAGGTGGTCTCAAATTAATCTACTAAAGAGGCTCAACACTGTTTAGCTGCCAAAAGCAGTTGGAATTGGGCCGAAACAGTGTGGTAAGTCTTTAGGTGATGCCTATTGTGTCTGTTTAACCTCTCCCAAATGTCTGTGTCTGCAATAAAAAGAAAAAGTTTCCAATTTAAATAGCTAGAGAATAAAAACAATTTGCCAGTAATGGGAAAAAGCCTACAGCACCTGGTGTTCCCATGTGGTCTCCCACCCAAGTACTAACCAGGCCCAACACTGCTTAGCTTCCAAGATCAGACGAGATTGGGCGTATCCAATGTGGTATGGCTGTAGGTGAGATACAGGCACTTTTTTGCCCTCTTCTACTTCTATAACCAGGTAAGCTAATAAAAAAGTTTCCTAACTGTTTTGGCTTACTGAAAAAAATCATGTGTTGGTAATGTAAAAAGACCTACAGGACATGATATAAGCAGGTGGTCTCAAATTAAACTACTAAAGAGGCTCAACACTGTTTAGCTGCCAAAAGCAGTTGGAATTGGGCCTAAACAGTGTGGTAAGTTTTTAGGTGATGGCTATTGTGTCTGTTTGACCTCTTCCAAATGTCTGTACTGGCAATAAAAAAAAGTTTCCAATTTAAATAGCTAGAGAATAAAAACAATTTGCCAGTAATAAGAAAAAACCTACAGCACCTGGTGTTCCCATGTGGTCTCCCACCCAAGTACTAACCAGGCCCAACACTGCTTAGCTTCCAAGATCAGACGAGATTGGGCGTATCTAATGTGGTATGGCTGTAGGTGAGATACCGGCACTATTTTGTCCTCTTCTACTTCTATAACCAGGTAAGCTAATAAAAAAGTTTCCTAACTGTATTGGCTTACTGAAAAAAATCATGTGTTGGTAATGTAAAAAGACCTACAGGACATGATATTAGCAGGTGGTCTCAAATTAAACTACTAAAGAGGCTCAACAATGTTTAGCTGCCAAAAGCAGTTGGAATTGGGCCTAAACAGTGTGGTAAGACTTTAGGTGATGGCTATTGTGTCTGTTTGACCTCTTCCAAATGTCTGTACTGGCAATAAAGAGAAAAAAGTTTCCAATTTAAAAAGCTAGAGAATTGGACGATTAATGATCAGACGGGGCGGGGCTACGGCGGCGCGGGAGTAGAGGTGTGTGAGAGGAGAGCTCCCTGCATGTAATGGCGCCTTGCTAATCATCCGTGCTGCGGAGGTGGCTAAACTGTATGCGGCATTGTGAGCGGTGGTGGAGGTGAGCGGGGAGGCCGCATAACGAGGAGCACTGTACTGCAAGTGGAAAGCGGTGCCTACCCGTATACCCGCGAGCGTGGAGAGGCGGATTGGAGGCTGTCTGGCGGGCGGCATTTACCCCGTGTATACCCTTGGGAGCTGTGGAAGTTGTGAGAGAGCTCCGGCAATAACCGAGGAGCAGCTGCATAACTGACACGGTGAGCAGTGGCGTGGAAGGAGCGCAGGACAGAGGAGGTATGCTGTATGCTATTCCTAAAGTGTGACTTTGAATCACAGTATAAGGCTGGATGTGAGCATTTCTAGTCTTAGAGGTGCGGTGCAAGTCACAGAAACTGCAAGCAGCCTTGTTAATGACTGTGTTATTTGAGTTCTGGTAGCAGTATCTCCCAGCCCTCTAATAGGAGTGCATGTAAGCAAGACTTTTGGGTTGTTGCTAAGCTGCTAAACCCGACTGAACCTGTTTAATTTTGCTGATATTGACTTCCGTGCAAGTGGGCATCTGGCCTCCAGCGTGTTGGCTGGGAAAATGGGCAAATCAGGTAACGCCGCAGCTGCCGCACGTCTGGAAAAGTTTGCCAGGACTCACAAAAGTAATGACAACCAGACTCCTTCCTCCACACCGCAATCCACTCCAGTGAAGGGGAGTAACACCCCAGATGCTCCAGAGATTACGTTACATCAAGTCCTGGATGCGATAAAGGGCTCTGAACTCCGGTTAATGGGGAAAATAGAGGATATACAAACTGAGCTCACTGCAATTAAAATTGAGATTAAAGAGGTGAAGAGCCAAATGGTGGAGGCAGAAGCCCGTATTTCCAAAGTGGAAGATGTGAATATCTCACTTACATCAAAGGTCGATCTTCTATTGGCTCAAATGAAGGAGGTTAAAAGCAAAATGGCGGATATGGAGGGCAGACTTAGAAGATCAAATATTAGAATGGTGGGGCTCCCTGAGCGGGAAGAGGGAAAGGAGGCAGAGACATTCATTGAGTCTTGGATAAAAAAGCAGCTGGGGGAAGAGCCTCTGTCTAAGATGTTTGCAGTAGAAAGAGCCCATAGGGTTCCTATGCGAGCAGGTCCCCCGGATGCCCCACCTAGAACTTTAATCTTCAAAGTACTGAACTTTCGGGATCGTGACATTATTTTGAGGCTGGCTCGGGAGAAAGGGCCGCTGGAGCATAATGGAGTTAGAATTGCTCTTTTCCCAGATTTCTCGCTTGAAGTTCAAAAAGAACGCTCAAAGTTTACTGAAATTAAAAAAAGGCTGAGAGAAAGAGGTGTGAAATATTTGCTCCTATTTTCAGCGAAACTGAGAATTGTGGTGGACGGTTCGACCCGTTTTTTTCAAAATCCTAATGAGGCAGCAGTTTGGTTAGATCAATGGGCACCAGGCCGCCATCAGTTGGCAACCTGCCAGGAGTAATAGTGTTAATGAATGCAGGGAGCTCGCCGCACATTGGTGGCCTTAAAGGAAGCTCCATAAGGGGTCGGGATAAGGGTGGGTAGAGGTATGCCTTGTGGGTATGGGTATACAGGGAGGGGGGCGGAGGGTGGGGTTGGGGTGTTATGTGTTGGTTTAAATGTTGTATGTAGAGGTAAGCCCGAAGTCAGTTGTGGTTTATATTTGGAAATGTGGTGGGGGTCAGCCCGGCCTAGTAAGGCCAGAACCTATTCTGCCGTGAGGAGTGGAGAGAGCATGGTAGGCTATAGTTGTAATTTATTTTTAACATTAAGGAAATGGTGGTCCTAATGACCTGGAATGTTCGAGGTATAAACGATCGGGTCAAAAGGTCTCTAGTTCTGGGGTATTTAAAAAAATCGAATGCCGATGTGATTACTATAATTGAAACCCACCTAGTAGGCAATAAGCTTTTAGCCTTAAGAAAACCATGGGTGGGGACAGCCTACCATTCTCAATTCACAACGGCCTCGAGGGGAGTGTCTCTTCTAATTAGGAAAACTCTTTCGTTCATGTGCAATCGTGTTTTAATTGACCCATTGGGGCGGTTCATTTTCCTAGACTGCCAGATCAATGCCAGGCATCTCCTTATTCTGGCGGTGTATATTCCTCCGCCTTTTTCATTTGAAATATTATCTAGGGCAGTGGAATTTACGCAATTGGCTCCTGATACGCCTGTCATTTGCATGGGCGATTTTAATAATATATTGAATGTTGAGTTAGATAGATGGAGCAAAAAAAGTGCTGGTCAGAAAAAGGGTAATGGGGGATTTGGGGAGTTCATTGAAAATTTGGGCTGGTGTGATCCTTGGAGGATTAAAAACCCTGATAGGCTCCAATATTCTTGTTACTCCGCATCTCATCTGTCCCTATCAAGAATTGATCTTATGCTTATTTCGGTAGGACTACTACCCGAGGTTAAGAAGGTGGAATATCATAATAGAGGGATTTCAGATCACACGCCGCTCTGTTTAGAACTTGAGGAGGATGGGAGGAATTTACAAAAATTTTGGAGGTTTGACCCCAGATGGTTGGATAGATTAAGTGGGGCAGAGGGGTTAAATGAGAGTTGGGAGGAATTTTGGATTCTTAATAGAGACTCTGCATCAATGGCAGTGGTGTGGGACTCTCTTAAGGCACATATTAGGGGGACATTTAAAAAGCAGATCAGTGTTACTAAAAGGGAGAGCCGGGATAAGATTAGGAGATTAGAGGATGAATGTGTAGAAAAAGAACAGAGATTTATTGAGGTAGGTTCGGATGAGACACAAGCTGCTTGGTTGACAGCTCAGCAGATTTGGCTAGACAGTCTACAGGTAGAAAATGCCAGGATACTGGCTAACAATATGCACACAAAATATGTAAGTTGGGATAGATCAGGTAGATTTTTGGCGCAGCTTGCACGAGCAGAATCCCCTCCAAATACTATCGCCAAAATAATTGATATTAACGGCCAGTTGGTGACTGCCAATAAAGATATTGCAAATGCCTTCAAGGACTATTTTTTAGACATATATGATTCTAAATTGAGATACAGTGAGGAGGAGATTAGGAGTTTCTTGGGGAAGATAGACTTACCATCCCTCACGGGGGAGATGAGGGAAGAGTTAGATGCCCCGCTTAGTTTAGTGGAAATAAAAACTGCTATTAACTCCTTTCCTAATGGGAAATCTCCGGGGTTGGATGGACTGCCAGGGGAAATTTATAAAAAATACATTGAGGTACTGGCACCAATGCTTTTGGAAACACTCAACGTTTGTTTTGAGGAAAATACATTGCCTGCTTCAATAATGGAAGCTAAAATCATAGTTTTATTGAAATCAGAGAAAAACCCCGAGTTATTAGAGTCCTACAGACCCATTTCTTTGATATCATTTGAAGCGAAGGTGTTGGCAAAGGCATTGGTGTCTCGATTAAACAGATTTATTGATAAGTTAATTCACCCGGATCAATCCGGCTTTATGCCGGGCAAATCCACTGTCATAAATATACGCAAGGTTTTTAAGCATTTACAGGAGACTAATGCAGAGTACCCGCTCCCCGCGATCCTGGCCCTGGATGCCGTTAAAGCCTTTGATGCAGTGGAGTGGCCTTTCCTTTGGGAGACCATGCGGCGGTTTGGCATTGGGCCGACATTCATCAAATGGGTCCAGCTATTATATGCGGCGCCACGGGCCAGGGTGGCGGTGAACGGGAGAACTTCTGATCCCTTTTCCCTATATAGGGGAACGAGACAGGGTTGTCCACTCTCCCCCATGCTGTTCGCCCTCTCTATAGAACCCCTCGCCTGTCTTATGCGCAACCACCTGGTAATAAAGGGGTTAAAATCAGGTCCAAATAATGAGCTACTGGCTTTATACGCTGATGACCTTTTAGTATTCATGCCAGATGCTGAGAAAGATGTCCCTGCTATATTGGAGTTGATAGGTAATTACGGGGATTTTTCTGGTTTTCGGATTAATAAAAGTAAATCAAGCTTGATGGCTATTAGGCCAAATGCTCCAACAGATAGAGTAACAGATCTGGCCGTTAAGTGGGTTAACCAGTTTAAATATTTAGGTGTTTATATCTCACGTAACCCGAAAGATTTTCAAGAGCTGAATTTAAATCCCCTGGTTGCTTATCTAGCGGGGAAAATCAAAAGTTGGGGGAAATTGCCCCTGACGACAATGGGTAGAGCCAATTTGCTGAAAATGATTATTCTTCCGAAATTTTTATATATTTTGCAGCATGCCCCAGTGTTTATCCCTGATACCTTTTTTAGAAAAATCAATAGTATGATTTCCACATTTGTGTGGAACAATAAACGACCAAAAATACGATTACAAGCCCTAATGAGAACTAGGGAAGAAGGGGGAATGTCAGTTCCAGACTTTGAGCTCTATTACTTGGCGAGTCAGATAATATCTCTGCAGGAGTGGCTGAAGAGGGAGTCCAACTTCGATTATTATGGGAAGGAGGGGTTAACACCGCTACAGAAAATTATAATGGGACATAAGGGGGGTAGAGATACACCTATGACTACTCAGCTAGTTAAGATATGGAAGAAAGTAAATAAGATCATGGAATTTTCTGATTGGGAAACTGAATACCCACTCGGGGATTTAAATAAATTTAAAGTCTTGAAGGCATTGCAAATTAATACGGTTTGGCTACCATACGGTATTAACTGCCTGAGTCACTTGTTTGCTAATGGAAAGATAAAATCCTTCGAACAATTAAAACAGGAATTTGACCTACCTGAATCACATTATTGGAGGTATTTACAGCTGAAAAGTGCCCTTCTGGGACTCTTTGAGGGAGAGGTCCCCAAATTCGGTACGAGTCCGATAAAAAAGTGGCTGATAGGGGGGAATAAGCCTAAGATGCTGTCAAGGATATATGCGGAGCTTGTACAGATGAAAAATAAAAATGGGATGTTGGGATTGAAGGCTAAATGGGAAATGGATGTGGGTCCTATTCGAGATTGTGAGTGGAGACAGGTCTTGGGAGTAAATATGAAGCTCACCAACTCGATTAGGACTCAACAAATTCAATTATTAATGATGCACAGAGCATATCTGACCTCAGAAAAATTATATAAAGCGGGATGTAAAGAAACGGATATTTGTCCGAAATGTGATACTGAAGTGGGTACATTTTACCATTTAGCATGGGAGTGCAGAGAAACCCAGGAATTTTGGAAAGAGGTTATTTCCTGCCTGTGTAAGGTTGGGATTAAACAGGAGATGTTAACACCAAAATGTTGTTTGTTAAATGTATTACCTGATCAATATCAACAGTGTATCGATAAAGAGTTTATTTTTAATATGGTGGCACTTGCTAAGGTAATGATTGCTAGAACATGGCTTGCTAAAAATAGACCCTCGATGGTGGAATGGAAGGCTTTGGTTGAATTTACTATTAGGCAGGAGAAATTATTATATGCACGTAGAAACACGTTAAGTAAATTTATGAAGCACTGGGGTAAATGGAAAAGTAATGAGGATGGCACTTAATAGATTTATGAGTGTTATGATACTAGAAGGTGTTTTGCGATAATGGAATAAGCTGTAAAATATAATTCACAAAAGAAGTTAAAGAATTTTTGGTCACTGATGTATAAATAGATATTGAAAGTAAGGATAGTGGACATTTTGCTGATATTGGAGTAAGTCACATGAGCACCTGAAAGGGGGAAAGATAATTTTTTTTTTTTTTTTTTTTCTTCCTTCTTTTATTATAATGCGGAATAGTAAATATATGTATAATATATGTGTGAATATACTTAATAGTTAATTGACGTAAAGGGCAGGTTGCGAGGGCTGTGTAAAAACTATGGAGCCGTGCTGACTACCCGTATTTGACCACCACAGAGTTTTAGATGGAATGGGCTACCTCTTGTATTGTTTTTTCTGTGTTAATATTTTTGATTTCAGCTGAGTATAGCGAAAATAGAGTGTTGTTTATACTGTAATTGCACTTTTGCATTTTTTTTTGCTATTATAGCTATATTGGAGTATTGAATGCTAAGTAATAGACGGACTTTACCCAGCTGAATTTGCAAGTTATGAATTTGTATGTTGTGTGTTTGTATCATTGTCTTATTGTCTTTTATAAGTATGAAAAAAAAAAAAAAAAAAAAAAAAGCTAGAGAATAAAAACAATTTGCCAGTAATGGGAAAAACCTACAGCACCTGGTGTTCCCATGTGGTCTCCCACCCAAGTACTAACCAGGCCCAACACTGCTTAGCTTCCAAGATCAGACGAGATTGGGCGTATCCAATGTGGTATGGCTGTAGGTGAGATACAGGCACTTTTTTGCCCTCTTCTACTTCTATAACCAGGTAAGCTAATAAAAAAGTTTCCTAAATGTTTTGGATTACTAAAAAAAATCATGTGTTGGTAATGTAAAAAGACCTACAGGACATGATATAAGCAGGTAGTCTCAAATTAAACTACTAAAGAGGCTCAACACTGTTTAGCTGCCAAAAGTAGTTGGAATTGGGCCTAAACAGTGTGGTAAGTTTTTAGGTGATGGCTAGTGTGTCTGTTTGACCTCCTTAAAATGTCTGTACTGGCAATAAAGAGAAAAAAGTTTCCAATTTAAAAAGCTAGAGAATAAAAACAATTTGCCAGTAATGGGAAAAAGCCTACAGCACCTGGTGTTCCCATGTGGTCTCCCACCCAAGTACTAACCAGGCCCAACATTGCTTAGCTTCCAAGATCAGACGAGATTGGGCGTATCCAATGTGGTATGGCTGTAGGTGAGATACAGGCACTATTTTGCCCTCTTCTACTTCTATAACCAGGTAAGCTAATAAAAAAGTTTCCTAACTGTATTGGCTTACTGAAAAAAATCATGTGTTGGTAATGTAAAAAGACCTACAGGACATGAAATTAGCAGGTGGTCTCAAATTAAACTACTAAAGAGGCTCAACACTGTTTAGCTGCCAAAAGCAGTTGGAATTGGGCCTAAACAGTGTGGTAAGTTTTTAGGTGATGGCTATTGTGTCTGTTTGACCTCTTCCAAATGTCTGTACTGGCAATAAAGAGAAAAAAGTTTCCAATTTAAAAAGCTAGAGAATAAAAACAATTTGCCAGTAATGGGAAAAACCTACAGCACCTGGTGTTCCCATGTGGTCTCCCACCCAAGTACTAACCAGGCCCAACACTGCTTAGCTTCCAAGATCAGACGAGATTGGGCGTATCCAATGTGGTATGGCTGTAGGTGAGATACAGGCACTTTTTTGCACTCTTCTACTTCTATAACCAGGTAAGCTAATAAAAAAGTGTCCTAAATGTTTGGATTACTAAAAAAAATCATGTGTTAGTAATGTAAAAAGACCTACAGGACATGATATAAGCAGGTAGTCTCAAATTAAACTACTAAAGAGGCTCAACACTGTTTAGCTGCCAAAAGCAGTTGGAATTGGGCCTAAACAGTGTGGTAAGTTTTTAGGTGATGGCTATTGTGTCTGTTTGACCTCTTTCAAATGTCTGTACTGGCAATAAAGAGAAAAAAGTTTCCAATTTAAAAAGCTAGAGAATAAAAACAATTTGCCAGTAATGGGAAAAAGCCTACAGCACCTGGTGTTCCCATGTGGTCTCCCACCCAAGTACTAACCAGGCCCAACACTGCTTAGCTTCCAAGATCAGACGAGATTGGGCGTATCCAATGTGGTATGGCTGTAGGTGAGATACAGGCACTTTTTTGCACTCTTCTACTTCTATAACCAGGTAAGCTAATAAAAAAGTGTCCTAAATGTTTGGATTACTAAAAAAAATCATGTGTTAGTAATGTAAAAAGACCTACAGGACATGATATAAGCAGGTGGTCTCAAATTAAACTACTAAAGAGGCTCAACACTGTTTAGCTGCCAAAAGCAGTTGGAATTGGGCCTAAACAGTGTGGTAAGTTTTTAGGTGATGGCTATTGTGTCTGTTTGACCTCTTTCAAATGTCTGTACTGGCAATAAAGAGAAAAAAGTTTCCAATTTAAAAAGCTAGAGAATAAAAACAATTTGCCAGTAATGGGAAAAAGCCTACAGCACCTGGTGTTCCCTTGTGGTCTCCCACCCAAGTACTAACCAAGCCCAACATTGCTTAGCTTCCAAGATCAGACGAGATTGGGCATATCTAATGTGGTATGGCTGTAGGTGAGATACAGGCACTTTTTTGCCCTCTTCTACTTCTATAACCAGGTAAGTTAATAAAAAAGTTTCCTAACTGTTTTGGCTTACTGAAAAAAAATCATGTGTTGGTAATGTAAAAAGACCTACAGGACATGATATAAGCAGGTGGTCTCAAATTAAACTACTAAAGAGGCTCAACACTGTTTAGCTGCCAAAAGCAGTTGCAATTGGGCCTAAACAGTGTGGTAAGTTTTTAGGTGATGGCTCTTGTGTCTGTTTGACCTCTTCCAAATGTCTGTACTGGCAATAAAGAGAAAAAAGTTTCCAATTTAAAAAGCTAGAGAATAAAAACAATTTGCCAGTAATGGGAAAAACCTACAGCACCTGGTGTTCCCATGTGGTCTCCCACCCAAGTACTAACCAGGCCCAACACTGCTTAGCTTCCAAGATCAGACGAGATTGGGCGTATCCAATGTGGTATGGCTGTAGGTGAGATACAGGCACTTTTTTGCACTCTTCTACTTCTATAACCAGGTAAGTTAATAAAAAAGTTTCCTAACTGTTTTGGCTTACTGAAAAAAATCATGTGTTGGTAATGTAAAAAGACCTACAGGACATGATATAAGCAGGTGGTCTCAAATTAAACTACTAAAGAGGCTCAACACTGTTTAGCTGCCAAAAGCAGTTGCAATTGGGCCTAAACAGTGTGGTAAGTTTTTAGGTGATGGCTATTGTGTCTGTTTGACCTCTTCCAAATGTCTGTACTGGCAATAAAAGTTTTTTTCCAATTTAAATAGCTAGAGAATAAAAACAATTTGCCAGTAATAAGAAAAAACCTACACCACCTGGTGTTCCCATGTGGTCTCCCACCCAAGTACTAACCAGGCCCAACACTGCTTAGCTTCCAAGATCAGATGAGATTGGGCGTATCTAATGTGGCATGGCTGTAGGTGAGATACAAGCACTATTTTGCCCTCTTCTACTTCTATAACCAGGTAAGTTAATAAAAAAGTTTCCTAACTGTATTGGCCAACTGAAAAAATCATGTGTTGGTAATGTAAAAAGACCTACAGGACATGATATTAGCAGGTGGTCTCAAATTAAACTACTAAAGAGGCTCAACACTGTTTAGCTGCCAAAAGCAGTTGGAATTGGGCCTAAACAGTGTGGTAAGTTTTTAGGTGATGGCTATTGTGTCTGTTTGACCTCTTCCAAATGTCTGTACTGGCAATAAAAAAAAGTTTCCAATTTAAATAGCTAGAGAATATAAACAATTTGCCAGTAATGGAAAAAAACCTACACCACAAGGTGTTCCCTTGTGGTCTCCCACCCAAGTACTAACCAGGCCCAACACTGCTTAGCTTCCAAGATCAGGCGTATCCAATGTGGTATGGCTGTAGGTGAAATGCAAGCACTTTTTTGCCCTCTTCTACTTCTATAACCAGGTAAGCTAATAAAAAAGTTTCCTAACTGTATTGGCTTACTGAAAAAAATCATGTGTTGGTAATGTAAAAAGACCTACAGGACATGATATTAGCAGGTGGTCTCAAATTTAATTACTAAAGAGGCTCAACAATGTTCAGCTGCCAAAAGCAGTTGGAATTGGGCCTAAACAGTGTGGTAAGTTTTTAGGTGATGGCTATTGTGTCTGTTTGACCTCTTTCAAATGTCTGTACTGGCAATAAAGAGAAAAAAGTTTCCAATTTAAAAAGCTAGAGAATAAAAACAATTTGCCAGTAATGGGAAAAACCTACAGCACCTGGTGTTCCCATGTGGTCTCCCACCCAAGTACTAACCAGGCCCAACACTGCTTAGCTTCCAAGATCAGATGAGATTGGGCGTATCCAATGTGGTATGGCTGTAGGTGAGATACAGGCACTTTTTTGCCCTCTTCTACTTCTATAACCAGGTAAGCTAATAAAAAAGTGTCCTAACTGTTTTGGCTTACTGAAAAAAATCATGTGTTGGTAATGTAAAAAAACCTACAGGACATTTTATAAGCAGATGGTCTCAAATTAAACTACTAAAGAGGCTCAACACTGTTTAGCTGCCAAAAGCAGTTGGAATTGGGCCTAAACAGTGTGGTAAGTTTTTAGGTGATGGCTATTGTGTCTGTTTGACCTCTTTCAAATGTCTGTACTGGCAATAAAGAGAAAAAAGTTTCCAATTTAAAAAGCTAGAGAATAAAAACAATTTGCCAGCAATGGGAAAAAGCCTACAGCACCTGGTGTTCCCATGTGGTCTCCCACCCAAGTACTAAACAAGCCCAACATTGCTTAGCTTCCAAGATCAGACGAGATTGGGCGTATCCAATGTGGTATGGCTGTAGGTGAGATACAGGCACTATTTTGCCCTCTTCTACTTCTATAACCAGGTAAGCTAATAAAAAAGTTTCCAAACTGTTTTGGCTTACTGAAAAAAAATCATGTGTTGGTAATGTAAAAAGACCTACAGGACATGATATTAGCAGGTGGTCTCAAATTAAACTACAAAAGAGGCTCAACAATGTTTAGCTGCCAAAAACAGTTGGAATTGGGCCTAAACAGTGTGGTAAGTTTTTAGGTGATGGCTATTGTGTCTGTTTGACCTCTTCCAAATGTCTGTACTGGCAATAAAAAAAAGTTTCCAATTTAAATAGCTAGAGAATAAAAACAATTTGCCAGTAATAAGAAAAAACCTACAGCACTTGGTGTTCCCTTGTGGTCTCCCACCCAAGTACTAACCAGGCCCAACACTGCTTAGCTTCCAAGATCAGACGAGATTGGGCATATCTAATGTGGTATGGCTGTAGGTGAGATACAGGCACTTTTTTGCCCTCTTCTACTTCTATAACCAGGTAAGTTAATAAAAAAGTTTCCTAACTGTTTTGGCTTACTGAAAAAAATCATGTGTTGGTAATGTAAAAAGACCTACAGGACATGATATAAGCAGGTGGTCTCAAATTAAACTACTAAAGAGGCTCAACACTGTTTAGCTGCCAAAAGCAGTTGCAATTGGGCCTAAACAGTGTGGTAAGTTTTTAGGTGATGGCTATTGTGTCTGTTTGACCTCTTCCAAATGTCTGTACTGGCAATAAAAGTTTTTTTCCAATTTAAATAGCTAGAGAATAAAAACAATTTGCCAGTAATAAGAAAAAACCTACAGCACCTGGTGTTCCCATGTGGTCTCCCACACAAGTACTAACCAGGCCCAACACTGCTTAGCTTCAAAGATCAGACGAGATTGGGCGTATCTAATGTGGCATGGCTGTAGGTGAGATACAGGCACTTTTTTGCCCTCTTCTACTTCTATAACCAGGTAAGTTAATAAAAAAGTTTCCTAACTGTATTGGCTTACTGAAAAAAATCATGTGTTGGTAATGTAAAAAGACCTACAGGACATGATATTAGCAGGTGGTCTCAAATTAAACTACTAAAGAGGCTCAACACTGTTTAGCTGCCAAAAGCAGTTGGAATTGGGCCTAAACAGTGTGGTAAGTTTTTAGGTGATGGCTATTGTGTCTGTTTGACCTCTTCCAAATGTGTGTACTGGCAATAAAAAAAGTTTCCAATTTAAATAGCTAGAGAATAAAAACAATTTGCCAGTAATGGAAAAAAATCTACAGCACCAGGGGTTCCCATGTGGTCTCCCACCCAAGTACTAACCAGGCACAACACTGCTTAGCTTCAAAGATCAGACGAGATTGGGCGTATCTAATGTGGCATGGCTGTAGGTGAGATACAGGCACTTTTTTGCCCTCTTCTACTTCTATAACCAGGTAAGTTAATAAAAAAGTTTCCTAACTGTATTGGCTTACTGAAAAAAATCATGTGTTGGTAATGTAAAAAGACCTACAGGACATGATATTAGCAGGTGGTCTCAAATTAAACTACTAAAGAGGCACAACACTGTTTAGCTGCCAAAAGCAGTTGGAATTGGGCCTAAACAGTGTGGTAAGTTTTTAGGTGATGGCTATTGTGTCTGTTTGACCTCTTCCAAATGTCTGTACTGGCAATAAAGAGAAAAAAGTTTCCAATTTAAAAAGCTAGAGAATAAAAACAATTTGCCAGTAATGGGGAAAACCTACAGCACCTGGTGTTCCCATGTGTTCTACCACCCAACTACTAACCAGGCCCAACACTGCTTAGCTTCCAAGATCAGACGAGATTGGGCGTATCCAATGTGGTATGGCTGCAAGTGAAATACAAGTACTTTTTTGCCCTCTTCTACTTCTATAACCAGGTAAGCTAATAAAAAAGTTTCCTAACTGTTTTGGCTTACTGAAAAAAATCATGTGTTGGTAATGTAAAAAGACCTACAGGACATGATATAAGCAGGTGGTCTCAAATTAATCTACTAAAGAGGCTCAACACTGTTTAGCTGCCAAAAGCAGTTGGAATTGGGCCGAAAAAGTGTGGTAAGTCTTTAGGTGATGGCTATTGTGTCTGTTTGACCTCTCCCAAATGTCTGTATCGGCAATAAAAAGAAAAAGTTTCCAATTTAAATAGCTAGAGAATAAAAACAATTTGCCAGTAATGGGGAAAAGCCTACAGCACCTGGTGTTCCCATGTGGTCTCCCACCCAAGTACTAACCAGGCCCAACATTGCTTAGCTTCCAAGATCAGACGAGATTGGGCATATCCAATGTGGTATGGCTATAGGTGAGATACAGGCACTATTTTGCCCTCTTCTACTTCTATAACCATGTAAGCTAATAAAAAAGTTTCCTAACTGTATTGGCTTACTGAGAAAAATCATGTGTTGGTAATGTAAAAAGACATACAGGACATGATATTAGCAGGTGGTCTCAAATTAAACTACTAAAGAGGCTCAACAATGTTTAGCTGCCAAAAGCAGTTGGAATTGGGCCTAAACAGTGTGGTAAGTTTTTAGGTGATGGCTATTGTGTCTGTTTGACCTCTTCCAAATGTCTGTACTGGCAATAAAGAGAAAAAAGTTTCCAATTTAAAAAGCTAGAGAATAAAAACAATTTGCCAGTAATGGGAATAACCTACAGCACCTGGTGTTCCCATGTGGTCTCCCACCCAAGTACTAACCAGGCCCAACACTGCTTAGCTTCCAAGATCAGACGAGATTGGGCGTATCCAATGTGGTATGGCTGTAGATGAAATACAAGCACTTTTTTGCCCTCTTCTACTTCTATAACCAGGTAAGCTAATAAAAAAGTTTCCTAACTGTTTTGGCTTACTGAAAAAAATCATGTGTTGGTAATGTAAAATGACCTACAGGACATGATATAAGCAGGTGGTCTCAAATTAATCTACTAAAGAGGCTCAACACTGTTTAGCTGCCAAAAGCAGTTGGAATTGGGCCGAAAAAGTGTGGTAAGTCTTTAGGTGAAGGCTATTGTGTCTGTTTGACCTCTCCCAAATGTCTGTATCGGCAATAAAAAGAAAAAGTTTCCAATTTAAATAGCTAGAGAATAAAAACAATTTGCCAGTAATGGGAAAAAGCCTACAGCACCTGGTGTTCCCATGTGGTCTCCCACCCAAGTACTAACCAGGCCCAACATTGCTTAGCTTCCAAGATCAGACGAGATTGGGCGTATCCAATGTGGTATGGCTGTAGGTGAGATACAGGCACTATTTTGCCCTCTTCTACTTCTATAACCAGGTAAGCTAATAAAAAAGTTTCCTAACTGTAATGGCTTACTGAAAAAAATCATGTGTTGGTAATGTAAAAAGACCTACAGGACATGATATTAGCAGGTGGTCTCAAATTAAACTACTAAAGAGGCTCAACAATGTTTAGCTGCCAAAAGCAGTTGGAATTGGGCCTAAACAGTGTGGTAAGTTTTTAGGTGATGGCTATTGTGTCTGTTTGACCTCTTCCAAATGTCTGTACTGGCAATAAAGAGAAAAAAGTTTCCAATTTAAAAAGCTAGAGAATAAAAACAATTTGCCAGTAATGGGAAAAACCTACAGCACCTGGTGTTCCCATGTGGTCTCCCACCCAAGTACTAACCAGGCCCAACACTGCTTAGCTTCCAAGATCAGACGAGATTGGGCGTATCCAATGTGGTATGGCTGTAGGTGAGATACAGGCACTTTTTTGCACTCTTCTACTTCTATAACCAGGTAAGCTAATAAAAAAGTGTCCTAAATGTTTGGATTACTAAAAAAAATCATGTGTTAGTAATGTAAAAAGACCTACAGGACATGATATAAGCAGGTAGTCTCAAATTAAACTACTAAAGAGGCTCAACACTGTTTAGCTGCCAAAAGCAGTTGGAATTGGGCCTAAACAGTGTGGTAAGTTTTTAGGTGATGGCTATTGTGTCTGTTTGACCTCTTTCAAATGTCTGTACTGGCAATAAAGAGAAAAAAGTTTCCAATTTAAAAAGCTAGAGAATAAAAACAATTTGCCAGTAATGGGAAAAAGCCTACAGCACCTGGTGTTCCCATGTGGTCTCCCACCCAAGTACTAACCAAGCCCAACATTGCTTAGCTTCCAAGATCAGACGAGATTGGGCATATCTAATGTGGTATGGCTGTAGGTGAGATACAGGCACTTTTTTGCCCTCTTCTACTTCTATAACCAGGTAAGTTAATAAAAAAGTTTCCTAACTGTTTTGGCTTACTGAAAAAAATCATGTGTTGGTAATGTAAAAAGACCTACAGGACATGATATAAGCAGGTGGTCTCAAATTAAACTACTAAAGAGGCTCAACACTGTTTAGCTGCCAAAAGCAGTTGCAATTGGGCCTAAACAGTGTGGTAAGTTTTTAGGTGATGGCTATTGTGTCTGTTTGACATCTTCCAAATGTCTGTACTGGCAATAAAGAGAAAAAAGTTTCCAATTTAAAAAGCTAGAGAATAAAAACAATTTGCCAGTAATGGGAAAAACCTACAGCACCTGGTGTTCCCATGTGGTCTCCCACCCAAGTACTAACCAGGCCCAACACTGCTTAGCTTCCAAGATCAGACGAGATTGGGCGTATCCAATGTGGTATGGCTGTAGGTGAGATACAGGCACTTTTTTGCACTCTTCTACTTCTATAACCAGGTAAGCTAATAAAAAAGTGTCCTAAATGTTTGGATTACTAAAAAAAATCATGTGTTAGTAATGTAAAAAGACCTACAGGACATGATATAAGCAGGTGGTCTCAAATTAAACTACTAAAGAGGCTCAACACTGTTTAGCTGCCAAAAGCAGTTGGAATTGGGCCTAAACAGTGTGGTAAGTTTTTAGGTGATGGGTATTGTGTCTGTTTGACCTCTTTCAAATGTCTGTACTGGCAATAAAGAGAAAAAAGTTTCCAATTTAAAAAGCTAGAGAATAAAAACAATTTGCCAGTAATGGGAAAAAGCCTACAGCACCTGGTGTTCCCTTGTGGTCTCCCACCCAAGTACTAACCAAGCCCAACATTGCTTAGCTTCCAAGATCAGACGAGATTGGGCATATCTAATGTGGTATGGCTGTAGGTGAGATACAGGCACTTTTTTGCCCTCTTCTACTTCTATAACCAGGTAAGTTAATAAAAAAGTTTCCTAACTGTTTTGGCTTACTGAAAAAAAATCATGTGTTGGTAATGTAAAAAGACCTACAGGACATGATATAAGCAGGTGGTCTCAAATTAAACTACTAAAGAGGCTCAACACTGTTTAGCTGCCAAAAGCAGTTGCAATTGGGCCTAAACAGTGTGGTAAGTTTTTAGGTGATGGCTCTTGTGTCTGTTTGACCTCTTCCAAATGTCTGTACTGGCAATAAAGAGAAAAAAGTTTCCAATTTAAAAAGCTAGAGAATAAAAACAATTTGCCAGTAATGGGAAAAACCTACAGCACCTGGTGTTCCCATGTGGTCTCCCACCCAAGTACTAACCAGGCCCAACACTGCTTAGCTTCCAAGATCAGACGAGATTGGGCGTATCCAATGTGGTATGGCTGTAGGTGAGATACAGGCACTTTTTTGCACTCTTCTACTTCTATAACCAGGTAAGTTAATAAAAAAGTTTCCTAACTGTTTTGGCTTACTGAAAAAAATCATGTGTTGGTAATGTAAAAAGACCTACAGGACATGATATAAGCAGGTGGTCTCAAATTAAACTACTAAAGAGGCTCAACACTGTTTAGCTGCCAAAAGCAGTTGCAATTGGGCCTAAACAGTGTGGTAAGTTTTTAGGTGATGGCTATTGTGTCTGTTTGACCTCTTCCAAATGTCTGTACTGGCAATAAAAGTTTTTTTCCAATTTAAATAGCTAGAGAATAAAAACAATTTGCCAGTAATAAGAAAAAACCTACACCACCTGGTGTTCCCATGTGGTCTCCCACCCAAGTACTAACCAGGCCCAACACTGCTTAGCTTCCAAGATCAGATGAGATTGGGCGTATCTAATGTGGCATGGCTGTAGGTGAGATACAAGCACTATTTTGCCCTCTTCTACTTCTATAACCAGGTAAGTTAATAAAAAAGTTTCCTAACTGTATTGGCCAACTGAAAAAATCATGTGTTGGTAATGTAAAAAGACCTACAGGACATGATATTAGCAGGTGGTCTCAAATTAAACTACTAAAGAGGCTCAACACTGTTTAGCTGCCAAAAGCAGTTGGAATTGGGCCTAAACAGTGTGGTAAGTTTTTAGGTGATGGCTATTGTGTCTGTTTGACCTCTTCCAAATGTCTGTACTGGCAATAAAAAAAAGTTTCCAATTTAAATAGCTAGAGAATATAAACAATTTGCCAGTAATGGAAAAAAACCTACACCACAAGGTGTTCCCTTGTGGTCTCCCACCCAAGTACTAACCAGGCCCAACACTGCTTAGCTTCCAAGATCAGGCGTATCCAATGTGGTATGGCTGTAGGTGAAATGCAAGCACTTTTTTGCCCTCTTCTACTTCTATAACCAGGTAAGCTAATAAAAAAGTTTCCTAACTGTATTGGCTTACTGAAAAAAATCATGTGTTGGTAATGTAAAAAGACCTACAGGACATGATATTAGCAGGTGGTCTCAAATTTAATTACTAAAGAGGCTCAACAATGTTTAGCTGCCAAAAGCAGTTGGAATTGGGCCTAAACAGTGTGGTAAGTTTTTAGGTGATGGCTATTGTGTCTGTTTGACCTCTTTCAAATGTCTGTACTGGCAATAAAGAGAAAAAAGTTTCCAATTTAAAAAGCTAGAGAATAAAAACAATTTGCCAGTAATGGGAAAAACCTACAGCACCTGGTGTTCCCATGTGGTCTCCCACCCAAGTACTAACCAGGCCCAACACTGCTTAGCTTCCAAGATCAGATGAGATTGGGCGTATCCAATGTGGTATGGCTGTAGGTGAGATACAGGCACTTTTTTGCCCTCTTCTACTTCTATAACCAGGTAAGCTAATAAAAAAGTGTCCTAACTGTTTTGGCTTACTGAAAAAAATCATGTGTTGGTAATGTAAAAAAACCTACAGGACATTTTATAAGCAGATGGTCTCAAATTAAACTACTAAAGAGGCTCAACACTGTTTAGCTGCCAAAAGCAGTTGGAATTGGGCCTAAACAGTGTGGTAAGTTTTTAGGTGATGGCTATTGTGTCTGTTTGACCTCTTTCAAATGTCTGTACTGGCAATAAAGAGAAAAAAGTTTCCAATTTAAAAAGCTAGAGAATAAAAACAATTTGCCAGCAATGGGAAAAAGCCTACAGCACCTGGTGTTCCCATGTGGTCTCCCACCCAAGTACTAAACAAGCCCAACATTGCTTAGCTTCCAAGATCAGACGAGATTGGGCGTATCCAATGTGGTATGGCTGTAGGTGAGATACAGGCACTATTTTGCCCTCTTCTACTTCTATAACCAGGTAAGCTAATAAAAAAGTTTCCAAACTGTTTTGGCTTACTGAAAAAAAATCATGTGTTGGTAATGTAAAAAGACCTACAGGACATGATATTAGCAGGTGGTCTCAAATTAAACTACAAAAGAGGCTCAACAATGTTTAGCTGCCAAAAACAGTTGGAATTGGGCCTAAACAGTGTGGTAAGTTTTTAGGTGATGGCTATTGTGTCTGTTTGACCTCTTCCAAATGTCTGTACTGGCAATAAAAAAAAGTTTCCAATTTAAATAGCTAGAGAATAAAAACAATTTGCCAGTAATAAGAAAAAACCTACAGCACTTGGTGTTCCCTTGTGGTCTCCCACCCAAGTACTAACCAGGCCCAACACTGCTTAGCTTCCAAGATCAGACGAGATTGGGCATATCTAATGTGGTATGGCTGTAGGTGAGATACAGGCACTTTTTTGCCCTCTTCTACTTCTATAACCAGGTAAGTTAATAAAAAAGTTTCCTAACTGTTTTGGCTTACTGAAAAAAATCATGTGTTGGTAATGTAAAAAGACCTACAGGACATGATATAAGCAGGTGGTCTCAAATTAAACTACTAAAGAGGCTCAACACTGTTTAGCTGCCAAAAGCAGTTGCAATTGGGCCTAAACAGTGTGGTAAGTTTTTAGGTGATGGCTATTGTGTCTGTTTGACCTCTTCCAAATGTCTGTACTGGCAATAAAAGTTTTTTTCCAATTTAAATAGCTAGAGAATAAAAACAATTTGCCAGTAATAAGAAAAAACCTACAGCACCTGGTGTTCCCATGTGGTCTCCCACACAAGTACTAACCAGGCCCAACACTGCTTAGCTTCAAAGATCAGACGAGATTGGGCGTATCTAATGTGGCATGGCTGTAGGTGAGATACAGGCACTTTTTTGCCCTCTTCTACTTCTATAACCAGGTAAGTTAATAAAAAAGTTTCCTAACTGTATTGGCTTACTGAAAAAAATCATGTGTTGGTAATGTAAAAAGACCTACAGGACATGATATTAGCAGGTGGTCTCAAATTAAACTACTAAAGAGGCTCAACACTGTTTAGCTGCCAAAAGCAGTTGGAATTGGGCCTAAACAGTGTGGTAAGTTTTTAGGTGATGGCTATTGTGTCTGTTTGACCTCTTCCAAATGTGTGTACTGGCAATAAAAAAAGTTTCCAATTTAAATAGCTAGAGAATAAAAACAATTTGCCAGTAATGGAAAAAAATCTACAGCACCAGGGGTTCCCATGTGGTCTCCCACCCAAGTACTAACCAGGCACAACACTGCTTAGCTTCAAAGATCAGACGAGATTGGGCGTATCTAATGTGGCATGGCTGTAGGTGAGATACAGGCACTTTTTTGCCCTCTTCTACTTCTATAACCAGGTAAGTTAATAAAAAAGTTTCCTAACTGTATTGGCTTACTGAAAAAAATCATGTGTTGGTAATGTAAAAAGACCTACAGGACATGATATTAGCAGGTGGTCTCAAATTAAACTACTAAAGAGGCACAACACTGTTTAGCTGCCAAAAGCAGTTGGAATTGGGCCTAAACAGTGTGGTAAGTTTTTAGGTGATGGCTATTGTGTCTGTTTGACCTCTTCCAAATGTCTGTACTGGCAATAAAGAGAAAAAAGTTTCCAATTTAAAAAGCTAGAGAATAAAAACAATTTGCCAGTAATGGGGAAAACCTACAGCACCTGGTGTTCCCATGTGTTCTCCCACCCAACTACTAACCAGGCCCAACACTGCTTAGCTTCCAAGATCAGACGAGATTGGGCGTATCCAATGTGGTATGGCTGCAAGTGAAATACAAGTACTTTTTTGCCCTCTTCTACTTCTATAACCAGGTAAGCTAATAAAAAAGTTTCCTAACTGTTTTGGCTTACTGAAAAAAATCATGTGTTGGTAATGTAAAAAGACCTACAGGACATGATATAAGCAGGTGGTCTCAAATTAATCTACTAAAGAGGCTCAACACTGTTTAGCTGCCAAAAGCAGTTGGAATTGGGCCGAAAAAGTGTGGTAAGTCTTTAGGTGATGGCTATTGTGTCTGTTTGACCTCTCCCAAATGTCTGTATCGGCAATAAAAAGAAAAAGTTTCCAATTTAAATAGCTAGAGAATAAAAACAATTTGCCAGTAATGGGGAAAAGCCTACAGCACCTGGTGTTCCCATGTGGTCTCCCACCCAAGTACTAACCAGGCCCAACATTGCTTAGCTTCCAAGATCAGACGAGATTGGGCATATCCAATGTGGTATGGCTATAGGTGAGATACAGGCACTATTTTGCCCTCTTCTACTTCTATAACCAGGTAAGCTAATAAAAAAGTTTCCTAACTGTATTGGCTTACTGAGAAAAATCATGTGTTGGTAATGTAAAAAGACATACAGGACATGATATTAGCAGGTGGTCTCAAATTAAACTACTAAAGAGGCTCAACAATGTTTAGCTGCCAAAAGCAGTTGGAATTGGGCCTAAACAGTGTGGTAAGTTTTTAGGTGATGGCTATTGTGTCTGTTTGACCTCTTCCAAATGTCTGTACTGGCAATAAAGAGAAAAAAGTTTCCAATTTAAAAAGCTAGAGAATAAAAACAATTTGCCAGTAATGGGAATAACCTACAGCACCTGGTGTTCCCATGTGGTCTCCCACCCAAGTACTAACCAGGCCCAACACTGCTTAGCTTCCAAGATCAGACGAGATTGGGCGTATCCAATGTGGTATGGCTGTAGATGAAATACAAGCACTTTTTTGCCCTCTTCTACTTCTATAACCAGGTAAGCTAATAAAAAAGTTTCCTAACTGTTTTGGCTTACTGAAAAAAATCATGTGTTGGTAATGTAAAATGACCTACAGGACATGATATAAGCAGGTGGTCTCAAATTAATCTACTAAAGAGGCTCAACACTGTTTAGCTGCCAAAAGCAGTTGGAATTGGGCCGAAAAAGTGTGGTAAGTCTTTAGGTGAAGGCTATTGTGTCTGTTTGACCTCTCCCAAATGTCTGTATCGGCAATAAAAAGAAAAAGTTTCCAATTTAAATAGCTAGAGAATAAAAACAATTTGCCAGTAATGGGAAAAAGCCTACAGCACCTGGTGTTCCCATGTGGTCTCCCACCCAAGTACTAACCAGGCCCAACATTGCTTAGCTTCCAAGATCAGACGAGATTAGGCGTATCCAATGTGGTATGGCTGTAGGTGAGATACAGGCACTATTTTGCCCTCTTCTACTTCTATAACCAGGTAAGCTAATAAAAAAGTTTCCTAACTGTAATGGCTTACTGAAAAAAATCATGTGTTGGTAATGTAAAAAGACCTACAGGACATGATATTAGCAGGTGGTCTCAAATTAAACTACTAAAGAGGCTCAACAATGTTTAGCTGCCAAAAGCAGTTGGAATTGGGCCTAAACAGTGTGGTAAGTTTTTAGGTGATGGCTATTGTGTCTGTTTGACCTCTTCCAAATGTCTGTACTGGCAATAAAAGTTTTTTTTCCAATTTAAATAGCTAGAGAATAAAAACAATTTGCCAGTAATAAGAAAAAACCTACAGCACCTGGTGTTCCCATGTGGCCTCCCTCCCAAGTACTAACCAGGCCCAACACTGCTTAGCTTTCAAGATCACACGAGATTGGGCGTATCTAATGTGGTATGGCTGTAGGTGAGATACAGGCACTTTTTTGCCCTCTTCTACTTTTATAACCAGGTAAGTTAATAAAAAAGTATCCTAACTGTATTGGCTTACTGAAAAAAATCATGTGTTGGCAATGTAAAAAGACCTACAGGACATGGTATTAGCAGGTGGTCTCAAATTAAACTACTAAAGAGGCTCAACACTGTTTAGCTGCCAAAAGCAGTTAGAATTGGGCCTAAACAGTGTGGTAAGTTTTTAGGTGATGGCTATTGTGTCTGTTTGACCTCTTCCAAATGTCTGTACTGGCAATAAAGAGAAAAAAGTTTCCAATTTAAAAAGCTAGAGAATAAAAACAATTTGCCAGTAATGGGAAAAACCTACAGCACCTGGTGTTCCCATGTGGTCTCCCACCCAAGTACTAACTAGGCCCAACACTGCTTAGCTTCCAAGATCAGACGAGATTGGGCGTATCCAATGTGGTATGGCTGTAGGTGAAATACAAGCACTTTTTTTACCTCTTCTACTTCTATAACCCGGTAAGCTAATAAAAAAGTTTCCTAACTGTTTTGGCTTACTGAAAAAAATCATCTGTTGGTAATGTAAAAAGACCTACAGGACATGATATAAGCAGGTGGTCTCAAATTAATCTACTAAAGAGGCTCAACACTGTTTAGCTGCCAAAAGCAGTTGGAATTGGGCCGAAAAAGTGTGGTAAGACTTTAGGTGATGGCTATTGTGTCTGTTTGACCTCTCCCAAATGTCTGTATCGGCAATAAAAAGAAAAAGTTTCCAATTTAAATAGCTAGAGAATAAAAACAATTTGCCAGTAATGGGAAAAAGCCTACAGCACCTGGTGTTCCCATGTGGTCTCCCACCCAAGTACTAACCAGGCCCAACATTGCTTAGCTTCCAAGATCAGACGAGATTGGGCGTATCCAATGTGGTATGGCTGTAGGTGAGATACAGGCACTATTTTGCCCTCTTCTACTTCTATAACCAGGTAAGCTAATAAAAAAGTTTCCTAACTGTATTGGCTTACTGAAAAAAATCATGTGTTGGTAATGTAAAAAGACCTACAGGACATGATATTAGCAGGTGGTCTCAAATTAAACTACTAAAGAGGCTCAACAATGTTTAGCTGCCAAAAGCAGTTGGAATTGGGCCTAAACAGTGTGGTAAGTTTTTAGGTGATGGCTATTGTGTCTGTTTGACCTCTTCCAAATGTCTGTACTGGCAATAAAAAAAAAAGTTTCCAATTTAAATAGCTAGAGAATAAAATTTTTTTGCCAGTAATAAGAAAAAACCTACAGCACCTGGTGTTCCCATGTGGTCTCCCACCCAAGTACTAACCAGGCCCAACACTGCTTAGCTTCCAAGATCAGACGAAATTGGGCGTATCTAATGTGGTATTGCTGTAGGTGAGATACAGGCACTTTTTTGCCCTCTTCTACTTCTATAACCAGGTAAGTTAATAAAAAAGTTTCCTAACTGTTTTGGCTTACTGAAAAAAATCATGTGTTGGTAATGTAAAAAGACCTACAGGACATGATATAAGCAGGTGGTCTCAAATGAAACTACTAAAGAGGCTCAACACTGTTTAGCTGCCAAAAGCAGTTGGAATTGGGCCTAAACAGTGTGGTAAGTTTTTAGGTGATGGCTATTGTGTCTGTTTGACCTCTTCCAAATGTCTGTACTGGCAATAAAAAAAAAGTTTCCAATTTAAATAGCTAGAGAATAAAAACAATTTGCCAGTAATAAGAAAAAACCTACAGCACCTGGTGTTCCCATGTGGTCTCCCACCCAAGTACTAACCAGGCCCAACACTGCTTAGCTTCCCAGATCAGACGAGATTGGGCGTATCTAATGTGGTATTGCTGTAGGTGAGATACAGGCACTTTTTTGCCCTCTTCTACTTCTATAACCAGGTAAGTTAATAAAAAAGTTTCCTAACTGTTTTGGCTTACTGAAAAAAATCATGTGTTGGTAATGTAAAAAGACCTACAGGACATGATATTAGCAGGTGGTCTCAAATTAAACTACTAAAGAGGCTCAACAATGTTTAGCTGCCAAAAGCAGTTGGAATTGGGCCTAAACAGTGTGGTAAGTTTTTAGGTGATGGCTATTGTGTCTGTTTGACCTCTTCCAAATGTCTGTACTGGCAATAAAGAGAAAAAAGTTTCCAATTTAAAAAGCTAGAGAATAAAAACAAATTGCCAGTAATGGGAAAAACCTACAGCACCTGGTGTTCCCATGTGGTCTCCCACCCAAGTACTAACCAGGCCCAACACTGCTTAGCTTCCAAGATCAGACGAGATTGGGCGCATCCAATGTGGTATGGCTGTAGGTGAAATACAACCACTTTTTTGCCCTCTTCTACTTCTATAACCAGGTAAGCTAATAAAAAAGTTTCCTAACTGTTTTGGCTTACTGAAAAAAATCATGTGTTGGTAATGTAAAAAGACCTACAGGACATGATATAAGCAGGTGGTCTCAAATTAATCTACTAAAGAGGCTCAACACTGTTTAGCTGCCAAAAGCAGTTGGAATTGGGCCGAAAAAGTGTGGTAAGTCTTTAGGTGATGGCTATTGTGTCTGTTTGACCTCTCCCAAATGTCTGTATCGGCAATAAAAAGAAAAAGTTTCCAATTTAAATAGCTAGAGAATAAAAACAATTTGCCAGTAATGGGGAAAAGCCTACAGCACCTGGTGTTCCCATGTGGTCTCCCACCCAAGTACTAACCAGGCCCAACATTGCTTAGCTTCCAAGATCAGACGAGATTGGGCATATCCAATGTGGTATGGCTGTAGGTGAGATACAGGCACTATTTTGCCCTCTTCTACTTCTATAACCAGGTAAGCTAATAAAAAAGTTTCCTAACTGTTTTGGCTTACTGAATAAAATCATGTGTTGGTAATGTAAAAAGACCTACAGGACATGATATAAGCAGGTGGTCTCAAATTAAACTACTAAAGAGGCTCAACACTGTTTAGCTGCCAAAAGCAGTTGGAATTGGGCCGAAACAGTGTGGTAAGTCTTTAGGTGATGCCTATTGTGTCTGTTTGACCTCTCCCAAATGTCTGTGTCGGCAATAAAAAGAAAAAGTTTCCAATTTAAATAGCTAGAGAATAAAAACAATTTGCCAGTAATGGGAAAAAGCCTACAGCACCTGGTGTTCCCATGTGGTCTCCCACCCAAGTACTAACCAGGCCCAACACTGCTTAGCTTCCAAGATCAGACGAGATTGGGCGTATCTAATGTGGTATTGCTGTAGGTGAGATACAGGCACTTTTTTGCCCTCTTCTACTTCTATAACCAGGTAAGTTATTAAAAAAGTTTCCTAACTGTTTTGGCTTACTGAAAAAAATCATGTGTTGGTAATGTAAAAAGACCTACAGGACATGATATAAGCAGGTGGTCTCAAATTAAACTACTAAAGAGGCTCAACACTGTTTAGCTGCCAAAAGCAGTTGGAATTGGGCCGAAAAAGTGTGGTAAGTCTTTAGGTGATGGCTATTGTGTCTGTTTGACCTCTCCCAAATGTCTGTATCGGCAATAAAAAGAAAAAGTTTCCAATTTAAATAGCTAGAGAATAAAAAAATTTGCCAGTAATGGGAAAAAGCCTACAGCACCTGGTGTTCCCATGTGGTCTCCCACCCAAGTACTAACCAGGCCCAACATTGCTTAGCTTCCAAGATCAGACGAGATTGGGCGTATCCAATGTGGTATGGCTGTAGGTGAGATACAGGCACTTTTTTGCCCTCTTCTACTTCTATAACCAGGTAAGTTAATAAAAAAGTTTCCTAACTGTTTTGGCTTACTGAAAAAAATCATGTGTTGGTAATGTAAAAAGACCTACAGGACATGATATTAGCAGGTGGTCTCAAATTAAACTACTAATGAGGCTCAACAATGTTTAGCTGCCAAAAGCAGTTGGAATTGGGCCTAAACAGTGTGGTAAGTTTTTAGGTGATGGCTATTGTGTCTGTTTGACCTCTTCCAAATGTCTGTACTGGCAATAAAGAGAAAAAAGTTTCCAATTTAAAAAGCTAGAGAATAAAAACAATTTGCCAGTAATGGGAAAAACCTACAGCACCTGGTGTTCCCATGTGGTCTCCCACCCAAGTACTAACCAGGCCCAACACTGCTTAGCTTCCAAGATCAGATGAGATTGGGCGTATCCAATGTGGTATGGCTGTAGGTGAGATACAGGCACTTTATTGCCCTCTTCTACTTCTATAACCAGGTAAGCTAATAAAAAAGTGTCCTAACTGTTTTGTCTTACTGAAAAAAATCATGTGTTGGTAATGTAAAAAAACCTACAGGACATTTTATAAGCAGATGGTCTCAAATTAAACTACTAAAGAGGCTCAACACTGTTTAGCTGCCAAAAGCAGTTGGAATTGGGCCTAAACAGTGTGGTAAGTTTTTAGGTGATGGCTATTGTGTCTGTTTGACCTCTTCCAAATGTCTGTACTGGCAATAAAGAGAAAAAAGTTTCCAATTTAAAAAGCTAGAGAATAAAAACAATTTGCCAGTAATGGAAAAAACCTACAGCACCTGGTGTTCCCATGTGGTCTCCCACCCAAGTACTAACCAGGCCCAACACTGCTTAGCTTCCAAGATCAGACGAGATTGGGCGTATCCAATGTGGTATGGCTGTAGGTGAAATACAAGCACTTTTTTGCCCTCTTCTACTTCTATAACCAGGTAAGCTAATAAAAAAGTTTCCTAACTGTTTTGGCTTACTGAAAAAAATCATGTGTTGGTAATGTAAAAAGACCTACAGGACATGATATAAGCAGGTGGTCTCAAATTAATCTACTAAAGAGGCTCAACACTGTTTAGCTGCCAAAAGCAGTTGGAATTGGGCCGAAAAAGTGTGGTAAGTCTTTAGGTGATGGCTATTGTGTCTGTTTGACCTCTCCCAAATGTCTGTGTCGGCAATAAAAAGAAAAAGTTTCCAATTTAAATAGCTAGAGAATAAAAACAATTTGCCAGTAATGGGAAAAAGCCTACAGCACCTGGTGTTCCCATGTGGTCTCCCACCCAAGTACTAACCAGGCCCAACACTGCTTAGCTTCCAAGATCAGACGAGATTGGGCGTATCTAATGTGGTATTGCTGTAGGTGAGATACAGGCACTTTTTTGCCCTCTTCTACTTCTATAACCAGGTAAGTTATTAAAAAAGTTTCCTAACTGTTTTGGCTTACTGAAAAAAATCATGTGTTGGTAATGTAAAAAGACCTACAGGACATGATATAAGCAGGTGGTCTCAAATTAAACTACTAAAGAGGCTCAACACTGTTTAGCTGCCAAAAGCAGTTGGAATTGGGCCGAAAAAGTGTGGTAAGTCTTTAGGTGATGGCTATTGTGTCTGTTTGACCTCTCCCAAATGTCTGTATCGGCAATAAAAAGAAAAAGTTTCCAATTTAAATAGCTAGAGAATAAAAACAATTTGCCAGTAATGGGAAAAAGCCTACAGCACCTGGTGTTCCCATGTGGTCTCCCACCCAAGTACTAACCAGGCCCAACATTGCTTAGCTTCCAAGATCAGACGAGATTGGGCGTATCCAATGTGGTATGGCTGTAGGTGAGATACAGGCACTTTTTTGCCCTCTTCTACTTCTATAACCAGGTAAGTTAATAAAAAAGTTTCCTAACTGTTTTGGCTTACTGAAAAAAATCATGTGTTGGTAATGTAAAAAGACCTACAGGACATGATATTAGCAGGTGGTCTCAAATTAAACTACTAATGAGGCTCAACAATGTTTAGCTGCCAAAAGCAGTTGGAATTGGGCCTAAACAGTGTGGTAAGTTTTTAGGTGATGGCTATTGTGTCTGTTTGACCTCTTCCAAATGTCTGTACTGGCAATAAAGAGAAAAAAGTTTCCAATTTAAAAAGCTAGAGAATAAAAACAATTTGCCAGTAATGGGAAAAACCTACAGCACCTGGTGTTCCCATGTGGTCTCCCACCCAAGTACTAACCAGGCCCAACACTGCTTAGCTTCCAAGATCAGATGAGATTGGGCGTATCCAATGTGGTATGGCTGTAGGTGAGATACAGGCACTTTATTGCCCTCTTCTACTTCTATAACCAGGTAAGCTAATAAAAAAGTGTCCTAACTGTTTTGTCTTACTGAAAAAAATCATGTGTTGGTAATGTAAAAAAACCTACAGGACATTTTATAAGCAGATGGTCTCAAATTAAACTACTAAAGAGGCTCAACACTGTTTAGCTGCCAAAAGCAGTTGGAATTGGGCCTAAACAGTGTGGTAAGTTTTTAGGTGATGGCTATTGTGTCTGTTTGACCTCTTCCAAATGTCTGTACTGGCAATAAAGAGAAAAAAGTTTCCAATTTAAAAAGCTAGAGAATAAAAACAATTTGCCAGTAATGGAAAAAACCTACAGCACCTGGTGTTCCCATGTGGTCTCCCACCCAAGTACTAACCAGGCCCAACACTGCTTAGCTTCCAAGATCAGACGAGATTGGGCGTATCCAATGTGGTATGGCTGTAGGTGAAATACAAGCACTTTTTTGCCCTCTTCTACTTCTATAACCAGGTAAGCTAATAAAAAAGTTTCCTAACTGTTTTGGCTTACTGAAAAAAATCATGTGTTGGTAATGTAAAAAGACCTACAGGACATGATATAAGCAGGTGGTCTCAAATTAATCTACTAAAGAGGCTCAACACTGTTTAGCTGCCAAAAGCAGTTGGAATTGGGCCGAAAAAGTGTGGTAAGTCTTTAGGTGATGGCTATTGTGTCTGTTTGACCTCTCCCAAATGTCTGTATCGGCAATAAAAAGAAAAAGTTTCCAATTTAAATAGCTAGAGAATAAAAACAATTTGCCAGTAATGGGAAAAAGCCTACAGCACCTGGTGTTCCCATGTGGTCTCCCACCCAAGTACTAACCAGGCCCAACATTGCTTAGCGTCCAAGATCAGACGAGATTGGGCGTATCCAATGTGGTATGGCTGTAGGTGAGATACAGGCACTATTTTGCCCTCTTCTACTTCTATAACCAGGTAAGCTAATAAAAAAGTTTCCTAACTGTATTGGCTTACTGAAAAAAATCATGTGTTGGTAATGTAAAAAGACCTACAGGACATGATATTAGCAGGTGGTCTCAAATTAAACTACTAAAGAGGCTCAACAATGTTTAGCTGCCAAAAGCAGTTGGAATTGGGCCTAAACAGTGTGGTAAGTTTTTAGGTGATGGCTATTGTGTCTGTTTGACCTCTTCCAAATGTCTGTACTGGCAATAAAAAAAAAAGTTTCCAATTTAAATAGCTAGAGAATAAAAACAATTTGCCAGTAATAAGAAAAAACCTACAGCACCTGGTGTTCCCATGTGGTCTCCCACCCAAGTACTAACCAGGCCCAACACTGCTTAGCTTCCAAGATCAGACGAAATTGGGCGTATCTAATGTGGTATTGCTGTAGGTGAGATACAGGCACTTTTTTGCCCTCTTCTACTTCTATAACCAGGTAAGTTAATAAAAAAGTTTCCTAACTGTTTTGGCTTACTGAAAAAAATCATGTGTTGGTAATGTAAAAAGACCTACAGGACATGATATAAGCAGGTGGTCTCAAATTAAACTACTAAAGAGGCTCAACACTGTTTAGCTGCCAAAAGCAGTTGGAATTGGGCCTAAACAGTGTGGTAAGTTTTTAGGTGATGGCTATTGTGTCTGTTTGACCTCTTCCAAATGTCTGTACTGGCAATAAAAAAAAAGTTTCCAATTTAAATAGCTAGAGAATAAAAACAATTTGCCAGTAATAAGAAAAAACCTACAGCACCTGGTGTTCCCATGTGGTCTCCCACCCAAGTACTAACCAGGCCCAACACTGCTTAGCTTCCAAGATCAGACGAGATTGGGCGTATCCAATGTGGTATTGCTGTAGGTGAGATACAGGCACTTTTTTGCCCTCTTCTACTTCTATAACCAGGTAAGTTAATAAAAAAGTTTCCTAACTGTTTTGGCTTACTGAAAAAAATCATGTGTTGGTAATGTAAAAAGACCTACAGGACATGATATTAGCAGGTGGTCTCAAATGAAACTACTAAAGAGGCTCAACAATGTTTAGCTGCCAAAAGCAGTTGGAATTGCGCCTAAACAGTGTGGTAAGTTTTTAGGTGATGGCTATTGTGTCTGTTTGACCTCTTCCAAATGTCTGTACTGGCAATAAAGAGAAAAAAGTTTCCAATTTAAATAGCTAGAGAATAAAAACAATTTGCCAGTAATGGGGAAAAGCCTACAGCACCTGGTGTTTTCATGTGGTCTCCCACCCAAGTACTAACCAGGCCCAACATTGCTTAGCTTCCAAGATCAGACGAGATTGGGCATATCCAATGTGGTATGGCTGTGGGTGAGATACAGGCACTATTTTGCCCTCTTCTACTTCTATAACCAGGTAAGCTAATAAAAAAGTTTCCTAACTGTATTGGCTTACTGAGAAAAATCATGTGTTGGTAATGTAAAAAGACATACAGGACATGATATTAGCAGGTGGTCTCAAATTAAACTACTAAAGAGGCTCAACAATGTTTAGCTGCCAAAAGCAGTTGGAATGGGGCCTAAACAGTGTGGTAAGTTTTTAGGTGATGGCTATTGTGTCTGTTTGACCTCTCCCAAATGTCTGTATCGGCAATAAAAAGAAAAAGTTTCCAATTTAAATAGCTAGAGAATAAAAACAATTTGCCAGTAATGGGAAAAAGCCTACAGCACCTGGTGTTCCCATGTGGTCTCCCACCCAAGTACTAACCAGGCTCAACATTGCTTAGCTTCCAAGATCAGACGAGATTGGGCGGATCCAATGTGGTATGGCTGTAGGTGAGATACAGGCACTAATTTGCCCTCTTCTACTTCTATAACCAGGTAAGCTAATAAAAAAGTTTCCTAACTGTATTGGCTTACTGAAAAAAATCATGTGTTGGTAATGTAAAAAGACCTACAGGACATGATATAAGCAGGTGGTCTCAAATTAATCTACTAAAGAGGCTCAACACTGTTTAGCTGCCAAAAGCAGTTGGAATTGGGCCGAAAAAGTGTGGTAAGTCTTTAGGTGATGGCTATTTTGTCTGTTTGACCTCTCCCAAATGTCTGTATCGGCAATAAAAAGAAAAAGTTTCCAATTTAAATAGCTAGAGAATAAAAACAATTTGCCAGTAATGGGAAAAAGCCTACAGCACCTGGTGTTCCCATGTGGTCTCCCACCCAAGTACTAACCAGGCCCAACATTGCTTAGCTTCCAAGATCAAACGAGATTGGGCGTATCCAATGTGGTATGGCTGTAGGTGAGATACAGGCACTATTTTGCCCTCTTCTACTTCTATAACCAGGTAAGCTAATAAAAAAGTTTCCTAACTGTATTGGCTTACTGAAAAAAATCATGTGTTGGTAATGTAAAAAGACCTACAGGACATGATATTAGCAGGTGGTCTCAAATTAAACTACTAGAGGCTCAACAATGTTTAGCTGCCAAAAGCAGTTGGAATTGGGCCTAAACAGTGTGGTAAGTTTTTAGGTGATGGCTATTGTGTCTGTTTGACCTCTTCCAAATGTCTGTACTGGCAATAAAAAAAAAGTTTCCAATTTAAATAGCTAGAGAATAAAAACAATTTGCCAGTAATAAGAAAAAACCTACAGCACCTGGTGTTCCCATGTGGTCTCCCACCCAAGTACTAACCAGGCCCAACACTGCTTAGCTTCCAAGATCAGACGAGATTGGGCGTATCTAATGTGGTATTGCTGTAGTTGAGATACAAGCACTTTTTTGCCCTCTTCTACTTCTATAACCAGGTAAGTTAATAAAAAAGTTTCCTAACTGTTTTGGCTTACTGAAAAAAATCATGTGTTGGTAATGTAAAAAGACGTACAGGACATGATATTAGCAGGTGGTCTCAAATTAAACTACTAATGAGGCTCAACAATGTTTACCTGCCAAAAGCAGTTGGAATTGGGCCTAAACAGTGTGGTAAGTTTTTAGGTGATGGCTATTGTGTCTGTTTGACCTCTTCCAAATGTCTGTACTGGCAATAAAGAGAAAAAAAGTTTCCAATTTAAAAAGCTAGAGAATAAAAACAATTTGCCAGTAATGGGAAAAACCTACAGCACCTGGTGTTCCCATGTGGTCTCCCACCCAAGTACTAACCAGGCCCAACACTGCTTAGCTTCCAAGATCAGATGAGATTGGGCGTATCCAATGTGGTATGGCTGTAGGTGAGATACAGGCACTTTTTTGCCCTCTTCTACTTCTATAACCAGGTAAGCTAATAAAAAAGTGTCCTAACTGTTTTGACTTACTGAAAAAAATCATGTGTTGGTAATGTAAAAAAACCTACAGGAAATTTTATAAGCAGATGGTCTCAAATTAAACTACTAAAGAGGCTCAACACTGTTTAGCTGCCAAAAGCAGTTGGAATTGGGCCTAAACAGTGTGGTAAGTTTTTAGGTGATGGCTATTGTGTCTGTTTGACCTCTTCCAAATGTCTGTACTGGCAATAAAGAGAAAAAAGTTTCCAATTTAAAAAGCTAGAGAATAAAAACAATTTGCCAGTAATGGGAAAAACCTACAGCACCTGGTGTTCCCATGTGGTCTCCCACCCAAGTACTAACCAGGCCCAACACTGCTTAGCTTCCAAGATCAGATGAGATTGGGCGTATCCAATGTGGTATGGCTGTAGGTGAAATACAAGCACTTTTTTGCCCTCTTCTACTTCTATAACCAGGTAAGCTAATAAAAAAGTTTCCTAACTGTTTTGGCTTACTGAATAAAATCATGTGTTGGTAATGTAAAAAGACCTACAGGACATGATATAAGCAGGTGGTCTCAAATTAAACTACTAAAGAGGCTCAACACTGTTTAGCTGCCAAAAGCAGTTGGAATAGGGCCGAAACAGTGTGGTAAGTCTTTAGGTGATGCCTATTGTGTCTGTTTGACCTCTCCCAAATGTCTGTGTCGGCAATAAAAAGAAAAAGTTTCCAATTTAAATAGATAGAGAATAAAAACAATTTGCCAGTAATGGGAAAAAGCCTACAGCACCTGGTGTTCCCATGTGGTCTACCACCCAAGTACTAACCAGGCCCAACATTGCTTAGCTTCCAAGATCAGACGAGATTGGGCGTATCCAATGTGGTATGGCTGTAGGTGAGATACAGGCACTATTTTGCCCTCTTCTACTTCTATAACCAGGTAAGCTAATAAAAAAGTTTCCTAACTGTATTGGCTTACTGAAAAAAATCATGTGTTGGTAATGTAAAAAGACCTACAGGACATGATATTAGCAGGTGGTCTCAAATTAAACTACTAAAGAGGCTCAACAAGGTTTAGCTGCCAAAAGCAGTTGGAATTGGGCCTAAACAGTGTGGTAAGTTTTTAGGTGATGGCTATTGTGTCTGTTTGACCTCTTCCAAATGTCTGTACTGGCAATAAAAAAAAGTTTCCAATTTAAATAGCTAGAGAATAAAAACAATTTGCCAGTAATAAGAAAAAACCTACAGCACCTGGTGTTCCCATGTGGTCTCCCACCCAAGTACTAACCAGGCCCAACACTGCTTAGCTTCCAAGATCAGGCGTATCCAATGTGGTATGGCTGTAGGTGGAATACAAGCACTTTTTTGCCCTCTTCTACTTCTATAACCAGGTAAGCTAATAAAAAAGTTTCCTAACTGTTTTGGCTTACTGAAAAAAATCATGTGTTGGTAATGTAAAAAGACCTACAGGACATGATATAAGCAGGTGGTCTCAAATTAATCTACTAAAGAGGCTCAACACTGTTTAGCTGCCAAAAGCAGTTGGAATTGGGCCGAAACAGTGTGGTAAGTCTTTAGGTGATGCCTATTGTGTCTGTTTGACCTCTTCCAAATGTCTGTACTGGCAATAAAGAGAAAAAAGTTTCCAATTTAAAAAGCTAGAGAATAAAAACAATTTGCCAGTAATGGGAAAAACCTACAGCACCTGGTGTTCCCATGTGGTCTCCCACCCAAGTACTAACCAGGCCCAACACTGCTTAGCTTCCAAGATCAGACGAGATTGGGCGTATCCAATGTGGTATGGCTGTAGGTGAGATACAGGCACTTTTTTGCCCTCTTCTACTTCTATAACCAGGTAAGCTAATAAAAAAGTTTCCTAACTGTTTTGGCTTACTGAAAAAAATCATGTGTTGGTAATGTAAAAAGACCTACAGGACATGATATAAGCAGGTGGTCTCAAATTAAACTACTAAAGAGGCTCAACACTGTTTAGCTGCCAAAAGCAGTTGGAATTGGGCCTAAACAGTGTGGTAAGTTTTTAGGTGATGGCTATTGTGTCTGTTTGACCTCTTCCAAATGTCTGTACTGGCAATAAAAAAAAGTTTCCAATTTAAATAGCTAGAGAATAAAAACAATTTGCCAGTAATAAGAAAAAACCTACAGCACCTGGTGTTCCCATGTGGTCTCCCACCCAAGTACTAACCAGGCCCAACACTGCTTAGCTTCCAAGATCAGACGAGATTGGGCGTATCTAATGTGGTATGGCTGTAGGTGAGATACCGGCACTATTTTGCCCTCTTCTACTTCTATAACCAGGTAAGCTAATAAAAAAGTTTCCTAACTGTATTGGCTTACTGAAAAAAATCATGTGTTGGTAATGTAAAAAGACCTACAGGACATGATATTAGCAGGTGGTCTCAAATTAAACTACTAAAGAGGCTCAACAATGTTTAGCTGCCAAAAGCAGTTGGAATTGGGCCTAAACAGTGTGGTAAGTTTTTAGGTGATGGCTATTGTGTCTGTTTGACCTCTTCCAAATGTCTGTACTGGCAATAAAGAGAAAAAAGTTTCCAATTTAAAAAGCTAGAGAATAAAAACAATTTGCCAGTAATGGGAAAAAGCCTACAGCACCTGGTGTTCCCATGTGGTCTCCCACCCAAGTACTAACCAAGCCCAACATTGCTTAGCTTCCAAGATCAGACGAGATTGGGCATATCCAATGTGGTATGGCTGTAGGTGAGATACAGGCACTTTTTTGCCCTCTTCTACTTCTATAACCAGGTAAGTTAATAAAAAAGTTTCCTAACTGTTTTGGCTTACTGAAAAAAATCATGTGTTGGTAATGTAAAAAGACCTACAGGACATGATATAAGCAGGTGGTCTCAAATTAAACTACTAAAGAGGCTCAACACTGTTTAGCTGCCAAAAGCAGTTGCAATTGGGCCTAAACAGTGTGGTAAGTTTTTAGGTGATGGCTATTGTGTCTGTTTGACCTCTTCCAAATGTCTGTACTGGCAATAAAGAGAAAAAAGTTTCCAATTTAAAAAGCTAGAGAATAAAAACAATTTGCCAGTAATGGGAAAAAGCCTACAGCACCTGGTGTTCCCATGTGGTCTCCCACCCAAGTACTAACCAAGCCCAACATTGCTTAGCTTCCAAGATCAGACGAGATTGGGCATATCTAATGTGGTATGGCTGTAGGTGAGATACAGGCACTTTTTTGCCCTCTTCTACTTCTATAACCAGGTAAGTTAATAAAAAAGTTTCCTAACTGTTTTGGCTTACTGAAAAAAAAATCATGTGTTGGTAATGTAAAAAGACCTACAGGACATGATATAAGCAGGTGGTCTCAAATTAAACTACTAAAGAGGCTCAACACTGTTTAGCTGCCAAAAGCAGTTGCAATTGGGCCTAAACAGTGTGGTAAGTTTTTAGGTGATGGCTCTTGTGTCTGTTTGACCTCTTCCAAATGTCTGTACTGGCAATAAAGAGAAAAAAGTTTCCAATTTAAAAAGCTAGAGAATAAAAACAATTTGCCAGTAATGGGAAAAACCTACAGCACCTGGTGTTCCCATGTGGTCTCCCACCCAAGTACTAACGAGGCCCAACACTGCTTAGCTTCCAAGATCAGATGAGATTGGGCGTATCCAATGTGGTATGGCTGTAGGTGAGATACAGGCACTTTTTTGCACTCTTCTACTTCTATAACCAGGTAAGTTAATAAAAAAGTTTCCTAACTGTTTTGGCTTACTGAAAAAAATCATGTGTTGGTAATGTAAAAAGACCTACAGGACATGATATTAGCAGGTGGTCTCAAATTAAACTACAAAAGAGGCTCAACAATGTTTAGCTGCCAAAAACAGTTGGAATTGGGCCTAAACAGTGTGGTAAGTTTTTAGGTGATGGCTATTGTGTCTGTTTGACCTCTTCCAAATGTCTGTACTGGCAATAAAAAAAAGTTTCCAATTTAAATAGCTAGAGAATAAAAACAATTTGCCAGTAATAAGAAAAAACCTACAGCACTTGGTGTTCCCTTGTGGTCTCCCACCCAAGTACTAACCAGGCCCAACACTGCTTAGCTTCCAAGATCAGACGAGATTGGGCATATCTAATGTGGTATGGCTGTAGGTGAGATACAGGCACTTTTTTGCCCTCATCTACTTCTATAACCAGGTAAGTTAATAAAAAAGTTTCCTAACTGTTTTGGCTTACTGAAAAAAATCATGTGTTGGTAATGTAAAAAGACCTACAGGACATGATATAAGCAGGTGGTCTCAAATTAAACTACTAAAGAGGCTCAACACTGTTTAGCTGCCAAAAGCAGTTGCAATTGGGCCTAAACAGTGTGGTAAGTTTTTAGGTGATGGCTATTGTGTCTATTTGACCTCTTCCAAATGTCTGTACTGGCAATAAAAGTTTTTTTCCAATTTAAATAGCTAGAGAATAAAAACAATTTGCCAGTAATGGAAAAAAATCTACAGCACCAGGTGTTCCCATGTGGTCTCCCACCCAAGTACTAACCAGGCACAACACTGCTTAGCTTCCAAGATCAGATGAGATTGGGCGTATCCAATATGGAATGGCTGTAGATGAAATACAAGCACTTTTTTGCCCTCTTTTACTTCTATAACCAGGGAAGCTAATAAAAAAGTTTCCTAACTGTATTGGCTTACTGAAAAAAATCATGTGTTGGTAATGTAAAAAGACCTACCGGACATGATATTAGCAGGTGGTCTCAAATTAAACTACTAAAGAGGCACAACACTGTTTAGCTGCCAAAAGCAGTTGGAATTGGGCCTAAACAGTGTGGTAAGTTTTTAGGTGATGGCTATTGTGTCTGTTTGACCTCTTCCAAATGTCTGTACTGGCAATAAAGAGAAAAAAGTTTCCAATTTAAAAAGCTAGAGAATAAAAACAATTTGCCAGTAATGGGGAAAACCTACAGCACCTGGTGTTCCCATGTGGTCTCCCACCCAACTACTAACCAGGCCCAACACTGCTTAGCTTCCAAGATCAGACGAGATTGGGCGTATCCAATGTGGTATGGCTGTAGGTGAGATACAGGCACTTTTTTGCACTCTTCTACTTCTATAACCAGGTAAGCTAATAAAAAAGTGTCCTAAATGTTTGGATTACTAAAAAAAATCATGTGTTAGTAATGTAAAAAGACCTACAGGACATGATATAAGCAGGTAGCCTCAAATTAAACTACTAAAGAGGCTCAACACTGTTTAGCTGCCAAAAGCAGTTGGAATTGGGCCTAAACAGTGTGGTAAGTTTTTAGGTGATGGCTATTGTGTCTGTTTGACCTCTTTCAAATGTCTGTACTGGCAATAAAGAGAAAAAAGTTTCCAATTTAAAAAGCTAGAGAATAAAAACAATTTGCCAGTAATGGGAAAAAGCCTACAGCACCTGGTGTTCCCATGTGGTCTCCCACCCAAGTACTAACCAAGCCCAACATTGCTTAGCTTCCAAGATCAGACGAGATTGGGCATATCTAATGTGGTATGGCTGTAGGTGAGATACAGGCACTTTTTTGCCCTCTTCTACTTCTATAACCAGGTAAGTTAATAAAAAAGTTTCCTAACTGTTTTGGCTTACTGAAAAAAATCATGTGTTGGTAATGTAAAAAGACCTACAGGACATGATATAAGCAGGTGGTCTCAAATTAAACTACTAAAGAGGCTCAACACTGTTTAGCTGCCAAAAGCAGTTGCAATTGGGCCTAAACAGTGTGGTAAGTTTTTAGGTGATGGCTATTGTGTCTGTTTGACCTCTTTCAAATGTCTGTACTGGCAATAAAGAGAAAAAAGTTTCCAATTTAAAAATCTAGAGAATAAAAACAATTTGCCAGTAATGGGAAAAAGCCTACAGCACCTGGTGTTCCCATGTGGTCTCCCACCCAAGTACTAACCAAGCCCAACATTGCTTAGCTTCCAAGATCAGACGAGATTGGGCGTATCCAATGTGGTATGGCTGTAGGTGAGATACAGGCACTTTTTTGCACTCTTCTACTTCTATAACCAGGTAAGCTAATAAAAAAGTGTCCTAAATGTTTGGATTACTAAAAAAAATCATGTGTTAGTAATGTAAAAAGACCTACAGGACATGATATAAGCAGGTGGTCTCAAATTAAACTACTAAAGAGGCTCAACACTGTTTAGCTGCCAAAAGCAGTTGGAATTGGGCCTAAACAGTGTGGTAAGTTTTTAGGTGATGGCTATTGTGTCTGTTTGACCTCTTTCAAATGTCTGTACTGGCAATAAAGAGAAAAAAGTTTCCAATTTAAAAAGCTAGAGAATAAAAACAATTTGCCAGTAATGGGAAAAAGCCTACAGCACCTGGTGTTCCCATGTGGTCTCCCACCCAAGTACTAACCAAGCCCAACATTGCTTAGCTTCCAAGATCAGACGAGATTGGGCATATCTAATGTGGTATGGCTGTAGGTGAGATACAGGCACTTTTTTGCCCTCTTCTACTTCTATAACCAGGTAAGTTAATAAAAAAGTTTCCTAACTGTTTTGGCTTACTGAAAAAAAAATCATGTGTTGGTAATGTAAAAAGACCTACAGGACATGATATAAGCAGGTGGTCTCAAATTAAACTACTAAAGAGGCTCAACACTGTTTAGCTGCCAAAAGCAGTTGCAATTGGGCCTAAACAGTGTGGTAAGTTTTTAGGTGATGGCTCTTGTGTCTGTTTGACCTCTTCCAAATGTCTGTACTGGCAATAAAAGTTTTTTTCCAATTTAAATAGCTAGAGAATAAAAACAATTTGCCAGTAATAAGAAAAAACCTACAACACCTGGTGTTCCCATGTGGTCTCCCACCCAAGTACTAACCAGGCCCAACACTGCTTAGCTTCCAAGATCAGATGAGATTGGGCGTATCTAATGTGGCATGGCTGTAGATGAGATACAAGCACTATTTTGCCCTCTTCTACTTCTATAACCAGGTAAGTTAATAAAAAAGTTTCCTAACTGTATTGGCCAACTGAAAAAATCATGTGTTGGTAATGTAAAAAGACCTACAGGACATGATATTAGCAGGTGGTCTCAAATTAAAATACTAAAGAGGCTCAACACTGTTTAGCTGCCAAAAGCAGTTGGAATTGGGCCTAAACAGTGTGGTAAGTTTTTAGGTGATGGCTATTGTGTCTGTTTGACCTCTTCCAAATGTCTGTACTGGCAATAAAAAAAAGTTTCCAATTTAAATAGCTAGAGAATATAAACAATTTGCCAGTAATGGAAAAAAACCTACACCACAAGGTGTTCCCATGTGGTCTCCCACCCAAATACTAACCAGGCCCAACACTGCTTAGCTTCCAAGATCAGACAAGATTGGGCGTATCCAATGTGGTATGGCTGTAGGTGAAATGCAAGCACTTTTTTGCCCTCTTCTACTTCTATAACCAGGTAAGCTAATAAAAAAGTTTCCTAACTGTATTGGCTTACTGAAAAAAATCATGTGTTGGTAATGTAAAAAGACCTACAGGACATGATATTAGCAGGTGGTCTCAAATTAAATTACTAAAGAGGCTCAACAATGTTTAGCTGCCAAAAGCAGTTGGAATTGGGCCTAAACAGTGTGGTAAGTTTTTAGGTGATGGCTATTGTGTCTGTTTGACCTCTTTCAAATGTCTGTACTGGCAATAAAGAGAAAAAAGTTTCCAATTTAAAAAGCTAGAGAATAAAAACAATTTGCCAGTAATGGGAAAAACCTACAGCACCTGGTGTTCCCATGTGGTCTCCCACCCAAGTACTAACCAGGCCCAACACTGCTTAGCTTCCAAGATCAGATGAGATTGGGCGTATCCAATGTGGTATGGCTGTAGGTGAGATACAGGCACTTTTTTGCCCTCTTCTACTTCTATAACCAGGTAAGCTAATAAAAAAGTTTCCTAACTGTTTTGGCTTACTGAAAAAAATCATGTGTTGGTAATGTAAAAAAACCTACAGGACATTTTATAAGCAGATGGTCTCAAATTAAACTACTAAAGAGGCTCAACACTGTTTAGCTGCCAAAAGCAGTTGGAATTGGGCCTAAACAGTGTGGTAAGTTTTTAGGTGATGGCTATTGTGTCTGTTTGACCTCTTTCAAATGTCTGTACTGGCAATAAAGAGAAAAAAGTTTCCAATTTAAAAAGCTAGAGAATAAAAACAATTTGCCAGTAATGGGAAAAAGCCTACAGCACCTGGTGTTCCCATGTGGTCTCCCACCCAAGTACTAAACAAGCCCAACATTGCTTAGCTTCCAAGATCAGACGAGATTGGGCGTATCCAATGTGGTATGGCTGTAGGTGAGATACAGGCACTATTTTGCCCTCTTCTACTTCTATAACCAGGTAAGCTAATAAAAAAGTTTCCGAACTGTTTTGGCTTACTGAAAAAAAATCATGTGTTGGTAATGTAAAAAGACCTACAGGACATGATATTAGCAGGTGGTCTCAAATTAAACTACAAAAGAGGCTCAACAATGTTTAGCTGCCAAAAACAGTTGGAATTGGGCCTAAACAGTGTGGTAAGTTTTTAGGTGATGGCTATTGTGTCTGTTTGACCTCTTCCAAATGTCTGTACTGGCAATAAAAAAAAGTTTCCAATTTAAATAGCTAGAGAATAAAAACAATTTGCCAGTAATAAGAAAAAACCTACAGCACTTGGTGTTCCCTTGTGGTCTCCCACCCAAGTACTAACCAGGCCCAACACTGCTTAGCTTCCAAGATCAGACGAGATTGGGCATATCTAATGTGGTATGGCTGTAGGTGAGATACAGGCACTTTTTTGCCCTCTTCTACTTCTATAACCAGGTAAGTTAATAAAAAAGTTTCCTAACTGTTTTGGCTTACTGAAAAAAATCATGTGTTGGTAATGTAAAAAGACCTACAGGACATGATATAAGCAGGTGGTCTCAAATTAAACTACTAAAGAGGCTCAACACTGTTTAGCTGCCAAAAGCAGTTGCAATTGGGCCTAAACAGTGTGGTAAGTTTTTAGGTGATGGCTATTGTGTCTATTTGACCTCTTCCAAATGTCTGTACTGGCAATAAAAGTTTTTTTCCAATTTAAATAGCTAGAGAATAAAAACAATTTGCCAGTAATGGAAAAAAATCTACAGCACCAGGTGTTCCCATGTGGTCTCCCACCCAAGTACTAACCAGGCACAACACTGCTTAGCTTCCAAGATCAGATGAGATTGGGCGTATCCAATATGGAATGGCTGTAGATGAAATACAAGCACTTTTTTGCCCTCTTTTACTTCTATAACCAGGGAAGCTAATAAAAAAGTTTCCTAACTGTATTGGCTTACTGAAAAAAATCATGTGTTGGTAATGTAAAAAGACCTACAGGACATGATATTAGCAGGTGGTCTCAAATTAAACTACTAAAGAGGCACAACACTGTTTAGCTGCCAAAAGCAGTTGGAATTGGGCCTAAACAGTGTGGTAAGTTTTTAGGTGATGGCTATTGTGTCTGTTTGACCTCTTCCAAATGTCTGTACTGGCAATAAAGAGAAAAAAGTTTCCAATTTAAAAAGCTAGAGAATAAAAACAATTTGCCAGTAATGGGGAAAACCTACAGCACCTGGTGTTCCCATGTGGTCTCCCACCCAACTACTAACCAGGCCCAACACTGCTTAGCTTCCAAGATCAGACGAGATTGGGCGTATCCAATGTGGTATGGCTGCAAGTGAAATACAAGTACTTTTTTGCCCTCTTCTACTTCTATAACCAGGTAAGCTAATAAAAAAGTTTCCTAACTGTTTTGGCTTACTGAAAAAAATCATGTGTTGGTAATGTAAAAAGACCTACAGGACATGATATAAGCAGGTGGTCTCAAATTAATCTACTAAAGAGGCTCAACACTGTTTAGCTGCCAAAAGCAGTTGGAATTGGGCCGAAAAAGTGTGGTAAGTCTTTAGGTGATGGCTATTGTGTCTGTTTGACCTCTCCCAAATGTCTGTATCGGCAATAAAAAGAAAAAGTTTCCAATTTAAATAGCTAGAGAATAAAAACAATTTGCCAGTAATGGGGAAAAGCCTACAGCACCTGGTGTTCCCATGTGGTCTCCCACCCAAGTACTAACAAGGCCCAACATTGCTCAGCTTCCAAGATCAGACGAGATTGGGCATATCCAATGTGGTATGGCTATAGGTGAGATACAGGCACTATTTTGCCCTCTTCTACTTCTATAACCAGGTAAGCTAATAAAAAAGTTTCCTAACTGTATTGGCTTACTGAGAAAAATCATGTGTTGGTAATGTAAAAAGACATACAGGACATGATATTAGCAGGTGGTCTCAAATTAAACTACTAAAGAGGCTCAACAATGTTTAGCTGCCAAAAGCAGTTGGAATTGGGCCTAAACAGTGTGGTAAGTTTTTAGGTGATGGCTATTGTGTCTGTTTGACCTCTTCCAAATGTCTGTACTGGCAATAAAGAGAAAAAAGTTTCCAATTTAAAAAGCTAGAGAATAAAAACAATTTGCCAGTAATGGGAATAACCTACAGCACCTGGTGTTCCCATGTGGTCTCCCACCCAAGTACTAACCAGGCCCAACACTGCTTAGCTTCCAAGATCAGACGAGATTGGGCGTATCCAATGTGGTATTGCTGTAGATGAAATACAAGCACTTTTTTGCCCTCTTCTACTTCTATAACCAGGTAAGCTAATAAAAAAGTTTCCTAACTGTTTTGGCTTACTGAAAAAAATCATGTGTTGGTAATGTAAAATGACCTACAGGACATGATATAAGCAGGTGGTCTCAAATTAATCTACTAAAGAGGCTCAACACTGTTTAGCTGCCAAAAGCAGTTGGAATTGGGCCGAAAAAGTGTGGTAAGTCTTTAGGTGATGGCTATTGTGTCTGTTTGACCTCTCCCAAATGTCTGTATCGGCAATAAAAAGAAAAAGTTTCCAATTTAAATAGCTAGAGAATAAAAACAATTTGCCAGTAATGGGAAAAAGCCTACAGCACCTGGTGTTCCCATGTGGTCTCCCACCCAAGTACTAACCAGGCCCAACATTGCTTAGCTTCCAAGATCAGGCGAGATTGGGCGTATCCAATGTGGTATGGCTGTAGGTGAGATACAGGCACTATTTTGCCCTCTTCTACTTCTATAACCAGGTAAGCTAATAAAAAAGTTTCCTAACTGTATTGGCTTACTGAAAAAAATCATGTGTTGGTAATGTAAAAAGACCTACAGGACATGATATTAGCAGGTGGTCTCAAATTAAACTACTAAAGAGGCTCAACAATGTTTAGCTGCCAAAAGCAGTTGGAATTGGGCCTAAACAGTGTGGTAAGTTTTTAGGTGATGGCTATTGTGTCTGTTTGACCTCTTCCAAATGTCTGTACTGGCAATAAAAGTTTTTTTTCCAATTTAAATAGCTAGAGAATAAAAACAATTTGCCAGTAATAAGAAAAAACCTACAGCACCTGGTGTTCCCATGTGGCCTCCCTCCCAAGTACTAACCAGGCCCAACACTGCTTAGCTTTCAAGATCACACGAGATTGGGCGTATCTAATGTGGTATGGCTGTAGGTGAGATACAGGCACTTTTTTGCCCTCTTCTACTTCTATAACCAGGTAAGTTAATAAAAAAGTATCCTAACTGTATTGGCTTACTGAAAAAAATCATGTGTTGGCAATGTAAAAAGACCTACAGGACATGGTATTAGCAGGTGGTCTCAAATTAAACTACTAAAGAGGCTCAACACTGTTTAGCTGCCAAAAGCAGTTAGAATTGGGCCTAAACAGTGTGGTAAGTTTTTAGGTGATGGCTATTGTGTCTGTTTGACCTCTTCCAAATGTCTGTACTGGCAATAAAGAGAAAAAAGTTTCCAATTTAAAAAGCTAGAGAATAAAAACAATTTGCCAGTAATGGGAAAAACCTACAGCACCTGGTGTTCCCATGTGGTCTCCCACCCAAGTACTAACTAGGCCCAACACTGCTTAGCTTCCAAGATCAGACGAGATTGGGCGAATCCAATGTGGTATGGCTGTAGGTGAAATACAAGCACTTTTTTGACCTCTTCTACTTCTATAACCCGGTAAGCTAATAAAAAAGTTTCCTAACTGTTTTGGCTTACTGAAAAAAATCATGTGTTGGTAATGTAAAAAGACCTACAGGACATGATATAAGCAGGTGGTCTCAAATTAATCTACTAAAGAGGCTCAACACTGTTTAGCTGCCAAAAGCAGTTGGAATTGGGCCGAAAAAGTGTGGTAAGACTTTAGGTGATGGCTATTGTGTCTGTTTGACCTCTCCCAAATGTCTGTATCGGCAATAAAAAGAAAAAGTTTCCAATTTAAATAGCTAGAGAATAAAAACAATTTGCCAGTAATGGGAAAAAGCCTACAGCACCTGGTGTTCCCATGTGGTCTCCCACCCAAGTACTAACCAGGCCCAACATTGCTTAGCTTCCAAGATCAGACGAGATTGGGCGTATCCAATGTGGTATGGCTGTAGGTGAGATACAGGCACTATTTTGCCCTCTTCTACTTCTATAACCAGGTAAGCTAATAAAAAAGTTTCCTAACTGTATTGGCTTACTGAAAAAAATCATGTGTTGGTAATGTAAAAAGACCTACAGGACATGATATTAGCAGGTGGTCTCAAATTAAACTACTAAAGAGGCTCAACAATGTTTAGCTGCCAAAAGCAGTTGGAATTGGGCCTAAACAGTGTGGTAAGTTTTTAGGTGATGGCTATTGTGTCTGTTTGACCTCTTCCAAATGTCTGTACTGGCAATAAAAAAAAGTTTCCAATTTAAATAGCTAGAGAATAAAAACAATTTGCCAGTAATGGAAAAAATTCTACAGCACCAGGTGTTCCCATGTGGTCTCCCACCCAAGTACTAACCAGGCACAACACTGCTTAGCTTCCAAGATCAGACGAGATTGGGCGTATCCAATGTGGTATGGCTGTAGGTGAGATACAGGCACTATTTTGCCCTCTTCTACTTCTATAACCAGGTAAGCTAATAAAAAAGTTTCCTAACTGTATTGGCTTACTGAAAAAAATCATGTGTTGGTAATGTAAAAAGACCTACAGGACATGATATTAGCAGGTGGTCTCAAATTAAACTACTAAAGAGGCTCAACACTGTTTAGCTGCCAAAAGCAGTTGGAATTGGGCCTAAACAGTGTGGTAAGATTTTAGGTGATGGCTATTGTGTCTGTTTGACCTCTTCCAAATGTCTGTACTGGCAATAAAGAGAAAAAAGTTTCCAATTTAAAAAGCTAGAGAATAAAAACAATTTGCCAGTAATGGGAAAAACCTACAGCACCTGGTGTTCCCATGTGGTCTCCCACCCAAGTACTAACCAGGCCCAACACTGCTTAGCTTCCAAGATCAGACGAGATTGGGCGTATCCAATGTGGTATGGCTGTAGGTGAAATACAAGCACTTTTTTGCCCTCTTCTACTTCTATAACCAGGTAAGCTAATAAAAAAGTTTCCTAACTGTTTTGGCTTACTGAAAAAAATCATGTGTTGGTAATGTAAAAAGACCTACAGGACATGATATAAGCAGGTGGTCTCAAATTAATCTACTAAAGAGGCTCAACACTGTTTAGCTGCCAAAAGCAGTTGGAATTGGGCCGAAAAAGTGTGGTAAGTCTTTAGGTGATGGCTATTGTGTCTGTTTGACCTCTCCCAAATGTCTGTATCGGCAATAAAAAGAAAAAGTTTCCAATTTAAATAGCTAGAGAATAAAAACAATTTGCCAGTAATGGGAAAAAGCCTACAGCACCTGGTGTTCCCATGTGGTCTCCCACCCAAGTACTAACCAGGCCCAACACTGCTTAGCTTCCAAGATCAGACGAGATTGGGCGTATCCAATGTGGTATGGCTGTAGGTGAGATACAGGCACTATTTTGCCCTCTTCTACTTCTATAACCAGGTAAGCTAATAAAAAAGTTTCCTAACTGTATTGGCTTACTGAAAAAAATCATGTGTTGGTAATGTAAAAAGACCTACAGGACATGATATTAGCAGGTGGTCTCAAATTAAACTACTAAAGAGGCTCAACAATGTTTAGCTGCCAAAAGCAGTTGGAATTGGGCCTAAACAGTGTGGTAAGTTTTTAGGTGATGGCTATTGTGTCTGTTTGACCTCTTCCAAATGTCTGTACTGGCAATAAAAGTTTTTTTTCCAATTTAAATAGCTAGAGAATAAAAACAATTTGCCAGTAATAAGAAAAAACCTACAGCACCTGGTGTTCCCATGTGGCCTCCCTCCCAAGTACTAACCAGGCCCAACACTGCTTAGCTTTCAAGATCACACGAGATTGGGCGTATCTAATGTGGTATGGCTGTAGGTGAGATACAGGCACTTTTTTGCCCTCTTCTACTTCTATAACCAGGTAAGTTAATAAAAAAGTATCCTAACTGTATTGGCTTACTGAAAAAAATCATGTGTTGGCAATGTAAAAAGACCTACAGGACATGGTATTAGCAGGTGGTCTCAAATTAAACTACTAAAGAGGCTCAACACTGTTTAGCTGCCAAAAGCAGTTAGAATTGGGCCTAAACAGTGTGGTAAGTTTTTAGGTGATGGCTATTGTGTCTGTTTGACCTCTTCCAAATGTCTGTACTGGCAATAAAGAGAAAAAAGTTTCCAATTTAAAAAGCTAGAGAATAAAAACAATTTGCCAGTAATGGGAAAAACCTACAGCACCTGGTGTTCCCATGTGGTCTCCCACCCAAGTACTAACTAGGCCCAACACTGCTTAGCTTCCAAGATCAGACGAGATTGGGCGTATCCAATGTGGTATGGCTGTAGGTGAAATACAAGCACTTTTTTGACCTCTTCTACTTCTATAACCCGGTAAGCTAATAAAAAAGTTTCCTAACTGTTTTGGCTTACTGAAAAAAATCATCTGTTGGTAATGTAAAAAGACCTACAGGACATGATATAAGCAGGTGGTCTCAAATTAATCTACTAAAGAGGCTCAACACTGTTTAGCTGCCAAAAGCAGTTGGAATTATGCCGAAAAAGTGTGGTAAGACTTTAGGTGATGGCTATTGTGTCTATTTGACCTCTCCCAAATGTCTGTATCGGCAATAAAAAGAAAAAGTTTCCAATTTAAATAGCTAGAGAATAAAAACAATTTGCCAGTAATGGGAAAAAGCCTACAGCACCTGGTGTTCCCATGTGGTCTCCCACCCAAGTACTAACCAGGCCCAACATTGCTTAGCTTCCAAGATCAGACGAGATTGGGCGTATCCAATGTGGTATGGCTGTAGGTGAGATACAGGCACTATTTTGCCCTCTTCTACTTCTATAACCAGGTAAGCTAATAAAAAAGTTTCCTAACTGTATTGGCTTACTGAAAAAAATCATGTGTTGGTAATGTAAAAAGACCTACAGGACATGATATTAACAGGTGGTCTCAAATTAAACTACTAAAGAGGCTCAACAATGTTTAGCTGCCAAAAGCAGTTGGAATTGGGCCTAAACAGTGTGGTAAGTTTTTAGATGATGGCTATTGTGTCTGTTTGACCTCTTCCAAATGTCTGTACTGGCAATAAAGAGAAAAAAGTTTCCAATTTAAAAAGCTAGAGAATAAAAACAATTTGCCAGTAATGGGAAAAACCTACAGCACCTGGTGTTCCCATGTGGTCTCCCACCCAAGTACTAACCAGGCCCAACACTGCTTAGCTTCCAAGATCAGACGAGATTGGGCGTATCCAATGTGGTATGGCTGTAGGTGAAATACAAGCACTTTTTTGCCCTCTTCTACTTCTATAACCAGGTAAGCTAATAAAAAAGTTTCCTAACTGTTTTGGCTTACTGAAAAAAATCATCTGTTGGTAATGTAAAAAGACCTACAGGACATGATATAAGCAGGTGGTCTCAAATTAATCTACTAAAGAGGCTCAACACTGTTTAGCTGCCAAAAGCAGTTGGAATTGGGCCGAAAAAGTGTGGTAAGACTTTAGGTGATGGCTATTGTGTCTGTTTGACCTCTCCCAAATGTCTGTATCGGCAATAAAAAGAAAAAGTTTCCAATTTAAATAGCTAGAGAATAAAAACAATTTGCCAGTAATGGGAAAAAGCCTACAGCACCTGGTGTTCCCATGTGGTCTCCCACCCAAGTACTAACCAGGCCCAACATTGCTTAGCTTCCAAGATCAGACGAGATTGGGCGTATCCAATGTGGTATGGCTGTAGGTGAAATACAAGCACTTTTTTGACCTCTTCTACTTCTATAACCCGGTAAGCTAATAAAAAAGTTTCCTAACTGTTTTGGCTTACTGAAAAAAATCATCTGTTGGTAATGTAAAAAGACCTACAGGACATGATATAAGCAGGTGGTCTCAAATTAATCTACTAAAGAGGCTCAACACTGTTTAGCTGCCAAAAGCAGTTGGAATTATGCCGAAAAAGTGTGGTAAGACTTTAGGTGATGGCTATTGTGTCTATTTGACCTCTCCCAAATGTCTGTATCGGCAATAAAAAGAAAAAGTTTCCAATTTAAATAGCTAGAGAATAAAAACAATTTGCCAGTAATGGGAAAAAGCCTACAGCACCTGGTGTTCCCATGTGGTCTCCCACCCAAGTACTAACCAGGCCCAACATTGCTTAGCTTCCAAGATCAGACGAGATTGGGCGTATCCAATGTGGTATGGCTGTAGGTGAGATACAGGCACTATTTTGCCCTCTTCTACTTCTATAACCAGGTAAGCTAATAAAAAAGTTTCCTAACTGTATTGGCTTACTGAAAAAAATCATGTGTTGGTAATGTAAAAAGACCTACAGGACATGATATTAACAGGTGGTCTCAAATTAAACTACTAAAGAGGCTCAACAATGTTTAGCTGCCAAAAGCAGTTGGAATTGGGCCTAAACAGTGTGGTAAGTTTTTAGGTGATGGCTATTGTGTCTGTTTGACCTCTTCCAAATGTCTGTACTGGCAATAAAGAGAAAAAAGTTTCCAATTTAAAAAGCTAGAGAATAAAAACAATTTGCCAGTAATGGGAAAAACCTACAGCACCTGGTGTTCCCATGTGGTCTCCCACCCAAGTACTAACCAGGCCCAACACTGCTTAGCTTCCAAGATCAGACGAGATTGGGCGTATCCAATGTGGTATGGCTGTAGGTGAAATACAAGCACTTTTTTGCCCTCTTCTACTTCTATAACCAGGTAAGCTAATAAAAAAGTTTCCTAACTGTTTTGGCTTACTGAAAAAAATCATCTGTTGGTAATGTAAAAAGACCTACAGGACATGATATAAGCAGGTGGTCTCAAATTAATCTACTAAAGAGGCTCAACACTGTTTAGCTGCCAAAAGCAGTTGGAATTGGGCCGAAAAAGTGTGGTAAGACTTTAGGTGATGGCTATTGTGTCTGTTTGACCTCTCCCAAATGTCTGTATCGGCAATAAAAAGAAAAAGTTTCCAATTTAAATAGCTAGAGAATAAAAACAATTTGCCAGTAATGGGAAAAAGCCTACAGCACCTGGTGTTCCCATGTGGTCTCCCACCCAAGTACTAACCAGGCCCAACATTGCTTAGCTTCCAAGATCAGACGAGATTGGGCGTATCCAATGTGGTATGGCTGTAGGTGAGATACAGGCACTATTTTGCCCTCTTCTACTTCTATAACCAGGTAAGCTAATAAAAAAGTTTCCTAACTGTATTGGCTTACTGAAAAAAATCATGTGTTGGTAATGTAAAAAGACCTACAGGACATGATATTAGCAGGTGGTCTCAAATGAAACTACTAAAGAGGCTCAACAATGTTTAGCTGCCAAAAGCAGTTGGAATTGGGCCTAAACAGTGTGGTAAGTTTTTAGGTGATGGCTATTGTGTCTGTTTGACCTCTTCCAAATGTCTGTACTGGCAATAAAAGTTTTTTTTCCAATTTAAATAGCTAGAGAATAAAAACAATTTGCCAGTAATGGAAAAAATTCTACAGCACCAGGTGTTCCCATGTGGTCTCCCACCCAAGTACTAACCAGGCACAACACTGCTTAGCTTCCAAGATCAGACGAGATTGGGCGTATCCAATGTGGTATGGCTGTAGATGAAATACAAGCACTTTTTTGCCCTCTTCTACTTCTATAACCAGGTAAGCTAATAAAAAAGTTTCCTAACTATATTGGCTTACTGAAAAAAATCATGTGTTGGTAATGTAAAAAGACCTACAGGACATGATATTAGCAGGTGGTCTCAAATTAAACTACTAAAGAGGCTCAACACTGTTTAGCTGCCAAAAGCAGTTGGAATTGGGCCTAAACAGTGTGGTAAGTTTTTAGGTGATGGCTATTGTGTCTGTTTGACCTCTTCCAAATGTCTGTACTGGCAATAAAGAGAAAAAAGTTTCCAATTTAAAAAGCTAGAGAATAAAAACAATTTGCCAGTAATGGGGAAAACCTACAGCACCTGGTGTTCCCATGTGGTCTCCCACCCAAGTACTAACCAGGCCCAACACTGCTTAGCTTCCAAGATCAGGCGCATCCAATGTGGTATGGCTGTAGATGAAATACAAGCACTTTTTTGCCCTCTTCTACTTCTATAACCAGGTAAGCTAATAAAAAAGTTTCCTAACTGTTTTGGCTTACTGAAAAAAATCATGTGTTGGTAATGTAAAAAGACCTACAGGACATGATATAAGCAGGTGGTCTCAAATTAATCTACTAAAGAGGCTCAACACTGTTTAGCTGCCAAAAGCAGTTGGAATTGGGCCGAAAAAGTGTGGTAAGTCTTTAGGTGATGGCTATTGTGTCTGTTTGACCTCTCCCAAATGTCTGTATCGGCAATAAAAAGAAAAAGTTTCCAATTTAAATAGCTAGAGAATAAAAACAATTTGCCAGTAATGGGGAAAAGCCTACAGCACCTGGTGTTCCCATGTGGTCTCCCACCCAAGTACTAACCAGGCCCAACATTGCTTAGCTTCCAAGATCAGACGAGATTGGGCATATCCAACGTGGTATGGCTGGAGGTGAGATACAGGCACTATTTTGCCCTCTTCTACTTCTATAACCAGGTAAGCTAATAAAAAAGTTTCCTAACTGTATTGGCTTACTAAGAAAAATCATGTGTTGGTAATGTAAAAAGACATACAGGACATGATATTAGCAGGTGGTCTCAAATTAAACTACTAAAGAGGCTCAACAATGTTTAGCTGCCAAAAGCAGTTGGAATGGGGCCTAAACAGTGTGGTAAGTTTTTAGGTGATGGCTATTGTGTCTGTTTGACCTCTCCCAAATGTCTGTATCGGCAAAAAAAGAAAAAGTTTCCAATTTAAATAGCTAGAGAATAAAAACAATTTGCCAGTAATGGGAAAAAGCCTACAGCACCTGGTGTTCCCATGTGGTCTCCCACCCAAGTACTAACCAGGCACAACATTGCTTAGCTTCCAAGATCAGACGAGATTGGGCGGATCCAATGTGGTATGGCTGTAGGTGAGATACAGGCACTATTTTGCCCTCTTCTACTTCTATAACTAGGTAAGCTAATAAAAAAGTTTCCTAACTGTATTGGCTTACTGAAAAAAATCATGTGTTGGTAATGTAAAAAGACCTACAGGACATGATATTAGCAGGTGGTCTCAAATTAAACTACTAAAGAGGCTCAACAATGTTTAGCTGCCAAAATCAGTTGGAATTGGGCCTAAACAGTGTGGTAAGATTTTAGGTGATGGCTATTGTGTCTGTTTGACCTCTTCCAAATGTCTGTACTGGCAATAAAGAGAAAAAAGTTTCCAATTTAAAAAGCTAGAGAATAAAAACAATTTGCCAGTAATGGGAAAAACCTACAGCACCTGGTGTTCCCATGTGGTCTCCCACCCAAGTACTAACCAGGCCCAACACTGCTTAGCTTCCAAGATCAGACGAAATTGGGCGTATCCAATGTGGTATGGCTGTAGGTGAAATACAAGCACTTTTTTGCCCTCTTCTACTTCTATAACCAGGTAAGCTAATAAAAAAGTTTCCTAACTGTTTTGGCTTACTGAAAAAAATCATGTGTTGGTAATGTAAAAAAACCTACAGGACATGATATAAGCAGGTGGTCTCAAATTAATCTACTAAAGAGGCTCAACACTGTTTAGCTGCCAAAAGCAGTTGGAATTGGGCCGAAAAAGTGTGGTAAGTCTTTAGGTGATGGCTATTGTGTCTGTTTGACCTCTCCCAAATGTCTGTATCGGCAATAAAAAGAAAAAGTTTCCAATTTAAATAGCTAGAGAATAAAAACAATTTGCCAGTAATGGGAAAAAGCCTACAGCACCTGGTGTTCCCATGTGGTCTCCCACCCAAGTACTAACCAGGCCCAACACTGCTTAGCTTCCAAGATCAGATGAGATTGGGCGTATCTAATGTGGCATGGCTGTAGATGAGATACAAGCACTATTTTGCCCTCTTCTACTTCTATAACCAGGTAAGTTAATAAAAAAGTTTCCTAACTGTATTGGCCAACTGAAAAAATCATGTGTTGGTAATGTAAAAAGACCTACAGGACATGATATTAGCAGGTGGTCTCAAATTAAACTACTAAAGAGGCTCAACACTGTTTAGCTGCCAAAAGCAGTTGGAATTGGGCCTAAACAGTGTGGTAAGTTTTTAGGTGATGGCTATTGTGTCTGTTTGACCTCTTCCAAATGTCTGTACTGGCAATAAAAAAAAGTTTCCAATTTAAATAGCTAGAGAATATAAACAATTTGCCAGTAATGGAAAAAAACCTACACCACAAGGTGTTCCCATGTGGTCTCCCACGCAAATACTAACCAGGCCCAACACTGCTTAGCTTCCAAGATCAGACAAGATTGGGCGTATCCAATGTGGTATGGCTGTAGGTGAAATGCAAGCACTTTTTTGCCCTCTTCTACTTCTATAACCAGGTAAGCTAATAAATAAGTTTCCTAACTGTATTGGCTTACTGAAAAAAATCATGTGTTGGTAATGTAAAAAGACCTACAGGACATGATATTAGCAGGTGGTCTCAAATTAAATTACTAAAGAGGCTCAACAATGTTTAGCTGCCAAAAGCAGTTGGAATTGGGCCTAAACAGTGTGGTAAGTTTTTAGGTGATGGCTATTGTGTCTGTTTGACCTCTTTCAAATGTCTGTACTGGCAATAAAGAGAAAAAAGTTTCCAATTTAAATAGCTAGAGAATAAAAACAATTTGCCAGTAATGGGAAAAACCTACAGCACCAGGTGTTCCCATGTGGTCTCCCACCCAAGTACTAACCAGGCACAACACTGCTTAGCTTCCAAGATCAGATGAGATTGGGCGTATCCAATGTGGAATGGCTGTAGGTGAGATACAGGCACTTTTTTGCCCTCTTCTACTTCTATAACCAGGTAAGCTAATAAAAAAGTGTCCTAACTGTTTTGGCTTACTGAAAAAAATCATGTGTTGGTAATGTAAAAAAACCTACAGGACATTTTATAAGCAGATGGTCTCAAATTAAACTACTAAAGAGGCTCAACACTGTTTAGCTGCCAAAAGCAGTTGGAATTGGGCCTAAACAGTGTGGTAAGTTTTTAGGTGATGGCTATTGTGTCTGTTTGACCTCTTCCAAATGTCTGTACTGGCAATAAAGAGAAAAAAGTTTCCAATTTAAAAAGCTAGAGAATAAAAACAATTTGCCAGTAATGGGGAAAACCTACAGCACCTGGTGTTCCCATGTGGTCTCCCACCCAACTACTAACCAGGCCCAACACTGCTTAGCTTCCAAGATCAGACGAGATTGGGCGTATCCAATGTGGTATGGCTGCAAGTGAAATACAAGTACTTTTTTGCCCTCTTCTACTTCTATAACCAGGTAAGCTAATAAAAAAGTTTCCTAACTGTTTTGGCTTACTGAAAAAAATCATGTGTTGGTAATGTAAAAAGACCTACAGGACATGATATAAGCAGGTGGTCTCAAATTAATCTACTAAAGAGGCTCAACACTGTTTAGCTGCCAAAAGCAGTTGGAATTGGGCCGAAAAAGTGTGGTAAGTCTTTAGGTGATGGCTATTGTGTCTGTTTGACCTCTCCCAAATGTCTGTATCGGCAATAAAAAGAAAAAGTTTCCAATTTAAATAGCTAGAGAATAAAAACAATTTGCCAGTAATGGGGAAAAGCCTACAGCACCTGGTGTTCCCATGTGGTCTCCCACCCAAGTACTAACCAGGCCCAACATTGCTTAGCTTCCAAGATCAGACGAGATTGGGCATATCCAATGTGGTATGGCTATAGGTGAGATACAGGCACTATTTTGCCCTCTTCTACTTCTATAACCAGGTAAGCTAATAAAAAAGTTTCCTAACTGTATTGGCTTACTGAGAAAAATCATGTGTTGGTAATGTAAAAAGACATACAGGACATGATATTAGCAGGTGGTCTCAAATTAAACTACTAAAGAGGCTCAACAATGTTTAGCTGCCAAAAGCAGTTGGAATTGGGCCTAAACAGTGTGGTAAGTTTTTAGGTGATGGCTATTGTGTCTGTTTGACCTCTTCCAAATGTCTGTACTGGCAATAAAGAGAAAAAAGTTTCCAATTTAAAAAGCTAGAGAATAAAAACAATTTGCCAGTAATGGGAATAACCTACAGCACCTGGTGTTCCCATGTGGTCTCCCACCCAAGTACTAACCAGGCCCAACACTGCTTAGCTTCCAAGATCAGACGAGATTGGGCGTATCCAATGTGGTATGGCTGTAGGTGAGATACAGGCACTATTTTGCCCTCTTCTACTTCTATAACCAGGTAAGCTAATAAAAAAGTTTCCTAACTGTATTGGCTTACTGAAAAAAATCATGTGTTGGTAATGTAAAAAGACCTACAGGACATGATATTAGCAGGTGGTCTCAAATTAAACTACTAAAGAGGCTCAACAATGTTTAGCTGCCAAAAGCAGTTGGAATTGGGCCTAAACAGTGTGGTAAGTTTTTAGGTGATGGCTATTGTGTCTGTTTGACCTCTTCCAAATGTCTGTACTGGCAATAAAAGTTTTTTTTCCAATTTAAATAGCTAGAGAATAAAAACAATTTGCCAGTAATAAGAAAAAACCTACAGCACCTGGTGTTCCCATGTGGCCTCCCTCCCAAGTACTAACCAGGCCTAACACTGCTTAGCTTTCAAGATCACACGAGATTGGGCGTATCTAATGTGGTATGGCTGTAGGTGAGATACAGGCACTTTTTTGCCCTCTTCTACTTCTATAACCAGGTAAGTTAATAAAAAAGTATCCTAACTGTATTGGCTTACTGAAAAAAATCATGTGTTGGCAATGTAAAAAGACCTACAGGACATGGTATTAGCAGGTGGTCTCAAATTAAACTACTAAAGAGGCTCAACACTGTTTAGCTGCCAAAAGCAGTTAGAATTGGGCCTAAACAGTGTGGTAAGTTTTTAGGTGATGGCTATTGTGTCTGTTTGACCTCTTCCAAATGTCTGTACTGGCAATAAAGAGAAAAAAGTTTCCAATTTAAAAAGCTAGAGAATAAAAACAATTTGCCAGTAATGGGAATAACCTACAGCACCTGGTGTTCCCATGTGGTCTCCCACCCAAGTACTAACCAGGCCCAACACTGCTTAGCTTCCAAGATCAGACGAGATTGGGCGTATCCAATGTGGTATGGCTGTAGATGAAATACAAGCACTTTTTTGCCCTCTTCTACTTCTATAACCAGGTAAGCTAATAAAAAAGTTTCCTAACTGTTTTGGCTTACTGAAAAACATCATGTGTTGGTAATGTAAAATGACCTACAGGACATGATATAAGCAGGTGGTCTCAAATTAATCTACTAAAGAGGCTCAACACTGTTTAGCTGCCAAAAGCAGTTGGAATTGGGCCGAAAAAGTGTGGTAAGTCTTTAGGTGATGGCTATTGTGTCTGTTTGACCTCTCCCAAATGTCTGTATCGGCAATAAAAAGAAAAAGTTTCCAATTTAAATAGCTAGAGAATAAAAACAATTTGCCAGTAATGGGAAAAAGCCTACAGCACCTGGTGTTCCCATGTGGTCTCCCACCCAAGTACTAACCAGGCCCAACATTGCTTAGCTTCCAAGATCAGACGAGATTGGGCGGATCCAATGTGGTATGGCTGTAGGTGAGATACAGGCACTATTTTGCCCTCTTCTACTTCTATAACCAGGTAAGCTAATAAAAAAGTTTCCTAACTGTATTGGCTTACTGAAAAAAATCATGTGTTGGTAATGTAAAAAGACCTACAGGACATGATATTAGCAGGTGGTCTCAAATTAAACTACTAAAGAGGCTCAACAATGTTTAGCTGCCAAAAGCAGTTGGAATTGGGCCTAAACAGTGTGGTAAGTTTTTAGGTGATGGCTATTGTGTCTGTTTGACCTCTTCCAAATGTCTGTACTGGCAATAAAAGTTTTTTTTCCAATTTAAATAGCTAGAGAATAAAAACAATTTGCCAGTAATAAGAAAAAACCTACAGCACCTGGTGTTCCCATGTGGCCTCCCTCCCAAGTACTAACCAGTCCTAACACTGCTTAGCTTTCAAGATCACACGAGATTGGGCGTATCTAATGTGGTATGGCTGTAGGTGAGATACAGGCACTTTTTTGCCCTCTTCTACTTCTATAACCAGGTAAGTTAATAAAAAAGTATCCTAACTGTATTGGCTTACTGAAAAAAATCATGTGTTGGCAATGTAAAAAGACCTACAGGACATGGTATTAGCAGGTGGTCTCAAATTAAACTACTAAAGAGGCTCAACACTGTTTAGCTGCCAAAAGCAGTTAGAATTGGGCCTAAACAGTGTGGTAAGTTTTTAGGTGATGGCTATTGTGTCTGTTTGACCTCTTCCAAATGTCTGTACTGGCAATAAAGAGAAAAAAGTTTCCAATTTAAAAAGCTAGAGAATAAAAACAATTTGCCAGTAATGGGAAAAACCTACAGCACCTGGTGTTCCCATGTGGTCTCCCACCCAAGTACTAACTAGGCCCAACACTGCTTAGCTTCCAAGATCAGACGAGATTGGGCGTATCCAATGTGGTATGGCTGTAGGTGAAATACAAGCACTTTTTTGACCTCTTCTACTTCTATAACCCGGTAAGCTAATAAAAAAGTTTCCTAACTGTTTTGGCTTACTGAAAAAAATCATCTGTTGGTAATGTAAAAAGACCTACAGGACATGATATAAGCAGGTGGTCTCAAATTAATCTACTAAAGAGGCTCAACACTGTTTAGCTGCCAAAAGCAGTTGGAATTGGGCCGAAAAAGTGTGGTAAGACTTTAGGTGATGGCTATTGTGTCTGTTTGACCTCTCCCAAATGTCTGTATCGGCAATAAAAAGAAAAAGTTTCCAATTTAAATAGCTAGAGAATAAAAACAATTTGCCAGTAATGGGAAAAAGCCTACAGCACCTGGTGTTCCCATGTGGTCTCCCACCCAAGTACTAACCAGGCCCAACATTGCTTAGCTTCCAAGATCAGACGAAATTGGGCGTATCCAATGTGGTATGGCTGTAGGTGAGATACAGGCACTATTTTGCCCTCTTCTACTTCTATAACCAGGTAAGCTAATAAAAAAGTTTCCTAACTGTATTGGCTTACTGAAAAAAATCATGTGTTGGTAATGTAAAAAGACCTACAGGACATGATATTAGCAGGTGGTCTCAAATGAAACTACTAAAGAGGCTCAACAATGTTTAGCTGCCAAAAGCAGTTGGAATTGGGCCTAAACAGTGTGGTAAGTTTTTAGGTGATGGCTATTGTGTCTGTTTGACCTCTTCCAAATGTCTGTACTGGCAATAAAAGTTTTTTTTCCAATTTAAATAGCTAGAGAATAAAAACAATTTGCCAGTAATGGAAAAAATTCTACAGCACCAGGTGTTCCCATGTGGTCTCCCACCCAAGTACTAACCAGGCACAACACTGCTTAGCTTCCAAGATCAGACGAGATTGGGCGTATCCAATGTGGTATGGCTGTAGATGAAATACAAGCACTTTTTTGCCCTCTTCTACTTCTATAACCAGGTAAGCTAATAAAAAAGTTTCCTAACTATATTGGCTTACTGAAAAAAATCATGTGTTGGTAATGTAAAAAGACCTACAGGACATGATATTAGCAGGTGGTCTCAAATTAAACTACTAAAGAGGCTCAACACTGTTTAGCTGCCAAAAGCAGTTGGAATTGGGCCTAAACAGTGTGGTAAGTTTTTAGGTGATGGCTATTGTGTCTGTTTGACCTCTTCCAAATGTCTGTACTGGCAATAAAGAGAAAAAAGTTTCCAATTTAAAAAGCTAGAGAATAAAAACAATTTGCCAGTAATGGGGAAAACCTACAGCACCTGGTGTTCCCATGTGGTCTCCCACCCAAGTACTAACCAGGCCCAACACTGCTTAGCTTCCAAGATCAGGCGCATCCAATGTGGTATGGCTGTAGATGAAATACAAGCACTTTTTTGCCCTCTTCTACTTCTATAACCAGGTAAGCTAATAAAAAAGTTTCCTAACTGTTTTGGCTTACTGAAAAAAATCATGTGTTGGTAATGTAAAAAGACCTACAGGACATGATATAAGCAGGTGGTCTCAAATTAATCTACTAAAGAGGCTCAACACTGTTTAGCTGCCAAAAGCAGTTGGAATTGGGCCGAAAAAGTGTGGTAAGTCTTTAGGTGATGGCTATTGTGTCTGTTTGACCTCTCCCAAATGTCTGTATCGGCAATAAAAAGAAAAAGTTTCCAATTTAAATAGCTAGAGAATAAAAACAATTTGCCAGTAATGGGGAAAAGCCTACAGCACCTGGTGTTCCCATGTGGTCTCCCACCCAAGTACTAACCAGGCCCAACATTGCTTAGCTTCCAAGATCAGACGAGATTGGGCATATCCAACGTGGTATGGCTGGAGGTGAGATACAGGCACTATTTTGCCCTCTTCTACTTCTATAACCAGGTAAGCTAATAAAAAAGTTTCCTAACTGTATTGGCTTACTAAGAAAAATCATGTGTTGGTAATGTAAAAAGACATACAGGACATGATATTAGCAGGTGGTCTCAAATTAAACTACTAAAGAGGCTCAACAATGTTTAGCTGCCAAAAGCAGTTGGAATGGGGCCTAAACAGTGTGGTAAGTTTTTAGGTGATGGCTATTGTGTCTGTTTGACCTCTCCCAAATGTCTGTATCGGCAAAAAAAGAAAAAGTTTCCAATTTAAATAGCTAGAGAATAAAAACAATTTGCCAGTAATGGGAAAAAGCCTACAGCACCTGGTGTTCCCATGTGGTCTCCCACCCAAGTACTAACCAGGCACAACATTGCTTAGCTTCCAAGATCAGACGAGATTGGGCGGATCCAATGTGGTATGGCTGTAGGTGAGATAGAGGCACTATTTTGCCCTCTTCTACTTCTATAACTAGGTAAGCTAATAAAAAAGTTTCCTAACTGTATTGGCTTACTGAAAAAAATCATGTGTTGGTAATGTAAAAAGACCTACAGGACATGATATTAGCAGGTGGTCTCAAATTAAACTACTAAAGAGGCTCAACAATGTTTAGCTGCCAAAATCAGTTGGAATTGGGCCTAAACAGTGTGGTAAGATTTTAGGTGATGGCTATTGTGTCTGTTTGACCTCTTCCAAATGTCTGTACTGGCAATAAAGAGAAAAAAGTTTCCAATTTAAAAAGCTAGAGAATAAAAACAATTTGCCAGTAATGGGAAAAACCTACAGCACCTGGTGTTCCCATGTGGTCTCCCACCCAAGTACTAACCAGGCCCAACACTGCTTAGCTTCCAAGATCAGACGAAATTGGGCGTATCCAATGTGGTATGGCTGTAGGTGAAATACAAGCACTTTTTTGCCCTCTTCTACTTCTATAACCAGGTAAGCTAATAAAAAAGTTTCCTAACTGTTTTGGCTTACTGAAAAAAATCATGTGTTGGTAATGTAAAAAAACCTACAGGACATGATATAAGCAGGTGGTCTCAAATTAATCTACTAAAGAGGCTCAACACTGTTTAGCTGCCAAAAGCAGTTGGAATTGGGCCGAAAAAGTGTGGTAAGTCTTTAGGTGATGGCTATTGTGTCTGTTTGACCTCTCCCAAATGTCTGTATCGGCAATAAAAAGAAAAAGTTTCCAATTTAAATAGCTAGAGAATAAAAACAATTTGCCAGTAATGGGAAAAAGCCTACAGCACCTGGTGTTCCCATGTGGTCTCCCACCCAAGTACTAACCAGGCCCAACACTGCTTAGCTTCCAAGATCAGATGAGATTGGGCGTATCTAATGTGGCATGGCTGTAGATGAGATACAAGCACTATTTTGCCCTCTTCTACTTCTATAACCAGGTAAGTTAATAAAAAAGTTTCCTAACTGTATTGGCCAACTGAAAAAATCATGTGTTGGTAATGTAAAAAGACCTACAGGACATGATATTAGCAGGTGGTCTCAAATTAAACTACTAAAGAGGCTCAACACTGTTTAGCTGCCAAAAGCAGTTGGAATTGGGCCTAAACAGTGTGGTAAGTTTTTAGGTGATGGCTATTGTGTCTGTTTGACCTCTTCCAAATGTCTGTACTGGCAATAAAAAAAAGTTTCCAATTTAAATAGCTAGAGAATATAAACAATTTGCCAGTAATGGAAAAAAACCTACACCACAAGGTGTTCCCATGTGGTCTCCCACGCAAATACTAACCAGGCCCAACACTGCTTAGCTTCCAAGATCAGACAAGATTGGGCGTATCCAATGTGGTATGGCTGTAGGTGAAATGCAAGCACTTTTTTGCCCTCTTCTACTTCTATAACCAGGTAAGCTAATAAATAAGTTTCCTAACTGTATTGGCTTACTGAAAAAAATCATGTGTTGGTAATGTAAAAAGACCTACAGGACATGATATTAGCAGGTGGTCTCAAATTAAATTACTAAAGAGGCTCAACAATGTTTAGCTGCCAAAAGCAGTTGGAATTGGGCCTAAACAGTGTGGTAAGTTTTTAGGTGATGGCTATTGTGTCTGTTTGACCTCTTTCAAATGTCTGTACTGGCAATAAAGAGAAAAAAGTTTCCAATTTAAATAGCTAGAGAATAAAAACAATTTGCCAGTAATGGGAAAAACCTACAGCACCAGGTGTTCCCATGTGGTCTCCCACCCAAGTACTAACCAGGCACAACACTGCTTAGCTTCCAAGATCAGATGAGATTGGGCGTATCCAATGTGGAATGGCTGTAGGTGAGATACAGGCACTTTTTTGCCCTCTTCTACTTCTATAACCAGGTAAGCTAATAAAAAAGTGTCCTAACTGTTTTGGCTTACTGAAAAAAATCATGTGTTGGTAATGTAAAAAAACCTACAGGACATTTTATAAGCAGATGGTCTCAAATTAAACTACTAAAGAGGCTCAACACTGTTTAGCTGCCAAAAGCAGTTGGAATTGGGCCTAAACAGTGTGGTAAGTTTTTAGGTGATGGCTATTGTGTCTGTTTGACCTCTTCCAAATGTCTGTACTGGCAATAAAGAGAAAAAAGTTTCCAATTTAAAAAGCTAGAGAATAAAAACAATTTGCCAGTAATGGGGAAAACCTACAGCACCTGGTGTTCCCATGTGGTCTCCCACCCAACTACTAACCAGGCCCAACACTGCTTAGCTTCCAAGATCAGACGAGATTGGGCGTATCCAATGTGGTATGGCTGCAAGTGAAATACAAGTACTTTTTTGCCCTCTTCTACTTCTATAACCAGGTAAGCTAATAAAAAAGTTTCCTAACTGTTTTGGCTTACTGAAAAAAATCATGTGTTGGTAATGTAAAAAGACCTACAGGACATGATATAAGCAGGTGGTCTCAAATTAATCTACTAAAGAGGCTCAACACTGTTTAGCTGCCAAAAGCAGTTGGAATTGGGCCGAAAAAGTGTGGTAAGTCTTTAGGTGATGGCTATTGTGTCTGTTTGACCTCTCCCAAATGTCTGTATCGGCAATAAAAAGAAAAAGTTTCCAATTTAAATAGCTAGAGAATAAAAACAATTTGCCAGTAATGGGGAAAAGCCTACAGCACCTGGTGTTCCCATGTGGTCTCCCACCCAAGTACTAACCAGGCCCAACATTGCTTAGCTTCCAAGATCAGACGAGATTGGGCATATCCAATGTGGTATGGCTATAGGTGAGATACAGGCACTATTTTGCCCTCTTCTACTTCTATAACCAGGTAAGCTAATAAAAAAGTTTCCTAACTGTATTGGCTTACTGAGAAAAATCATGTGTTGGTAATGTAAAAAGACATACAGGACATGATATTAGCAGGTGGTCTCAAATTAAACTACTAAAGAGGCTCAACAATGTTTAGCTGCCAAAAGCAGTTGGAATTGGGCCTAAACAGTGTGGTAAGTTTTTAGGTGATGGCTATTGTGTCTGTTTGACCTCTTCCAAATGTCTGTACTGGCAATAAAGAGAAAAAAGTTTCCAATTTAAAAAGCTAGAGAATAAAAACAATTTGCCAGTAATGGGAATAACCTACAGCACCTGGTGTTCCCATGTGGTCTCCCACCCAAGTACTAACCAGGCCCAACACTGCTTAGCTTCCAAGATCAGACGAGATTGGGCGTATCCAATGTGGTATGGCTGTAGGTGAGATACAGGCACTATTTTGCCCTCTTCTACTTCTATAACCAGGTAAGCTAATAAAAAAGTTTCCTAACTGTATTGGCTTACTGAAAAAAATCATGTGTTGGTAATGTAAAAAGACCTACAGGACATGATATTAGCAGGTGGTCTCAAATTAAACTACTAAAGAGGCTCAACAATGTTTAGCTGCCAAAAGCAGTTGGAATTGGGCCTAAACAGTGTGGTAAGTTTTTAGGTGATGGCTATTGTGTCTGTTTGACCTCTTCCAAATGTCTGTACTGGCAATAAAAGTTTTTTTTCCAATTTAAATAGCTAGAGAATAAAAACAATTTGCCAGTAATAAGAAAAAACCTACAGCACCTGGTGTTCCCATGTGGCCTCCCTCCCAAGTACTAACCAGGCCTAACACTGCTTAGCTTTCAAGATCACACGAGATTGGGCGTATCTAATGTGGTATGGCTGTAGGTGAGATACAGGCACTTTTTTGCCCTCTTCTACTTCTATAACCAGGTAAGTTAATAAAAAAGTATCCTAACTGTATTGGCTTACTGAAAAAAATCATGTGTTGGCAATGTAAAAAGACCTACAGGACATGGTATTAGCAGGTGGTCTCAAATTAAACTACTAAAGAGGCTCAACACTGTTTAGCTGCCAAAAGCAGTTAGAATTGGGCCTAAACAGTGTGGTAAGTTTTTAGGTGATGGCTATTGTGTCTGTTTGACCTCTTCCAAATGTCTGTACTGGCAATAAAGAGAAAAAAGTTTCCAATTTAAAAAGCTAGAGAATAAAAACAATTTGCCAGTAATGGGAATAACCTACAGCACCTGGTGTTCCCATGTGGTCTCCCACCCAAGTACTAACCAGGCCCAACACTGCTTAGCTTCCAAGATCAGACGAGATTGGGCGTATCCAATGTGGTATGGCTGTAGATGAAATACAAGCACTTTTTTGCCCTCTTCTACTTCTATAACCAGGTAAGCTAATAAAAAAGTTTCCTAACTGTTTTGGCTTACTGAAAAACATCATGTGTTGGTAATGTAAAATGACCTACAGGACATGATATAAGCAGGTGGTCTCAAATTAATCTACTAAAGAGGCTCAACACTGTTTAGCTGCCAAAAGCAGTTGGAATTGGGCCGAAAAAGTGTGGTAAGACTTTAGGTGATGGCTATTGTGTCTGTTTGACCTCTCCCAAATGTCTGTATCGGCAATAAAAAGAAAAAGTTTCCAATTTAAATAGCTAGAGAATAAAAACAATTTGCCAGTAATGGGAAAAAGCCTACAGCACCTGGTGTTCCCATGTGGTCTCCCACCCAAGTACTAACCAGGCCCAACATTGCTTAGCTTCCAAGATCAGACGAGATTGGGCGTATCCAATGTGGTATGGCTGTAGGTGAGATACAGGCACTATTTTGCCCTCTTCTACTTCTATAACCAGGTAAGCTAATAAAAAAGTTTCCTAACTGTATTGGCTTACTGAAAAAAATCATGTGTTGGTAATGTAAAAAGACCTACAGGACATGATATTAGCAGGTGGTCTCAAATTAAACTACTAAAGAGGCTCAACAATGTTTAGCTGCCAAAAGCAGTTGGAATTGGGCCTAAACAGTGTGGTAAGTTTTTAGGTGATGGCTATTGTGTCTGTTTGACCTCTTCCAAATGTCTGTACTGGCAATAAAAAAAAGTTTCCAATTTAAATAGCTAGAGAATAAAAACAATTTGCCAGTAATGGAAAAAATTCTACAGCACCAGGTGTTCCCATGTGGTCTCCCACCCAAGTACTAACCAGGCACAACACTGCTTAGCTTCCAAGATCAGACGAGATTGGGCGTATCCAATGTGGTATGGCTGTAGGTGAGATACAGGCACTATTTTGCCCTCTTCTACTTCTATAACCAGGTAAGCTAATAAAAAAGTTTCCTAACTGTATTGGCTTACTGAAAAAAATCATGTGTTGGTAATGTAAAAAGACCTACAGGACATGATATTAGCAGGTGGTCTCAAATTAAACTACTAAAGAGGCTCAACACTGTTTAGCTGCCAAAAGCAGTTGGAATTGGGCCTAAACAGTGTGGTAAGATTTTAAGTGATGGCTATTGTGTCTGTTTGACCTCTTCCAAATGTCTGTACTGGCAATAAAGAGAAAAAAGTTTCCAATTTAAAAAGCTAGAGAATAAAAACAATTTGCCAGTAATGGGAAAAACCTACAGCACCTGGTGTTCCCATGTGGTCTCCCACCCAAGTACTAACCAGGCCCAACACTGCTTAGCTTCCAAGATCAGACGAGATTGGGCGTATCCAATGTGGTATGTCTGTAGGTGAAATACAAGCACTTTTTTGCCCTCTTCTACTTCTATAACCAGGTAAGCTAATAAAAAAGTTTCCTAACTGTTTTGGCTTACTGAAAAAAATCATGTGTTGGTAATGTAAAAAGACCTACAGGACATGATATAAGCAGGTGGTCTCAAATTAATCTACTAAAGAGGCTCAACACTGTTTAGCTGCCAAAAGCAGTTGGAATTGGGCCGAAAAAGTGTGGTAAGTCTTTAGGTGATGGCTATTGTGTCTGTTTGACCTCTCCCAAATGTCTGTATCGGCAATAAAAAGAAAAAGTTTCCAATTTAAATAGCTAGAGAATAAAAACAATTTGCCAGTAATGGGAAAAAGCCTACAGCACCTGGTGTTCCCATGTGGTCTCCCACCCAAGTACTAACCAGGCCCAACATTGCTTAGCTTCCAAGATCAGACGAGATTGGGCGTATCCAATGTGGTATGGCTGTAGGTGAGATACAGGCACTATTTTGCCCTCTTCTACTTCTATAACCAGGTAAGCTAATAAAAAAGTTTCCTAACTGTATTGGCTTACTGAAAAAAATCATGTGTTGGTAATGTAAAAAGACCTACAGGACATGATATTAGCAGGTGGTCTCAAATTAAACTACTAAAGAGGCTCAACAATGTTTAGCTGCCAAAAGCAGTTGGAATTGGGCCTAAACAGTGTGGTAAGTTTTTAGGTGATGGCTATTGTGTCTGTTTGACCTCTTCCAAATGTCTGTACTGGCAATAAAAGTTTTTTTTCCAATTTAAATAGCTAGAGAATAAAAACAATTTGCCAGTAATAAGAAAAAACCTACAGCACCTGGTGTTCCCATGTGGCCTCCCTCCCAAGTACTAACCAGGCCCAACACTGCTTAGCTTTCAAGATCACACGAGATTGGGCGTATCTAATGTGGTATGGCTGTAGGTGAGATACAGGCACTTTTTTGCCCTCTTCTACTTCTATAACCAGGTAAGTTAATAAAAAAGTATCCTAACTGTATTGGCTTACTGAAAAAAATCATGTGTTGGCAATGTAAAAAGACCTACAGGACATGGTATTAGCAGGTGGTCTCAAATTAAACTACTAAAGAGGCTCAACACTGTTTAGCTGCCAAAAGCAGTTAGAATTGGGCCTAAACAGTGTGGTAAGTTTTTAGGTGATGGCTATTGTGTCTGTTTGACCTCTTCCAAATGTCTGTACTGGCAATAAAGAGAAAAAAGTTTCCAATTTAAAAAGCTAGAGAATAAAAACAATTTGCCAGTAATGGGAAAAACCTACAGCACCTGGTGTTCCCATGTGGTCTCCCACCCAAGTACTAACCAGGCCCAACACTGCTTAGCTTCCAAGATCAGACGAGATTGGGCGTATCCAATGTGGTATGGCTGTAGGTGAAATACAAGCACTTTTTTGCCCTCTTCTACTTCTATAACCAGGTAAGCTAATAAAAAAGTTTCCTAACTGTTTTGGCTTACTGAAAAAAATCATGTGTTGGTAATGTAAAAAGACCTACAGGACATGATATAAGCAGGTGGTCTCAAATTAATCTACTAAAGAGGCTCAACACTGTTTAGCTGCCAAAAGCAGTTGGAATTGGGCCGAAAAAGTGTGGTAAGTCTTTAGGTGATGGCTATTGTGTCTGTTTGACCTCTCCCAAATGTCTGTATCGGCAATAAAAAGAAAAAGTTTCCAATTTAAATAGCTAGAGAATAAAAACAATTTGCCAGTAATGGGAAAAAGCCTACAGCACCTGGTGTTCCCATGTGGTCTCCCACCCAAGTACTAACCAGGCCCAACATTGCTTAGCTTCCAAGATCAGACGAGATTGGGCGTATCCAATGTGGTATGGCTGTAGGTGAGATACAGGCACTATTTTGCCCTCTTCTACTTCTATAACCAGGTAAGCTAATAAAAAAGTTTCCTAACTGTATTGGCTTACTGAAAAAAATCATGTGTTGGTAATGTAAAAAGACCTACAGGACATGATATTAGCAGGTGGTCTCAAATTAAACTACTAAAGAGGCTCAACAATGTTTAGCTGCCAAAAGCAGTTGGAATTGGGCCTAAACAGTGTGGTAAGTTTTTAGGTGATAGCTATTGTGTCTGTTTGACCTCTTCCAAATGTCTGTACTGGCAATAAAAGTTTTTTTTCCAATTTAAATAGCTAGAGAATAAAAACAATTTGCCAGTAATAAGAAAAAACCTACAGCACCTGGTGTTCCCATGTGGCCTCCCTCCCAAGTACTAACCAGGCCCAACACTGCTTAGCTTTCAAGATCACACGAGATTGGGCGTATCTAATGTGGTATGGCTGTAGGTGAGATACAGGCACTTTTTTGCCCTCTTCTACTTCTATAACCAGGTAAGTTAATAAAAAAGTATCCTAACTGTATTGGCTTACTGAAAAAAATCATGTGTTGGCAATGTAAAAAGACCTACAGGACATGGTATTAGCAGGTGGTCTCAAATTAAACTACTAAAGAGGCTCAACACTGTTTAGCTGCCAAAAGCAGTTAGAATTGGGCCTAAACAGTGTGGTAAGTTTTTAGGTGATGGCTATTGTGTCTGTTTGACCTCTTCCAAATGTCTGTACTGGCAATAAAGAGAAAAAAGTTTCCAATTTAAAAAGCTAGAGAATAAAAACAATTTGCCAGTAATGGGAAAAACCTACAGCACCTGGTGTTCCCATGTGGTCTCCCACCCAAGTACTAACTAGGCCCAACACTGCTTAGCTTCCAAGATCAGACGAGATTGGGCGTATCCAATGTGGTATGGCTGTAGGTGAAATACAAGCACTTTTTTGACCTCTTCTACTTCTATAACCCGGTAAGCTAATAAAAAAGTTTCCTAACTGTTTTGGCTTACTGAAAAAAATCATCTGTTGGTAATGTAAAAAGACCTACAGGACATGATATAAGCAGGTGGTCTCAAATTAATCTACTAAAGAGGCTCAACACTGTTTAGCTGCCAAAAGCAGTTGGAATTGGGCCGAAAAAGTGTGGTAAGACTTTAGGTGATGGCTATTGTGTCTGTTTGACCTCTCCCAAATGTCTGTATCGGCAATAAAAAGAAAAAGTTTCCAATTTAAATAGCTAGAGAATAAAAACAATTTGCCAGTAATGGGAAAAAGCCTACAGCACCTGGTGTTCCCATGTGGTCTCCCACCCAAGTACTAACCAGGCCCAACATTGCTTAGCTTCCAAGATCAGACGAGATTGGGCGTATCCAATGTGGTATGGCTGTAGGTGAGATACAGGCACTATTTTGCCCTCTTCTACTTCTATAACCAGGTAAGCTAATAAAAAAGTTTCCTAACTGTATTGGCTTACTGAAAAAAATCATGTGTTGGTAATGTAAAAAGACCTACAGGACATGATATTAGCAGGTGGTCTCAAATTAAACTACTAAAGAGGCTCAACAATGTTTAGCTGCCAAAAGCAGTTGGAATTAGGCCTAAACAGTGTGGTAAGTTTTTAGGTGATGGCTATTGTGTCTGTTTGACCTCTTCCAAATGTCTGTACTGGCAATAAAAAAAAGTTTCCAATTTAAATAGCTAGAGAATAAAAACAATTTGCCAGTAATGGAAAAAATTCTACAGCACCAGGTGTTCCCATGTGGTCTCCTACCCAAGTACTAACCAGGCACAACACTGCTTAGCTTCCAAGATCAGACGAGATTGGGCGTATCCAATGTGGTATGGCTGTAGATGAAATACAAGCACTTTTTTGCCCTCTTCTACTTCTATAACCAGGTAAGCTAATAAAAAAGTTTCCTAACTATATTGGCTTACTGAAAAAAATCATGTGTTGGTAATGTAAAAAGACCTAAAAGACATGATATTAGCAGGTGGTCTCAAATTAAACTACTAAAGAGGCTCAACACTGTTTAGCTGCCAAAAGCAGTTGGAATTGGGCCTAAACAGTGTGGTAAGTTTTTAGGTGATGGCTATTGTGTCTGTTTGACCTCTTCCAAATGTCTGTACTGGCAATAAAGAGAAAAAAGTTTCCAATTTAAAAAGCTAGAGAATAAAAACAATTTGCCAGTAATGGGGAAAACCTACAGCACCTGGTGTTCCCATGTGGTCTCCCACCCAAGTACTAACCAGGCCCAACACTGCTTAGCTTCCAAGATCAGGCGCATCCAATGTGGTATGGCTGTAGATAAAATACAAGCACTTTTTTGCCCTCTTCTACTTCTATAACCAGGTAAGCTAATAAAAAAGTTTCCTAACTGTTTTGGCTTACTGAAAAAAATCATGTGTTGGTAATGTAAAAAGACCTACAGGACATGATATAAGCAGGTGGTCTCAAATTAATCTACTAAAGAGGCTCAACACTGTTTAGCTGCCAAAAGCAGTTGGAATTGGGCCGAAAAAGTGTGGTAAGTCTTTAGGTGATGGCTATTGTGTCTGTTTGACCTCTCCCAAATGTCTGTATCGGCAATAAAAAGAAAAAGTTTCCAATTTAAATAGCTAGAGAATAAAAACAATTTGCCAGTAATGGGGAAAAGCCTACAGCACCTGGTGTTCCCATGTGGTCTCCCACCCAAGTACTAACCAGGCCCAACATTGCTTAGCTTCCAAGATCAGACGAGATTGGGCATATCCAATGTGGTATGGCTGGAGGTGAGATACAGGCACTATTTTGCCCTCTTCTACTTCTATAACCAGGTAAGCTAATAAAAAAGTTTCCTAACTGTATTGGCTTACTAAGAAAAATCATGTGTTGGTAATGTAAAAAGACATACAGGACATGATATTAGCAGGTGGTCTCAAATTAAACTACTAAAGAGGCTCAACAATGTTTAGCTGCCAAAAGCAGTTGGAATGGGGCCTAAACAGTGTGGTAAGTTTTTAGGTGATGGCTATTGTGTCTGTTTGACCTCTTCCAAATGTCTGTACTGGCAATAAAGAGAAAAAAGTTTCCAATTTAAAAAGCTAGAGAATAAAAACAATTTGCCAGTAATGGGGAAAACCTACAGCACCTGGTGTTCCCATGTGGTCTCCCACCCAACTACTAACCAGGCCCAACACTGCTTAGCTTCCAAGATCAGACGAGATTGGGCGTATCCAATGCGGTATGGCTGCAGGTGAAATACAAGTACTTTTTTGCCCTCTTCTACTTCTATAACCAGGTAAGCTAATAAAAAAGTTTCCTAACTGTTTTGGCTTACTGAAAAAAATCATGTGTTGGTAATGTAAAAAGACCTACAGGACATGATATAAGCAGGTGGTCTCAAATTAATCTACTAAAGAGGCTCAACACTGTTTAGCTGCCAAAAGCAGTTGGAATTGGGCCGAAAAAGTGTGGTAAGTCTTTAGGTGATGGCTATTGTGTCTGTTTGACCTCTCCCAAATGTCTGTATCGGCAATAAAAAGAAAAAGTTTCCAATTTAAATAGCTAGAGAATAAAAACAATTTACCAGTAATGGGGAAAAGCCTACAGCACCTGGTGTTCCCATGTGGTCTCCCACCCAAGTACTAACCAGGCCCAACATTGCTTAGCTTCCAAGATCAGACGAGATTGGGCATATCCAATGTGGTATGGCTATAGGTGAGATACAGGCACTATTTTGCCCTCTTCTTCTTCTATAACCAGGTAAGCTAATAAAAAAGTTTCCTAACTGTATTGGCTTACTGAGAAAAATCATGTGTTGGTAATGTAAAAAGACATACAGGACATGATATTAGCAGGTGGTCTCAAATTAAACTACTAAAGAGGCTCAACACTGTTTAGCTGCCAAAAGCAGTTGGAATTGGGCCTAAACAGTGTGGTAAGTTTTTAGGTGATGGCTATTGTGTCTGTTTGACCTCTTCCAAATGTCTCTACTGGCAATAAAGAGAAAAAAGTTTCCAATTTAAAAAGCTAGAGAATAAAAACAATTTGCCAGTAATGGGAAAAACCTACAGCACCTGGTGTTCCCATGTGGTCTCCCACCCAAGTACTAACCAGGCCCAACACTGCTTAGCTTCCAAGATCAGACGAGATTGGGCGTATCCAATGTGGTATGGCTGTAGGTGAAATACAAGCACTTTTTTGCCCTCTTCTACTTCTATAACCAGGTAAGCTAATAAAAAAGTTTCCTAACTGTTTTGGCTTACTGAAAAAAATCATGTGTTGGTAATGTAAAAAGACCTACAGGACATGATATAAGCAGGTGGTCTCAAATTAATCTACTAAAGAGGCTCAACACTGTTTAGCTGCCAAAAGCAGTTGGAATTGGGCCGAAAAAGTGTGGTAAGTCTTTAGGTGATGGCTATTGTGTCTGTTTGACCTCTCCCAAATGTCTGTATCGGCAATAAAAAGAAAAAGTTTCCAATTTAAATAGCTAGAGAATAAAAACAATTTGCCAGTAATGGGAAAAAGCCTACAGCACCTGGTGTTCCCATGTGGTCTCCCACCCAAGTACTAACAAGGCCCAACATTGCTTAGCTTCCAAGATCAGACGAGATTGGGCGTATCCAATGTGGTATGGCTGTAGGTGAGATACAGGCACTATTTTGCCCTCTTCTACTTCTATAACCAGGTAAGCTAATAAAAAAGTTTCCTAACTGTATTGGCTTACTGAAAAAAATCATGTGTTGGTAATGTAAAAAGACCTACAGGACATGATATTAGCAGGTGGTCTCAAATTAAACTACTAAAGAGGCTCAACAAGGTTTAGCTGCCAAAAGCAGTTGGAATTGTACCTAAACAGTGTGGTAAGTTTTTAGGTGATGGCTATTGTGTCTGTTTGACCTCTTCCAAATGTCTGTACTGGCAATAAAAAAAAAGTTTCCAATTTAAATAGCTAGAGAATAAAAACAATTTGCCAGTAATAAGAAAAAACCTACAGCACCTGGTGTTTCCATGTGGTCTCCCACCCAAGTACTAACCAGGCCCAACACTGCTTAGCTTCCAAGATCAGACGAGATTGGGCGTATCTAATGTGGTATTGCTGTAGGTGAGATACAGGCACTTTTTTGCCCTTTTCTACTTCTATAACCAGGTAAGTTAATAAAAAAGTTTCCTAACTGTTTTGGCTTACTGAAAAAAATCATGTGTTGGTAATGTAAAAAGACCTACAGGACATGATATAAGCAGGTGGTCTCAAATTAAACTACTAAAGAGGCTCAACACTGTTTAGCTGCCAAAAGCAGTTGGAATTGGGCCTAAACAGTGTGGTAAGTTTTTAGGTGATGGCTATTGTGTCTGTTTGACCTCTTCCAAATGTCTGTACTGGCAATAAAAGTTTTTTTTCCAATTTAAATAGCTAGAGAATAAAAACAATTTGCCAGTAATAAGAAAAAACCTACAGCACCTGGTGTTCCCATGTGGCCTCCCTCCCAAGTACTAACCAGGCCCAACACTGCTTAGCTTTCAAGATCACACGAGATTCGGCATATCTAATGTGGTATGGCTGCAGGTGAGATATAGGCACTTTTTTGCCCTCTTCTACTTCTATAACCAGGTAAGTTAATAAAAAAGTATCCTAACTGTATTGGCTTACTGAAAAAAATCATGTGTTGGCAATGTAAAAAGACCTACAGGACATGGTATTAGCAGGTGGTCTCAAATTAAACTACTAAAGAGGCTCAACACTGTTTAGCTGCCAAAAGCAGTTAAAATTTGGCCTAAACAGTGTGGTAAGTTTTTAGGTGATGGCTATTGTGTCTGTTTGACCTCTTCCAAATGTCTGTACTGGCAATAAAGAGAAAAAAGTTTCCAATTTAAAAAGCTAGAGAATAAAAAAAATTTGCCAGTAATGGGAAAAACCTACAGCACCTGGTGTTCCCATGTGGTCTCCCACCCAAGTACTAACTAGGCCCAACACTGCTTAGCTTCCAAGATCAGACAAGATTGGGCGTATCCAATGTGGTATGGCTGTAGGTGAAATACAAGCACTTTTTTGCCCTCTTCTACTTCTATAACCCGGTAAGCTAATAAAAAAGTTTCCTAACTGTTTTGGCTTACTGAAAAAAATCATGTGTTGGTAATGTAAAAAGACCTACAGGACATGATATAAGCAGGTGGTCTCAAATTTATCTACTAAAGAGGCTCAACACTGTTTAGCTGCCAAAAGCAGTTGGAATTGGGCCGAAAAAGTGTGGTAAGTCTTTAGGTGATGGCTATTGTGTCTGTTTGACCTCTCCCAAATGTCTGTATCGGCAATAAAAAGAAAAAGTTTCCAATTTAAATAGCTAGAGAATAAAAACAATTTGCCAGTAATGGGAAAAAGCCTACAGCACCTGGTGTTCCCATGTGGTCTCCCACCCAAGTACTAACCAGGCCCAACATTGCTTAGCTTCCAAGATCAGACGAGATTGGGCATATCCAATGTGGTATGGCTGTAGGTGAGATACAGGCACTATTTTGCCCTCTTCTACTTCTATAACCAGGTAAGCTAATAAAAAAGTTTCCTAACTGTATTGGCTTACTGAAAAAAATCATGTGTTGGTAATGTAAAAAGACCTACAGGACATGATATTAGCAGGTGGTCTCAAATTAAACTACTAAAGAGGCTCAACAATGTTTAGCTGCCAAAAGCAGTTGGAATTGGGCCTAAACAGTGTGGTAAGTTTTTAGGTGATGGCTATTGTGTCTGTTTGACCTCTTCCAAATGTCTGTACTGGCAATAAAGAGAAAAAAGTTTCCAATTTAAAAAGCTAGAGAAGAAAAACAATTTGCCAGTAATGGGAAAAACCTACAGCACCTGGTGTTCCCATGTGGTCTCCCACCCAAGTACTAACCAGGCCCAACACTGCTTAGCTTCCAAGATCAGACGAGATTGGGCGTATCCAACATGGTATGGCTGTAGGTGGAATACAAGCACTTTTTTGCCCTCTTCTACTTCTATAACCAGGTAAGCTAATAAAAAAGTTTCCTAACTGTTTTGGCTTACTGAAAAAAATCATGTGTTGGTAATGTAAAAAGACCTACAGGACATGATATAAGCAGGTGGTCTCAAATTAAACTACTAAAGAGGCTCAACACTGTTTAGCTGCCAAAAGCAGTTGGAATTGGGCCTAAACAGTGTGGTAAGTGTTTAGGTGATGGCTATTGTGTCTGTTTGACCTCCTCCAAATGTCTGTACTGGCAATAAAAAAAAGTTTCCAATTTAAATAGCTAGAGAATAAAAACAATTTGCCAGTAATAAGAAAAAACCTACAGCACCTGGTGTTCCCATGTGGTCTCCCACCCAAGTACTAACCAGGCCCAACACTGCTTAGCTTCCAAGATCAGACGAGATTGGGCGCATCTAATGTGGTATGGCTGTAGGTGAGATACAGGCACTTTTTTGCTCTCTTCTACTTCTATAACCAGGTAAGTTAATAAAAAAGATTCCTAACTGTATTGGCTTACTGAAAAAAATCATGTGTTGGTAATGTAAAAAGACCTACAGGACATGATATTAGCAGGTGGTCTCAAATTAAACTACTAAAGAGGCTCAACACTGTTTAGCTGCCAAAAGCAGTTGGAATTGGGCCTAAACAGTGTGGTAAGTTTTTAGGTGATGGCTATTGTGTCTGTTTGACCTCTTCCAAATGTCTGTACTGGCAATAAAAAAAAGTTTCCAATTTAAAAAGCTAGAGAATAAAAACAATTTGCCAGTAATGGGAAAAACCTACAGCACCTGGTGTTCCCATGTGGTCTCCCACCCAAGTACTAACCAGGCCCAACACTGCTTAGCTTCCAAGATCAGACGAGATTGGGCGTATCCAAAGTGGTATGGCTGTAGGTGAGATACATGCACTTTTTTGCCCTCTTCTACTTCTATAACCAGGTAAGATAATTAAAAAGTGTCCTAACTGTTTTGGCTTACTGAAAAAAATCATGTGTTGGTAATGTAAAAAAACCTACAGGACATGATATAAGCAGGTGGTCTCAAATTAAACTACTAAAGAGGCTCAACACTGTTTAGCTGCCAAAAGCAGTTGGAATTGGGCCTAAACAGTGTGGTAAGTTTTTAGGTGATGGCTATTGTGTCTGTTTGACCTCTTCCAAATGTCTGTACTGGCAATAAAAAAAAGTTTCCAATTTAAATATCTAGAGAATAAAAACAATTTGCCAGTAATGGAAAAAATTCTACAGCACCAGGTGTTCCCATGTGGTCTCCCACCCAAGTACTAACCAGGCACAACACTGCTTAGCTTCCAAGATCAGACGAGATTGGGCGTATCCAATGTGGTATGGCTGTAGATGAAATACAAGCACTTTTTTGCCCTCTTCTACTTCTATAACCAGGTAAGCTAATAAAAAAGTTTCCTAACTGTATTGGCTTACTGAAAAAAATCATGTGTTCGTAATGTAAAAAGACCTACAGGACATGATATTAGCAGGTGGTCTCAAATTAAACTACTAAAGAGGCTCAACACTGTTTAGCTGCCAAAAGCAGTTGGAATTGGGCCTAAACAGTGTGGTAAGTTTTTAGGTGATGGCTATTGTGTCTGTTTGACCTCTTCCAAATGTCTGTACTGGCAATAAAGAGAAAAAAGTTTCCAATTTAAAATGCTAGAGAATAAAAACAATTTGCCAGTAATGGGAAAAACCTACAGCACCTGGTGTTCCCATGTGGTCTCCCACCCAAGTACTAACCAGGCCCAACACTGCTTAGCTTCCAAGATCAGACGAGATTGGGCGTATCCAATGTGGTATGGCTGTAGGTGAGATACAGGCACTTTTTTGCCCACTTCTACTTCTATAACCAGGTAAGCTAATAAAAAAGTGTCCTAACTGTTTTGGCTTACTGAAAAAAATCATGTGTTGGTAATGTAAAAAGACCTACAGGACATGATATAAGCAGGTGGTCTCAAATTAAACTACTAAAGAGGCTCAACACTGTTTAGCTGCCAAAAGCAGTTGGAATTGGGCCTAAACAGTGTGGTAAGTTTTTAGGTGATGGCTATTGTGTCTGTTTGACCTCTTCCAAATGTGTGTACTGGCAATAAAAAAAAGTTTCCAATTTAAATAGCTAGAGAATAAAAACAATTTGCCAGTAATGGAAAAAATTCTACAGCACCAGGTGTTCCCATGTGGTCTCCCACCTAAGTACTAACCAGGCACAACACTGCTTAGCTTCCAAGATCAGACGAGATTGGGCGTATCCAATGTGGAATGGCTTTAGATGGAATACAAGCACTTTTTTGCCCTCTTCTACTTCTATAACCAGGGAAGCTAATAAAAAAGTTTCCTAACTGTATTGGCTTACTGAAAAAAATCATGTGTTGGTAATGTAAAAAGACCTACAGGACATGATATTAGCAGGTGGTCTCAAATTAAACTACTAAAGAGGCTCAACACTGTTTAGCTGCCAAAAGCAGTTGGAATTGGGCCTAAACAGTGTGGTAAGTTTTTAGGTGATGGCTATTGTGTCTGTTTGACCTCTTCCAAATGTCTGTACTGGCAATAAAGAGAAAAAAGTTTCCAATTTAAAAAGCTAGAGAATAAAAACAATTTGCCAGTAATGGGGAAAACCTACAGCACCTGGTGTTCCCATGTGGTCTCCCACCCAACTACTAACCAGGCCCAACACTGCTTAGCTTCCAAGATCAGACGAGATTGGGCGTATCCAATGCGGTATGGCTGCAGGTGAAATACAAGTACTTTTTTGCCCTCTTCTACTTCTATAACCAGGTAAGCTAATAAAAAAGTTTCCTAACTGTTTTGGCTTACTGAAAAAAATCATGTGTTGGTAATGTAAAAAGACCTACAGGACATGATATAAGCAGGTGGTCTCAAATTAATCTACTAAAGAGGCTCAACACTGTTTAGCTGCCAAAAGGAGTTGGAATTGGGCCGAAAAAGTGTGGTAAGTCTTTAGGTGATGGCTATTGTGTCTGTTTGACCTCTCCCAAATGTCTGTATCGGCAATAAAAAGAAAAAGTTTCCAATTTAAATAGCTAGAGAATAAAAACAATTTGCCAGTAATGGGGAAAAGCCTACAGCACCTGGTGTTCCCATGTGGTCTCCCACCCAAGTACTAACCAGGCCCAACATTGCTTAGCTTCCAAGATCAGACGAGATTGGGCATATCCAATGTGGTATGGCTATAGGTGAGATACAGGCACTATTTTGCCCTCTTCTTCTTCTATAACCAGGTAAGCTAATAAAAAAGTTTCCTAACTGTATTGGCTTACTGAGAAAAATCATGTGTTGGTAATGTAAAAAGACATACAGGACATGATATAAGCAGGTGGTCTCAAATTAATCTACTAAAGAGGCTCAACACTGTTTAGCTGCCAAAAGCAGTTGGAATTGGGCCGAAAAAGTGTGGTAAGTCTTTAGGTGATGGCTATTGTGTCTGTTTGACCTCTCCCAAATGTCTGTATCGGCAATAAAAAGAAAAAGTTTCCAATTTAAATAGCTAGAGAATAAAAACAATTTGCCAGTAATGGGAAAAAGCCTACAGCACCTGGTGTTCCCATGTGGTCTCCCACCCAAGTACTAACCAGGCCCAACACTGCTTAGCTTCCAAGATCAGACGAGATTGGGCGTATCCAATGTGGTATGGCTGTAGGTGAAATACAAGCACTTTTTTGCCCTCTTCTACTTCTATAACCAGGTAAGCTAATAAAAAAGTTTCCTAACTGTTTTGGCTTACTGAAAAAAATCATGTGTTGGTAATGTAAAAAGACCTACAGGATATGATATAAGCAGGTGGTCTCAAATTAATCTACTAAAGAGGCTCAACATTGTTTAGCTGCCAAAAGCAGTTGGAATTGGGCCGAAAAAGTGTGGTAAGTCTTTAGGTGATGGCTATTGTGTCTGTTTGACCTCTCCCAAATGTCTGTATCGGCAATAAAAAGAAAAAGTTTCCAATTTAAATAGCTAGAGAATAAAAACAATTTGCCAGTAATGGGAAAAAGCCTACAGCACCTGGTGTTCCCATGTGGTCTCCCACCCAAGTACTAACAAGGCCCAACATTGCTTAGCTTCCAAGATCAGACGAGATTGGGCGTATCCAATGTGGTATGGCTGTAGGTGAGATGCAGGCACTATTTTGCCCTCTTCTACTTCTATAACCAGGTAAGCTAATAAAAAAGTTTCCTAACTGTATTGGCTTACTGAAAAAAATCATGTGTTGGTAATGTAAAAAGACCTACAGGACATGATATTAGCAGGTGGTCTCAAATTAAACTACTAAAGAGGCTCAACAAGGTTTAGCTGCCAAAAGCAGTTGGAATTGTGCCTAAACAGTGTGGTAAGTTTTTAGGTGATGGCTATTGTGTCTGTTTGACCTCTTCCAAATGTCTGTACTGGCAATAAAAAAAAAGTTTCCAATTTAAATAGCTAGAGAATAAAAACAATTTGCCAGTAATAAGAAAAAACCTACAGCACCTGGTGTTTCCATGTGGTCTCCCACCCAAGTACTAACCAGGCCCAACACTGCTTAGCTTCCAAGATCAGACGAGATTGGGCGTATCTAATGTGGTATTGCTGTAGGTGAGATACAGGCACTTTTTTGCCCTCTTCTACTTCTATAACCAGGTAAGTTAATAAAAAAGTTTCCTAACTGTTTTGGCTTACTGAAAAAAATCATGTGTTGGTAATGTAAAAAGACCTACAGGACATGATATAAGCAGGTGGTCTCAAATTAAACTACTAAAGAGGCTCAACACTGTTTAGCTGCCAAAAGCAGTTGGAATTGGGCCTAAACAGTGTGGTAAGTTTTTAGGTGATGGCTATTGTGTCTGTTTGACCTCTTCCAAATGTCTGTACTGGCAATAAAAGTTTTTTTTCCAATTTAAATAGCTAGAGAATAAAAACAATTTGCCAGTAATAAGAAAAAACCTACAGCACCTGGTGTTCCCATGTGGCCTCCCTCCCAAGTACTCACCAGGCCCAACACTGCTTAGCTTTCAAGATCACACGAGATTCGGCATATCTAATGTGGTATGGCTGCAGGTGAGATATAGGCACTTTTTTGCCCTCTTCTACTTCTATAACCAGGTAAGTTAATAAAAAAGTATCCTAACTGTATTGGCTTACTGAAAAAAATCATGTGTTGGCAATGTAAAAAGACCTACAGGACATGGTATTAGCAGGTGGTCTCAAATTAAACTACTAAAGAGGCTCAACACTGTTTAGCTGCCAAAAGCAGTTAAAATTTGGCCTAAACAGTGTGGTAAGTTTTTAGGTGATGGCTATTGTGTCTGTTTGACCTCTTCCAAATGTCTGTACTGGCAATAAAGAGAAAAAAGTTTCCAATTTAAAAAGCTAGAGAATAAAAACAATTTGCCAGTAATGGGAAAAACCTACAGCACCTGGTGTTCCCATGTGGTCTCCCACCCAAGTACTAACTAGGCCCAACACTGCTTAGCTTCCAAGATCAGACAAGATTGGGCGTATCCAATGTGGTATGGCTGTAGGTAAAATACAAGCACTTTTTTGCCCTCTTCTACTTCTATAACCCGGTAAGCTAATAAAAAAGTTTCCTAACTGTTTTGGCTTACTGAAAAAAATCATGTGTTGGTAATGTAAAAAGACCTACAGGACATGATATAAGCAGGTGGTCTCAAATTTATCTACTAAAGAGGCTCAACACTGTTTAGCTGCCAAAAGCAGTTGGAATTGGGCCGAAAAAGTGTGGTAAGTCTTTAGGTGATGGCTATTGTGTCTGTTTGACCTCTCCCAAATGTCTGTATCGGCAATAAAAAGAAAAAGTTTCCAATTTAAATAGCTAGAGAATAAAAACAATTTGCCAGTAATGGGAAAAAGCCTACAGCACCTGGTGTTCCCATGTGGTCTCCCACCCAAGTACTAACCAGGCCCAACATTGCTTAGCTTCCAAGATCAGACGAGATTGGGCATATCCAATGTGGTATGGCTGTAGGTGAGATACAGGCACTATTTTGCCCTCTTCTACTTCTATAACCAGGTAAGCTAATAAAAAAGTTTCCTAACTGTATTGGCTTACTGAGAAAAATCATGTGTTGGTAATGTAAAAAGACATACAGGACATGATATTAGCAGGTGGTCTCAAATTAAACTACTAAAGAGGCTCAAAAAATGTTTAGCTGCCAAAAGCAGTTGGAATTGGGCCTAAACAGTGTGGTAAGTTTTTAGGTGATGGCTATTGTGTCTGTTTGACCTCTTCCAAATGTCTGTACTGGCAATCAAAAAAAAGTTTCCAATTTAAATAGCTAGAGAATAAAAACAATTTGCCAGTAATAAGAAAAAACCTACAGCACCTGGTGTTCCCATGTGGTCTCCCACCCAAGTACTAACCAGGCCCAACACTGCTTAGCTTCCAAGATCAGACGAGATTGGGCGTATCTAATGTGGTATTGCTGTAGGTGAGATATCGGCACTATTTTGCCCTCTTCTACTTCTATAACCAGTTAAGCTAATAAAAAAGTTTCCTAACTGTATTGGCTTACTGAAAAAAATCATGTGTTGGTAATGTAAAAAGACCTACAGGACATGATATTAGCAGGTGGTCTCAAATTAAACTACTAAAGAGGCTCAACAATGTTTAGCTGCCAAAAGCAGTTGGAATTGGGCCTAAACAGTGTGGTAAGTTTTTAGGTGATGGCTATATTGTCTGTTTGACCTCTTCCAAATGTCTGTACTGGCAATAAAGAGAAAAAAGTTTCCAATTTAAAAAGCTAGAGTATTAAAACAATTTGCCAGTAATGGGAAAAACCTACAGCACCTGGTGTTCCCATGTGGTCTCCCACCAAAGTACTCACCAGGCCCAACACTGCTTAGCTTCCAAAATCAGACGAGATTGGGCGTATCCAATGTGGTATGGCTGTAGGTGGAATACAAGCACTTTTTTGCCCTCTTCTACTTCTATTACCAGGTAAGCTAATAAAAAAGTTTCCTAACTGTTTTGGCTTACTGAAAAAAATCATGTGTTGGTAATGTAAAAAGACCTACAGGACATGATATAAGCAGGTGGTCTCAAATTAATCTACTAAAGAGGCTCAACACTGTTTAGCTGCCAAAAGCAGTTGGAATTGGGCCGAAACAGTGTGGTAAGTCTTTAGGTGATGCCTATTGTGTCTGTTTGACCTCTCCCAAATGTCTGTGTCGGCAATAAAAAGAAAAAGTTTCCAATTTAAATAGCTAGAGAATAAAAACAATTTGCTAGTAATGGGAAAAAGCCTACAGCACCTGGTGTTCCCATGTGGTCTCCCACCCAAGTACTAACCAGGCCCAACATTGCTTAGCTTCCAAGATCAGACGAGATTGGGCGTATCCAATGTGGTATGGCTGTAGGTGAGATACAGGCACTATTTTGCCCTCTTCTACTTCTATAACCAGGTAAGCTAATAAAAAAGTTTCCTAACTGCATTGGCTTACTGAAAAAAATCATGTGTTGGTAATGTAAAAAGACCTACAGGACATGATATTAGCAGGTGGTCTCAAATAAAACTACTAAAGAGGCTCAACAAGGTTTAGCTGCCAAAAGCAGTTGGAATTGGGCCTAAACAGTGTGGTAAGTTTTTAGGTGATGGCTATTGTGTCTGTTTGACCTCTTCCAAATGTCTGTACTGGCAATAAAAAAAAGTTTCCAATTTAAATAGCTAGAGAATAAAAACAATTTGCCAGTAATAAGAAAAAACCTACAGCACCTGGTGTTCCCATGTGGTCTCCCACCCAAGTACTAACCAGGCCCAACACTGCTTAGCTTCCAAGATCAGACGAGATTGGGCGTATCCAATGTGGAATGGCTGTAGGTGAGATACAGGCACTATTTTGCCCTCTTCTACTTCTATAACCAGGTAAGCTAATAAAAAAGTGTCCTAACTGTTTTGGCTTACTGAAAAAAATCATGTGTTGGTAATGTAAAAAAACCTACAGGACATTTTATAAGCAGATGGTCTCAAATTAAACTACTAAAGAGGCTCAACACTGTTTAGCTGCCAAAAGCAGTTGGAATTGGGCCTAAACAGTGTGGTAAGTTTTTAGGTGATGGCTATTGTGTCTGTTTGACCTCTTCCAAATGTCTGTACTGGCAATAAAGAGAAAAAAGTTTCCAATTTAAAAAGCTAGAGAATAAAAACAATTTGCCAGTAATGGGAAAAACCTACAGCACCTGGTGTTCCCATGTGGTCTCCCACCCAAGTACTAACCAGGCCCAACACTGCTTAGCTTCCAAGATCAGACGAGATTGGGCGTATCCAAAGTGGTATGGCTGTAGGTGAAATACAAGCACTTTTTTGCCCTCTTCTACTTCTATAACCAGGTAAGCTAATAAAAAAGTTTCCTAACTGTTTTGCCTTACTGAATAAAATCATGTGTTGGTAATGTAAAAAGACCTACAGGACATGATATAAGCAGGTGGTCTCAAATTAATCTACTAAAGAGGCTCAACACTGTTTAGCTGCCAAAAGCAGTTGGAATTGGGCCGAAACAGTGTGGTAAGTCTTTAGGTGATGGCTATTGTGTCTGTTTGACCTCTCCCAAATGTCTGTACTGGCAATAAAGAGAAAAAAGTTTCCAATTTGAAAAGCGAGAGAATAAAAACAATTTGCCAGTAATGGGGAAAACCTACAGCACCTGGTGTTCCCATGTGGTCTCCCACCCAAGTACTAACCAGGCCCAACACTGCTTAGCTTCCAAGTTCAGACGAGATTGGGCGCATCCAATGTGGTATGGCTGTAGATGAAATACAAGCACTTTTTTGCCCTCTTCTACTTCTATAACCAGGTAAGCTAATAAAAAAGTTTCTAACTGTTTTGGCTTACAGAAAAAAATCATGTGTTGGTAATGTAAAAAGACCTACAGGACATGATATAAGCAGGTGGTCTCAAATTAATCTACTAAAGAGGCTCAACACTGTTTAGCTGCCAAAAGCAGTTGGAATTGGGCCTAAACAGTGTGGTAAGTTTTTAGGTGATGGCTATTGTGTCTGTTTGACCTCTTCCAAATGTCTGTACTGGCAATAAAAAAAAGTTTCCAATTTAAATAGCTAGAGAATAAAAACAATTTGCCAGTAATAAGAAAAAACCTACAGCAACTGGTGTTCCCATGTGGTCTCCCACCCAAGTACTAACCAGGCCCAACACTGCTTAGCTTCCAAGAACAGACGAGATTGGGCGTATCTAATGTGGTATGGCGGTAGGTGAAATACCGGCACTATTTTGTCCTCTTCTACTTCTATAACCAGGTAAGCTAATAAAAAAGTTTCCTAACTGTATTGGCTTACTGAAAAAAATCATGTGTTGGTAATGTAAAAAGACCTACAGGACATGATATTAGCAGGTGGTCTCAAATTAAACTACTAAAGAGGCTCAACAATGTTTAGCTGCCAAAATCAGTTGGAATTGGGCCTAAACAGTGTGGTAAGTTTTTAGGTGATGGCTATTGTGTCTGTTTGACCTCTTCCAAATGTCTGTACTGGCAATAAAGAGAAAAAAGTTTCCAATTTAAAAAGCTAGAGAAGAAAAACAATTTGCCAGTAATGGGAAAAACCTACAGCACCTGGTGTTCCCATGTGGTCTCCCACCCAAGTACTAACCAGGCCCAACACTGCTTAGCTTCCAAGATCAGACGAGATTGGGCGTATCCAACATGGTATGGCTGTAGGTGGAATACAAGCACTTTTTTGCCCTCTTCTACTTCTATAACCAGGTAAGCTAATAAAAAAGTTTCCTAACTGTTTTGGCTTACTGAAAAAAATCATGTGTTGGTAATGTAAAAAGACCTACAGGACATGATATAAGCAGGTGGTCTCAAATTAAACTACTAAAGAGGCTCAACACTGTTTAGCTGCCAAAAGCAGTTGGAATTGGGCCTAAACAGTGTGGTAAGTGTTTAGGTGATGGCTATTGTGTCTGTTTGACCTCCTCCAAATGTCTGTACTGGCAATAAAAAAAAGTTTCCAATTTAAATAGCTAGAGAATAAAAACAATTTGCCAGTAATAAGAAAAAACCTACAGCACCTGGTGTTCCCATGTGGTCTCCCACCCAAGTACTAACCAGGCCCAAGACTGCTTAGCTTCCAAGATCAGACGAGATTGGGTGCATCTAATGTGGTATGGCTGTAGGTGAGATACAGGCACTTTTTTGCCCTCTTCTACTTCTATAACCAGGTAAGTTAATAAAAAAGTTTCCTAACTGTATTGGCTTACTGAAAAAAATCATGTGTTGGTAATGTAAAAAGACCTACAGGACATGATATTAGCAGGTGGTCTCAAATTAAACTACTAAAGAGGCTCAACACTGTTTAGCTGCCAAAAGCAGTTGGAATTGGGCCTAAACAGTGTGGTAAGTTTTTAGGTGATGGCTATTGTGTCTGTTTGACCTCTTCCAAATGTCTGTACTGGCAATAAAAAAAAGTTTCCAATTTAAAAAGCTAGAGAATAAAAACAATTTGCCAGTAATGGGAAAAACCTACAGCACCTGGTGTTCCCATGTGGTCTCCCACCCAAGTACTAACCAGGCCCAACACTGCTTAGCTTCCAAGATCAGACGAGATTGGGCGTATCCAAAGTGGTATGGCTGTAGGTGAGATACATGCACTTTTTTGCCCTCTTCTACTTCTATAACCAGGTAAGATAATTAAAAAGTGTCCTAACTGTTTTGGCTTACTGAAAAAAATCATGTGTTGGTAATGTAAAAAAACCTAAAGGACATGATATAAGCAGGTGGTCTCAAATTAAACTACTAAAGAGGCTCAACACTGTTTAGCTGCCAAAAGCAGTTGGAATTGGGCCTAAACAGTGTGGTAAGTTTTTAGGTGATGGCTATTGTGTCTGTTTGACCTCTTCCAAATGTCTGTACTGGCAATAAAAAAAAGTTTCCAATTTAAATATCTAGAGAATAAAAACAATTTGCCAGTAATGGAAAAAATTCTACAGCACCAGGTGTTCCCATGTGGTCTCCCACCCAAGTACTAACCAGGCACAACACTGCTTAGCTTCCAAGATCAGACGAGATTGGGCGTATCCAATGTGGTATGGCTGTAGATGAAATACAAGCACTTTTTTGCCCTCTTCTACTTCTATAACCAGGTAAGCTAATAAAAAAGTTTCCTAACTGTATTGGCTTACTGAAAAAAATCATGTGTTCGTAATGTAAAAAGACCTACAGGACATGATATTAGCAGGTGGTCTCAAATTAAACTACTAAAGAGGCTCAACACTGTTTAGCTGCCAAAAGCAGTTGGAATTGGGCCTAAACAGTGTGGTAAAATTTTAGGTGATGGCTATTGTGTCTGTTTGACCTCTTCCAAATGTCTGTACTGGCAATAAAGAGAAAAAAGTTTCCAATTTAAAATGCTAGAGAATAAAAACAATTTGCCAGTAATGGGAAAAACCTACAGCACCTGGTGTTCCCATGTGGTCTCCCACCTAAGTACTAACCAGGCCCAACACTGCTTAGCTTCCAAGATCAGACGAGATTGGGCGTATCCAATGTGGTATGGCTGTAGGTGAGATGCAGGCACTTTTTTGCCCACTTCTACTTCTATAACCAGGTAAGCTAATAAAAAAGTGTCCTAACTGTTTTGGCTTACTGAAAAAAATCATGTGTTGGTAATGTAAAAAGACCTACAGGACATGATATAAGCAGGTGGTCTCAAATTAAACTACTAAAGAGGCTCAACACTGTTTAGCTGCCAAAAGCAGTTGGAATTGGGCCTAAACAGTGTGGTAAGTTTTTAGGTGATGGCTATTGTGTCTGTTTGACCTCTTCCAAATGTGTGTACTACTGGCAATAAAAAAAAGTTTCCAATTTAAATAGCTAGAGAATAAAAACAATTTGCCAGTAATGGAAAAAATTCTACAGCACCAGGTGTTCCCATGTGGTCTCCCACCCAAGTACTAACCAGGCACAACACTGCTTAGCTTCCAAGATCAGACGAGATTGGGCGTATCCAATGTGGAATGGCTGTAGATGAAATACAAGCACTTTTTTGCCCTCTTCTACTTCTATAACCAGGGAAGCTAATAAAAAAGTTTCCTAACTGTATTGGCTTACTGAAAAAAATCATGTGTTGGTAATGTAAAAAGACCTACAGGACATGATATTAGCAGGTGGTCTCAAATTAAACTACTAAAGAGGCTCAACACTGTTTAGCTGCCAAAAGCAGTTGGAATTGGGCCTAAACAGTGTGGTAAGTTTTTAGGTGATGGCTATTGTGTCTGTTTGACCTCTTCCAAATGTCTGTACTGGCAATAAAGAGAAAAAAGTTTCCAATTTAAAAAGCTAGAGAATAAAAACAATTTGCCAGTAATGGGGAAAACCTACAGCACCTGGTGTTCCCATGTGGTCTCCCACCCAACTACTAACCAGGCCCAACACTGCTTAGCTTCCAAGATCAGACGAGATTGGGCGTATCCAATGCGGTATGGCTGCAGGTGAAATACAAGTACTTTTTTGCCCTCTTCTACTTCTATAACCAGGTAAGCTAATAAAAAAAGTTTCCTAACTGTTTTGGCTTACTGAAAAAAATCATGTGTTGGTAATGTAAAAAGACCTACAGGACATGATATAAGCAGGTGGTCTCAAATTAATCTACTAAAGAGGCTCAACACTGTTTAGCTGCCAAAAGCAGTTGGAATTGGGCCGAAAAAGTGTGGTAAGTCTTTAGGTGATGGCTATTGTGTCTGTTTGACCTCTCCCAAATGTCTGTATCGGCAATAAAAATAAAAAGTTTCCAATTTAAATAGCTAGAGAATAAAAACAATTTGCCAGTAATGGGGAAAAGCCTACAGCACCTGGTGTTCCCATGTGGTCTCCCACACAAGTACTAACCAGGCCCAACATTGCTTAGCTTCCAAGATCAGACGAGATTGGGCATATCCAATGTGGTATGGCTATAGGTGAGATACAGGCACTATTTTGCCCTCTTCTTCTTCTATAACCAGGTAAGCTAATAAAAAAGTTTCCTAACTGTATTGGCTTACTGAGAAAAATCATGTGTTGGTAATGTAAAAAGACATACAGGACATGATATTAGCAGGTGGTCTCAAATTAAACTACTAAAGAGGCTCAACACTGTTTAGCTGCCAAAAGCAGTTGGAATTGGGCCTAAACAGTGTGGTAAGTTTTTAGGTGATGGCTATTGTGTCTGTTTGACCTCTTCCAAATGTCTCTACTGGCAATAAAGAGAAAAAAGTTTCCAATTTAAAAAGCTAGAGAATAAAAACAATTTGCCAGTAATGGGAAAAACCTACAGCACCTGGTGTTCCCATGTGGTCTCCCACCCAAGTACTAACCAGGCCCAACACTGCTTAGCTTCCAAGATCAGACGAGATTGGGCGTATCCAATGTGGTATGGCTGTAGGTAAAATACAAGCACTTTTTTGCCCTCTTCTACTTCTATAACCAGGTAAGCTAATAAAAAAGTTTCCTAACTGTTTTGGCTTACTGAAAAAAATCATGTGTTGGTAATGTAAAAAGACCTACAGGACATGATATAAGCAGGTGGTCTCAAATTAATCTACTAAAGAGGCTCAACACTGTTTAGCTGCCAAAAGCAGTTGGAATTTGGCCGAAAAAGTGTGGTAAGTTTTTAGGTGATGGCTATTGTGTCTGTTTGACCTCTCCCAAATGTCTTTATCGGCAATAAAAAGAAAAAGTTTCCAATTTAAATAGCTAGAGAATAAAAACAATTTGCCAGTAATGGGGAAAAGCCTACAGCACCTGGTGTTCCCATGTGGTCTCCCACCCAAGTACTAACCAGGCACAACATTGTTTAGCTTCCAAGATCAGACGAGATTGGGCATATCCAATGTGGTATGGCTGTAGGTGAGATACAGGCACTATTTTGCCCTCTTCTACTTCTATAACCAGGTAAGCTAATAAAAAAGTTTCCTAACTGTATTGGCTTACTGAGAAAAATCATGTGTTGGTAATGTAAAAAGACATACAGGACATGATATTAGCAGGTGGTCTCAAATTAAACTACTAAAGAGGCTCAACAAGGTTTAGCTGCCAAAAGCAGTTGGAATTGGGCCTAAACAGTGTGGTAAGTTTTTAGGTGATGGCTATTGTGTCTGTTTGACCTCTTCCAAATGTCTGTACTGGCAATAAAAAAAAAGTTTCCAATTTAAATAGCTAGAGAATAAAAACAATTTGCCAGTAATAAGAAAAAAACTACAGCACCTGGTGTTCCCATGTGGCCTCCCTCCCAAGTACTAACCAGGCCCAACACTGCTTAGCTTTCAAGATCACACGAGATTCGGCATATCTAATGTGGTATGGCTGCAGGTGAGATATAGGCACTTTTTTGCCCTCTTCTACTTCTATAACCAGGTAAGTTAATAAAAAAGTATCCTAACTGTATTGGCTTACTGAAAAAAATCATGTGTTGGCAATGTAAAAAGACCTACAGGACATGGTATTAGCAGGTGGTCTCAAATTAAACTACTAAAGAGGCTCAACACTGTTTAGCTGCCAAAAGCAGTTAGAATTTGGCCTAAACAGTGTGGTAAGTTTTTAGGTGATGGCTATTGTGTCTGTTTGACCTCTTCCAAATGTCTGTACTGGCAATAAAGAGAAAAAAGTTTCCAATTTAAAAAGCTAGAGAATAAAAACAATTTGCCAGTAATGGGAAAAACCTACAGCACCTGGTGTTCCCATGTGGTCTCCCACCCAAGTACTAACTAGGCCCAACACTGCTTAGCTTCCAAGATCAGACGAGATTGGGCGTATCCAATGTGGTATGGCTGTAGGTGAAATACAAGCACTTTTTTGCCCTCTTCTACTTCTATAACCCGGTAAGCTAATAAAAAAGTTTCCTAACTGTTTTGGCTTACTGAAAAAAATCATGTGTTGGTAATGTAAAAAGACCTACAGGACATGATATAAGCAGGTGGTCTCAAATTTATCTACTAAAGAGGCTCAACACTGTTTAGCTGCCAAAAGCAGTTGGAATTGGGCCGAAAAAGTGTGGTAAGTCTTTAGGTGATGGCTATTGTGTCTGTTTGACCTCTCCCAAATGTCTGTATCGGCAATAAAAAGAAAAAGTTTCCAATTTAAATAGCTAGAGAATAAAAACAATTTGCCAGTAATGGGAAAAAGCCTACAGCACCTGGTGTTCCCATGTGGTCTCCCACCCAAGTACTAACCAGGCACAACATTGTTTAGCTTCCAAGATCAGGCATATCCAATGTGGTATGGCTGTAGGTGAGATACAGGCACTATTTTGCCCTCTTCTACTTCTATAACCAGGTAAGCTAATAAAAAAGTTTCCTAACTGTATTGGCTTACTGAGAAAAATCATGTGTTGGTAATGTAAAAAGACATACAGGACATGATATTAGCAGGTGGTCTCAAATTAAACTACTAAAGAGGCTCAACAATGTTTAGCTGCCAAAAGCAGTTGGAATTGGGCCTAAACAGTGTGGTAAGTTTTTAGGTGATGGCTATTGTGTCTGTTTGACCTCTTCCAAATGTCTGTACTGGCAATAAAGAGAAAAAAGTTTCCAATTTAAATAGCTAGAGAATAAAAACAATTTGCCAGTAATGGGAAAAAGCCTACAGCACCTGGTGTTCCCATGTGGTCTCCCATCCAAGTACTAACCAGGCCCAACACTGCTTAGCTTCCAAGATCAGACGAGATTGGGCGTATCCAATGTGGTATGGCTGTAGGTGAAATACAAGCACTTTTTTGCCCTCTTCTACTTCTATAACCAGGTAAGCTAATAAAAAAGTTTCCTAACTGTTTTGGCTTACTGAAAAAAATCATGTGTTGGTAATGTAAAAAGACCTACAGGACATGATATAAGCAGGTGGTCTCCAATTAATCTACTAAAGAGGCTCAACACTGTTTAGCTGCCAAAAGCAGTTGGAATTGGGCCGAAAAAGTGTGGTAAGTCTTTAGGTGATGGCTATTGTGTCTGTTTGACCTCTCCCAAATGTCTGTATCGGCAATAAAAAGAAAAAGTTTCCAATTTAAATAGCTAGAGAATAAAAACAATTTGCCAGTAATGGGAAAAAGCCTACAGCACCTGGTGTTCCCATGTGGTCTCCCACCCAAGTACTAACCAGGCCCAACATTGCTTAGCTTCCAAGATCAGACGAGATTGGGCGTATCCAATGTGGTATGGCTGTAGGTGAGGTACAGGCACTATTTTGCCCTCTTCTACTTCTATAACCAGGTAATCTAATAAAAAAGTTTCCTAACTGTATTGGCTTACTGAAAAAAATCATGTGTTGGTAATGTAAAAAGACCTACAGGACATGATATAAGCAGGTGGTCTCAAATTAAACTACTAAAGAGGCTCAACACTGTTTAGCTGCCAAAAGCAGTTGGAATTGGGCCTAAACAGTGTGGTAAGTTTTTAGGTGATGGCTATTGTGTCTGTTTGACCTCTTCCAAATGTCTGTACTGGCAATAAAAAAAAGTTTCCAATTTAAATAGCTAGAGAATAAAAACAATTTGCCAGTAATGGAAAAAATTCTACAGCACCAGGTGTTCCCATGTGGTCCCCCACCCAAGTACTAACCAGGCACAACACTGCTTAGCTTCCAAGATCAGACGAGATTGGGCGTATCCCATGTGGTATGGCTGTAGATGAAATACAAGCACTTTTTTGCCCTCTTCTACTTCTATAACCAGGTAAGCTAATAAAAAAGTTTCCTAACTATATTGGCTTACTGAAAAAAATCATGTGTTGGTAATGTAAAAAGACCTACAGGACATGATATTAGCAGGTGGTCTCAAATTAAACTACTAAAGAGGCTCAACACTGTTTAGCTGCCAAAAGCAGTTGGAATTGGGCCTAAACAGTGTGGTAAGTTTTTTTTTTTTTTTTTTTACTTTCTTTATTGAAAATTTTTCAACTTAAAGACAACAATGTTAGATCATCATATTATATGTTATTACATCATACAATGTATCTTAGTAATTATTTTCCATACAATTTGCATCTGCAATGTTCATTAACAATGTATTCTGCTAAATTTTGTACCTATAAAGACATTTATCACATCATAACACTGAAATAACCTGTTGACCTAATCAGACAGACATGAGACAAGACAAGACAAGAGAAAGGGAGGGGGAGTGAGGGGGGGGGGATGGATTTTTGGATTTAGTCAGACTGAGCAAGATAAAGAGGTGAGGATTGCAAGGGTATGAAAAAGTCTATGAAAAGGAAGAAAGGGTGGAGGGGGGGGGGAGGGATGGATCAGCAGCATATAAATCTTCCTTTACAGTTCGTTTTAAGATACATTTTAATTATAGTTTTGTCTATACTTTCTGTTACAATTTACATTAATAATACATTTCGCAAAGTAATACTTCAAGAATGGTCTTGTAAGAGTAATGTGTTGAGACAGACCACCTTTATTCTGAATTCTTAACACTGTGGGATCCACAATCTCAAGGAGGATAGAAGGGAGATAAAAGAAATAATAAAAAGAAGAAAAGGGGGTATCAAGCATATTCAAAGACTGACATAACATGTGATTTTTCTACAGAGTCTAGAGAATTGATAAAAAGTGACCACTTTCTAAGAAATCTGTCTGAACCATGCGTCAGGTCCAACTTTGCATATCTCCTATCAAAATAGAGTATGTGTAGCAACTTCTGTTTAACAGCAGCTAGTTGCGGGGCTGTTTTAGCAGTCCAGTGGATGAGTATACATTTCCTAGCTATTGTTAAAATTAGTATCAGCAGTGGTAAATCTTTACTTGTGATTTCATCCGTTTGCCACTTGTCAAAAGATAGGCCCATTATGGCCAATGGTTCAACCTGAAAGCGTATATGAAACACATCAAATAGAAAGTTGGTAACCTTATGCCAAAAACGATTTATCTTATAACATTGCCACATGCAATGTGCAAAATCTGCTTTAACAACTCTGCATTTAGGGCATTCGCCAGTCTCTTCTGCTATCATATACTTTCGCCTATGGGGAGTTATATATGCTCTATGTAAAGTGCGCACATAAACCTCCTGTAAATATGTCGACTGTAAAGCTTTAAAGGAGGTGTCACACAACCCAGTCAGATCTTCTATCTGAGTAATATAGGGTATATCGTTGGCCCATTTATCCTTTAGTATTCTCCATTGGACATGTTCTGTGCAACGTTTCTTTACCAAGAGCATATACAAATATTTGACCTTGTAACTTTTGGATTGCACATAATTTAGAAGCAAATCTATTGAGATGATCTGCGAGGGAAAGATGACTTGAGCTGTGTTTGGAGGAGGAGCCTTGATTGAGGTCAAGAAATGTCTCACTTGAAGGTACATAAAGTGATGTGACTTGGGTAGGGAGTACTTTTGCATCAAATCTGAAAAAATAGAAATGGAGCCTCCTGGGTCAAAAATCTTGTTTCATGTCTCTAACCCCTTCTTACGCCATGTATTAAATAAAGCGTTGATCATCGAGGGGGGAAAAGAGGCGTTACCCCAGATAGATATAAATTGGGATATAAGTGGGTTTCTATTAGATGTCTTATTCATACCTATCCAATTTTGATACGTGTCGTGGAACAAAATATGTGATTTCAGTTCTGCAGGTATGTCTTTATATTTTGCTTGTATTAGTGCACCTGGGGCATATGGGTAAAAAACAGCTCGATCTAGATCAAGGTCTGTGTACGTGGACTTATTCAAGATCCAGTCACTAATGTATCTGAAGAAGATAGCGGAGGAGTAACTTTCTAAATCCGGGAGACCTAGGCCTCCTTCACTTCTGGGTGTTTGTAATTTTAATTTGGCAATTCTAGGGCGTTTTCCCTGCCATATGAACTTTGAAAATAATGCGTCTAATCTTGCTATGTCTGATTTTTGCAATTTGATGGGAAGCATTTGCATAAAATAAAAAAGCTTGGGAAAGAGTATTGAGTTAATTATGGCTATTCTGCCTAATAAGGAAATAGGTAAGTCCTTCCAGGCCAGTAATTTTGTCGACAGCTTGTTAATAACTTGTGAAAAATTTAATGGGTAAAGATTAGATAAATTAGCACTTATTTGGATTCCCAAATATTTGAAATGGGAACTGGTGAAAGAAAACGGGATGTCCAGGTGCCGCAAACTCTGTTGGTTGGATTTACCCAACAATAAAATTTCCGATTTAGAGAGGTTTACCTTATACCCCGAGACCTGTCCGAAGGAGCCGATGAGGTGCAGCAACGCCGGAATAGAAACCGACGGATTGGATATAAATATTAAAGTGTCGTCTGCGAATAGGGCAATCTTAAGTTCTTCCGACCTAATTTTGATACCATGAATTAGTGGGGAGGATCTGACTGCCACCGCCAGGGGTTCTATCGCAATTGCAAAAAGCAAGGGCGATAAAGGACATCCCTGGCGGGTACCTCTTCCCAGTTGAAATTCAGGTGACGTAATTCCATTACATGATATAGTTGATTTCGGAGCTGTATATATCATTTGAATTAGCTGTATAAATTTAGGGGGGAAACCAAATTGACGCAGTGTTTTAAACATGTGTGGCCATAACACGAGGTCGAATGCCTTCTCGGCATCCAGCGTCAAGACCATCTGTTGTTCGCTCAAGGATGACGAGGAGGCATTCGACTGCTGGATAGCTGCCAAGACTCTGCGGACATTTGAGACCGAGTGCCTGCCAGCTATAAAGCCGGTCTGATCTTTGTCAGGGGCGGATTGGGAATTAAAAGCAGCCCGGGAAATAATTTGAAGCAGCCCCAACGGGGGCGGAGCGATGTTGCGCGCCGGAGGCGCGCCCGAAATTTTTGGGGGCGTGGCCTATCAATATGGGGGTGTGGCCTATTTCAACGAGGTCACGCCCAATTTTTTGCCGCTGTGAGGAAATGGATAGTGGCTCTCTGAGCTGCTGGCTATGTCCCTAGCCCCTCAGGCTGCAGAATAGGCGCATACAGCGTTTATTCTGCAGCCTGTGGGGCTGGGGAGATGGAGATGGGGGGGGGGGGGGGTGACAGGGGGTCACCCAACACAGTAGAGTGGCAGGGTGGAAGAGGATGCAGGGAGGTGGGGGGGACAGAGGGTGGCGTAGAATGCTGGGAGAGGAGATGCAGAGTGGCTGAGAATGAAGGGAGTGAGGATTTACGCAGGGTGGCACAGGACGCAGAGTGTGAGGGGGGCATGGTGGCACCGGATACAGGGTAGGAGGGGGAATGCAGAGTGGCAGGGGATGCAGGGAGGGGAGACAGTGATGCCCATTATACATATGCCACACACCGTGATGCCCATTATACATATGCCACACACCGTGATGCCATTATACATTATGTGACACACCGTAATGCCCATTACACATTATGGGACACACCGCAATGCCCATTACACATTATGGGACAGACCGTAATGCCCATTACACATTATGGAACACACCATTATGCCCATTACACATTATGGAACACACCGTTATGACCATTACACATTATGGAACATACCGTTATGACCATTACACATTATGGAACACTCCGCTATGCCCATTACACATTATGGAACTCACCGCAATGCCCATTACACATTATGGAACACACCGCTATGCCCATTACACATTATGGGACACACCGCTATACCCATTACACATTATGGGACACACCGCAATGCCCATTACACATTATGGGACACACTGCAATGCCCATTACACATTATGGGACACACCGCAATGCCCATTACACATTATGGGACACACCGCAATGCCCATTACACATTATGGGACACACCACAAAGCCCATTACACATTGTGACACACCGCAATGCCCATTACACATTATGGGACACACTGTAATGCACATTACACATTATGGAACACACCATAATGCCCATTACACATTATGGAACACACCGTTATGCCCATTACACATTATGGAACAGACCGTAATGCCCATTACACATTATGGAACACACCGTTATGCCCATTACACATTATGGAACTCACCGTAATGCCCATTACACATTATGGAACACACCGTAATGCCCATTACACATTATGTGACACACCGTAATGCACATTACACATTATGTGACACACCGCAATGCCCATTACACATTGTGACACACCGCAATGCCCATTACACATATGTATGTATGTATGTATGTATGTGTATATATATATATATACACACACATATAGGTATATATACCTATATATGCATCTATATATATATAATGAACATTTCTGTGGGGTGGCACTGGCTACTAGACTGTAGCGGACCCCATTGCAGGCAGCCTTGTAGTGGGCGGGTGCACGGTGACGTCACACGCGCACCCGCAATCGTGATCCGGCCACCTCTGCACTGTCACAACTCACAATAGCTGCGGGAGGAGCTGCGTGCGGCCGGGCATGCACAGCAGCCCTCCAGCAGCCATTTTGACTTTGGGAGGAGGCGCTTGCCGCGGCCATCTTTGATTGGGCCATAGTGCTCCCTGCTGCTGCGGCGCCGCTAACCACGGAGATTGCGGCCCGGGAGGGGGTGTGAGCAGCCGTTTCTGGACATTAATGTGCCTGCCCACCGGGAAATGGCCCGGTTTCCCAGTGGGCCAATCCGCCCCTGCTGTACAGTGACGTCACTGCTGGGGGACGCACCAGGCCGGCGCACAACGCCGGAGCGTCTCACTCACTCCATTTCACGTTATTGCACAGGTAAAGGTATGTCACTTTTTTATGCATTTATAAAAAAGCTTGATAACAGTTAATAAGACTGAAACGCTGCCAAGCAACCTTATCGTTCCTGTTCCTAAGTGCGGGCAGGTCCGGCACTCCAAATGATTATATGGAATAACTGCGTCTGGTGCCCGCACTTAGGAACAGGAATGATAAGGTTGCTTGGCAGCGTTTCAGTCTTATTAACGGTTATCAAGCTTTATTATGAATGCATAAAAAAGTGACATACCTTTACCTGTGCAATATATATATATATATATATATCTATATAAACATATAGATATATATATATATGTAGAAGATAATGTATTTTTAGAAATGTCTCCTCTGCTAGCAGATACATATATATATATATATATATATATATATATATATATATATATATATATATATATATAAATTCTGCCAGTGTGCCCTGAGTGCCTACTACCTAGTTTACCCTGGGTGCTGGCTGCTGCTGTGCTGCTGGGTGGGTACTGGGTAGTGCTGCTCTCCTGTTCAACTCCAGGCTCAACACCAGGCTCAACTCCAGGCTCCAGCCCAAGAGTAATCCTGTGTGCATGAAGCCTCTGCCTGGAGTCTGGACCACGGGAGCGGCTGCGTGCGCGCGCATGCGCACCAGCCCTCCCGCGGCCATTTCTACTGTGGCAGCACTTGAGGCCGGCCGCGGCCATCTTTCTTCAGGGCAAAATGCATGTAGATGCCGCGGCCGGCCCTGTAAAGGAGCGGGGGTGGCTTGTTAGAGCAGCAAGCCTGTCTGGACCACGGGAGCGGCTGCGTGCGCGCGCACATGCGCACCAGCCCTCCCGCGGCCATTTTAACTGTGGTAGCAGTCGAGGCCGGCCGCGGCCATCTTTGATAAGGGGAAAATACACGTAGATGCCGCGGCCGGCCCTGTAAAGGAGGGAGACGGCCCCTTACACTCCAAAATATGCCGGCCCACCGGGAAACAGCCCGGTTTCCCGGTAGGCCAATCCGCCCCTGATCTTTGTGTATTATCCACGGTAAAACTTGCTTCAATCTCTCTGCTAATATTTTTGCAAATACTTTATAATCAATATTCAGCAGAGAGATTGGGCGGTATGAACCAGCCAAGTTCAAATTCCGGCCTTCCTTCGGTAGTACCTTTATGATAGCGTCCGAGAAATATGATGGAAGAGTCTCGCTCTCCATTATGTGATTAAAGCACGCCGTCAATGGTTCGGCTATGTGTTGTTCCATAAATTTGAAAAATTCATTCGCATACCCATCCGGGCCTGGCGCCTTTGCCAGCTTTAATTTTCTAATGGAAGACGTCACCTCTTCCAGTGTAATGGGAGAGATCAAAATATTTTTGAGATCCTCTGGTACCTGCAAGAGGGAGAGGGTGCTCCAAAAGGAATTTAGACGTGATTGATCTTCGACCTCAATAGAGGGCATCTCTGCAATCATCGGCTCCTCTATAACCTCTTGTGGGGGTGTATATAATTTCTCGTAAAAGGTTCTCAGCACTTCGGCAGTTTGTATGTCTGATTTTGTAAGAGAGCCATCCTCTGTTACCAGAGGGTGGACCGTAATTTTTTTCCTCAAGCCTTGTAATAAATTTGTTAGCATAGAACCTATTTTATTTCCAAACCTATAGAATTTAGAGTTAATGTTAAAAAGGTATTTATCACTTTGTGTTTTTAGGTATTCCTCATAATGAATCTTTGCGGCCTGGTATTCCCGCTTTGTTTCCTCAGTAGGGCCTTGCTTAAAAATTTGGTATTTTTCCGAAAGTTTATTTTGAATTTCTGTGAATTTTACATTATGTGTTTTTTTTTTCTGCTGATATATATGCTATAATCTCTCCTCTTATGACTACTTTTGCAGCCTGACAAAATAAAGTAGGGTTGGAGGTTTTTGTTTGAGCATTAGCCTCTGCGTATGTTTGCCATGCTTTAAGTAATGCGTCACGTAGCCCTTTGGATTGTATGAGGTGCGATGGGAATTTCCAGCTAGGTTTGATATAGTTAACTTTTGTGAGTTCAAGCTCAATGGACACCATGCCGTGATCGGAAAGGACTGGGGATGATATTTTTGCGATTTTAACTTTTGGGAATAAGGGTTCTGCTATTAATATATAATCAATCCTTGAACATGTTTTGTGTGTCAAAGAGACACATGTAAATTCCCTTTCTATTGGATTTAGAGCTCTCCATGCATCTATAAGATTTAGAGATTTTAATATATAGGGGATGCCTATTTTCGGAAGGGGTTTCTGAATTTTTTGAGGAGGGGATCTATCCAAGTAGTTTGAAGAGATGAGATTTAAATCTCCACATAATATTAGGTTAATCGGGTCAAATGAGTGGAGTTTGGCTAGTAATTCAGTGAAAAAGGACTTTTTATATTGAGTTGGGGCATAAATGTTTCCGATGTTTAGAGTATAGTTCTCAATTGTTACCTTTGTGAAAACATAACGACCGTTAGGGTCAGAGACAACAGACACAGCCTTAAATCCCAGGGATTTTCTTGCTAAGGTAATTACACCACAAGATTTTGTATTGAGTGATGCTGAACCCAAAACTTCCCAACCAAGCATTCCTAATTTCTTGACCTCCTCTGGCATTAAATGTGTCTCTTGCAAACAGATCAAGTCAACCTTCTGCTTCTTCAAATACATCAATAGTTTGCGCCGTTTACTAGGGGTGTGTATGCCTCTAATATTCAAACTGCTAACATTAATAGACATTATGTAAGATTTTTAAATTTCTCCATTTAAACTGCTGTTGTAATCCTGGGGAGAAACATGAGGAAAAACACATGAGGGAAACATAGAACACAAAGACACGGACAAGGGGGGTAGAAAACTTATTTACACATGCAGCTCTAGTAACCTTCGCCTCAAGGGACTTCCGGCAATGCGTTGCTAAGTGCAGGTGTAGGTGCACATAGCAATATTTTATAAGCAACAGTAATATAAAATGTAATCTACTTGACATATAGCGTCATTGCCTCTGTCCTCGGCAGCTCTTGATATAACGGGAAAAATACAATTTAACTCAGCAACCAAAACAGTGTTAATCTAAATATTTCGTTACCACTTCAAAATTGCAAGGTGGGGTAAGGGAGGAGGGGGAATACCTCCACCACCTCTCCACCTAAATGCCCAAAATCCCTCAATTATATCAGGGACGTGAGTAATTCTAGTAAGTTCTGCTTCTAGCATTTATAATAATAGATATACTCAGCCAGGTTTCTTGGAAGAGTTCCCTTTAGGGGGGTCTTGGCGAGTAATTATACGCTTCTTGGTGAGGAAAGCTTCCGCTTCTTTGGCTTCTGTGAAGTCATGGGTCCCAGAGTCCGTGAAAACTCTGAGGCGTGCTGTAAACAACATCGAAAATTTACAGTCAGCTTTTATCAACTCTGTACAAATATATGAAAATGCCCGTCTGGCTTTGGACACCTCGCTGGAGAAGTCCTGAAAGATTCTTATTAGATGTCCTTCCCATTTCACCGGTTGCACTTTCCTTGATGCATTCCAAATTATTTGCCTGTGCAGAAAATTAAGCACCTTCATTATCACCACTCTCGGTCTTGATTGGTCCTGGGTTGTTGGGGCTCCCACTCTATGTATTCTTTCAATTATAATGTCAGCGCAAGCCGTTTCAATCTTCAATAGGTTGAGAAGAGTAGTACGGACAAAACCTTCTAGTTGGGGGCCTTTTATGGATTCTGGTATCCCTGCAATTCGTAAATTATTTCGTCGCGCCCTGTTTTCGACATTTTCCAAGCGATCATTGAGCTGTTTATTGCTTATTTTCAGGCCTTTCACTGTCTGTTGTAGTGATTGGATATCATCCATATTTATACTGATTTGACTTTCGGCTTCTGTCATTCTGTCACTGAGTCTATCAATCTGAGCCGCTATGTCAGTTACCACCTTTTGTAGTAGGGGGGCCATAGATGCTTGTATTATTGATATTAGGTCACCTTGTGCAGCATTGGCCGAGTTTAGCATTATATTAGTGCCCGTGTCTAATGTGACAGATTCTATAATTGGCTTTTTTGCTGCAGGGCTCCCCTGAGCTTTATCTGGAGTTGCCGGCGTATTTTGCTCCACACGCCTTTTTTCTTGGCGCTGGGGCTGTGGCTGTACCGGGGATGCCTGCTTGCCAGGCGGTTGGGGTTCAGGTATGGTGTCCATGTTCCCAGTATTCCTCCTGGGTGAGCGTGACCGGGGCCTGTGTGTTGCTGACAGGATTGCCGCCTAATAGAATTCTGCAGGGGAACAAGTGAAATTCCCTATGCGGTACAAGCTGGATATAAATCAAACTGTCCTTGTCTCAGTGGAATCTGTGAAGTTTTTTTTTTTTTTTTTTTTTTATTTATAGGTCAGAAGCAGGAATGGCCGTTTTGTGGTAATAGTCTTTTAAATTACCATCTGCACCACTGCTGAGTGTATGTTGCGGGGAGGGAAGGGGTCGACAGATTAACTGCAGGGTATTTTTAGTCACTGTGCTGTGGGAGTTATCTCTCCCCGTGTCGCTTTTCACTGGGCCTCTTTGCACAGGTCGTGTGGGCTGGGAGTGAAGCGTGTTGAGCCACAAGTGCCTACCTGAGGAGACTTGTGATCCGTTTGCTCTCTCCGTCAGGACGGGCAGCTACCCGCTTAGGTGATCGGGTCTCTCGCTGCGAAAATTCACCTCCTGCCTCTATTTTCTCTCTGGCGTCACACTGCCAGGATCTGCTGCGCAGTTAATCGTGCTGAGAATTTCCGCCTCTGAGCGGTGCAGGCCTCACTTGTCCGGCCTGATGTCGCGCTGCCGTCCGCAGCGTCTATCTCTCACAGCGGGGGAGCGCACTCCTGCACTTTGTCCGAGATGCGGTGAGTCGAAGGGGATAATTCTTCTCTGGTTTGGTGCTTTGTTTAGCTGAAATGAGCTGCCGGGAGACGGAGCACGAGGAGACGCTGCCTACTCCTCCATGACGCGCCCCGGAAGTCAGTGTGGTAAGTTTTTAGGTGATGGCTATTGTGTCTGTTTGACCTCTTCCAAATGTCTGTACTGGCAATAAAGAGAAAAAAGTTTCCAATTTGAAAAGCGAGAGAATAAAAACAATTTGCCAGTAATGGGGAAAACCTACAGCACCTGGTGTTCCCATGTGGTCTCCCACCCAAGTACTAACCAGGCCCAACACTGCTTAGCTTCCAAGATCAGACGAGATTGGGCGCATCCAATGTGGTATGGCTGTAGATGAAATACAAGCACTTTTTTGCCCTCTTCTACTTCTATAACCAGGTAAGCTAATAAAAAAGTTTCCTAACTGTTTTGGCTTACAGAAAAAAATCATGTGTTGGTAATGTAAAAAGACCTACAGGACATGATATAAGCAGGTGGTCTCAAATTAATCTACTAAAGAGGCTCAACACTGTTTAGCTGCCAAAAGCAGTTGGAATTGGGCCGAAAAAGTGTGGTAAGTCTTTAGGTGATGGCTATTGTGTCTGTTTGACCTCTCCCAAATGTCTGTATCGGCAATAAAAAGAAAAAGTTTCCAATTTAAATAGCTAGAGAATAAAAACAATTTGCCAGTAATGGGGAAAAGCCTACAGCACCTGGTGTTCCCATGTGGTCTCCCACCCAAGTACTAACCAGGCCCAACATTGCTTAGCTTCCAAGATCAGACGAGATTGGGCATATCCAATGTGGTATGGCTGTAGGTGAGATACAGGCACTATTTTGCCCTCTTCTACTTCTATAACCAGGTAAGCTAATAAAAAAGTTTCCTAACTGTATTGGGTTACTGAAAAAAATGATGTGTTGGTAATGTAAAAAGACCTACAGGACATGATATTAGCAGGTGGTCTCAAATAAAACTACTAAAGAGGCTCAACAAGGTTTAGCTGCCAAAAGCAGTTGGAATTGGGCCTAAACAGTGTGGTAAGTTTTTAGGTGATGGCTATTGTGTCTGTTTGACCTCTTCCAAATGTCTGTACTGGCAATAAAGAGAAAAAAGTTTCCAATTTAAAAAGCTAGTGAATAAACACAATTTGCCAGTAATGCGAAAAACCTACAGCACCTGGTGTTCCCATGTGGTCTCCCACCCAAGTACTAAACAGGCCCAACACTGCTTAGCTTCCAAGATCAGACGAGATTGGGCGTATCCAATGTGGTATGGCTGTAGGTGAAATACAAGCACTTTTTTTCCCTCTTCTACTTCTATAACCAGGTAAGCTAATAAAAAAGTTTCCTAACTGTTTTGGCTTACTGAATAAAATCATGTGTTGGTAATGTAAAAAGACCTACAGGACATGATATAAGCAGGTGGTCTCAAATTAATCTACTAAAGAGGCTCAACACTGTTTAGCTGCCAAAAGCAGTTGGAATTGGGCCGAAACAGTGTGGTAAGTCTTTAGGTGATGCCTATTGTGTCTGTTTGACCTCTCCCAAATGTCTGTGTCGGCAATAAAAAGAAAAAGTTTCCAATTTAAATAGCTAGAGAATAAAAACAATTTGCCAGTAATGGTAAAAAGCCTACAGCACCTGGTGTTCCCATGTGGTCTACCACCCAAGTACTAACCAGGCCCAACATTGCTTAGCTTCCAAGATCAGACGAGATTGGGCGTATCCAATGTGGTATGGCTGTAGGTGAGATATCGGCACTATTTTGCCCTCTTCTACTTCTATAACCAGGTAAGCTAATAAAAAAAGTTTCCTAACTGTATTGGCTTACTGAAAAAAATCATGTGTTGGTAATGTAAAAAGACCTACAGGACATGATATTAGCATGTGGTCTCAAATTAAACTACTAAAGAGGCTCAACACTGTTTAGCTGCCAAAAGCAGTTGGAATTGGGCCTAAACAGTGTGGTAAGTTTTTAGGTGATGGCTATTGTGTCTGTTTGACCTCTTCCAAATGTCTGTACTGGCAATAAAAAAAAGTTTCCAATTTAAATAGCTAGAGAATAAAAACAATTTGCCAGTAATAAGAAAAAACCTACAGCACCTGGTGTTCCCATGTGGTCTCCCACCCAAGTACTAACCAGGCCCAACACTGCTTAGCTTCCAAGATCAGACGAGATTGGGCGTATCCAATGTGGAATGGCTGTAGGTGAGATACAGGCACTATTTTGCCCTCTTCTACTTCTATAACCAGGTAAGCTAATAAAAAAGTGTCCTAACTGTTTTGGCTTACTGAAAAAAATCATGTGTTGGTAATGTAAAAAAACCTACAGGACATTTTATAAGCAGATGGTCTCAAATTAAACTACTAAAGAGGCTCAACACTGTTTAGCTGCCAAAAGCAGTTGGAATTGGGCCTAAACAGTGTGGTAAGTTTTTAGGTGATGGCTATTGTGTCTGTTTGACCTCTTCCAAATGTCTGTACTGGCAATAAAGAGAAAAAAGTTTCCAATTTAAAAAGCTAGAGAATAAAAACAATTTGCCAGTAATGGGAAAAACCTACAGCACCTGGTGTTCCCATGTGGTCTCCCACCCAAGTACTAACCAGGCCCAACACTGCTTAGCTTCCAAGATCAGACGAGATTGGGCGTATCCAATGTGGTATGGCTGTAGGTGAAATACAAGCACTTTTTTTCCCTCTTCTACTTCTATAACCAGGTAAGCTAATAAAAAAGTTTCCTAACTGTTTTGGCTTACTGAATAAAATCATGTGTTGGTAATGTAAAAAGACCTACAGGACATGATATAAGCAGGTGGTCTCAAATTAATCTACTAAAGAGGCTCAACACTGTTTAGCTGCCAAAAGCAGTTGGAATTGGGCCGAAACAGTGTGGTAAGTCTTTAGGTGATGCCTATTGTGTCTGTTTGACCTCTCCCAAATGTCTGTGTCGGCAATAAAAAGAAAAAGTTTCCAATTTAAATAGCTAGAGAATAAAAACAATTTGCCAGTAATGGTAAAAAGCCTACAGCACCTGGTGTTCCCATGTGGTCTACCACCCAAGTACTAACCAGGCCCAACATTGCTTAGCTTCCAAGATCAGACGAGATTGGGCGTATCCAATGTGGTATGGCTGTAGGTGAGATATCGGCACTATTTTGCCCTCTTCTACTTCTATAACCAGGTAAGCTAATAAAAAAAGTTTCCTAACTGTATTGGCTTACTGAAAAAAATCATGTGTTGGTAATGTAAAAAGACCTACAGGACATGATATTAGCATGTGGTCTCAAATTAAACTACTAAAGAGGCTCAACACTGTTTAGCTGCCAAAAGCAGTTGGAATTGGGCCTAAACAGTGTGGTAAGTTTTTAGGTGATGGCTATTGTGTCTGTTTGACCTCTTCCAAATGTCTGTACTGGCAATAAAAAAAAGTTTCCAATTTAAATAGCTAGAGAATAAAAACAATTTGCCAGTAATAAGAAAAAACCTACAGCACCTGGTGTTCCCATGTGGTCTCCCACCCAAGTACTAACCAGGCCCAACACTGCTTAGCTTCCAAGATCAGACGAGATTGGGCATATCCAATGTGGAACGGCTGTAGGTGAGATACAGGCACTATTTTGCCCACTTCTACTTCTATAACCAGGTAAGCTAATAAAAAAGTGTCCTAACTGTTTTGGCTTACTGAAAAAAATCATGTGTTGGTAATGTAAAAAAACCTACAGGACATTTTATAAGCAGATGGTCTCAAATTAAACTACTAAAGAGGCTCAACACTGTTTAGCTGCCAAAAGCAGTTGGAATTGGGCCTAAACAGTGTGGTAAGTTTTTAGGTGATGGCTATTGTGTCTGTTTGACCTCTTCCAAATGTCTGTACTGGCAATAAAGAGAAAAAAGTTTCCAATTTAAAAAGCTAGAGAATAAAAACAATTTGCCAGTAATGGGAAAAACCTACAGCACCTGGTGTTCCCATGTGGTCTCCCACCCAAGTACTAACCAGGCCCAACACTGCTTAGCTTCCAAGATCAGACGAGATTGGGCGTATCCAATGTGGTATGGCTGTAGGTGAAATACAAGCACTTTTTTTCCCTCTTCTACTTCTATAACCAGGTAAGCTAATAAAAAAGTTTCCTAACTGTTTTGGCTTACTGAATAAAATCATGTGTTGGTAATGTAAAAAGACCTACAGGACATGATATAAGCAGGTGGTCTCAAATTAATCTACTAAAGAGGCTCAACACTGTTTAGCTGCCAAAAGCAGTTGGAATTGGGCCGAAACAGTGTGGTAAGTCTTTAGGTGATGCCTATTGTGTCTGTTTGACCTCTCCCAAATGTCTGTGTCGGCAATAAAAAGAAAAAGTTTCCAATTTAAATAGCTAGAGAATAAAAACAATTTGCCAGTAATGGTAAAAAGCCTACAGCACCTGGTGTTCCCATGTGGTCTACCACCCAAGTACTAACCAGGCCCAACATTGCTTAGCTTCCAAGATCAGACGAGATTGGGCGTATCCAATGTGGTATGGCTGTAGGTGAGATATCGGCACTATTTTGCCCTCTTCTACTTCTATAACCAGGTAAGCTAATAAAAAAAGTTTCCTAACTGTATTGGCTTACTGAAAAAAATCATGTGTTGGTAATGTAAAAAGACCTACAGGACATGATATTAGCATGTGGTCTCAAATTAAACTACTAAAGAGGCTCAACACTGTTTAGCTGCCAAAAGCAGTTGGAATTGGGCCTAAACAGTGTGGTAAGTTTTTAGGTGATGGCTATTGTGTCTGTTTGACCTCTTCCAAATGTCTGTACTGGCAATAAAAAAAAGTTTCCAATTTAAATAGCTAGAGAATAAAAACAATTTGCCAGTAATAAGAAAAAACCTACAGCACCTGGTGTTCCCATGTGGTCTCCCACCCAAGTACTAACCAGGCCCAACACTGCTTAGCTTCCAAGAACAGACAAGATTGGGCGTATCTAATGTGGTATGGCTGTAGGTGAGATACCGGCACTATTTTGTCCTCTTCTACTTCTATAACCAGGTAAGCTAATAAAAAAGTTTCCTAACTGTATTGGCTTACTGAAAAAAATCATGTGTTGGTAATGTAAAAAGACCTACAGGACATGATATTAGCAGGTGGTCTCAAATTAAACTACTAAAGAGGCTCAACAATGTTTAGCTGCCAAAAGCAGTTGGAATTGGGCCTAAACAGTGTGGTAAGTTTTTAGGTGATGGCTATTGTGTCTGTTTGACCTCTTCCAAATGTCTGTACTGGCAATAAAGAGAAAAAAGTTTCCAATTTAAAAAGCTAGAGAATAAAAACAATTTGCCAGTAATGGGAAAAACCTACAGCACCTGGTGTTCCCATGTGGTCTCCCACCCAAGTACTAACCAGGCCCAACACTGCTTAGCTTCCAAGATCAGACGAGATTGGGCGTATCCAACGTGGTAAGGCTGTAGGTGGAATACAAGCACTTTTTTGCCCTCTTCTACTTCTATAACCAGGTAAGCTAATAAAAAAGTTTCCTAACTGTTTTGGCTTACTGAAAAAAATCATGTGTTGGTAATGTAAAAAGACCTAGAGGACATGATATAAGCAGGTGGTCTCAAATTAAACTACTAAAGAGGCTCAACACTGTTTAGCTGCCAAAAGCAGTTGGAATTGGGCCTAAACAGTGTGGTAAGTGTTTAGGTGATGGCTATTGTGTCTGTTTGACCTCCTCCAAATGTCTGTACTGGCAATAAAAAAAAGTTTCCAATTTAAATAGCTAGAGAATAAAAACAATTTGCCAGTAATAAGAAAAAACCTACAGCACCAGGTGTTCCCATGTGGTCTCCCACCCAAGTACTAACCAGGCACAACACTGCTTAGATTCCAAGATCAGACGAGATTGGGCGTATCCAATGTGGTATGGCTGTAGATGAAATACAAGCACTTTTTTGCCCTCTTCTACTTCTATAACCAGGTAAGCTAATAAAAAAGTTTCCTAACTGTATTGGCTTACTGAAAAAAATCATGTGTTCGTAATGTAAAAAGACCTACAGGACATGATATTAGCAGGTGGTCTCAAATTAAACTACTAAAGAGGCTCAACACTGTTTAGCTGCCAAAAGCAGTTGGAATTGGGCCTAAACAGTGTGGTAAGTTTTTAGGTGATGGCTATTGTGTCTGTTTGACCTCTTCCAAATGTCTGTACTGGCAATAAAGAGAAAAAAGTTTCCAATTTAAAAAGCTAGAGAATAAAAACAATTTGCCAGTAATGGGAAAAACCTACAGCAACTGGTGTTCCCATGTGGTCTCCCACCCAAGTACTAACCAGGCCCAACACTGCTTAGCTTCCAAGATCAAGCGTATCCAATGTGGTATGGCTGTAGGTGAAATACAAGCACTTTTTTGCCCTCTTCTACTTCTATAACCAGGTAAGCTAATAAAAAAGTTTCCTAACTGTTTTGGCTTACTGAAAAAAATCATGTGTTGGTAATGTAAAAAAACCTACAGGACATGATATAAGCAGGTGGTCTCAAATTAAACTACTAAAGAGGCTCAACACTGTTTAGCTGCCAAAAGCAGTTGGAATTGGGCCTAAACAGTGTGGTAAGTTTTTAGGTGATGGCTATTGTGTCTGTTTGACCTCTTCCAAATGTCTGTACTGGCAATAAAAAAAAGTTTCCAATTTAAATATCTAGAGAATAAAAACAATTTGCCAGTAATGGAAAAAATTCTACAGCACCAGGTGTTCCCATGTGGTCTCCCACCCAAGTACTAACCAGGCCCAACACTGCTTAGCTTCCAAGATCAGACGAGATTGGGCGTATCCAATGTGGTATTGCTGTAGATGAAATACAAGCACTTTTTTGCCCTCTTCTACTTCTATAACCAGGTAAGCTAATAAAAAAGTTTCCTAACTGTATTGGCTTACTGAAAAAAATCATGTGTTTGTAATGTAAAAAGACCTACAGGACATGATATTAGCAGGTGGTCTCAAATTAAACTACTAAAGAGGCTCAACACTGTTTAGCTGCCAAAAGCAGTTGGAATTGGGCCTAAACAGTGTGGTAAGTTTTTAGGTGATGGCTATTGTGTCTGTTTGACCTCTTCCAAATGTCTGTACTGGCAATAAAGAGAAAAAAGTTTCCAATTTAAAAAGCTAGAGAATAAAAACAATTTGCCAGTAATGGGAAAAACCTACAGCAACTGGTGTTCCCATGTGGTCTCCCACCCAAGTACTAACCAGGCCCAACACTGCTTAGCTTCCAAGATCAAGCGTATCCAATGTGGTATGGCTGTAGGTGAAATACAAGCACTTTTTTGCCCTCTTCTACTTCTATAACCAGGTAAGCTAATAAAAAAGTTTCCTAACTGTTTTGGCTTACTGAAAAAAATCATGTGTTGGTAATGTAAAAAAACCTACAGGACATGATATAAGCAGGTGGTCTCAAATTAAACTACTAAAGAGGCTCAACACTGTTTAGCTGCCAAAAGCAGTTGGAATTGGGCCTAAACAGTGTGGTAAGTTTTTAGGTGATGGCTATTGTGTCTGTTTGACCTCTTCCAAATGTCTGTACTGGCAATAAAAAAAAGTTTCCAATTTAAATATCTAGAGAATAAAAACAATTTGCCAGTAATGGAAAAAATTCTACAGCACCAGGTGTTCCCATGTGGTCTCCCACCCAAGTACTAACCAGGCCCAACACTGCTTAGCTTCCAAGATCAGACGAGATTGGGCGTATCCAATGTGGTATTGCTGTAGATGAAATACAAGCACTTTTTTGCCCTCTTCTACTTCTATAACCAGGTAAGCTAATAAAAAAGTTTCCTAACTGTATTGGCTTACTGAAAAAAATCATGTGTTCGTAATGTAAAAAGACCTACAGGACATAATATTAGCAGGTGGTCTCAAATTAAACTACTAAAGAGGCTCAACACTGTTTAGCTGCCAAAAGCAGTTGGAATTGGGCCTAAACAGTGTGGTAAGTTTTTAGGTGATGGCTATTGTGTCTGTTTGACCTCTTCCAAATGTCTGTACTGGCAATAAAGAGAAAAAAGTTTCCAATTTAAAAAGCTAGAGAATAAAAACAATTTGCCAGTAATGGGAAAAACCTACAGCAACTGGTGTTCCCATGTGGTCTCCCACCCAAGTACTAACCAGGCCCAACACTGCTTAGCTTCCAAGATCAGTCGAGATTGGGCGTTTCCAATGTGGTATGGCTGTAGGTGAAATACAAGCACTTTTTTGCCCTCTTCTACTTCTATAACCAGGTAAGCTAATAAAAAAGTTTCCTAACTGTTTTGGCTTACTGAAAAAAATCATGTGTTGGTAATGTAAAAAGACCTACAGGACATGATATAAGCAGGTGGTCTCAAATTAATCTACTAAAGAGGCTCAACACTGTTTAGCTGCCAAAAGCAGTTGGAATTGGGCCGAAAAAGTGTGGTAAGTCTTTAGGTGATGGCTATTGTGTCTGTTTGACCTCTCCCAAATGTCTGTATCGGCAATAAAAAGAAAAAAATTCCAATTTAAATAGCTAGAGAATAAAAACAATTTGCCAGTAATGGGAAAAAGCCTACAGCACCTGGTGTTCCCATGTGGTCTCCCACCCAAGTACTAACCAGGCCCAACATTGCTTAGCTTCCAAGATCAGACGAGATTGGGCATATCCAATTTGGTAAGGCTGTAGGTGAGATACAGGCACTATTTTGCCCTCTTCTACTTCTATAACCAGGTAATCTAATAAAAAAGTTTCCTAACTGTATTGGCTTACTGAAAAAAATCATGTGTTGGTAATGTAAAAAGACCTACAGGACATGATATTAGCAGGTGGTCTCAAATTAAACTACTAAAGAGGCTCAACAATGTTTAGCTGCCAAAAGCAGTTGGAATTGGGCCTAAACAGTGTGGTAAGTTTTTAGGTGATGGCTATTGTGTCTGTTTGACCTCTTCCAAATGTCTGTACTGGCAATGAAAAAAAAGTTTCCAATTTAAATAGCTAGAGAATAAAAACAATTTGCCAGTAATAAGAAAAAACCTACAGCACCTGGTGTTCCCATGTGGTCTCCCACCCAAGTACTAACCAGGCCCAACACTGCTTAGCTTCCAAGATCAGACGAGATTAGGCGTATCTAATGTGGTATTGCTGTAGGTGAGATACAGGCACTTTTTTGCCCTCTTCTACTTCTATAACCAGGTAAGTTAATAAAAAAGTTTCCTAACTGTTTTGGCTTACTGAAAAAAATCACATGTTGGTAATGTAAAAAGACCTACAGGACATGATATAAGCAGGTGGTCTCAAATTAAACTACTAAAGAGGCTCAACACTGTTTAGCTGCCAAAAGCAGTTGGAATTGGGCCTAAACAGTGTGGTAAGTGTTTAGGTGATGGCTATTGTGTCTGTTTGACCTCCTCCAAATGTCTGTACTGGCAATAAAAAAAAGTTTCCAATTTAAATAGCTAGAGAATAATAACAATTTGCCAGTAATAAGAAAAAACCTACAGCACCTGGTGTTCCCATGTGGTCTCCCACCCAAGTACTAACCAGGCCCAACACTGCTTAGCTTCCAAGATCAGATGAGATTGGGCGCATCTAATGTGGTATGGCTGTAGGTGAGATACAGGCACTTTTTTGCCCTCTTCTACTTCTATAACCAGGTAAGTTAATAAAAAAGTTTCCTAACTGTATTGGCTTACTGAAAAAAATCATGTGTTGGTAATGTAAAAAGATCTACAGGACATGATATTAGCAGGTGGTCTCAAATTAAACTACTAAAGAGGCTCAACACTGTTTAGCTGCCAAAAGCAGTTGGAATTGGGCCTAAACAGTGTGGTAAGTTTTTAGGTGATGGCTATTGTGTCTGTTTGACCTCTTCCAAATGTCTGTACTGGCAATAAAAAAAAGTTTCCAATTTAAATAGCTAGAGAATAATAACAATTTGCCAGTAATGGAAAAAATTCTACAGCACCAGGTGTTCCCATGTGGTCTCCCACCCAAGTACTAACCAGGCACAACACTGCTTAGCTTCCAAGATCAGACGAGATTGGGCGTATCCAATGTGGAATGGCTATAGATGAAATACAAGCACTTTTTTGCCCTCTTCTACTTCTATAACCAGGGAAGCTAATAAAAAAGTTTCCTAACTGTATTGGCTTACTGAAAAAAATCATGTGTTGGTAATGTAAAAAGACCTACAGGACATGATATTAGCAGGTGGTCACAAATTAAACTACTAAAGAGGCTCAACACTGTTTAGCTGCTAAAAGCAGTTGGAATTGGGCCTAAACAGTGTGGTAAGTTTTTAGGTGATGGCTATTGTGTCTGTTTGACCTCTTCCAAATGTCTGTACTGGCAATAAAGAGAAAAAAGTTTCCAATTTAAAAAGCTAGAGAATAAAAACAATTTGCCAGTAATGGGGAAAACCTACAGCACCTGGTGTTCCCATGTGGTCTCCCACCCAACTACTAACCAGGCCCAACACTGCTTAGCTTCCAAGATCAGACGAGATTGGGCGTATCCAATGTGGTATGGCTGCAGGTGAAATACAAGTACTTTTTTGACATCTTCTACTTCTATAACCAGGTAAGCTAATAAAAAAGTTTCCTAACTGTTTTGGCTTACTGAAAAAAATCATGTGTTGGTAATGTAAAAAGACCTACAGGACATGATATAAGCAGGTGGTCTCAAATTAATCTACTAAAGAGGCTCAACACTGTTTAGCTGCCAAAAGCAGTTGGAATTGGGCCGAAAAAGTGTGGTAAGTCTTTAGGTGATGGCTATTGTGTCTGTTTGACCTCTCCCAAATGTCTGTATCGCCAATAAAAAGAAAAAAGTTTCCAATTTAAATAGCTAGAGAATAAAAACAATTTGCCAGTAATGGGAAAAAGCCTACAGCACCTGGTGTTCCCATGTGGTCTCCCACCCAAGTACTAACCAGGCCCAACATTGCTTAGCTTCCAAGATCAGATGAGATTGGGCATATCCAATGTGGTATGGCTGTAGGTGAGATACAGGCACTATTTTGCCCTCTTCTACTTCTATAACCAGGTAAGCTAATAAAAAAGTTTCCTAACTGTATTGGCTTACTGAGAAAAATCATGTGTTGGTAATGTAAAAAGACATACAGGACATGATATTAGCAGGTGGTCTCAAATTAAACTACTAAAGAGGCTCAACAATGTTTAGCTGCCAAAAGCAGTTGGAATTGGGCCTAAACAGTGTTGTAAGTTTTTAGGTGATGGCTATTGTGTCTGTTTGACCTCTTCCAAATGTCTGTACTGGCAATAAAGAGAAAAAAGTTTCCAATTTAAAAAGCTAGAGAATAAAAACAATTTGCCAGTAATGGGAAAAACCTACAGCAACTGGTGTTCCCATGTGGTCTCCCACCCAAGTACGAACCAGGCCCAACACTGCTTAGCTTCCAAGATCAGACGAGATTGGGCGTATCCAATGTGGTATGGCTGTAGGTGAAATTCAAGCACTTTTTTGCCCTCTTCTACTTCTATAACCAGGTAAGCTAATAAAAAAGTTTCCTAACTGTTTTGGCTTACTGAAAAAAATCATGTGTTGGTAATGTAAAAAGACCTACAGGACATGATATAAGCAGGTGGTCTCAAATTAATCTACTAAAGAGGCTCAACACTGTTTAGCTGCCAAAAGCAGTTGGAATTGGGCCGAAAAAGTGTGGTAAGTCTTTAGGTGATGGCTATTGTGTCTGTTTGACCTCTCCCAAATGTCTGTATCGGCAATAAAAAGAAAAAGTTTCCAATTTAAATAGCTAGAGAATAAAAACAATTTGCCAGTAATGGGAAAAAGCCTACAGCACCTGGTGTTCCCATGTGGTCTCCCACCCAAGTACTAACCAGGCCCAACATTGCTTAGCTTCCAAGATCAGACGAGATTGGGCGTATCCAATGTGGTATGGCTGTAGGTGAGATACAGGCACTATTTTGCCCTCTTCTACTTCTATAACCAGGTAATCTAATAAAAAAGTTTCCTAACTGTATTGGCTTACTGAAAAAAATCATGTGTTGGTAATGTAAAAAGACCTACAGGACATGATATTAGCAGGTGGTCTCAAATTAAACTACTAAAGAGGCTCAACACTTTTTAGCTGCCAAAAGCAGTTGGAATTGGGCCTAAACAGTGTGGTAAGTTTTTAGGTGATGGCTTTTGTGTCTGTTTGACCTCTTTCAAATGTCTGTACTGGCAATAAAGAGAAAAAAGTTTCCAATTTAAAAAGCTAGAGAATAAAAACAATTTGCCAGTAATGGGAAAAACCTACAGCACCTGGTGTTCCCATGTGGTCTCCCACCCAAGTACTAACCAGGCCCAACACTGCTTAGCTTCCAAGATCAGACGAGATTAGGCGTATCTAATGTGGTATTGCTGTAGGTGAGATACAGGCCCTTTTTTGCCCTCTTCTACTTCTATAACCAGGTAAGTTAATAAAAAAGTTTCCTAACTGTTTTGGCTTACTGAAAAAAATCACGTGTTGGTAATGTAAAAAGACCTACAGGACATGATATAAGCAGGTGGTCTCAAATTAAACTACTAAAGAGGCTCAACACTGTTTAGCTGCCAAAAGCAGTTGGAATTGGGCCTAAACAGTGTGGTAAGTTTTTAGGTGATGGCTATTGTGTCTGTTTGACCTCTTCCAAATGTCTGTACTGGCAATAAAAGTTTTTTTTTCCAATTTAAATAGCTAGAGAATAAAAACAATTTGCCAGTAATAAGAAAAAACCTACAGCACCTGGTGTTCCCATGTGGCCTCCCTCCCAAGTACTAACCAGGCCCAACACTGCTTAGCTTTCAAGATCACACGAGATTGGGCGTATCTAATGTGGTATGGCTGTAGGTGAGATACAGGCACTTTTTTGCCCTCTTCTACTTCTATAACCAGGTAAGTTAATAAAAAAGTTTCCTAACTGTATTGGCTTACTGAAAAAAATCATGTGTTGGCAATGTAAAAAGACCTACAGGACATGGTATTAGCAGGTGGTCTCAAATTAAACTACTAAAGAGGCTCAACACTGTTTAGCTGCCAAAAGCAGTTGGAATTGGGCCGAAACAGTGTGGTAAGTTTTTAGGTGATGGCTATTGTGTCTGTTTGACCTCTTCCAAATGTCTGTACTGGCAATAAAGAGAAAAAAGTTTCCAATTTAAAAAGCTAGAGAATAAAAACAATTTGCCAGTAATGGGAAAAACCTACAGCACCTGGTGTTCCCATGTGGTCTCCCACCCAAGTACTAACTAGGCCCAACACTGCTTAGCTTCCAAGATCAGGCGTTTCCAATGTGGTATGGCTGTAGGTGAAATACAAGCACTTTTTTGCCCTCTTCTACTTCTATAACCAGGTAAGCTAATAAAAAAGTTTCCTAACTGTGGAGCTTACTGAAAAAAATCATGTGTTGGTAATGTAAAAAGCAGATACACAAGCCCACCTGCCTACCACACCCGAAGTACCCAGCAGCAGAAGATCTTGGAAGCTGTGCCGGGACGCCGGCGAAGAACGTGACCCGACAGCTGCTTCCCCGCTGCCATACGGGAGAAGGTAAACAAAAGCCGCGGCATAACACCGCAGCCTCCGTGCTGCACCGTCGGCTTTTAGATAGTGATAGACAGGGTCACGGGCAATTTCATCTAACTCCAAAAAGAGTGTAAACATTGGTAAACCCAATCTTTTAACGCACAATTCTTTTACAGGTGTCCACTCGATATTTATTTTTATTTTTATTTATATTTATTTTTATTTTTATTATTATTTTTATTTATATATTTTATTTTTTATTTATTTTTATTTTTATTTATCTACATAGTGCATGTAACATAGAGCGCTCCAATACCTTTAATATGGTAATGTAAAAAGACCTACAGGACATGATATAAGCAGGTGGTCTCAAATTAATCTACTAAAGAGGCTCAACACTGTTTAGCTTCCAAAAGCAGTTGGAATTGGGCCGAAAAAGTGTGGTAAGTCTTTAGGTGATGGCTATTGTGTCTGTTTGACCTCTCCCAAATGTCTGTATCGGCAATAAAAAGAAAAAGTTTCCAATTTAAATAGCTAGAGAATAAAAACAATTTGCCAGTAATGGGAAAAAGCCTACAGCACCTGGTGTTCCCATGTGGTCTCCCACCCAAGTACTAACCAGGCCCAACATTGCTTAGCTTCCAAGATCAGACGAGATTGGGCATATCCAATGTGGTATGGCTGTAGGTGAGATACAGGCACTATTTTGCCCTCTTCTACTTCTATAACCTGGTAAGCTAATAAAAAAGTTTCCTAACTGTATTGGCTTACTGAGAAAAATCATGTGTTGGTAATGTAAAAAGACATACAGGACATGATATTAGCAGGTGGTCTCAAATTAAACTACTAAAGAGGCTCAACAATGTTTAGCTGCCAAAAGCAGTTGGAATTGGGCCTAAACAGTGTGGTAAGTTTTTAGGTGATGGCTATTGTGTCTGTTTGACCTCTTCCAAATGTCTGTACTGGCAATAAAGAGAAAAAAGTTTCCAATTTAAAAAGCTAGAGAATAAAAACAATTTGCCAGTAATGGGAAAAACCTACAGCAACTGGTGTTCCCATGTGGTCTCCCACCCAAGTACTAACCAGGCCCAACACTGCTTAGCTTCCAAGATCAGACGAGATTGGGCGTATCCAATGTGGTATGGCTGTAGGTGAAGTACAAGCACTTTTTTGCCCTCTTCTACTTCTATAACCAGGTAAGCTAATAAAAAAGTTTCCTAACTGTATTGGCTTACTGAAAAAAATCATGTGTTGGTAATGTAAAAAGACCTACAGGACATGATATTAGCAGGTGGTCTCAAATTAAACTACTAAAGAGGCTCAACAATGTTTAGCTGCCAAAAGCAGTTGGAATTGGGCTTAAACAGTTTGGTAAGTTTTTAGGTGATGGCTATTGTGTCTGTTTGACCTCTTCCAAATGTCTGTACTGGCAATAAAAAAAAGTTTCCAATTTAAATAGCTAGAGAATAAAAACAATTTGCCAGTAATAAGAAAAAACCTTCAGCACCTGGTGTTCCCATGTGGTCTCCCACCCAAGTACTAACCAGGCCCAACACTGCTTAGCTTCCAAGATCAGACGAGATTAGGCGTATCTAATGTGATATGGCTGTAGGTGAGATACAGGCACTTTTTTGCCCTCTTCTACTTCTTTAACCAGGTAAGTTAATAAAAAAGTTTCCTAACTGTTTTGGCTTACTGAAAAAAATCATGTGTTGGTAATGTAAAAAGACCTACAGGACATGATATAAGCAGGTGGTCTCAAATTAAACTACTAAAGAGGCTCAACACTGTTTAGCTGCCAAAAGCAGTTGGAATTGGGCCTAAACAGTGTGGTAAGTTTTTAGGTGATGGCTATTGTGTCTGTTTGACCTCTTCCAAATGTCTGTACTGGCAATAAAGAGAAAAAAGTTTCCAATTTAAAAAGCTAGAGAATAAAAACAATTTGCCAGTAATGGTAAAAACCTACAGCACCTGGTGTTCCCATGTGGTCTCCCACCCAAGTACTAACCAGGCCCAACACTGCTTAGCTTCCAAGATCAGACGAGATTGGGCGTATCCAATGTGGTATGGCTGTAGGTGAGATACAGGCACTTTTTTGCCCTCTTCTACTTCTATAACCAGGTAAGCTAATAAAAAAGTTTCCTAACTGTATTGGCTTACTGAAAAAAATCATGTGTTGGTAATGTAAAAAGACCTACAGGACATGATATTAGCAGGTGGTCTCAAATTAAACTACTAAAGAGGCTCAACAATGTTTAGCTGCCAAAAGCAGTTGGAATTGGGCCTAAACAGTGTGGTAAGTTTTTAGGTGATGGCTATTGTGTCTGTTTGACCTCTTCCAAATGTCTGTACTGGCAATAAAGAGAAAAAAGTTTCCAATTTAAAAAGCTAGAGAATAAAAACAATTTGCCAGTAATGGTAAAAACCTACAGCACCTGGTGTTCCCATGAGGTCTCCCACCCAGGTACTAACCAGGCCCAACACTGCTTAGCTTCCAAGATCAGACGAGATTGGGCGTATCTAATGTGGTATGGCTGTAGGTGAGATACAGGCACTTTTTTGCCCTCTTCTACTTCTATAACCAGGTAAGCTAATAAAAAAGTTTCCTAACTGTATTGGCTTACTGAAAAAAATCATGTGTTGGTAATGTAAAAAGACCTACAGGACATGATATTAGCAGGTGGTCTCAAATTAAACTACTAAAGAGGCTCAACACTGTTTAGCTGCCAAAAGCAGTTGGAATTGGGCCTAAACAGTGTGGTAAGTTTTTAGGTGATGGCTTTTGTGTCTGTTTGACCTCTTTCAAATGTCTGTACTGGCAATAAAGAGAAAAAAGTTTCCAATTTAAAAAGCTAGAGAATAAAAACAATTTGCCAGTAATGGGAAAAACCTACAGCACCTGGTGTTCCCATGTGGTCTCCCACCCAAGTACTAACCAGGCCCAACACTGCTTAGCTTCCAAGATCAGACGAGATTAGGCGTATCTAATGTGGTATTGCTGTAGGTGAGATACAGGCCCTTTTTTGCCCTCTTCTACTTCTATAACCAGGTAAGTTAATAAAAAAGTTTCCTAACTGTTTTGGCTTACTGAAAAAAATCACGTGTTGGTAATGTAAAAAGACCTACAGGACATGATATAAGCAGGTGGTCTCAAATTAAACTACTAAAGAGGCTCAACACTGTTTAGCTGCCAAAAGCAGTTGGAATTGGGCCTAAACAGTGTGGTAAGTTTTTAGGTGATGGCTATTGTGTCTGTTTGACCTCTTCCAAATGTCTGTACTGGCAATAAAAGTTTTTTTTCCAATTTAAATAGCTAGAGAATAAAAACAATTTGCCAGTAATAAGAAAAAACCTACAGCACCTGGTGTTCCCATGTGGCCTCCCTCCCAAGTACTAACCAGGCCCAACACTGCTTAGCTTTCAAGATCACACGAGATTGGGCGTATCTAATGTGGTATGGCTGTAGGTGAGATACAGGCACTTTTTTGCCCTCTTCTACTTCTATAACCAGGTAAGTTAATAAAAAAGTTTCCTAACTGTATTGGCTTACTGAAAAAAATCATGTGTTGGCAATGTAAAAAGACCTACAGGACATGGTATTAGCAGGTGGTCTCAAATTAAACTACTAAAGAGGCTCAACACTGTTTAGCTGCCAAAAGCAGTTGGAATTGGGCCGAAACAGTGTGGTAAGTTTTTAGGTGATGGCTATTGTGTCTGTTTGACCTCTTCCAAATGTCTGTACTGGCAATAAAGAGAAAAAAGTTTCCAATTTAAAAAGCTAGAGAATAAAAACAATTTGCCAGTAATGGGAAAAACCTACAGCACCTGGTGTTCCCATGTGGTCTCCCACCCAAGTACTAACTAGGCCCAACACTGCTTAGCTTCCAAGATCAGGCGTATCCAATGTGGTATGGCAGTAGGTGAAATACAAGCACTTTTTTGCCCTCTTCTACTTCTATAACCAGGTAAGCTAATAAAAAAGTTTCCTAACTGTTTTGGCTTACTGAAAAAAATCATGTGTTGGTAATGTAAAAAGCAGATACACAAGCCCACCTGCCTACCACACCCGAAGTACCCAGCAGCAGAAGATCTTGGAAGCTGTGCCGGGACGCCGGCGAAGAACGTGACCCGACAGCTGCTTCCCCGCTGCCATACGGGAGAAGGTAAACAAAAGCCGCGGCATAACACCGCAGCCTCCGTGCTGCACCGTCGGCTTTTAGATAGTGATAGACAGGGTCACGGGCAATTCCATCTAACTCCAAAAAGAGTGTAAACATTGGTAAACCCAATCTTTTAACGCACAATTCTTTTACAGGTGTCCACTCGATATTTATTTTTATTTTTATTTATATTTATTTTTATTTTTATTATTATTTTTATTTATATATTTTATTTTTTATTTATTTTTATTTTTATTTATCTACATAGTGCATGTAACATAGAGCGCTCCAATACCTTTAATATGGTAATGTAAAAAGACCTTCAGGACATGATATAAGCAGGTGGTCTCAAATTAATCTACTAAAGAGGCTCAACACTGTTTAGCTGCCAAAAGCAGTTGGAATTGGGCCGAAAAAGTGTGGTAAGTCTTTAGGTGATGGCTATTGTGTCTGTTTGACCTCTCCCAAATGTCTGTATCGGCAATAAAAAGAAAAAGTTTCCAATTTAAATAGCTAGAGAATAAAAACAATTTGCCAGTAATGGGAATAAGCCTACAGCACCTGGTGTTCCCATGTGGTCTCCCACCCAAGTACTAACCAGGCCCAACATTGCTTAGCTTCCAAGATCAGACGAGATTGGGCATATCCAATGTGGTATGGCTGTAGGTGAGATACAGGCACTATTTTGCCCTCTTCTACTTCTATAACCAGGTAAGCTAATAAAAAAGTTTCCTAACTGTATTGGCTTACTGAGAAAAATCATGTGTTGGTAATGTAAAAAGACATACAGGACATGATATTAGCAGGTGGTCTCAAATTAAACTACTAAAGAGGCTCAACAATGTTTAGCTGCCAAAAGCAGTTGGAATTGGGCCTAAACAGTGTGGTAAGTTTTTAGGTGATGGCTATTGTGTCTGTTTGACCTCTTCCAAATGTCTGTACTGTCAATAAAAAAAAGTTTCCAATTTAAATAGCTAGAGAATAAAAACAATTTGCCAGTAATGAGAAAAAACCTTCAGCACCTGGTGTTCCCATGTGGTCTCCCACCCAAGTACTAACCAGGCCCAACACTGCTTAGCTTCCAAGATCAGACGAGATTGGGCGTATCCAATGTGGTATGGCTGTAGGTGAGATACAGGCACTTTTTTGCCCTCTTCTACTTCTATAACCAGGTAAGCTAATAAAAAAGTTTCCTAACTGTATTGGCTTACTGAAAAAAATCATGTGTTGGTAATGTAAAAAGACCTACAGGACATGATATAAGCAGGTGGTCTCAAATTAAACTACTAAAGAGGCTCAACACTGGTTAGCTGCCAAAAGCAGTTGGAATTGGGCCGAAAAAGTGTGGTAAGTCTTTAGGTGATGGCTATTGTGTCTGTTTGACCTCTTCCAAATGTCTGTACTGGCAATAAAGAGAAAAAAGTTTCCAATTTAAAAAGCTAGAGAATAAAAACAATTTGCCAGTAATGGGAAAAACCTACAGCACCTGGTGTTCCCATGTGGTCTCCCACCCAAGTACTAACCAGGCCCAACACTGCTTAGCTTCCAAGATCAGACGAGATTGGGCGTATCCAATGTGGTATGGCTGTAGGTGAAATACAGGCACTTTTTTGCCCTCTTCTACTTCTATTACCAGGTAAGCTAATAAAAAAGTTTCCTAACTGTTTTGGCTTACTGAAAAAAATCATGTGTTGGTAATGTAAAAAGACCTGCAGGACATGATATAAGCAGGTGGTCTCAAATTAATCTACTAAAGAGGCTCAACACTGTTTAGCTGCCAAAAGCAGTTGGAATTGGGCCGAAAAAGTGTGGTAAGTCTTTAGGTGATGGCTATTGTGTCTGTTTGACCTCTCCCAAATGTCTGTATCGGCAATAAAAAGAAAAAGTTTCCAATTTAAATAGCTAGAGAATAAAAACAATTTGCCAGTAATGGGAAAAAGCCTACAGCACCTGGTGTTCTCATGTGGTCTCCCACCCAAGTACTAACCAGGCCCAACATTGCTTAGCTTCCAAGATCAGACGAGATTGGGCGTATCCAAAGTGGTATGGCTGTAGGTGAGATACAGGCACTATTTTGCCCTCTTCTACTTCTATAACCAGGTAAGCTAATAAAAAAGTTTCCTAACTGTATTGGCTTACTGAAAAAAATCATGTGTTGGTAATGTAAAAAGACCTACAGGACATGATATTAGCAGGTGGTCTCAAATTAAACTACTAAAGAGGCTCAACAATGTTTAGCTGCCAAAAGCAGTTGGAATTGGGCTTAAACAGTGTGGTAAGTTTTTAGGTGATGGCTATTTTGTCTGTTTGACCTCTTCCAAATGTCTGTACTGGCAATAAAAAAAGTTTCCAATTTAAATAGCTAGAGAATAAAAAAAAATTGCCAGTAATAAGAAAAAACCTACAGCACCTGGTGTTCCCATGTGGTCTCCCACCCAAGTACTAACCAGGCCCAACACTGCTTAGCTTCCAAGATCAGACGAGATTGGGCGTATCTAATGTGGTATAGCTGTAGGTGAGATACAGGCACTTTGTTGCCCTCTTCTACTTCTATAACAAGGTAAGTTAATAAAAAAGTTTCCTAACTGTTTTGGCTTACTGAAAAAAATCATGTGTTGGTAATGTAAAAAGACCTACAGGACATGATATAAGCAGGTGGTCTCACATTAAACTACTAAAGAGGCTCAACACTGTTTAGCTGCCAAAAGCAGTTGGAATTGGGCCTAAACAGTGTGGTAAGTTTTTAGGTGATGGCTATTGTGTCTGTTTGACCTCTTCCAAATGTCTGTACTGGCAATAAAGAGAAAAAAGTTTCCAATTTAAAAAGCTAGAGAATAAAAACAATTTGCCAGTAATGGGAAAAACCTACAGCACCTGGTGTTCCCATGAGGTCTCCCACCCAGGTACTAACCAGGCCCAACACTGCTTAGCTTCCAAGATCAGAAGAGTTTGGGCGTATTTAATGTGGTATGGCTGTAGGTGAGATACAGGCACTTTTTTGCCCTCTTCTACTTCTATAACCAGGTAAGTTAATAAAAAAGTTTCCTAACTGTATTGGCTTACTGAAAAAAATCATGTGTTGGTAATGTAAAAAGACCTATAGGACATGATATTAGCAGGTGGTCTCAAATTAAACTACTAAAGAGGCTCAACACTGTTTAGCTGCCAAAAGCAGTTGGAATTGGGCCTAAACAGTGTGGTAAGTTTTTAGGTGATGGCTATTGTGTCTGTTTGACCTCTTTCAAATGTCTGTACTGGCAATAAATAGAAAAAAGTTTCCAATTTAAAAATCTAGAGAATAAAAACAATTTGCCAGTAATGGGAAAAACCTACAGCACCTGGTGTTCCCATGTGGTCTCCCACCCAAGTACTAACCAGGCCCAACACTGCTTAGCTTCCAAGATCAGACGAGATTGGGCGTATGCAATGTGGTATGGATGTAGGTGAGATACAGGCACTTTTTTGCCCTCTTCTACTTCTATAACCAGGTAAGCTAATAAAAAAGTGTCCTAACTGTTTTGGCTTACTGAAAAAAATCATGTGTTGGTAATGTAAAAAAACCTGCAGGACATGATATAAGCAGGTGGTCTCAAATTAAACTACTAAAGAGGCTCAACACTGTTTAGCTGCCAAAAGCAGTTGGAATTGGGCCGAAAAAGTGTGGTAAGTCTTTAGGTGATGGCTATTGTGTCTATTTGACCTCTCCCAAATGTCTGTATCGGCAATAAAAAGAAAAAGTTTCCAATTTAAATAGCTAGAGAATAAAAACAATTTGCCAGTAATGGGAAAAATCCTACAGCACCTGGTGTTCCCATGTGGTCTCCCACCCAAGTACTAACCAGGCCCAACATTGCTTAGCTTCCAAGATCAGACGAGATTGGGCGTATCCAATGTGGTATGGCTGTAGGTGAAATACAAGCACTTTTTTGCCCTCTTCTACTTCTATAACCAGGTAAGCTAATAAAAAAGTTTCCTAACTGTTTTGGCTTACTGAAAAAAATCATGTGTTGGTAATGTAAAAAGACCTACAGGACATGATATAAGCAGGTGGTCTCAAATTAATCTACTAAAGAGGCTCAACACTGTTTAGCTGCCAAAAGCAGTTGGAATTGGGCCGAAAAAGTGTGGTAAGTCTTTAGGTGATGGCTATTGTGTCTGTTTGACCTCTCCCAAATGTCTGTATCGGCAATAAAAAGAAAAAGTTTCCAATTTAAATAGCTAGAGAATAAAAACAATTTGCCAGTAATGGGAAAAAGCCTACAGCACCTGGTGTTCCCATGTGGTCTCCCACCCAAGTACTAACCAGGCCCAACATTGCTTAGCTTCCAAGATCAGATGAGATTGGGCGTATCCAATGTGGTATAGCTGTAGGTGAGATACAGGCACTATTTTGCCCTCTTCTACTTCTATAACCAGGTAAGCTAATAAAAAAGATTCCTAACTGTATTGGCTTACTGAAAAAAATCATGTGTTGGTAATGTAAAAAGACCTACAGGACATGATATTAGCAGGTGGTCTCAAATTAAACTACTAAAGAGGCTCAACAATGTTTAGCTGCCAAAAGCAGTTGGAATTGGGCCTAAACAGTGTGGTAAGTTTTTAGGTGATGGCTATTGTGTCTGTTTGACCTCTTCCAAATGTCTGTACTGGCAATAAAAAAAAGTTTCCAATTTAAATAGCTAGAGAATATAAACAATTTGCCAGTAATGGAAAAAATCCTACAGCACCAGGTGTTCCCCCACCCAAGTACTAACCAGGCCCAACACTGCTTAGCTTTCAAGATCAGACGAGATTAGGCGTATCCAATGTGGTATGGCTGTAGGTGAAATACAAGCACTTTTTTGCCCTCTTCTACTTCTATAACCAGGTAAGCTAATAAAAAAGTTTCCTAACTGTATTGGCCTACTGAAAAAAATCATTTGTTGGTAATGTAAAAAGACCTACAGGACATGATATTAGCAGGTGGTCTCAAATTAAACTACTAAAGAGGCTCAACAATGTTTAGCTGCCAAAAGCAGTTGGAATTGGTCCTAAACAGTGTGGTAAGTTTTTAGGTGATGGCTATTGTGTCTGTTTGACCTCTTCCAAATGTCTGTACTGGCAATAAAGAGAAAAAAGTTTCCAATTTAAAAAGCTAGAGAATAAAAACAATTTGCCAGTAATGGGAAAAACCTACAGCACCTGGTGTTCCCATACCAAAGTACTAACCAGGCCCAACACTGCTTAGCTTCCAAGATCAGACGAGATTGGGCGTATCCAATGTGGTATGGCTGTAGGTGAAATACAGGCACTTTTTTGCCCTCTTCTACTTCTATAACCAGGTAAGCTAATAAAAAAGTTTCCTAACTGTTTTGGCTTACTGAAAAAAATCATGTGTTGGTAATGTAAAAAGACCTGCAGGACATGATATAAGCAGGTGGTCTCAAATTAATCTACTAAAGAGGCTCAACACTGTTTAGCTGCCAAAAGCAGTTGGAATTGGGCCGAAAAAGTGTGGTAAGTCTTTAGGTGATGGCTATTGTGTCTGTTTGACCTCTCCCAAATGTCTGTATCGGCAATAAAAAGAAAAAGTTTCCAATTTAAATAGCTAGAGAATAAAAACAATTTGCCAGTAATGGGAAAAAGCCTACAGCACCTGGTGTTCCCATGTGGTCTCCCACCCAAGTTCTAACCAGGCCCAACATTGCTTAGCTTCCAAGATCAGACAAGATTGGGCGTATCCAAAGTGGTATGGCTGTAGGTGAGATACAGGCACTTTGTTGCCCTCTTCTACTTCTATAACCAGGTAAGTTAATAAAAAAGTTTCCTAACTGTTTTGGCTTACTGAAAAAAATCATGTGTTGGTAATGTAAAAAGACCTACAGGACATGATATTAGCAGGTGGTCTCAAATTAAACTACTAAAGAGGCTCAACAATGTTTAGCTGCCAAAAGCAGTTATAATTGGGCCTAAACAGTGTGGTAAGTTTTTAGGTGATGGCTATTGTGTCTGCTTGACCTCTTCCAAATGTCTGTACTGGCAATAAAGAGAAAAAAGTTTCCAATTTAAAAAGCTAGAGAATAAAAACAATTTGCCAGTAATGGGAAAAACCTACAGCACCTGGTGTTCCCATGTGGTCTCAAACCAAAGTACTAACCAGGCCCAACACTGCTTAGCTTCCAAGATCAGACGAGATTGGGCGTATCCAATGTGGTATGGCTGTAGGTGAAATACAGGCACTTTTTTGCCCTCTTCTACTTCTATAACCAGGTAAGCTAATAAAAAAGTTTCCTAACTGTTTTGGCTTACTGAAAAAAATCATGTGTTGGTAATGTAAAAAGACCTGCAGGACATGATATAAGCAGGTGGTCTCAAATTAATCTACTAAAGAGGCTCAACACTGTTTAGCTGCCAAAAGCAGTTGGAATTGGGCCGAAAAAGTGTGGTAAGTCTTTAGGTGATGGCTATTGTGTCTGTTTGACCTCTCCCAAATGTCTGTATCGGCAATAAAAAGAAAAAGTTTCCAATTTAAATAGCTAGAGAATAAAAACAATTTGCCAGTAATGGGAAAAAGCCTACAGCACCTGGTGTTCCCATGTGGTCTCCCACCCAAGTACTAACCAGGCCCAACATTGCTTAGCTTCCAAGATCAGATGAGATTGGGCGTATCCAAAGTGGTATGGCTGTAGGTGAGATACAGGCACTTTGTTGCCCTCTTCTACTTCTATAACCAGGTAAGTTAATAAAAAAGTTTCCTAACTGTTTTGGCTTACTGAAAAAAATCATGTGTTGGTAATGTAAAAAGACCTACAGGACATGATATAAGCAGGTGGTCTCAAATTAAACTACTAAAGAGGCTCAACACTGTTTAGCTGCCAAAAGCAGTTGGAATTGGGCCTAAACAGTGTGGTAAGTTTTTAGGTGATGGCTATTGTGTCTGTTTGACCTCTTCCAAATGTCTGTACTGGCAATAAAGAGAAAAAAGTTTCCAATTTAAAAAGCTAGAGAATAAAAACAATTTGCCAGTAATGGGAAAAACCTACAGCACCTGGTGTTCCCATGTGGTCTCCCACCCAAGTACTAACCAGGCCCAACACTGCTTAGCTTCCAAGATCAGATGAGATTGGGCGTATCCAATGTGGTATGGCTGTAGGTGAAATACAAGCACTTTTTTGCTCTCTTCTACTTCTATAACCAGGTAAGCTAATAAAAAAAGTTTCCTAACTGTTTTGGCTTACTGAAAAAAATCATGTGTTGGTAATGTAAAAAGACCTACAGGACATGATATAAGCAGGTGGTCTCAAATTAATCTACTAAAGAGGCTCAACACTGTTTAGCTGCCAAAAGCAGTTGGAATTGGGCCGAAAAAGTGTGGTAAGTCTTTAGGTGATGGCTATTGTGTCTATTTGACCTCTCCCAAATGTCTGTATCGGCAATAAAAAGAAAAAGTTTCCAATTTAAATAGCTAGAGAATAAAAACAATTTGCCAGTAATGGGAAAAATCCTACAGCACCTGGTGTTCCCATGTGGTCTCCCACCCAAGTACTAACCAGGCCCAACATTGCTTAGCTTCCAAGATCAGACGAGATTGGGCGTATCCAATGTGGTATGGCTGTAGGTGAAATACAAGCACTTTTTTGCCCTCTTCTACTTCTATAACCAGGTAAGCTAATAAAAAAGTTTCCTAACTGTTTTGGCTTACTGAAAAAAATCATGTGTTGGTAATGTAAAAAGACCTACAGGACATGATATAAGCAGGTGGTCTCAAATTAATCTACTAAAGAGGCTCAACACTGTTTAGCTGCCAAAAGCAGTTGGAATTGGGCCGAAAAAGTGTGGTAAGTCTTTAGGTGATGGCTATTGTGTCTGTTTGACCTCTCCCAAATGTCTGTATCGGCAATAAAAAGAAAAAGTTTCCAATTTAAATAGCTAGAGAATAAAAACAATTTGCCAGTAATGGGAAAAAGCCTACAGCACCTGGTGTTCCCATGTGGTCTCCCACCCAAGTACTAACCAGGCCCAACATTGCTTAGCTTCCAAGATCAGATGAGATTGGGCGTATCCAATGTGGTATAGCTGTAGGTGAGATACAGGCACTATTTTGCCCTCTTCTACTTCTATAACCAGGTAAGCTAATAAAAAAGATTCCTAACTGTATTGGCTTACTGAAAAAAATCATGTGTTGGTAATGTAAAAAGACCTACAGGACATGATATTAGCAGGTGGTCTCAAATTAAACTACTAAAGAGGCTCAACAATGTTTAGCTGCCAAAAGCAGTTGGAATTGGGCCTAAACAGTGTGGTAAGTTTTTAGGTGATGGCTATTGTGTCTGTTTGACCTCTTCCAAATGTCTGTACTGGCAATAAAAAAAAGTTTCCAATTTAAATAGCTAGAGAATATAAACAATTTGCCAGTAATGGAAAAAATCCTACAGCACCAGGTGTTCCCCCACCCAAGTACTAACCAGGCCCAACACTGCTTAGCTTTCAAGATCAGACGAGATTAGGCGTATCCAATGTGGTATGGCTGTAGGTGAAATACAAGCACTTTTTTGCCCTCTTCTACTTCTATAACCAGGTAAGCTAATAAAAAAGTTTCCTAACTGTATTGGCCTACTGAAAAAAATCATTTGTTGGTAATGTAAAAAGACCTACAGGACATGATATTAGCAGGTGGTCTCAAATTAAACTACTAAAGAGGCTCAACAATGTTTAGCTGCCAAAAGCAGTTGGAATTGGTCCTAAACAGTGTGGTAAGTTTTTAGGTGATGGCTATTGTGTCTGTTTGACCTCTTCCAAATGTCTGTACTGGCAATAAAGAGAAAAAAGTTTCCAATTTAAAAAGCTAGAGAATAAAAACAATTTGCCAGTAATGGGAAAAACCTACAGCACCTGGTGTTCCCATGTGGTCTCAAACCAAAGTACTAACCAGGCCCAACACTGCTTAGCTTCCAAGATCAGACGAGATTGGGCGTATCCAATGTGGTATGGCTGTAGGTGAAATACAGGCACTTTTTTGCCCTCTTCTACTTCTATAACCAGGTAAGCTAATAAAAAAGTTTCCTAACTGTTTTGGCTTACTGAAAAAAATCATGTGTTGGTAATGTAAAAAGACCTGCAGGACATGATATAAGCAGGTGGTCTCAAATTAATCTACTAAAGAGGCTCAACACTGTTTAGCTGCCAAAAGCAGTTGGAATTGGGCCGAAAAAGTGTGGTAAGTCTTTAGGTGATGGCTATTGTGTCTGTTTGACCTCTCCCAAATGTCTGTATCGGCAATAAAAAGAAAAAGTTTCCAATTTAAATAGCTAGAGAATAAAAACAATTTGCCAGTAATGGGAAAAAGCCTACAGCACCTGGTGTTCCCATGTGGTCTCCCACCCAAGTTCTAACCAGGCCCAACATTGCTTAGCTTCCAAGATCAGACAAGATTGGGCATATCCAAAGTGGTATGGCTGTAGGTGAGATACAGGCACTTTGTTGCCCTCTTCTACTTCTATAACCAGGTAAGTTAATAAAAAAGTTTCCTAACTGTTTTGGCTTACTGAAAAAAATCATGTGTTGGTAATGTAAAAAGACCTACAGGACATGATATTAGCAGGTGGTCTCAAATTAAACTACTAAAGAGGCTCAACAATGTTTAGCTGCCAAAAGCAGTTGGAATTGGGCCTAAACAGTGTGGTAAGTTTTTAGGTGATGGCTATTGTGTCTGTTTGACCTCTTCCAAATGTCTGTACTGGCAATAAAGAGAAAAAAGTTTCCAATTTAAAAAGCTAGAGAATAAAAACAATTTGCCAGTAATGGGAAAAACCTACAGCACCTGGTGTTCCCATGTGGTCTCAAACCAAAGTACTAACCAGGCCCAACACTGCTTAGCTTCCAAGATCAGACGAGATTGGGCGTATCCAATGTGGTATGGCTGTAGGTGAAATACAGGCACTTTTTTGCCCTCTTCTACTTCTATAACCAGGTAAGCTAATAAAAAAGTTTCCTAACTGTTTTGGCTTACTGAAAAAAATCATGTGTTGGTAATGTAAAAAGACCTGCAGGACATGATATAAGCAGGTGGTCTCAAATTAATCTACTAAAGAGGCTCAACACTGTTTAGCTGCCAAAAGCAGTTGGAATTGGGCCGAAAAAGTGTGGTAAGTCTTTAGGTGATGGCTATTGTGTCTGTTTGACCTCTCCCAAATGTCTGTATCGGCAATAAAAAGAAAAAGTTTCCAATTTAAATAGCTAGAGAATAAAAACAATTTGCCAGTAATGGGAAAAAGCCTACAGCACCTGGTGTTCCCATGTGGTCTCCCACCCAAGTACTAACCAGGCCCAACATTGCTTAGCTTCCAAGATCAGATGAGATTGGGCGTATCCAAAGTGGTATGGCTGTAGGTGAGATACAGGCACTTTGTTGCACTCTTCTACTTCTATAACCAGGTAAGTTAATAAAAAAGTTTCCTAACTGTTTTGGCTTACTGAAAAAAATCATGTGTTGGTAATGTAAAAAGACCTACAGGACATGATATAAGCAGGTGGTCTCAAATGAAACTACTAAAGAGGCTCAACACTGTTTAGCTGCCAAAAGCAGTTGGAATTGGGCCTAAACAGTGTGGTAAGTTTTTAGGTGATGGCTATTGTGTCTGTTTGACCTCTTCCAAATGTCTGTACTGGCAATAAAGAGAAAAAAGTTTCCAATTTAAAAAGCTAGAGAATAAAAACAATTTGCCAGTAATGGGAAAAACCTACAGCACCTGGTGTTCCCATGTGGTCTCCCACCCAAGTACTAACCAGGCCCAACACTGCTTAGCTTCCAAGATCAGATGAGATTGGGCGTATCCAATGTGGTATGGCTGTAGGTGAAATACAAGCACTTTTTTGCTCTCTTCTACTTCTATAACCAGGTAAGCTAATAAAAAAAGTTTCCTAACTGTTTTGGCTTACTGAAAAAAATCATGTGTTGGTAATGTAAAAAGACCTACAGGACATGATATAAGCAGATGGTCTCAAATTAATCTACTAAAGAGGCTCAACACTGTTTAGCTGCCAAAAGCAGTTGGAATTGGGCCGAAAAAGTGTGGTAAGTCTTTAGGTGATGGCTATTGTGTCTATTTGACCTCTCCCAAATGTCTGTATCGGCAATAAAAAGAAAAAGTTTCCAATTTAAATAGCTAGAGAATAAAAACAATTTGCCAGTAATGGGAAAAATCCTACAGCACCTGGTGTTCCCATGTGGTCTCCCACCCAAGTACTAACCAGGCCCAACATTGCTTAGCTTCCAAGATCAGACGAGATTGGGCGTATCCAATGTGGTATGGCTGTAGGTGAAATACAAGCACTTTTTTGCCCTCTTCTACTTCTATAACCAGGTAAGCTAATAAAAAAGTTTCCTAACTGTTTTGGCTTACTGAAAAAAATCATGTGTTGGTAATGTAAAAAGACCTACAGGACATGATATAAGCAGGTGGTCTCAAATTAATCTACTAAAGAGGCTCAACACTGTTTAGCTGCCAAAAGCAGTTGGAATTGGGCCGAAAAAGTGTGGTAAGTCTTTAGGTGATGGCTATTGTGTCTGTTTGACCTCTCCCAAATGTCTGTATCGGCAATAAAAAGAAAAAGTTTCCAATTTAAATAGCTAGAGAATAAAAACAATTTGCCAGTAATGGGAAAAAGCCTACAGCACCTGGTGTTCCCATGTGGTCTCCCACCCAAGTACTAACCAGGCCCAACATTGCTTAGCTTCCAAGATCAGATGAGATTGGGCGTATCCAATGTGGTATAGCTGTAGGTGAGATACAGGCACTATTTTGCCCTCTTCTACTTCTATAACCAGGTAAGCTAATAAAAAAGATTCCTAACTGTATTGGCTTACTGAAAAAAATCATGTGTTGGTAATGTAAAAAGACCTACAGGACATGATATTAGCAGGTGGTCTCAAATTAAACTACTAAAGAGGCTCAACAATGTTTAGCTGCCAAAAGCAGTTGGAATTGGGCCTAAACAGTGTGGTAAGTTTTTAGGTGATGGCTATTGTGTCTGTTTGACCTCTTCCAAATGTCTGTACTGGCAATAAAAAAAAGTTTCCAATTTAAATAGCTAGAGAATATAAACAATTTGCCAGTAATGGAAAAAATCCTACAGCACCAGGTGTTCCCATGTGGTCTCCCACCCAAGTACTAACCAGGCCCAACACTGCTTAGCTTCCAAGATCAGACGAGATTGGGCGTATCCAATGTGGTATGGCTGTAGGTGAGATACAGGCACTTTTTTGCCCTCTTCTACTTCTATAACCATGTAAGCTAATAAAAAAGTGTCCTAACTGTTTTGGCTTACTGAAAAAAATCATGTGTTGGTAATGTAAAAAAACCTACAGTACATTTTATAAGCAGATGGTCTCAAATTAAACTACTAAAGAGGCTCAACACTGTTTAGCTGCCAAAAGCAGTTGGAATTGGGCCTAAACAGTGTGGTAAGTTTTTAGGTGATGGCTATTGTGTCTGTTTTACCTCTTCCAAATGTCTGTACTGGCAATAAAGAGAAAAAAGTTTAAAATTTAAAAAGCTAGAGAATAAAAACAATTTGCCAGTAATGGGAAAAACCTACAGCACCTGGTGTTCCCATGTGGTCTCCCACCCAAGTACTAACCAGGCCCAACACTGCTTAGCTTCTAAGATCGGACGAGATTGGGCGTATCCAATGTGGTATGGCTGTAGGTGAAATGCAAGCACTTTTTTGCCCTCTTCTACTTCTATAACCAGGAAAGCTAATAAAAAATTTTCCTAACTGTTTTGGCTTACTGATTAAAATCATGTGTTGGTAATGTAAAAAGACCTACAGGACATGATATAAGCAGGTGGTCTCAAATTAATCTACTAAAGAGGCTCAACACTGGTTAGCTGCCAAAAGCAGTTGGAATTGGGCCGAAAAAGTGTGGTAAGTCTTTAGGTGATGGCTATTGTGTCTATTTGACCTCTCCCAAATGTCTGTATCGGCAATAAAAAGAAAAAGTTTCCAATTTAAATAGCTAGAGAATAAAAACAATTTGCCAGTAATGGGAAAAATCCTACAGCACCTGGTGTTCCCATGTGGTCTCCCACCCAAGTACTAACCAGGCCCAACATTGCTTAGCTTCCAAGATCAGACGAGATTGGGCGTATCCAATGTGGTATGGCTGTAGGTGAAATACAAGCACTTTTTTGCCCTCTTCTACTTCTATAACCAGGTAAGCTAATAAAAAAGTTTCCTAACTGTTTTGGCTTACTGAAAAAAATCATGTGTTGGTAATGTAAAAAGACCTACAGGACATGATATAAGCAGGTGGTCTCAAATTAATCTACTAAAGAGGCTCAACACTGTTTAGCTGCCAAAAGCAGTTGGAATTGGGCCGAAAAAGTGTGGTAAGTCTTTAGGTGATGGCTATTGTGTCTGTTTGACCTCTCCCAAATGTCTGTATCGGCAATAAAAAGAAAAAGTTTCCAATTTAAATAGCTAGAGAATAAAAACAATTTGCCAGTAATGGGAAAAAGCCTACAGCACCTGGTGTTCCCATGTGGTCTCCCACCCAAGTACTAACCAGGCCCAACATTGCTTAGCTTCCAAGATCAGATGAGATTGGGCGTATCCAATGTGGTATAGCTGTAGATGAGATACAGGCACTATTTTGCCCTCTTCTACTTCTATAACCAGGTAAGCTAATAAAAAAGATTCCTAACTGTATTGGCTTACTGAAAAAAATCATGTGTTGGTAATGTAAAAAGACCTACAGGACATGATATTAGCAGGTGGTCTCAAATTAAACTACTAAAGAGGCTCAACAATGTTTAGCTGCCAAAAGCAGTTGGAATTGGGCCTAAACAGTGTGGTAAGTTTTTAGGTGATGGCTATTGTGTCTGTTTGACCTCTTCCAAATGTCTGTACTGGCAATAAAAAAAAGTTTCCAATTTAAATAGCTAGAGAATATAAACAATTTGCCAGTAATGGAAAAAAACCTACAGCACCAGGTGTTCCCATGTGGTCTCCCACCCAAGTACTAACCAGGCCCAACACTGCTTAGCTTCCAAGATCAGACGAGATTGGGCGTATCCAATGTGGTATGGCTGTAGGTGAGATACAGGCACTTTTTTGCCCTCTTCTACTTCTATAACCAGGTAAGCTAATAAAAAAGTGTCCTAACTGTTTTGGCTTACTGAAAAAAATCATGTGTTGGTAATGTAAAAAAACGTACAGTACATTTTATAAGCAGATGGTCTCAAATTAAACTACTAAAGAGGCTCAACACTGTTTAGCTGCCAAAAGCAGTTGGAATTGGGCCTAAACAGTGTGGTAAGTTTTTAGGTGATGGCTATTGTGTCTGTTTTACCTCTTCCAAATGTCTGTACTGGCAATAAAGAGAAAAAAGTTTAAAATTTAAAAAGCTAGAGAATAAAAACAATTTGCCAGTAATGGGAAAAACCTACAGCACCTGGTGTTCCCATGTGGTCTCCCACCCAAGTACTAACCAGGCCCAACACTGCTTAGCTTCTAAGATCGGACGAGATTGGGCGTATCCAATGTGGTATGGCTGTAGGTGAAATGCAAGCACTTTTTTGCCCTCTTCTACTTCTATAACCAGGAAAGCTAATAAAAAATTTTCCTAACTGTTTTGGCTTACTGATTAAAATCATGTGTTGGTAATGTAAAAAGACCTACAGGACATGATATAAGCAGGTGGTCTCAAATTAATCTACTAAAGAGGCTCAACACTGGTTAGCTGCCAAAAGCAGTTGGAATTGGGCCGAAAAAGTGTGGTAAGTCTTTAGGTGATGGCTATTGTGTCTGTTCGACCTCTTCCAAATGTCTGTACTGGCAATAAAGAGAAAAAAGTTTCCAATTTAAAAAGCTAGAGAATAAAAACAATTTGCCAGTAATGGGAAAAACCTACAGCACCTGGTGTTCCCATGTGGTCTCCCACCCAAGTACTAACCAGGCCCAACACTGCTTAGCTTCCAAGATCAGATGAGATTGGGCGTATCCAATGTGGTATGGCTGTAGGTGAAATACAAGCACTTTTTTGCCCTCTTCTACTTCTATAACCAGGTAAGCTAATAAAAAAAGTTTCCTAACTGTTTTGGCTTACTGAAAAAAATCATGTGTTGGTAATGTAAAAAGACCTACAGGACATGATATAAGCAGGTGGTCTCAAATTAATCTACTAAAGAGGCTCAACACTGTTTAGCTGCCAAAAGCAGTTGGAATTGGGCCGAAAAAGTGTGGTAAGTCTTTAGGTGATGGCTATTGTGTCTATTTGACCTCTCCCAAATGTCTGTATCGGCAATAAAAAGAAAAAGTTTCCAATTTAAATAGCTAGAGAATAAAAACAATTTGCCAGTAATGGGAAAAATCCTACAGCACCTGGTGTTCCCATGTGGTCTCCCACCCAAGTACTAACCAGGCCCAACATTGCTTAGCTTCCAAGATCAGACGAGATTGGGCGTATCCAATGTGGTATGGCTGTAGGTGAAATTCAAGCACTTTTTTGCCCTCTTCTACTTCTATAACCAGGTAAGCTAATAAAAAAGTTTCCTAACTGTATTGGCCTACTGAAAAAAATCATGTGTTGGTAATGTAAAAAGACCTACAGGACATGATATAAGCAGGTGGTCTCAAATTAAACTACTAAAGAGGCTCAACAATGTTTAGCTGCCAAAAGCAGTTGGAATTGGGCCTAAACAGTGTGGTAAGTTTTTAGGTGATGGCTATTGTGTCTGTTTGACCTCTTCCAAATGTCTGTACTGGCAATAAAGAGAAAAAAGTTTCCAATTTAAAAAGCTAGAGAATAAAAACAATTTGCCAGTAATGGGAAAAACCTACAGCACCTGGTGTTCCCATGTGGTCTCCCACCCAAGTACTAACCAGGCCCAACACTGCTTAGCTTCCAAGATCAGATGAGATTGGGCGTATCCAATGTGGTATGGCTGTAGGTGAAATGCAAGCACTTTTTTGCCCTCTTCTACTTCTATAACCAGGTAAGCTAATAAAAAAAGTTTCCTAACTGTTTTGGCTTACTGAAAAAAATCATGTGTTGGTAATGTAAAAAGACCGACAGGACATGATATAAGCAGGTGGTCTCAAATTAATCTACTAAAGAGGCTCAACACTGTTTAGCTGCCAAAAGCAGTTGGAATTGGGCCGAAAAAGTGTGGTAAGTCTTTAGGTGATGGCTATTGTGTCTATTTGACCTCTCCCAAATGTCTGTATCGGCAATAAAAAGAAAAAGTTTCCAATTTAAATAGCTAGAGAATAAAAACAATTTGCCAGTAATGGGAAAAATCCTACAGCACCTGGTGTTCCCATGTGGTCTCCCACCCAAGTACTAACCAGGCCCAACATTGCTTAGCTTCCAAGATCAGACGAGATTGGGCGTATCCAATGTGGTATGGCTGTAGGTGAAATACAAGCACTTTTTTGCCCTCTTCTACTTCTATAACCAGGTAAGCTAATAAAAAAGTTTCCTAACTGTATTGGCCTACTGAAAAAAATCATGTGTTGGTAATGTAAAAAGACCTACAGGACATGATATAAGCAGGTGGTCTCAAATTAAACTACTAAAGAGGCTCAACAATGTTTAGCTGCCAAAAGCAGTTGGAATTGGGCCTAAACAGTGTGGTAAGTTTTTAGGTGATGGCTATTGTGTCTGTTTGACCTCTTCCAAATGTCTGTACTGGCAATAAAGAGAAAAAAGTTTCCAATTTAAAAAGCTAGAGAATAAAAACAATTTGCCAGTAATGGGAAAAACCTACAGCACCTGGTGTTCCCATGTGGTCTCAAACCAAAGTACTAACCAGGCCCAACACTGCTTAGCTTCCAAGATCAGACGAGATTGGGCGTATCCAATGTGGTATGGCTGTAGGTGAAATACAGGCACTTTTTTGCCCTCTTCTACTTCTATAACCAGGTAAGCTAATAAAAAAGTTTCCTAACTGTTTTGGCTTACTGAAAAAAATCATGTGTTGGTAATGTAAAAAGACCTGCAGGACATGATATAAGCAGGTGGTCTCAAATTAATCTACTAAAGAGGCTCAACACTGTTTAGCTGCCAAAAGCAGTTGGAATTGGGCCGAAAAAGTGTGGTAAGTCTTTAGGTGATGGCTATTGTGTCTGTTTGACCTCTCCCAAATGTCTGTATCGGCAATAAAAAGAAAAAGTTTCCAATTTAAATAGCTAGAGAATAAAAACAATTTGCCAGTAATGGGAAAAAGCCTGCAGCACCTGGTGTTCCCATGTGGTCTCCCACCCAAGTACTAACCAGGCCCAACATTGCTTAGCTTCCAAGATCAGATGAGATTGGGCGTATCCAAAGTGGTATGGCTGTAGGTGAGATACAGGCACTTTGTTGCCCTCTTCTACTTCTATAACCAGGTAAGTTAATAAAAAAGTTTCCTAACTGTTTTGGCTTACTGAAAAAAATCATGTGTTGGTAATGTAAAAAGACCTACAGGACATGATATAAGCAGGTGGTCTCAAATTAAACTACTAAAGAGGCTCAACACTGTTTAGCTGCCAAAAGCAGTTGGAATTGGGCCTAAACAGTGTGGTAAGTTTTTAGGTGATGGCTATTGTGTCTGTTTGACCTCTTCCAAATGTCTGTACTGGCAATAAAGAGAAAAAAGTTTCCAATTTAAAAAGCTAGAGAATAAAAACAATTTGCCAGTAATGGGAAAAACCTACAGCACCTGGTGTTCCCATGTGGTCTCCCACCTAAGTACTAACCAGGCCCAACACTGCTTAGCTTCCAAGATCAGATGAGATTGGGCGTATCCAATGTGGTATGGCTGTAGGTGAAATACAAGCACTTTTTTGCCCTCTTCTACTTCTATAACCAGGTAAGCTAATAAAAAAAGTTTCCTAACTGTTTTGGCTTACTGAAAAAAATCATGTGTTGGTAATGTAAAAAGACCTACAGGACATGATATAAGCAGGTGGTCTCAAATTAATCTACTAAAGAGGCTCAACACTGTTTAGCTGCCAAAAGCAGTTGGAATTGGGCCGAAAAAGTGTGGTAAGTCTTTAGGTGATGGCTATTGTGTCTATTTGACCTCTCCCAAATGTCTGTATCGGCAATAAAAAGAAAAAGTTTCCAATTTAAATAGCTAGAGAATAAAAACAATTTGCCAGTAATGGGAAAAAGCCTGCAGCACCTGGTGTTCCCATGTGGTCTCCCACCCAAGTACTAACCAGGCCCAACATTGCTTAGCTTCCAAGATCAGATGAGATTGGGCGTATCCAAAGTGGTATGGCTGTAGGTGAGATACAGGCACTTTGTTGCCCTCTTCTACTTCTATAACCAGGTAAGTTAATAAAAAAGTTTCCTAACTGTTTTGGCTTACTGAAAAAAATCATGTGTTGGTAATGTAAAAAGACCTACAGGACATGATATAAGCAGGTGGTCTCAAATTAAACTACTAAAGAGGCTCAACACTGTTTAGCTGCCAAAAGCAGTTGGAATTGGGCCTAAACAGTGTGGTAAGTTTTTAGGTGATGGCTATTGTGTCTGTTTGACCTCTTCCAAATGTCTGTACTGGCAATAAAGAGAAAAAAGTTTCCAATTTAAAAAGCTAGAGAATAAAAACAATTTGCCAGTAATGGGAAAAACCTACAGCACCTGGTGTTCCCATGTGGTCTCCCACCTAAGTACTAACCAGGCCCAACACTGCTTAGCTTCCAAGATCAGATGAGATTGGGCGTATCCAATGTGGTATGGCTGTAGGTGAAATACAAGCACTTTTTTGCCCTCTTCTACTTCTATAACCAGGTAAGCTAATAAAAAAAGTTTCCTAACTGTTTTGGCTTACTGAAAAAAATCATGTGTTGGTAATGTAAAAAGACCTACAGGACATGATATAAGCAGGTGGTCTCAAATTAATCTACTAAAGAGGCTCAACACTGTTTAGCTGCCAAAAGCAGTTGGAATTGGGCCGAAAAAGTGTGGTAAGTCTTTAGGTGATGGCTATTGTGTCTATTTGACCTCTCCCAAATGTCTGTATCGGCAATAAAAAGAAAAAGTTTCCAATTTAAATAGCTAGAGAATAAAAACAATTTGCCAGTAATTCGAAAAATCCTACAGCACCTGGTGTTCCCATGTGGTCTCCCACCCAAGTACTAACCAGGCCCAACATTGCTTAGCTTCCAAGATCAGACGAGATTGGGCGTATCCAATGTGGTATGGCTGTAGGTGTAATACAAGCACTTTTTTGCCCTCTTCTACTTCTATAACCAGGTAAGCTAATAAAAAAGTTTCCTAACTGTTTTGGCTTACTGAAAAAAATCATGTGTTGGTAATGTAAAAAGACCTACAGGACATGATATAAGCAGGTGGTCTCAAATTAATCTACTAAAGAGGCTCAACACTGTTTAGCTGCCAAAAGCAGTTGGAATTGGGCCGAAAAAGTGTGGTAAGTCTTTAGGTGATGGCTATTGTGTCTGTTTGACCTCTCCCAAATGTCTGTATCGGCAATAAAAAGAAAAAGTTTCCAATTTAAATAGCTAGAGAATAAAAACAATTTGCCAGTAATGGGAAAAAGCCTACAGCACCTGGTGTTCTCATGTGGTCTCCCACCCAAGTACTAACCAGGCCCAACATTGCTTAGCTTCCAAGATCAGATTACATTGGGCGTATCCAATGTGGTATAGCTGTAGGTGAGATACAGGCACTATTTTGCCCTCTTCTACTTCTATAACCAGGTAAGCTAATAAAAAAGTTTCCTAACTGTATTGGCTTACTGAAAAAATCATGTGTTGGTAATGTAAAAAGACCTACAGGACATGATATTAGCAGGTGGTCTCAAATTAAACTACTAAAGAGGCTCATCAATGTTTAGCTGCCAAAAGCAGTTGGAATTGGGCTTAAACAGTGTGGTAAGTTTTTAGGTGATGGCTATTGTGTCTGTTTGACCTCTTCCAAATGTCTGTACTGGCAATAAAAAAAGTTTCCAATTTAAATAGCTAGAGAATAAAAAAAATTGCCAGTAATAAGAAAAAACAAACAGCACCTGGTGTTCCCATGTGGTCTCCCACCCAAGTACTAACCAGGCCCAACACTGCTTAGCTTCCAAGATCAGACGAGATTGGGCGTATCCAATGTGGTATGGCTGTAGGTGAAATACGAGCACTTTTTTGCCCTCTTCTACTTCTATAACCAGGTAAGCTAATAAAAAAGTTTCCTAACTGTATTGGCCTACTGAAAAAAATCATGTGTTGGTAATGTAAAAAGACCTACAGGACATGATATTAGCAGGTGGTCTCAAATTAAACTACTAAAGAGGCTCAACAATGTTTAGCTGCCAAAAGCAGTTGGAATTGGGCCTAAACAGTGTGGTAAGTTTTTAGGTGATGGCTATTGTGTCTGTTTGACCTCTTCCAAATGTCTGTACTGGCAATAAAGAGAAAAAAGTTTCCAATTTAAAAAGCTAGAGAATAAAAACAATTTGCCAGTAATGGGAAAAACCTACAGCACCTGGTGTTCCCATGTGGTCTCCCACCCAAGTACTAACCAGGCCCAACACTGCTTAGCTTCCAAGATCAGACGAGATTGGGCGTATCCAATGTGGTATGGCTGTAGGTGAGATACAGGCACTTTTTTGCCCTCTTCTACTTCTATAACCAGGTAAGCTAATAAAAAAGTTTCCTAACTGTATTGGCTTACTGAAAAAAATCATGTGTTGGTAATGTAAAAAGACCTACAGGACATGATATTAGCAGGTGGTCTCAAATTAAACTACTAAAGAGGCTCAACAATGTTTAGCTGCCAAAAGCAGTTGGAATTGGGCCTAAACAGTGTGGTAAGTTTTTAGGTGATGGCTATTGTGTCTGTTTGACCTCTTCCAAATGTCTGTACTGGCAATAAAGAGAAAAAAGTTTCCAATTTAAAAAGCTAGAGAATAAAAACAATTTGCCAGTAATGGTAAAAACCTACAGCACCTGGTGTTCCCATGTGGTCTCCCACCCAAGTACTAACCAGGCCCAACACTGCTTAGCTTCCAAGATCAGACGAGATTGGGCGTATCCAATGTGGTATGGCTGTAGGTGAGATACAGGCACTTTTTTGCCCTCTTCTACTTCTATAACCAGGTAAGCTAATAAAAAAGTTTCCTAACTGTATTGGCTTACTGAAAAAAATCATGTGTTGGTAATGTAAAAAGACCTACAGGACATGATATTAGCAGGTGGTCTCAAATTAAACTACTAAAGAGGCTCAACAATGTTTAGCTGCCAAAAGCAGTTGGAATTGGGCCTAAACAGTGTGGTAAGTTTTTAGGTGATGGCTATTGTGTCTGTTTGACCTCTTCCAAATGTCTGTACTGGCAATAAAGAGAAAAAAGTTTCCAATTTAAAAAGCTAGAGAATAAAAACAATTTGCCAGTAATGGGAAAAACCTACAGCACCTGGTGTTCCTATGAGGTCTCCCACCCAGGTACTAACCAGGCCCAACACTGCTTAGCTTCCAAGATCAGACGAGATTAGGCGTATCTAATGTGGTATGGCTGTAAGTGAGATACAGGCACTTTTTTGCCCTCTTCTACTTCTATAACCAGGTAAGTTAATAAAAAAGTTTCCTAACTGTATTGGCTTACTGAAAAAAATCATGTGTTGGTAATGTAAAAAGACCTACAGGACATGATATTAGCAGGTGGTCTCAAATTAAACTACTAAAGAGGCTCAACACTGTTTAGCTGCCAAAAGCAGTTGGAATTGGGCCTAAACAGTGTGGTAAGTTTTTAGGTGATGGCTATTGTGTCTGTTTGACCTCTTTCAAATGTCTGTACTGGCAATAAAGAGAAAAAAGTTTCCAATTTAAAAAGCTAGAGAATAAAAACAATTTGCCAGTAATGGGAAAAACCTACAGCACCTGGTGTTCCCATGTGGTCTCCCACCCAAGTACTAACCAGGCCCAACACTGCTTAGCTTCCAAGATCAGACGAGATTGGGCGTATCCAATGTGGTATGGCTGTAGGTGAGATACAGGCACTTTTTTGCCCTCTTCTACTTCTATAACCAGGTAAGCTAATAAAAAAGTGTCCTAACTGTTTTGGCTTACTGAAAAAAATCATGTGTTGGTAATGTAAAAAAACCTACAGGATATGATATAAGCAGGTGGTCTCAAATTAAACTACTAAAGAGGCTCAACACTGTTTAGCTGCCAAAAGCAGTTGGAATTGGGCCTAAACAGTGTGGTAAGTTTTTAGGTGATGGCTATTGTGTCTGTTTGACCTCTTCCAAATGTCTGTACTGGCAATAAAAAAAAGTTTCCAATTTAAATAGCTAGAGAATATAAACAATTTGCCAGTAATGGAAAAAATCCTACAGCACCAGGTGTTCCCCCACCCAAGTACTAACCAGGCCCAACACTGCTTAGCTTTCAAGATCAGACGAGATTAGGCGTATCCAATGTGGTATGGCTGTAGGTGAAATACAAGCACTTTTTTGCCCTCTTCTACTTCTATAACCAGGTAAGCTAATAAAAAAGTTGCCTAACTGTATTGGCCTACTGAAAAAAATCATGTGTTGGTAATGTAAAAAGACCTACAGGACATGATATTAGCAGGTGGTCTCAAATTAAACTACTAAAGAGGCTCAACAATGTTTAGCTGCCAAAAGCAGTTGGAATTGGGCCTAAACAGTGTGGTAAGTTTTTAGGTGATGGCTATTGTGTCTGTTTTACCTCTTCCAAATGTCTGTACTGGCAATAAAGAGAAAAAAGTTTCCAATTTAAAAAGCTAGAGAATAAAAACAATTTGCCAGTAATGGGAAAAACCTACAGCACCTGGTGTTCCCATGTGGTCTCCCACCCAAGTACTAACCAGGCCCAACACTGCTTAGCTTCCAAGATCAGACGAGATTGGGCGTATCCAATGTGGTATGGCTGTAGGTGAGACACAGGCACTTTTTTGCCCTCTTCTACTTCTATAACCAGGTAAGCTAATAAAAAAGTGTCCTAACTGTTTTGGCTTACTGTAAAAAATCATGTGTTGGTAATGTAAAAAAACCTACAGGACATTTTATAAGCAGATGGTCTCAAATTAAACTACTAAAGAGGCTCAACACTGTTTAGCTGCCAAAAGCAGTTGGAATTGGGCCTAAACAGTGTGGTAAGTTTTTAGGTGATGGCTATTGTGTCTGTTTTACCTCTTCCAAATGTCTGTACTGGCAATAAAGAGAAAAAAGTTTAAAATTTAAAAAGCTAGAGAATAAAAACAATTTGCCAGTAATGGGAAAAACCTACAGCACCTGGTGTTCCCATGTGGTCTCCCACCCAAGTACTAACCAGGCCCAACACTGCTTAGCTTCCAAGATCGGACGAGATTGGGCGTATCCAATGTGGTATGGCTGTAGGTGAAATGCAAGCACTTTTTTGCCCTCTTCTACTTCTATAACCAGGAAAGCTAATAAAAAATTTTCCTAACTGTTTTGGCTTACTGATTAAAATCATGTGTTGGTAATGTAAAAAGACCTACAGGACATGATATAAGCAGGTGGTCTCAAATTAATCTACTAAAGAGGCTCAACACTGGTTAGCTGCCAAAAGCAGTTGGAATTGGGCCGAAAAAGTGTGGTAAGTCTTTAGGTGATGGCTATTGTGTCTGTTTGACCTCTCCCAAATGTCTGTATCGGCAATAAAAAGAAAAAGTTTCCAATTTAAATAGCTAAAGAATAAAAACAATTTGCCAGTAATGGGAAAAAGCCTACAGCACCTGGTGTTCCCATGTGGTCTCCCACCAAAGTACTAACCAGGCCCAACATTGCTTAGCTTCCAAGATCAGACGAGATTGGGCATATCCAATGTGGTATGGCTGTAGGTGAGATACAGGCACTATTTTGCCCTCTTCTACTTCTATAACCAGGTAAGCTAATAAAAAAAGTTTCCTAACTGTATTGGCTTACTGAAAAAAATCATGTGTTGGTAATGTAAAAAGACCTACAGGACATGATATAAGCAGGTGGTCTCAAATTAATCTACTAAAGAGGCTCAACAATGTTTAGCTGCCAAAAGCAGTTGGAATTGGGCCTAAACAGTGTGGTAAGTTTTTAGGTGATGGCTATTGTGTCTGTTTGACCTCTTCCAAATGTCTGTACTGGCAATAAAGAGAAAAAAGTTTCCAATTTAAAAAGCTAGAGAATAAAAACAATTTGCCAGTAATGGGAAAAACCTACAGCACCTGGTGTTCCCATGTGGTCTCCCACCCAAGTACTAACCAGGCCCAACACTGCTTAGCTTCCAAGATCAGACGAGATTGGGCGTATCCAATGTGGTATGGCTGTAGGTGAAATACAGGCACTTTTTTGCCCTCTTCTACTTCTATTACCAGGTAAGCTAATAAAAAAGTTTCCTAACTGTTTTGGCTTACTGAAAAAAATCATGTGTTGGTAATGTAAAAAGACCTGCAGGACATGATATAAGCAGGTGGTCTCAAATTAATCTACTAAAGAGGCTCAACACTGTTTAGCTGCCAAAAGCAGTTGGAATTGGGCCGAAAAAGTGTGGTAAGTCTTTAGGTGATGGCTATTGTGTCTGTTTGACCTCTCCCAAATGTCTGTATCGGCAATAAAAAGAAAAAGTTTCCAATTTAAATAGCTAGAGAATAAAAACAATTTGCCAGTAATGGGAAAAAGCCTACAGCACCTGGTGTTCTCATGTGGTCTCCCACCCAAGTACTAACCAGGCCCAACATTGCTTAGCTTCCAAGATCAGACGAGATTGGGCGTATCCAAAGTGGTATGGCTGTAGGTGAGATACAGGCACTATTTTGCCCTCTTCTACTTCTATAACCAGGTAAGCTAATAAAAAAGTTTCCTAACTGTTTTGGCTTACTGAAAAAAATCATGTGTTGGTAATGTAAAAAGACCTACAGGACATGATATTAGCAGGTGGTCTCAAATTAAACTACTAAAGAGGCTCAACAATGTTTAGCTGCCAAAAGCAGTTGGAATTGGGCTTAAACAGTGTGGTAAGTTTTTAGGTGATGGCTATTTTGTCTGTTTGACCTCTTCCAAATGTCTGTACTGGCAATAAAAAAAGTTTCCAATTTAAATAGCTAGAGAATAAAAAAAAATTGCCAGTAATAAGAAAAAACCTACAGCACCTGGTGTTCCCATGTGGTCTCCCACCCAAGTACTAACCAGGCCCAACACTGCTTAGCTTCCAAGATCAGACGAGATTGGGCGTATCTAATGTGGTATAGCTGTAGGTGAGATACAGGCACTTTGTTGCCCTCTTCTACTTCTATAACAAGGTAAGTTAATAAAAAAGTTTCCTAACTGTTTTGGCTTACTGAAAAAAATCATGTGTTGGTAATGTAAAAAGACCTACAGGACATGATATAAGCAGGTGGTCTCAAATTAAACTACTAAAGAGGCTCAACACTGTTTAGCTGCCAAAAGCAGTTGGAATTGGGCCTAAACAGTGTGGTAAGTTTTTAGGTGATGGCTATTGTGTCTGTTTGACCTCTTCCAAATGTCTGTACTGGCAATAAAGAGAAAAAAGTTTCCAATTTAAAAAGCTAGAGAATAAAAACAATTTGCCAGTAATGGGAAAAACCTACAGCACCTGGTGTTCCCATGAGGTCTCCCACCCAGGTACTAACCAGGCCCAACACTGCTTAGCTTCCAAGATCAGACGAGATTGGGCGTATTTAATGTGGTATGGCTGTAGGTGAGATACAGGCACTTTTTTGCCCTCTTCTACTTCTATAACCAGGTAAGTTAATAAAAAAGTTTCCTAACTGTATTGGCTTACTGAAAAAAATCATGTGTTGGTAATGTAAAAAGACCTATAGGACATGATATTAGCAGGTGGTCTCAAATTAAACTACTAAAGAGGCTCAACACTGTTTAGCTGCCAAAAGCAGTTGGAATTGGGCCTAAACAGTGTGGTAAGTTTTTAGGTGATGGCTATTGTGTCTGTTTGACCTCTTTCAAATGTCTGTACTGGCAATAAAGAGAAAAAAGTTTCCAATTTAAAAATCTAGAGAATAAAAACAATTTGCCAGTAATGGGAAAAACCTACAGCACCTGGTGTTCCCATGTGGTCTCCCACCCAAGTACTAACCAGGCCCAACACTGCTTAGCTTCCAAGATCAGACGAGATTGGGCGTATGCAATGTGGTATGGCTGTAGGTGAGATACAGGCACTTTTTTGCCCTCTTCTACTTCTATAACCAGGTAAGCTAATAAAAAAGTGTCCTAACTGTTTTGGCTTACTGAAAAAAATCATGTGTTGGTAATGTAAAAAAACCTGCAGGACATGATATAAGCAGGTGGTCTCAAATTAAACTACTAAAGAGGCTCAACACTGTTTAGCTGCCAAAAGCAGTTGGAATTGGGCCTAAACAGTGTGGTAAGTTTTTAGGTGATGGCTATTGTGTCTGTTTGACCTCTTCCAAATGTCTGTACTGGCAATAAGAAAAAGTTTCCAATTTAAATAGCTAGAGAATATAAACAATTTGCCAGTAATGGAAAAAATCCTACAGCACCAGGTGTTCCCCCACCCAAGTACTAACCAGGCCCAACACTGCTTAGCTTTCAAGATCAGACGAGATTAGGCGTATCCAATGTGGTATGGCTGTAGGTGAAATACAAGCACTTTTTTGCCCTCTTCTACTTCTATAACCAGGTAAGCTAATAAAAAAGTTTCCTAACTGTATTGGCCTACTGAAAAAAATCATGTGTTGGTAAAGTAAAAAGACCTACAGGACATGATATTAGCAGGTGGTCTCAAATTAAACTACTAAAGAGGCTCAACAATGTTTAGCTGCCAAAAGCAGTTGGAATTGGTCCTAAACAGTGTGGTAAGTTTTTAGGTGATGGCTATTGTGTCTGTTTGACCTCTTCCAAATGTCTGTACTGGCAATAAAGAGAAAAAAGTTTCCAATTTAAAAAGCTAGAGAATAAAAACAATTTGCCAGTAATGGGAAAAACCTACAGCACCTGGTGTTCCCATGTGGTCTCAAACCAAAGTACTAACCAGGCCCAACACTGCTTAGCTTCCAAGATCAGACGAGATTGGGCGTATCCAATGCGGTATGGCTGTATGTGAAATACAGGCATTTTTTTGCCCTCTTCTACTTCTATAACCAGGTAAGCTAATAAAAAAGTTTCCTAACTGTTTTGGCTTACTGAAAAAAATCATGTGTTGGTAATGTAAAAAGACCTGCAGGACATGATATAAGCAGGTGGTCTCAAATTAATCTACTAAAGAGGCTCAACACTGTTTAGCTGCCAAAAGCAGTTGGAATTGGGCCGAAAAAGTGTGGTAAGTCTTTAGGTGATGGCTATTGTGTCTGTTTGACCTCTCCCAAATGTCTGTATCGGCAATAAAAAGAAAAAGTTTCCAATTTAAATAGCTAGAGAATAAAAACAATTTGCCAGTAATGGGAAAAAGCCTACAGCACCTGGTGTTCCCATGTGGTCTCCCACCCAAGTACTAACCAGGCCCAACATTGCTTAGCTTCCAAGATCAGACGAGATTGGGCGTATCCAAAGTGGTATGGCTGTAGGTGAGATACAGGCACTTTGTTGCCCTCTTCTACTTCTATAACCAGGTAAGTTAATAAAAAAGTTTCCTAACTGTTTTGGCTTACTGAAAAAAATCATGTGTTGGTAATGTAAAAAGACCTACAGGACATGATATAAGCAGGTGGTCTCAAATTAAACTACTAAAGAGGCTCAACACTGTTTAGCTGCCAAAAGCAGTTGGAATTGGGCCTAAACAGTGTGGTAAGTTTTTAGGTGATGGCTATTGTGTCTGTTTGACCTCTTCCAAATGTCTGTACTGGCAATAAAGAGAAAAAAGTTTCCAATTTAAAAAGCTAGAGAATAATAATCAATTTGCCAGTAATGGGAAAAACCTACAGCACCTGGTGTTCCCATGTGGTCTCCCACCCAAGAACTAACCAGGCCCAACACTGCTTAGCTTCCAAGATCAGACGAGATTGGGCGTATCCAATGTGGTATGGCTGTAGGTGAGATACAGGCTTTTTTTTGCCCTCTTCTACTTCTATAACCAGGTAAGCTAATAAAAAAGTGTCCTAACTGTTTTGGCTTACTGAAAAAAATCATGTGTTGGTAATGTAAAAAAACCTACAGGACATGATATAAGCAGGTGGTCTCAAATTAAACTACTAAAGAGGCTCAACACTGTTTAGCTGCCAAAAGCAGTTGGAATTGGGCCTAAACAGTGTGGTAAGTTTTTAGGTGATGGCTATTGTGTCTGTTTGACCTCTTCCAAATGTCTGTACTGGCAATAAAAAAAGTTTCCAATTTAAATAGCTAGAGAATATAAACAATTTGCCAGTAATGGAAAAAATCCTACAGCACCAGGTGTTCCCCCACCCAAGTACTAACCAGGCCCAACACTGCTTAGCTTTCAAGATCAGGCGTATCCAATGTGGTATGGCTGTAGGTGAAATACAAGCACTTTTTTGCCCTCTTCTACTTCTATAACCAGGTAAGCTAATAAAAAAGTTTCCTAACTGTATTGGCCTACTGAAAAAAATCATGTGTTGGTAATGTAAAAAGACCTACAGGACATGATATTAGCAGGTGGTCTCAAATTAAACTACTAAAGAGGCTCAACAATGTTTAGCTGCCAAAAGCAGTTGGAATTGGGCCTAAACAGTGTGGTAAGTCTTTAGGTGATGGCTATTGTGTCTGTTTGACCTCTCCCAAATGTCTGTATCGGCAATAAAAAGAAAAAGTTTCCAATTTAAATAGCTAGATAATAAAAACAATTTGCCAGTAATGGGAAAAAGCCTACAGCACCTCGTGTTCCCATGTGGTCTCCCACCCAAGTACTAACCAGGCCCAACATTGCTTAGCTTCCAAGATCAGATGAGAATGGGCGTATCCAATGTGGTATAGCTGTAGGTGAGATATAGGCACTTTGTTGCCCTCTTCTACTTCTATAACCAGGTAAGCTAATAAAAAAGTTTCCTAACTGTATTGGCTTACTGAAAAAAATCATGTGTTGGTAATGTAAAAAGACCTACAGGACATGATATTAGCAGGTGGTCTCAAATTAAACTACTAAAGAGGCTCAACAATGTTTAGCTGCCAAAAGCAGTTGGAATTGGGCTTAAACAGTGTGGTAAGTTTTTAGGTGATGGCTATTGTGTCTGTTTGACCTCTTCCAAATGTCTGTACTGGCAATAAAAAAAGTTTCCAATTTAAATAGCTAGAGAATAAAAAAAAATTGCCAGTAATAAGAAAAAACCTACAGCACCTGGTGTTCCCATGTGGTCTCCCACCCAAGTACTAACCAGGCCCAACACTGCTTAGTTTCCAAGATCAGACGAGATTGGGCGTATACAATGTGGTATGGCTGTAGGTGAGATACAGGCACTTTTTTGCCCTCTTCTACTTCTATAACCAGGTAAGCTAATAAAAAAGTGTCCTAACTGTTTTGGCTTACTGAAAAAAATCATGTGTTGGTAATGTAAAAAAACCTACAGGACATTTTATAAGCAGATGGTCTCAAATTAAACTACTAAAGAGGCTCAACACTGTTTAGCTGCCAAAAGCAGTTGGAATTGGGCCTAAACAGTGTGGTAAGTTTTTAGGTAATGGCTATTGTGTCTGTTTGACCTCTTCCAAATGTCTGTACTGGCAATAAAGAGAAAAAAGTTTCCAATTTAAAAAGCTAGAGAATAAAAACAAATTGCCAGTAATGGGAAAAACCTACAGCACCTGGTGTTCCCATGTGGTCTCCCACCCAAGTACTAACCAGGCCCAACACTGCTTAGCTTCCAAGATCAGACGAGATTGGGCGTATCCAATGTGGTATGGCTGTAGGTGAAATGCAAGCACTTTTTTGCCCTCTTCTACTTCTATAACCAGGTAAGCTAATAAAAAATTTTCCTAACTGTTTTGGCTTACTGATTAAAATCATGTGTTGGTAATGTAAAAAGACCTGCAGGACATGATATAAGCAGGTGGTCTCAAATTAATCTACTAAAGAGGCTCAACACTGGTTAGCTGCCAAAAGCAGTTGGAATTGGGCCGAAAAAGTGTGGTAAGTCTTTAGGTGATGGCTATTGTGTCTATTTGACCTCTCCCAAATGTCTGTATCGGCAATAAAAAGAAAAAGTTTCCAATTTAAATAGCTAGAGAATAAAAACAATTTGCCAGTAATGGGAAAAATCCTACAGCACCTGGTGTTCCCATGTGTTCTCCCACCCAAGTACTAACCAGGCCCAACATTGCTTAGCTTCCAAGATCAGACGAGATTGGGCGTATCCAAAGTGGTATGGCTGTAGGTGAGATATAGGCACTTTGTTGCCCTCTTCTACTTCTATAACCAGGTAAGTTAATAAAAAAGTTTCCTAACTGTTTTGGCTTACTGAAAAAAATCATGTGTTGGTAATGTAAAAAGACCTACAGGACATGATATAAGCAGGTGGTCTCAAATTAAACTACTAAAGAGGCTCAACACTGTTTAGCTGCCAAAAGCAGTTGGAATTGGGCCTAAACAGTGTGGTAAGTTTTTAGGTGATGGCTATTGTGTCTGTTTGACCTCTTCCAAATGTCTGTACTGGCAATAAAGAGAAAAAAGTTTCCAATTTAAAAAGCTAGAGAATAAAAACAATTTGCCAGTAATGGGAAAAACCTACAGCACCTGGTGTTCCCATGTGGTCTCCCACCCAAGTACTAACCAAGCCCAACACTGCTTAGCTTCCAAGATCAGACGAGATTGGGCGTATCTAATGTGGTATGGCTGTAGGTGAAATACAAGCACTTTTTTGCCGTCTTCTACTTCTATAACCAGGTAAGCTAATAAAAAAGTTTCCTAACTGTTTTGGCTTACTGAAAAAAATCATGTGTTGGTAATGTAAAAAAACCTACAGGACATTTTATAAGCAGATGGTCTCAAATTAAACTACTAAAGAGGCTCAACACTGTTTAGCTGCCAAAAGCAGTTGGAATTGGGCCGAAAAAGTGTGGTAAGTCTTTAGGTGATGGCTATTGTGTCTGTTTGACCTCTCCCAAATGTCTGTATCGGCAATAAAAAGAAAAAGTTTCCAATTTAAATAGCTAGAGAATATAAACAATTTGCCAGTAATGGAAAAAAACCTACAGCACCAGGTGTTCCCATGTGGTCTCCCACCCAAGTACTAACCGGGCCCAACACTGCTTAGCTTCCAAGATCAGATGAGATTGGGCGTATCCAATGTGGTATAGCTGTAGGTGAGATACAGGCACTATTTTGCCCTCTTCTACTTCTATAACCAGGTAAGCTAATAAAAAAGTTTCCTAACTGTATTGGCTTACTGAAAAAAATCATGTGTTGGTAATGTCAAAATGCCTACAGGGCATGATATTAGCAGGTGGTCTCAAATTAAACTACTAAAGAGGCTCAACAATGTTTAGCTGTCAAAAGCAGTTGGAATTGGGCCTAAACAGTGTGGTAGGTTTTTAGGTGATGGCTATTGTGTCTGTTTGACCTCTTCCAAATGTCTGTACTGGCAATAAAAAAAGTTTCCAATTTAAATAGCTAGAGAATAAAAATAATTTGCCAGTAATAAGAAAAAACCTACAGCACCTGGTGTTCCCATGTGGTCTCCCACCCAAGTACTAACCAGGCCCAACACTGCTTAGCTTCCAAGATCAGATGAGATTGGGCGTATCTAATGTGGTATGGCTGTAGGTGAGATACAGGCACTTTTTTGCCCTCTTCTACTTCTATAACCAGGTAAGTTAATAAAAAAGTTTCCTAACTGTTTTGGCTTACTGAAAAAAATCATGTGTTGGTAATGTAAAAAGACCTACAGGACATGATATAAGCAGGTGGTCTCAAATTAAACTACTAAAGAGGCTCAACACTGTTTAGCTGCCAAAAGCAGTTGCAATTGGGCCTAAACAGTGTGGTAAGTTTTTAGGTGATGGCTATTGTGTCTGTTTGACCTCTTCCAAATGTCTGTACTGGCAATAAAGAAAAAAAAGTTTCCAATTTAAAAAGCTAGAGAATAAAAACAATTTGCCAGTAATGGGAAAAACCTACAGCACCTGGTGTTCCCATGTGGTCTCCCACCCAAGTAATAACTAGGCCCAACACTGCTTAGCTTCCAAGATCAGACGAGATTGGGCGTATCCAATGTGGTATGGCTGTAGGTGAAATACAAGCACTTTTTTGCCCTCTTCTACTTCTATAACCAGGTAAGTTAATAAAAAAGTTTCCTAACTGTATTGGCTTACTGAAAAAAATCATGTGTTGGTAATGTAAAAAGACCTACAGGACATGATATTAGCAGGTGGTCTCAAATTAAACTACTAAAGAGGCTCAACACTGTTTAGCTGCCAAAAGCAGTTGGAATTGGGCCTAAACAGTGTGGTAAGTTTTTAGGTAATGGCTATTGTGTCTGTTTGACCTCTTTCAAATGCCTGTACTGGCAATAAAGAGAAAAAAGTTTCCAATTTAAAAAGCTAGAGAATAAAAACAATTTGCCAGTAATGGGAAAAACCTACAGCACCTGGTGTTCCCATGTGGTCTCCCACCCAAGTACTAACCAGGCCCAACACTGCTCAGTTTCCAAGATCAGACGAGATTGGGCGTATCCAATGTGGTATGGCTGTAGGTGAAATACAAGCACTTTTTTGCCCTCTTCTACTTCTATAACCAGGTAAGCTAATAAAAAAGTTTTCTAACTTTATTGGCTTACTGAAAAAAATCATGTGTTGGTATTGTAAAAAGACCTACAGGACATGATATTAGCAGGTGGTCTCAAATTAAACTACTAAAGAGGCTCAACAATGTTTAGCTGCCAAAAGCAGTTGGAATTGGGCCTAAACAGTGTGGTAAGTTTTTAGGTGATGGCTATTGTGTCTGTTTGACCTCTTCCAAATGTCTGTACTGGCAATAAAGAGAAAAAAGTTTCCAATTTAAAAAGCTAGAGTATTAAAACAATATGCCAGTAATGGGAAAAACCTACAGCACCTGGAGTTCCCATGTCTTCTCCCACCCAAGTACAAACCAGGCCCAACACTGCTTAGCTTCCAAGATCAGACGAGATTGGGCGTATCCAATGTGGTATGGCTGTAGGCGGAATACAAGCACTTTTTTGCCCTCTTCTACTTCTATAACCAGGTAAGCTAATAAAAAAGTTTCCTAACTGTTTTGGCTTACTTAAAAAAATCATGTGTTGGTAATGTTAAAAGACCTACTGGACATGATATAAGCAGGTGGTCTAAAATTAATCTACTAAAGAGGATCAACACTGTTTAGCTGCCAAAAGCAGTTGGAATTGGGCCGAAACAGTGTGGTAAGTCTTTAGGTGATGCCTATTGTGTCTGTTTGACCTCTCCCAAATGTCTGTGTCGGCAATAAAAAGAAAAAGTTTCCAATTTAAATAGCTAGAGAATAAAAACAATTTGCCAGTAATGGGAAAAACACTACAGCACCTGGTGTTCCCATGTGGTCTCCCACCCAATTACTAACCAGGCACAACATTGCTTAGCTTCCAAGATCAGACGAGATTGGGCGTATCCAATGTAGTATGGCTGTAGGTGAGATACAGGCACTATTTTGCCCTCTTCTACTTCTATAACCAGGTAAGCTAATAAAAAAGTTTCCGAACTGTATTGGCTTACTGAAAAAAATCATGTGTTGGTAATGTAAAAAGACCTATAGGACATGATATTAGCAGGTTGTCTCAAATAAAACTACTAAAGAGGCTCAACAATGTTTAGCTGCCAAAAGCAGTTGGAATTGGGCCTAAACAGTGTGGTAAGTTTTTAGGTGATGGCTATTGTGTCTGTTTGACCACTTCCAAATGTCTGTACTGGCAATAAAGAGAAAAAAGTTTCCAATTTAAAAAGCTAGAGAATAAAAACAATTTGCCAGTAATGGGAGAAACCTACAGCACCTTGTGTTCCCATGTGGTCTCCCACCCAAGTACTAACCAGGCCCAACACTGCTTAGCTTCCAAGATCGGACGAGATTGGGCGTATCCAATGTGGTATGGCTGTAGGTGAGATACAGGCACTTTTTTGCCCTCTTCTACTTCTATAACCAGGTAAGCTAATAAAAAAGTGTCCTAACTGTTTTGGCTTACTGAAAAAAATCATGTGTTGGTAATGTAAAAAAACCTACAGGACATGATATAAGCAGGTGGTCTCAAATTAATCTACTAAAGAGGCTCAACACTGTTTAGCTGCCAAAAGCAGTTGGAATTGGGCCGAAAAAGTGTGGTAAGTCTTTAGGTGATGGCTATTGTGTCTGTTTGACCTCTCCCAAATGTCTGTATCGGCAATAAAAAGAAAAAGTTTCCAATTTAAATAGCTAGAGAATAAAAACAATTTGCCAGTAATGGGAAAAAGCCTACAGCACCTGGTGTTCCCATGTGGTCTCCCACCCAAGTACTAACCAGGCCCAACATTGCTTAGCTTCCAAGATCAGATGAGATTGGGCGTATCCAATGTGGTATGGCTGTAGGTGAGATACAGGCACTTTTTTGCCCTCTTCTACTTCTATAACCAGGTAAGCTAATAAAAAAGTTTCCTAACTGTTTTGGCTTACTGAAAAAAATCATGTGTTGGTAATGTAAAAAGACCTACAGGACATGATATTAGCAGGTGGTCTCAAATTAAACTACTAAAGAGGCTCAACAATGTTTAGCTGCCAAAAGCAGTTGGAATTGGGCTTAAACAGTGTGGTAAGTTTTTAGGTGATGGCTATTGTGTCTGTTTGACCTCTTCCAAATGTCTGTACTGGCAATAAAAAAAAGTTTCCAATTTAAATAGCTAGAGAATAAAAACAATTTGCCAGTAATAAGAAAAAACATACAGCACCTGGTGTTCCCATGTGGTCTCCCACCCAAGTACTAACCAGGCCCTGCACTGCTTAGCTTCCAAGATCAGACGAGATTGGGCGTATCTAATGTGGTATGGCTGTAGGTGAGATACAGGCACTTTTTTGCCCTCTTTTACTTCTATAACCAGGTAAGTTAATAAAAAAGTTTCCTAACTGTTTTGGCTTACTGAAAAAAATCATGTGTTGGTAATGTAAAAAGACCTACAGGACATGATATAAGCAGGTGGTCTCAAATTAAACTACTAAAGAGGCTCAACACTGTTTAGCTGCCAAAAGCAGTTGGAATTGGGCCTAAACAGTGTGGTAAGTTTTTAGGTGATGGCTATTGTGTCTGTTTGACCTCTTCCAAATGTCTGTACTGGCAATAAAGAGAAAAAAGTTTCCAATTTAAAAAGCTAGAGAATAAAAACAATTTGCCAGTAATGGGAAAAACCTACAGCACCTGGTGTTCCCATGTGGTCTCCCACCCAAGTACTAACCAGGCCCAACACTGCTTAGCTTCCAAGATCAGACGAGATTGGGCGTATCCAATGTGGTATGGCTGTAGGTGAAATATAAGCACTTTTTTGCCCTCTTCTACTTCTATAACCAGGTAAGCTAATAAAAAGTTTCCTAACTGTTTTGGCTTACTGAAAAAAATCATGTGTTGGTACTGTAAAAAGACCTACAGGACATGATATAAGCAGGTGGTCTCAAATTAAACTACTAAAGAGGCTCAACACTGTTTAGCTGCCAAAAGCAGTTGCAATTGGGCCTAAACAGTGTGGTAAGTTTTTAGGTGATGGCTATTGTGTCTGTTTGACCTCTTCCAAATGTCTGTACTGGCAATAAAAGTTTTTTTCCAATTTAAATAGCTAGAGAATAAAAACAATTTGCCAGTAATAAGAAAAAACCTACAGCACCTGGTGTTCCCATGTGGTCTCCCACCCAAGTACTAACCAGGCCCAACACTGCTTAGCTTCTAAGATCAGACGAGATTGGGCGTATCTAATGTGGTATGGCTGTAGGTGAGATACAGGCACTTTTTTGCCCTCTTCTACTTCTATAAACAGGTAAGTTAATAAAAAAGTTTCCTAACTGTATTGGCCTACTGAAAAAAATCATGTGTTGGTAATGTAAAAAGACCTACAGGACATGATATAAGCAGGTGGTCTCAAATTAAACTACTAAAGAGGCTCAACACTGTTTAGCTGCCAAAAGCAGTTGGAATTGGGCAAAAACAGTGTGGTAAGTTTTTAGGTGATGGCTATTGTGTCTGTTTGACCTCTTCCAAATGTCTGTACTGGCAATAAAAAAAAGTTTCCAATTTAAAAAGCTAGAGAATAAAAACAATTTGACAGTAATGGGAAAAACCTACAGCACCTGGTGTTCCCATGTGGTCTCCCACCCAAGTACTAACCAGGCCCAACACTGCTTAGCTTCCAAGATCAGACGAGATTGGGCGTATCCCATGTGGTATGGCTGTAGGTGAGATACATGCACTTTTTTGCACTCTTCTACTTCTATAACCAGGTAAGCTAATAAAAAAGTGTCCTAACTTTTTTGGCTTACTGAAAAAAATCATGTGTTGGTAATGTAAAAAGACCTACAGGACATGATATTAGCAGGTGGTCTCAAATTAAACTTCTAAAGAGGCTCAACACTGTTTAGCTGCCAAAAGCAGTTGGAATTGGGCCTAAACAGTGTGGTAAGTTTTTAGGTGATGGCTATTGTGTCTGTTTGACCTCTTCCAAATGTCTGTACTGGCAATAAAGTGAACAAAGTTTCCAATTTAAAAAGCTAGAGAATAAAAACAATTTGTCAGTAATGGGAAAAACCTAGAGCACCTGGTGTTCCCATGTGGTCTCCCACCCAAGTACTAACCAGGCCCAACACTGCTTAGCTTCCAAGATCAGACGAGATTGGGCGTATCTAATGTGGTATGGCTGTAGGTGAGATACAGGCACTTTTTTGCCCTCTTCTACTTCTATAACCAGGTAAGCTAATAAAAAAGTTTCCTAACTGTTTTGGCTTACTGAAAAAAATCATGTGTTGGTAATGTAAAAAGACCTACAGGACATGATCTAAGCAGGTGGTCTCAATTTAAACTACTAAAGAGGCTCAACACTGTTTAGCTGCCAAAAGCAGTTGCAATTGGGCCTAAACAGTGTGGTAAGTTTTTAGGTGATGGCTATTGTGTCTGTTTGACCTCTTCCAAATGTCTGTACTGGCAATAAAAGTTTTTTTTCCAATTTAAATAGCTAGAGAATAAAAACAATTTGCCAGTAATAAGAAAAAACCTACAGCACCTGGTGTTCCCATGTGGTCTCCCACCCAAGTACTAACCAGGCCCAACACTGCTTAGCTTCCAAGATCAGACGAGATTGGGCGTATCTAATGTGGTATGGCTGTAGGTGAGATACAGGCACTTTTTTGCCCTCTTCTACTTCTATAACCAGGTAAGTTAATAAAAAAGTTTCCTAACTGTATTGGCTTACTGAAAAAAATCATGTGTTGGTAATGTAAAAAGACCTACAGGACTTGATATTAGCAGGTGGTCTCAAATTAAACTACTACAGAGGCTCAACACTGTTTAGCTGCCAAAAGCAGTTGGAATTGGGCCTAAACAGTGTGGTAAGTTTTTAGGTGATGGCTATTGTGTCTGTTTGACCTCTTTCAAATGCCTGTACTGGCAATAAAGAGAAAAAAGTTTCCAATTTAAAAAGCTAGAGAATAAAAACAATTTGCCAGTAATGGGAAAAACCTACAGCACCTGGTGTTCCCATGTGGTCTCCCACCCAAGTACTAACCAGGCCCAACACTGCTTAGTTTCCAAGATCAGACGAGATTGGGCGTATCCAATGTGGTATGGCTGTAGGTGAAATACAAGCACTTTTTTGCCCTCTTCTACTTCTATAACCAGGTAAGCTAATAAAAAAGTTTCCTAACTGTATTGGCTTACTGAAAAAAATCATGTGTTGGTAATGTAAAAAGACCTACAGGACATGATATTAGCAGGTGGTCTCAAATTAAACTACTAAAGAGGCTCAACAATGTTTAGCTGCCAAAAGCAGTTGGAATTGGGCCTAAACAGTGTGGTAAGTTTTTAGGTGATGGCTATTGTGTCTTTTTGACCTCTTCCAAATGTCTGTACTGGCAATAAAGAGAAAAAAGTTTCCAATTTAAAAAGCTAGAGAATAAAAACAATTTGCCAGTAATGGGAAAAACCTAGAGCACCTGGTGTTCCCATGTGGTCTCCCACCCAAGTACTAACCAGGCCCAACACTGCTTAGCTTCCAAGATCAGACGAGATTGGGCGTATCCAATGTGGTATGGCCGTAGGTGAGATACAGGCACTTTTTTGCCCTCTTCTACTTCTATAACCAGGTAAGCTAATAAAAAAGTGTCCTAACTGTTTTGGCTTACTGAAAAAAATCATGTGTTGGTAATGTAAAAAAACCTACAGGACATTTTATAAGCAGATGGTCTCAAATTAAACTACTAAAGAGGCTCAACACTGTTTAGCTGCCAAAAGCAGTTGGAATTGGGCCTAAACAGTGTGGTAAGTTTTTAGGTGATGGCTATTGTGTCTGTTTGACCTCTTCCAAATGTCTGTACTGGCAATAAAGAGAAAAAGGTTTCCAATTTAAAAAGCTAGAGAATAAAAACAACTTGCCAGTAATGGGAAAAACCTACAGCACCTGGTGTTCCAATGTGGTCTCCCACCCAAGTACTAACCAGGCCCAACACTGCTTAGCTTCCAAGAGCAGACGAGATTGGGCGCATCCAATGTGTTATGGCTGTAGGTGAAATACAAGCACTTTTTTGCCCTCTTTTACTTCTATAACCAGGTAAGCTAATAAAAAAGTGTCCTAAATGTTTTGGATTACTGAAAAAAATCATGTGTTGGTAATGTAAAAAGACCTACAGGACATGATATAAGCAGGTAGTCTCAAATTAAACTACTAAAGAGGCTCAACACTGTTTAGCTGCCAAAAGCAGTTGGAATTGGGCCTAAACAGTGTGGTAAGTTTTTAGGTGATGGCTATTGTGTCTGTTTGACCTCTTCCAAATGTCTGTACTGGCAATAAAAAAAAGTTTCCAATTTAAATAGCTAGAGAATAAAAACAATTTGCCAGTAATGGGAAAAAACCTACAGCACCAGGTGTTCCCATGTGGTCTCCCACCCAAATACTAACCAGGCCCAACCCTGCTTTGCTTACAAGATCAGACGAGATTGGGCGTATCCAATGTGGTATGGCTGTAGGTGAGATCAGGCACTTTTTTGCCCTCTTCTACTTCTATAACCAGGTAAGTTAATAAAAAAGATTCCTAACTGTATTGGCTTACTGAAAAAAATCATGTGTTGGTAATGTAAAAAGACCTACAGGACATGATATTAGCAGGTGGTCTCAAATTAAACTTCTAAAGAGGCTCAACACTGTTTAGCTGCCAAAAGCAGGTGGAATTGGGCCTAAACAGTGTGGTAAGTTTTTAGGTGATGGCTATTGTGTCTGTTTGACCTCTTCCAAATGTCTGTACTGGCAATAAAAAAAAGTTTCCAATTTAAATAGCTAGAGAATAAAAACAATTTGCCAGTAATGGGAAAAAACCTACAGCACCTGGTGTTCCCATGTGGTCTCCCACCCAAATACTAACCAGGCCCAACCCTGCTTTGCTTACAAGATCAGACGAGATTGGGCGTATCCAATGTGGTATGGCTGTAGGTGAGATTCAGGCACTTTTTTGCCCTCTTCTACTTCTATAACCAGGTAAGTTAATAAAAAAGATTCCTAACTGTATTGGCTTACTGAAAAAAATCATGTGTTGGTAATGTAAAAAGACCTACAGGACATGATATTAGCAGGTGGTCTCAAATTAAACTTCTAAAGAGGCTCAACACTGTTTAGCTGCCAAAAGCAGGTGGAATTGGGCCTAAACAGTGTGTTAAGTTTTTAGGTGATGGCTATTGTGTCTGTTTGACCTCTTCCAAATGTCTGTACTGGCAATAAAGTGAAAAAAGTTTCCAATGGGGGCGTGGCCGAGCCGAGCTAGCTGCAGGATGCACCACTGAAGAGCTCCTGCGTTCTTTTCCATTAAAACTACCCTCCCCTGGCCCTGGAGCATAAAACCTCAGCTCCACACCAGTCCAGCCGCCCCATCGACGCCTGCTGAAGCGGGGCTGAGCGTGCTGCGGAGCCGGGAGAAGGAGAAATCCTTCTCTGCGGGTTGCGGCCCTCTCCCCGGCTAAAGCCGCGGCCTAAAGTAGGAGCCGGCACCCGGCCACGGAGCTCCATCCCGTTCGCGGCCTCCTACGACCTCCGGAGGCGCCAGCACAGACAGCCCATAAAACGGAGGTAAGAGGGGGGTCCCCCCTCACCTCCCCAACGCTCTGCATCCCTCCCAAGGCGGCGATTGTGGTGGGGGAAAAGGGGAATAATAAATAAAAACCCTCACCCCAGGCTCCAGCAGCGGCGGCCATCTTGGTCTCTCTTTACATTGAGACCCACACACAGCACACTTCCCCTGCACCTGTACAGGCACAGGAGCACTCATATTTTCCTTGCTCCATTAAAATCTCTGCACTACCCCAGATAACCCCCAGTGCCATAACTGGACTGGGGCAGCCTTGCACCAAGGACCCAGACACAGGTGCAGACAGAAACGCTGGCAATTCCCTCAGAGGTGGGGAAGAGACCCAGAAGTGCTGACAGTCCTCCCTCCGCCACCGCTGTCGCCATCAGCCCTGCTCTCCCCCCCCCCAACGCCCAAGAGGCCTGTTCAAGGACCCACAACATAAACTGCTGTGGGGGAAATAATTTAAAAGCTAAAAGGGACCCCCCCCTGATGATCAGCCCCCCTCCTGCACCCGGTACGCTGAGTTTCATCATGCTAACCTGAGTGTGCCCGATGACCCGCCTGGGCCAAACCTGTCCCTCAGCATCGACTTATTGACCCTCTCTAGCCTACTAGCCCCCACCTGGCGAACCCAGTACACCCTCCAGCTTGCTACCTTTTTACTCTCCTAACTCTGGTTGGAAATGTCTCATAAAAACAAGAGGGCTCCGCAGGCAGCCGGTAACTTCTTTGTCTCCAAATCTAAGAACACCCCAAGCCCATCACAGCTCACAGACTCTACAACTCGCCCTGAGCTAACCGAATCTTCTATAGACCCCCACATTCAGGCGGTAATGACAGGACTCCTCGAGGGCGTCCAAAACGCATTCAAACATGAACTGGCCAAGGCCGTTGCAGAGTTCCGCTCCGATTTAACAGCCCTGGGCAATAGAACCGATGCATTAGAGTCCAAAACAGACGACATTTGCCGGTCCCAACTACGCATGGATAAAGAGCTCTCTAGACTCCATGAAGAGATGGAAGCCCTCAAAGACCGCCAGGAAGACCAGGAAAATCGGTCCCGACGCAATAACTTGCGCATCCGCAACATAGCGGAGTCTGTCCAGGGATCCACTCTACCGGCCTTCCTCAAAAACCTGTTCCAGCACATCATCCCGGCTTTATCAGATGAAGACTGCCTAATGGACAGAGCTCACAGAGCCCTCCGCCCTAAACCCCCTCCCTCTCAACCCCCAAGGGACGTCATTATCCGTTTTCATTACTACCAAACGAAGGAGAAAATTCTATCTGCCGCCAGGGACGCCGCACACATAGAATTCCAAGAGATGCAACTGCAAATCTTTCAAGACCTGGCTCCCACAACAATCCAGAAAAGGCGCGACCTCCAGCCAATAACCAGAATCCTTCGTCAACGTAACATTCGCTACAGGTGGGGATTCCCGTTCATGCTCCACGTCACAGCTGACAACACAGTACATAACGTCAAGACCCTTGCCCAAGGTCAGGAGTTGCTATCCAAGCTGGACCTCCTCCCGACACCCCCAATGGACGCAGAGTCATCTCCAAGATCTCAACGTCAGTCCCCCTCACCACCCGAATGGACAAGGGTCTCTCGCCTTCGAGTTGAAAACAAAGAGCCTAACTGAACTGAACTGACTTACCTGATGGCGTCACTCATGCTCTCACCAGGTTGAATCGTTATGGGTGAGATCTATCCCCGTTGTTGTTTTTGTTTGACACCTTAAGCCCTTCTCCAGGGCAGCTTTTGTGTTAGTGACTGTTAGCATGTTCTTTGTAGGTCGATACAGCCCCTACGAGCTACTCCAGAAAGGGACATTACTGGCCCCGGCGGTTCTGAAATCAGAACCACCTTGCCGACTTACCACCCCCCCAAATTCCCTCTTTACATAAGTTTACAATGTTTGTTGATTTAATTTGCTTAGTAGCGGTCTCCTATGGGGACCCTCCTTATCAGGGATCCTGCCCTCACGGGCCCTTCTTTACTTTCTCTACTCTAGTTAGTCCCCAATCTGTGGGGCGTCTTCCCCTCGTCTCCCCCCTCCCCCATTCCCCTGTCCCCCCCCCCCCGCCTCTCCCCTCCCGTGGGATGGCCTCCATTCCTCTTCCCTGGTCTCTCCGTCGCGCCACACCCACACACCCAACCATGGCCCTAAAAATCTTATCAGTAAACGTTAACGGCCTAAATTCCCCTAGGAAACGTACAATTCTGCTAGAAGCTTGTAGAAGGGAAAAGGCATCTATCGTGTTTTTGCAAGAAACACACCTTACAGGCAATCACTCTCAACTGAAGGGTCGATCATTCCCAAACAACTTTTCCGCATCAGCAGACTGCAAAAAGCGCGGAGTGGCTATCCTACTCCACAACGATGTCCCTTTCACACTCACCAAGACAATTGCAGACCCCGACGGCAGGTTTCTTATAGTGATAGGGAAGATCAGAGCCCTGACTGTGACCCTAGTTTCCCTATATGCTCCCAACCAAGATCAATCACAATTTTTTGACAACTTTTTCAAGAGACTGGACAAAGTAGCGCAGGGACATATAATCATAGGCGGGGACTTCAATACTATTATAGACCCGATGTTAGACAAATCCTCTCCTGCCACTCATCCGCACACGGCAGACACCCCTAGAGCCACACGCACTCTCAGAGCTGCCATGAAACACTATGGGCTGTGTGATTCCTGGCGACTGAAATATCCACATTCCAGAGATTACACCCACTTCTCGGCCCCCCACCAGCAGTACTCTAGGATCGATATGCTACTCATCTCCTCCTCTCTTATACCACATATTAGGAGTGCGGGCGTGGCACCGTTCTCTTGGACGGACCATGCCGGCACCCTCATAGATCTTGGCCTTTACGACCGCCGCCCAGGAGCCAACAGATGGAGACTAGACGACTCCATTCTGGGACACCCTTCCTCTCTGAAGGAGGTCAAAGCTGCCATCAATAACTACTTTAAAGAAAACTCTTCGCCTGACACACCCTCCGGCATTGTCTGGGAGGCTCATAAGGCAACAATTAGGGGCGTGATAATCTCTAAGGTCGCCTCTGTGCGGAAAAAATGGGCCTCTCAGATACATGCTCTAGAATCACAGCTGGCCGCTCTGTTGGATCAACATAAAAACACACCCACCCCAAACCTGTTATCCCAAATTGAAGCGATCAGAGGCCAACTGAACACACTCTTAGCTCACCGGGCGGCTAGCATTCTTCAAAAGCTTGGGCAACGCTTTTATGACAAAGCAGACAAGATAGACACCCTATTAGCCAATAAACTCAGACGACAACAAGCGTCCAGGCTGATTGAGAAAATAAAGTCCCCAACATTAGGTTCCTGCACTTATGACCCATTGGAAATAGCCAGGGAATTCCAACTCTTCTATGACACCTTGTATAATTTAAAAAAGCCCCCTCCCCTACCCACCTCCGAACATGAAGATACTATCTCCTACCTTGCAGACACCCCCCTCCCGCTCCTTTCAGAGGCCCAGCTGGCTACCCTGAATGGGAAAATTACGGAGGAGGAGGTGGTAGCGGCAATCCGATCCATGCGGTCATCCGCTGCACCAGGTCCAGATGGGTTCTCGGCCATCTATTACAAGCGTTTTGCAAAAGAACTAGCCCCCCACTTAGCGGCCCTGTTCAACAACATACTGGAGGGTGCCTCCTTTCCCCCTGAGACAACCCTGGCGGATATAGTGGTAATTCCAAAAGCGGGCAGAGACCCAACCAACTGTGCAAACTACAGGCCGATTTCATTACTGAACGTTGACCTGAAGCTTTATGCAAAAATTCTAGCCGGACGTCTGGCCCCTTTGCTCCAATTCCTTGTCCACCCGGACCAGGTGGGATTCATCCCGGGACGTCAGGCGTCAGATAACACAAGGCGAGCAATTGACCTTATCCACATAATCCAGAAGCAGAAAAACCCGGCTCTGCTCCTAGCCTTGGACGCAGAGAAGGCATTCGACCGTATCTCGTGGTCGTTTGCCTTTGCAGTGCTAGAAAGGATGGGCATTTCAGGGCCCTTCCTGGAGGGAGTCAAGGCTCTATACAACACGCCGTCCGCCCGGGTTGTCGTAAACGGGGCGAGGTCAAACCCCTTTAGCATAACCAATGGCACCCGCCAAGGCTGCCCCCTCTCACCGCTAATCTTTGCTCTGGTTATGGAGCCCCTGGCGGCGAGGATACGCAATAACACGTCTATCCAAGGTGTTAAAGTAGGCTCCTCGGAGCACAAAATAGCACTATACGCAGATGATGTGCTCTTGACCCTCGCCGACCCAGTGAACTCTATCCCCCGCTTACTGTCAGAGATTCAACAATACTCCCTCCACTTTGATTACAAAATAAATATTGAGAAAACCGAAGTCCTCGATTTTCATGTACCCGGACCCCTCAAAACAGAGTTAATGAATCTGTTGCCATGTAACTGGAACAGGAAAAAAGTGAAATATCTAGGTATATACCTAACTCATCATTACCACCAACTTTTCCAAGCCAACTTCCCGAGATTGCTAGACACGATTAAATCAGACCTTACCACCTGGTCCTCCCACTTTATCTCTTGGATAGGCAGAATAAATTCTATTAAAATGAATATTCTCCCACGCCTGTTGTACCTTTTTCAGACCCTGCCCATATATGTCCCCTCCTACGTATTCAAATTTTTACAACGCCAATCATCACAATTCATATGGGACAAAAAACGCCCGCGCATAAGATTAAAACTATTACAGAGGCCCTCCTGCCAGGGAGGCCTGGGGATACCAGACTTTAAGAGATACTATTATGCCGCACAGCTGTCCCAGACTGTTCAGTGGTGTAACCCCTGGGGCACGAGCAAAGTATGGGTGAACGTAGAGACGGGGGACTTGGGCCTGACCACCCTGTCCTCACTGCTGTGGCTGCCCAGACCTAAACGTCCACATTCGATAGTATCACACCCGGTGGTGTCGCGCGCTCTGGCAGTCTGGGACAGACTGAACAAAACATACAACTTAGCCCCGCTACCCTCCCCATTAATACCTTTATTTCACAACCCCGCTTTCCCCCCCGGCCTGGGACGCTCCTCCCTGTCTAGCTGGCTGAAAGACGGCATTTATTATTTAAACGACATATCAGATAACGCTACTTTTCCTCAGTTCGCTGACATCAGGAAGGGCACAGCAATTCCCAACATAGACTTCTTCCGCTTTCTCCAGATTCGCCACTTCCACTCCAAAGTTACATCTACTCTAAACGCTAGACCCTTAACCTCTATAGAATATATGTGCTGGAGACGCACCTCATCTAAAGGTTTAATCTCTGCACTGTACGCTCTGCTAGACCCATTCACAACCTCATCCCGGGCCCCTCATGAAACGGCATGGGAAAGAGACCTAGGTCTCTCCCTAGACGAGGAGGACTGGGAGGAAATACGCGACAATGCAGCATCAAGCTCCATTTGCGTTAAAATTAAAGAAAACATATATAAACTACTATATCGCTGGTACTACGTCCCTTCTAAGCTACATAAGATGTTTCCCGAGGTCTCTGACAGGTGTTGGAGAGGTTGTCCTACAGAGGGTAGCTTCCTCCACATCTGGTGGACCTGCCCACTAATCGCTGGCATCTGGGGAGAATTGCTTGACCTGCTTACAGTTTTGCTGGGAGTTGCGGTGCCCAGAGACCCCAGATACTTCCTTCTCCCACTAAAACCCCCCGAGCTTAACCACCATCAGCACAAGTTACTAAGGCATATCTCCTCAGCAATAACTTGTCAAATTGCTTCCGACTGGAAGAAACCTGCACCTGCCCCAATGCAAGCAATTCTCTCACGGGTGTGGTACGTCTACAAGATGGAATATATCACAGCGACTATACGCCACTCGCTTAAGTCCTTTCATAAGGTCTGGTCTCCATGGCTTTCTCAACAAAACATGCCACCCCCGTTTGAGCCATACTAATGGAGGTCATCCCTTCCCCTCCCTTTCCCGCCCCCCCCCCTCTTTTTCTTTTCCTCCCCCCACCCCTCTTCACTAACCCTCTTACCCCCCAACTTACCCTCCTGCCCTTCTCTTCCTCCTCTCTTTTTACTCTCTCTTCGTTCTTTCTATCCCCTTGCTATACATTCTGATAAATATGAAAATCTTGGCAAATTGTGATACACGCTGTCTTGATATTTTGAGATAACAGCTGGTCTGTAAAGCTTGTATATCCTTGTATTTGCTCAATAAAATTGTTTATTTAAAAAAAAAAGAAAAAAGTTTCCAATTTAAAAAGCTAGAGAATAAAAACAATTTGTCAGTAATGGGAAAAACCTACAGCACCTGGTGTTCCCATGTGGTCTCCCACCCAAGTACTAACCAGGCCCAACACTGCTTAGCTTCCAAGATCAGACGAGATTGGGGGTATCCAATGTGGTATGGCTGTAGGTGAGATACAGGCACTATTTTGCCCTCTTCTACTTCTATAACCAGGTAAGCTAATAAAAAAGTTTCCTAACTGTATTGGCTTACTGAAAAAAATCATGTGTTGGTAATGTAAAAAGACCTACAGGACATGATATTAGCAGGTGGTCTCAAATTAAACTACAAAAGAGGCTCAACAATGTTTAGCTGCCAAAAGCAGTTGGAATTGGGCCTAAACAGTGTGGTAAGTTTTGAGGTGATGGCTATTGTGTCTGTTTGACCTCTTCCAAATGTCTGTACTGGCAATAAAAAAAAGTTTCCAATTTAAATAGCTAGAGAATAAAAACAATTTGCCAGTAATGGAAAAAAACCTACAGCACCTGGTGTTCCCATGTGGTCTCCCACCCAAATACTAACCAGGCCCAACACTGCTTAGCTTACAAGATCAGACGAGATTGGGCGTATCCAATGTGGTATGGCTGTAGGTGAGATTAAGGCACTTTTTTGCCCTCTTCTACTTCTATAACCAGGTAAGTTAATAAAAAAGATTCCTAACTGTATTGGCTTACTGAAAAAAATCATGTGTTGGTAATGAAAAAAGACCTACAGGACATGATATTAGCAGGTGGTCTCAAATTAAACTTCTAAAGAGGCTCAACACTGTTTAGCTGCCAAAAGCAGGTGGAATTGGGCCTAAACAGTGTGGTAAGTTTTTAGGTGATGGCTATTGTGTCTGTTTGACCTCTTCCAAATGTCTGTACTGGCAATAAAGTGAAAAAAGTTTCCAATTTAAAAAGCTAGAGAATAAAAACAATTTGTCAGTAATGGGAAAAACCTACAGCACCTGGTGTTCCCATGTGGTCTCCCACCCAAGTACTAACCAGGCCCAACACTGCTTAGCTTCCAAGATCAGACGAGATTGGGCGTATCCAATGTGGTATGGCTGTAGGTGAAATACAGGCACTATTTTGCCCTCTTCTACTTCTATAACCAGGTAAGCTAATAAAAAAGTTTCCTAACTGTATTGGCTTACTGAAAAAAATCATGTGTTGGTAATGTAAAAAGACCTACAGGACATGATATTAGCAGGTGGTCTCAAATTAAACTACAGTACTAAAGAGGCTCAACAATGTTTAGCTGCCAAAAGCAGTTAGAATTGGGCCTAAACAGTGTGGTAAGTTTTTAGGTGATGGCTATTGTGTCTGTTTGACCTCTTCCAAATGTCTGTACTGGCAATAAAAAAAAGTTTCCAATTTAAATAGCTAGAGAATAAAAATAATTTGCCAGTAATAAGAAAAAACCTACAGCACCTGGTGTTCCCATGTGGTCTCCCACCCAAGTACTAACCAGGCCCAACACTGCTTAGCTTCCAAGATCAGACGAGTTTGGGCGTATCTAATGTGGTATGGCTGTAGGTGAGATACAGGCACTTTTTTGCCCTCTTCTACTTCTATAACCAGGTAAGTTAATAAAAAAGTTTCCTAACTGTTTTGGCTTACTGAAAAAAATGTGTTGGTAATGTAAAAAGACCTACAGGACATGCTATAAGCAGGTGGTCTCAATTTAAACTACAAAAGAGGCTCAACACTGTTTAGCTGCCAAAAGCAGTTGCAATTGGGCCTAAACAGTGTGGTAAGTTTTTAGGTGATGGCTATTGTGTCTGTTTGACCTCTTCCAAATGTCTGTACTGGCAATAAAAGTATTTTTTCCAATTTAAATAGCTAGAGAATAAAAACAATTTGCCAGTCATAAGAAAAAACCTACAGCACCTGGTGTTCCCCCACCCAGGTACTAGCCAGGCCCAACACTGCTTAGCTTCCAAGATCAGATGAGATTGGGCGTATCTAATGTGGTATGGCTGTAGGTGAGATACAGGCACTTTTTTGCCCTCTTCTACTTCTGTAACCAGGTAAGTTAATAAAAAAGTTTCCTAACTGTATTGGCTTACTGAAAAAAATCATGTGTTGGTAATGTAAAAAGACCTACAGGACATGATATTAGCAGGTGGTCTCAAATTAAACTACTAAAGAGGCTCAACACTGTTTAGCTGCCAAAAGCAGTTGGAATTGGGCCTAAACAGTGTGGTAAGTTTTTAGGTGATGGCTATTGTGTCTGTTTGACCTCTTTCAAATGTCTGTACTGGCAATAAAGAGAAAAAAGTTTCCAATTTAAAAAGCTAGAGAATAAAAACAATTTGCCAGTAATGGGAAAAACCTACAGCACGTGGTGTTCCCATGTGGTCTCCCACCCAAGTACTAACCAGGCCCAACACTGCTTAGCTTCCAAGACCAGACGAGATTGGGCGTATCCAATGTGGTATGGCTGTAGGTGAGATACAGGCACTTTTTTGCACTCTTCTACTTCTATAACCAGGTAAGCTAATAAAAAAGTGTCCTAACTGTTTTGGCTTACTGAAAAAAATCATGTGTTGGTAATGTAAAAAAACCTACAGGACATGATATAAGCAGGTGGTCTCAAATTAAACTACTAAAGAGGCTCAACACTGTTTAGCTGCCAAAAGCAGTTGGAATTGGGCCTAAACAGTGTGGTAAGTTTTTAGGTGATGGCTATTGTGTCTGTTTGACCTCTTCCAAATGTCTGTACTGGCAATAAAAAAAGTTTCCAATTTAAATAGTTAGAGAATATAAACAATTTGCCAGTAATGGAAAAAACCTACAGCACCAGGTGTTCCCATGTGGTCTCCCACCCAAGTACTAACCAGGCCCAACACTGCTTAGCTTCCAAGATCAGACGAGATTGGGCGTATCCAATGTGGTATGGCTGTAGGTGAAATACAAGCACTTTTTTGCCCTCTTCTACTTCTATAACCAGGTAAGATAATAAAAAAGTTTAATAACTGTATTGGCTTACTGAAAAAAATCATGTGTTGGTAATGTAAAAAGACCTACAGGACATGATATTAGCAGGTGGTCTCAAATTAAACTACTAAAGAGGCTCAACAATGTTTAGCTGCCAAAAGCAGTTGGAATTGGGCCTAAACAGTGTGGTAAGTTTTTAGGTGATGGCTATTGTGTCTGTTTGACCTCTTCCAAATGTCTGTACTGGCAATAAAGAGAAAAAAGTTTCCAATTTAAAAAGCTAGAGAATAAAAACAATTTGCCAGTAATGGGAAAAACCTACAGCACCTGGTGTTCCCATGTGGTCTCCCACCCAAGTACTAAACAGGCCCAACACTGCTTAGCTTCCAAGATCAGACGAGATTGGGCGGATCCAATGTGGTATGGCTGTACGTGAAATACAAGCACTTTTTTGCCCTCTTCTACTTCTATAACCAGGTAAGCTAATAAAAAATGTTCCTAACTGTTTTGGCTTACTGAAAAAAATCATGTGTTGGTAATGTAAAAAGACCTACAGGACATGATATAAGCAGGTGGTCTCAAATTAATCTACTAAAGAGGCTCAACACTGTTTAGCTGCCAAAAGCAGTTGGAATTGGGCCGAAAAAGAGTGGTTGGTCTTTAGGTGATGGCTATTGTGTCTGTTTGACCTCTCCCAAATGTCTGTATCGGCAATAAAAAGAAAAAGTTTCCAATTTAAATAGCTAGAGAATAAAAACAATTTGCCAGTAATGGGAAAAAGCCTACAGCACCTGATGTTCCCATGTGGTCTCCCACCCAAGTACTAACCAGGCCCAACATTGCTTAGCTTCCAAGATCAGACGAGATTGGGCGTATCCAATGTGGTATGGCTGTAGGTGAAATACAAGCACTTTTTTGCCCTCTTCTACTTCTATAACCAGGTAAGCTAATAAAAAAGTTTCCTAACTGTTTTGGCTTACTGAAAAAAATCATGTGTTGGTAATGTAAAAAGACCTACAGGACATGATATAAGCAGGTGGTCTCAAATTAATCTACTAAAGAGGCTCAACACTGTTTAGCTGCCAAAAGCAGTTGGAATTGGGCCGAAAAAGTGTGGTAAGTCTTTAGGTGATGGCTATTGTGTCTGTTTGACCTCTCCCAAATGTCTGTATTGGCAATAAAAAGAAAAAGTTTCCAATTTAAATAGCTAGAGAATAAAAACAATTTGCCAGTAATGGGAAAAAGCCTACAGCACCTTGTGTTCCCATGTGGTCTCCCACCCAAGCCCAACATTGCTTAGCTTCCAAGATCAGATGAGATAGGGCGTATCCAATGTGGTATGGCTGTAGGTGAGATACAGGCACTATTTTGCCCTCTTCTACTTCTATAACCAGATAAGCTAATAAAAAAGTTTCCTAACTGTATTGGCTTACTGAAAAAAATCATGTGTTGGTAATGTAAAAAGACCTACAGGACATGATATTAGCAGGTGGTCTCAAATTAAACTACTAAAGAGGCTCAACAATGTTTAGCTGCCAAAAGCAGTTGGAATTGGGCCTAAACAGTGTGGTAAGTTTTTAGGTGATGGCTATTGTGTCTGTTTGACCTCTTCCAAATGTCTGTACTGGCAATAAAAAAAAGTTTCCAATTTAAATAGCTAGAGAATAAAAATAATTTGCCAGTAATAAGAAAAAACCTACAGCACCTGGTGTTCCCATGTGGTCTCCCACCTAAGTACTAACCAGGCCCAACAATGCTTAGCTTCCAAGATCAGACGAGATTGGGCGTATCTAATGTGGTATGGCTGTAGTGAGATACAGGCACTTTTTTGCCCTCTTCTACTTCTATAACCAGGTAAGTTAATAAAAAAGTTTCCTAACTGTATTGGCTTACTGAAAAAAATCATGTGTTGGTAATGTAAAAAGACCTACAGGACATGATATTAGCAGGTGGTCTCAAATTAAACTACTAAAGAGGCTCAACACTGTTTAGCTGCCAAAAGCAGTTGGAATTGGGCCTAAACAGTGTGGTAAGTTTTTAGGTGATGGCTATTGTGTCTGTTTGACCTCTTCCAAATGTCTGTACTGGCAATAAAGAGAAAAAAGTTTCCAATTTAAAAAGCTAGAGAATAAAAACAATTTGCCAGTAATGGGAAAAACCTACAGCACCTGGTGTTCCCATGTGGTCTCCCACCCAAGTACTAAACAGGCCCAACACTGCTTAGCTTCCAAGATCAGACGAGATTGGGCGTATTCAATGTGGTATGGCTGTAGGTGAAATTCAAGCACTTTTTTGCCCTCTTCTACTTCTATAACCAGGTAAGCTTATAAAAAAGTTTCCTAACTGTTTTGGCTTACTGAAAAAAATCATGTGTTGGTAATGTAAAAAGACCTACAGGACATGATATAAGCAGGTGGTCTCAAATTAATCTACTAAAGAGGCTCAACACTGTTTAGCTGCCAAAAGCAGTTGGAATTGGGCCGAAAAAGTGTGGTAAGTCTTTAGGTGATGGCTATTGTGTCTGTTTGACCTCTCCCAAATGTCTGTATCGGCAATAAAAAGAAAAAGTTTCCAATTTAAATAGCTAGAGAATAAAAACAATTTGCCAGTAATGGGAAAAAGCCTACAGCACCTGGTGTTCCCATGTGGTCTCCCACCCAAGTAGTAACCAGGCCCAACATTGCTTAGCTTCCAAGATCAGACGAGATTGGGCGTATCCAATGTGGTATGGCTGTAGGTGAGATACAGGCACTATTTTGCCCTCTTCTACTTCTATAACCAGGTAAGCTAATAAAAAAGTTTCCTAACTGTATTGGCTTACTGAAAAAAATCATGTGTTGGTAATTTAAAAAGACCTACAGGACATGATATTAGCAGGTGGTCTCAAATTAAACTACTAAAGAGGCTCAACAAAGTTTAGCTGCCAAAAGCAGTTGGAATTGGGCTTAAACAGTGTGGTAAGTTTTTAGGTGATGGCTATTGTGTCTGTTTGACCTCTTCCAAATGTCTGTACTGGCAATAAAAAAAAGTTTCCAATTTAAATAGCTAGAGAATAAAAACAATTTGCCAGTAATAAGAAAAAACCTACAGCACCTGGTGTTCCCATGTGGTCTCCCACCCAAGTACTAACCAGGCCCAACACTGCTTAGCTTCCAAGATCAGACGAGATTGGGCGTATCTAATGTGGTATAGCTGTAGGTGAGATACAGGCACTTTTTTGCCCTCTTCTACTTCTATAACCAGGTAAGTTAATAAAAAAGTTTCCTAACTGTTTTGGCTTACTGAAAAAAATCATGTGTTGGTAATGTAAAAAGACCTACAAGACATGATATAAGCAGGTGGTCTCAAATTAAACTACTAAAGAGGCTCAACAATGTTTAGCTGCCAAAAGCAGTTGGAATTGGGCCTAAACAGTGTGGTAAGTTTTTAGGTGATGGCTATTGTGTCTGTTTGACCTCTTCCAAATGTCTGTACTGGCAATAAAGAGAAAAAAGTTTCCAATTTAAAAAGCTAGAGAATAAAAACAATTTGCCAGTAATGGGAAAAACCTACAGCACCTGGTGTTCCCATGTGGTCTCCCACCCAAGTACTAACCAGGCCCAACACTGCTTCGCTTCCAAGATCAGACGAGATTGGGCAGATCCAATGTGGTATTGCTGTAGGTGAAATACAAGCACTTTTTTGCCCTCTTCTACTTCTATAACCAGTTAAGCTAATAAAAAAGTTTCCTAACTGTTTTGGCTTACTGAAAAAAATCATGTGTTGGTAATGTAAAAAGACCTACAGGACATGATATAAGCAGGTGGTCTCAAATTAATCTACTAAAGAGGCTCAACACTGTTTAGATGCCAAAAGCAGTTGGAATGGGGCCGAAAAAGTGTGGTAAGTCTTTAGGTGATGGCTATTGTGTCTGTTTGACCTCTCCCAAATGTCTGTATCGGCAATAAAAAGAAAAAGTTTCCAATTTAAATAGCTAGAGAATAAAAACAATTTGCCAGTAATGGGAAAAAGCCTACAGCACCTGGTGTTCCCATATGGTCTCCCACCCAAGTACTAACCAGGCCCAACATTGCTTAGCTTCCAAGATCAGACGAGATTGGGCGTATCCAATGTGGTATGGCTGTAGGTGAGATACAGGCACTATTTAGCCCTCTTCTACTTCTATAACCAGGTAAGCTAATAAAAAAGTTTCCTAACTGTATTGGCTTACTGAAAAAAATCATGTGTTGGTAATGTAAAAAGACCTACAGGACATGATATTAGCAGGTGGTCTCAAATTAAACTACTAAAGAGGCTCAACAATGTTTAGCTGCCAAAAGATGTTGGAATTGGGCCTAAACAGTGTGGTAAGTTTTTAGGTGATGGCTATTGTGTCTGTTTGACCTCTTCCAAATGTCTGTACTGGCAATAAAGAGAAAAAAGTTTCCAATTTAAAAAGCTAGAGAATAAAAACAATTTGCCAGTAATGGGAAAAACCTACAGCACCTGGTGTTCCCATGTGGTCTCCCACCCAAGTACTAACCAGGCCCAACACTGCTTAGCTTCCAATATCAGACGAGATTGGGCGTATCCAATGTGGTGTGGCTGTAGGTGAGATACAGGCACTTTTTTGCACTCTTCTACTTCTATAACCAGGTAAGCTAATAAAAAAGTTTCCTAACTGTATTGGCTTACTGAAAAAAATCATGTGTTGGTAATGTAAAAAGACCTACAGGACATGATATAAGCAGGTAGTCTCAAATTAAACTACTAAAGAGGCTCAACACTGTTTAGCTGCCAAAAGCAGTTGGAATTGGGCCTAAACAGTGTGGTAAGTTTTTAGGTGATGGCTATTGTGTCTGTTTGACCTATTTCAAATGTCTGTACTGGCAATAAAGAGAAAAAAGTTTCCAATTTAAAAAGCTAGAGAATAAAAACAATTTGCCAGTAATGGGAAAAAGCCTACAGCACCTGGTGTTCCCATGTGGCCTCCCACCCAAGTACTAACCAAGCCCAACATTGCTTAGCTTCCTAGATCAGACGAGATTGGGCGTATCCAATGTGGTATGGCTGTAGGTGAGATGCAAGCACTATTTTGCCCTCTTCTACTTCTATAACCAGGTAAGCTAATAAAAAAGTTTCCTAACTGTATTGGCTTACTGAAAAAAATCATGTGTTGGTAATGTAAAAAGACCTACAGGACATGATATTAGCAGGTGGTCTCAAATTAAACTACAAAAGAGGCTCAACAATGTTTAGCTGCCAAAAGCAGTTGGAATTGGGCCTAAACAGTGTGGTAAGTTTTTAGGTGATGGCTATTGTGTCTGTTTGACCTCTTCCAAATGTCTGTATTGGCAATAAAAAAAAGTTTCCAATTTAAATAGCTAGAGAATAAAAACAATTTGCCAGTAATAAGAAAAAACCTAAAGCACCTGGTGTTCCCATGTGGTCTCCCACCCAAATACTAACCAGGCCCAACACTGCTTAGCTTCCAAGATCAGACGAGATCGGGCGTATCTAATGTGGTATGGCTGTAGGTGAGATACAGGCACTTTTTTGCCCTCTTCTACTTCTATAACCAGGTAAGTTAATAAAAAAGTTTCCTAACTGTTTTGGCTTACTGAAAAAAATCATGTGTTGGTAATGTAAAAAGACCTACAGGACATGATATAAGCAGGTGGTCTCAAATTAAACTACTAAAGAGGCTCAACACTGTTTAGCTGCCAAAAGCAGTTGCAATTGGGCCTAAACAGTGTGGTAAGTTTTTAGGTGATGGCTATTGTGTCTGTTTGACCTCTTCCAAATGTCTGTACTGGCAATAAAAGTTTTTTTCCAATTTAAATAGCTAGAGAATAAAAACAATTTGCCAGTAATAAGAAAAAACCTACAGCATCTGGTGTTCCCATGTGGTCTCCCACCCAAGTACTAACCAGGCCCAACACTGCTTAGTTTCCAAGATCAGACGAGATTGGGCGTATCTAATGTGGTACGGCTGTAGGTGAGATACAGGCACTTTTTTGCCCTCTTCTACTTCTATAACCAGGTAAGTTAATAAAAAAAGTTTCCTAACTGTATTGGCTTACTGAAAAAAATCATGTGTTGGTAATGTAAAAAGACCTACAGGACATTATATTAGCAGGTGGTCTCAAATTAAACTACTAAAGAGGCTCAACACTGTTTATCTGCCAAAAGCAGTTGGAATTGGGCCTAAACAGTGTGGTAAGTTTTTAGGTGATGGCTATTGTGTCTGTTTGACCTCTTTCAAATGTCTGTACTGGCAATAAAGAGAAAAAAGTTTCCAATTTAAAAAGCTAGAGAATAAAAACAATTTGCCAGTAATGGGAAAAACCTACAGCACCTGGTGTTCCCATGTGGTCTCCCACCCAAGTACTAAACAGGCCCAACACTGCTTAGCTTCCAAGATCAGACGAGATTGGGTGTATCCAATGTGGTATGGCTGTAGGTGAGATACAGGCACTTTTTTGCACTCTTCTACTTCTATAACCAGGTAAGCTAATAAAAAAGTGTCCTAAATGTTTTGGATTACTAAAAAAAATCATGTGTTGGTAATGTAAAAAGACCTACAGGACATGATATAAGCAGGTAGTCTCAAATTAAACTACTAAAGAGGCTCAACACTGTTTAGCTGCCAAAAGCAGTTGGAATTGGGCCTAAACAGTGTGGTAAGTTTTTAGGTGATGGCTATTGTGTCTGTTTGACCTCTTTCAAATGTCTGTACTGGCAATAAAGAGAGAAAAGTTTCCAATTTAAAAAGCTAGAGAATAAAAAAAATTTGCCAGTAATGGGAAAAAGCCTACAGCACCTGGTGTTCCCATGTGGTCTCCCACCCAAGTACTAACCAAGCCCAACATTGCTTAGCTTCCAAGATCAGACGAGATTGGGCGTATCCAATGTGGTATGGCTGTAGGTGAGATACAGGCACTATTTTGCCCTCATCTACTTCTATAACCAGGTAAGCTAATAAAAAAGTTTCCTAACTGTATTGGCTTACTGAAAAAAATCATGTGTTGGTAATGTAAAAAGACCTACAGGACATGATATTAGCAGGTGGTCTCAAATTAAACTACAAAAGAGGCTCAACAATGTTTAGCTGCCAAAAGCAGTTGGAATTGGGCCTAAACAGTGTGGTAAGTTTTTAGGTGATGGCTATTGTGTCTGTTTGACCTCTTCCAAATGTCTGTACTGGCAATAAAAAAAAGTTTCCAATTTAAATAGCTAGAGAATAAAAACAATTTGCCAGTAATAAGAAAAAACCTACAGCACCTGGTGTTCCCATGTGGTCTCCCACCCAAGTACTAACCAGGCCCAACACTGCTTAGCTTCCAAGATCAGACGAGATTGGGCGTATCTAATGTGGTATGGCTGTAGGTGAGATACAGGCACTTTTTTGCCCTCTTCTACTTCTATAACCAGGTAAGTTAAAAAAGTTTCCTAACTGTTTTGGCTTACTGAAAAAAATCATGTGTTGGTAATGTAAAAAGACCTACAGGACATGATATAAGCAGGTGGTCTCAAATTAAACTACTAAAGAGGCTCAACACTGTTTAGCTGCCAAAAGCAGTTGCAATTGGGCCTAAACAGTGTGGTAAGTTTTTAGGTGATGGCTATTGTGTCTGTTTGACCTCTTCCATATGTCTGTACTGGCAATAAAGAGAAAAAAGTTTCCAATTTAAAAAGCTAGAGAATAAAAACAATTTGCCAGTAATGGGAAAAACCTACAGCACCTGGTGTTCCCATGTGGTCTCCCACCCAAGTACTAACCAGGCCCAACACTGCTTAGCTTCCAAGATCAGACGAGATTGGGCGTATCCAATGTGGTATGGCTGTAGGTGAAATACAAGCACTTTTTTGCCCTCTTCTACTTCTATAACCAGGTAAGCTAATAAAAAAGTGTCCTAACTGTTTTGGCTTACTGAAAAAAATCATGTGTTGGTAATGTAAAAAAACCTACAGGACATGATATAAGCAGGTGGTCTCAAATTAAACTACTAAAGAGGCTCAACACTGTTTAGCTGCCAAAAGTAGTTGGAATTGGGCCTAAACAGTGTGGTAAGTTTTTAGGTGATGGCTATTGTGTCTGTTTGACCTCTTCCAAATGTCTGTACTGGCAATAAAAAAAAGTTTCCAATTTAAATAGCTAGAGAATATAAACAATTTGCCAGTAATGGAAAAAATCCTACAGCACCAGGTGTTCCCATGTGGTCTCCCACCCAAGTACTAACCAGGCTCAACACTGCTTAGCTTCCAAGATCAGACGAGATTGGGCGTATCCAATGTGGTATGGCTGTAGGTGAAATACCAGCACTTTTTTGCCCTCTTCTACTTCTATAACCAGGTAAGCTAATAAAAAAGTTTCCTAACTGTATTGGCTTACTGAAAAAAATCATGTGTTGGTAATGTAAAAAGACCTACAGGACATGATATAAGCAGGTGGTCTCAAATTAAACTACTAAAGAGGCTCAACACTGTTTAGCTGCCAAAAGCAGTTGCAATTGGGCCTAAACAGTGTGGTAAGTTTTTAGGTGATGGGTATTGTGTCTGTTAGACCTCTTCCAAATGTCTGTACTGGCAATAAAAAAAAGTTTCCAATTTAAATAGCTAGAGAATAAAAAAAATTTGCCAGTAATATGAAAATGCCTACAGCACCTGGTGTTCCCATGTGGTCTCCCACCCAAGTACTAACCAGGCCCAACACTGCTTAGCTTCCAAGATCAGACGAGATTGGGCGTATCTAATGTGGTATGGCTGTAGATAAATACAGGCACTTTTTTGCCCTCTTCTACTTCTATAACCAGGTAAGTTAATAAAAAAGTTTCCTAACTGTTTTGGCATACTGAAAAAAATCATGTGTTGGTAATGTAAAAAGACCTACAGGACATGATATAAGCAGGTGGTCTCAAATTAAACTACTAAAGAGGCTCAACACTGTTTAGCTGCCAAAAGCAGTTGCAATTGGGCCTAAACAGTGTGGTAAGTTTTTAGGTGATGGCTATTGTGTCTGTTTGACCTCTTCCAAATGTCTGTACTGGCAATAAAGAGAAAAAAGTTTCCAATTTAAAAAGCTAGAGAATAAAAACAATTTGCCAGTAATGGGAAAAACCTACAGCACCTGGTGTTCCCATGTGGTCTCCCACCCAAGTACTAACCAGGCCCAACACTGCTTAGCTTCCAAGATCAGACGAGATTGGGCGTATCCAATGTGGTATGGCTGTAGGTGAGATACAGGCACTTTTTTGCACTCTTCTACTTCTATAACCAGGTAAGCTAATAAAAAAGTGTCCTAAATGTTTTGGATTACTAAAAAAAATCATGTGTTGGTAATGTAAAAAGACCTACAGGACATGATATAAGCAGGTAGTCTCAAATTAAACTACTAAAGAGGCTCAACACTGTTTAGCTGCCAAAAGCAGTTGGAATTGGGCCTAAACAGTGTGGTAAGTTTTTAGGTGATGGCTATTGTGTCTGTTTGACCTCTTTCAAATGTCTGTACTGGCAATAAAGAGAAAAAAGTTTCCAATTTAAAAAGCTAGAGAATAAAAAAAATTTGCCAGTAATGGGAAAAAGCCTACAGCACCTGGTGTTCCCATGTGGTCTCCCACCCAAGTACTAACCAAGCCCAACATTGCTTAGCTTCCAAGATCAGACGAGATTGGGCGTATCCAATGTGGTATGGCTGTAGGTGAGATACAGGCACTATTTTGCCCTCATCTACTTCTATAACCAGGTAAGCTAATAAAAAAGTTTCCTAACTGTATTGGCTTACTGAAAAAAATCATGTGTTGGTAATGTAAAAAGACCTACAGGACATGATATTATCAGGTGGTCTCAAATTAAACTACAAAAGAGGCTCAACAATGTTTAGCTGCCAAAAGCAGTTGGAATTGGGCCTAAACAGTGTGGTAAGTTTTTAGGTGATGGCTATTGTGTCTGTTTGACCTCTTCCAAATGTCTGTACTGGCAATAAAAAAAAGTTTCCAATTTAAATAGCTAGAGAATAAAAACAATTTGCCAGTAATAAGAAAAAACCTACAGCACCTGGTGTTCCCATGTGGTCTCCCACCCAAGTACTAACCAGGCCCAACACTGCTTAGCTTCCAAGATCAGACGAGATTGGGCGTATCTAATGTGGTATGGCTGTAGGTGAGATACAGGCACTTTTTTGCCCTCTTCTACTTCTATAACCAGGTAAGTTAATAAAAAAGTTTCCTAACTGTTTTGGCTTACTGAAAAAAATCATGTGTTGGTAATGTAAAAAGACCTACAGGACATGATATAAGCAGGTGGTCTCAAATTAAACTACTAAAGAGGCTCAACACTGTTTATCTGCCAAAAGCAGTTGGAATTGGGCCTAAACAGTGTGGTAAGTTTTTAGGTGATGGCTATTGTGTCTGTTTGACCTCTTCCAAATGTCTGTACTGGCAATAAAAGTTTTTTTCCAATTTAAATAGCTAGAGAATAAAAACAATTTGCCAGTAATAAGAAAAAACCTACAGCACCTGGTGTTCCCATGTGGTCTCCCACCCAAGTACTAACCAGGCCCAACACTGCTTAGTTTCCAAGATCAGACGAGATTGGGCGTATCTAATGTGGTATGGCTGTAGGTGAGATACAGGCACTTTTTTGCCCTCTTCTACTTCTATAACCAGGTAAGTTAATAAAAAAGTTTCCTAACTGTATTGGCTTACTGAAAAAAATCATGTGTTGGTAATGTAAAAAGACCTACAGGACATGATATTAGCAGGTGGTCTCAAATTAAACTACTAAAGAGGCTCAACACTGTTTATCTGCCAAAAGCAGTTGGAATTGGGCCTAAACAGTGTGGTAAGTTTTTAGGTGATGGCTATTGTGTCTGTTTGACCTCTTTCAAATGTCTGTACTGGCAATAAAGAGAAAAAAGTTTCCAATTTAAAAAGCTAGAGAATAAAAACAATTTGCCAGTAATGGGAAAAACCTACAGCACCAGGTGTTCCCATGTGGTCTCCCACCCAAGTACTAACGAGGCCCAACACTGCTTAGCTTCCAAGATCAGACGAGATTGGGCGTATCCAATGTGGTATGGCTGTAGGTGAAATACAAGCACTTTTTTGCCCTCTTCTACTTCTATAACCAGGTAAGCTAATAAAAAAGTTTCCTACCTGTATTGGCTTACTGAAAAAAATCATGTGTTGGTAATGTAAAAAGACCTACAGGACATGATATTAGCAGGTGGTCTCAAATTAAACTACTAAAGAGGCTCAACACTGTTTAGCTGCCAAAAGCAGTTGCAATTGGGCCTAAACAGTGTGGTAAGTTTTTAGGTGATGGCTATTGTGTCTGTTTGACCTCTTCCAAATGTCTGTACTGGCAATAAAAAAAAGTTTCCAATTTAAATAGCTAGAGAATAAAAAAAATTTGCCAGTAATAAGAAAAAGCCTACAGCACCTGGTGTTCCCATGTGGTCTCCCACCCAAGTACTAACCAGGCCCAACACTGCTTAGCTTCAAAGATCAGACGAGATTGGGCGTATCTAATGTGGTATGGCTGTAGATGAGGTACAGGCACTTTTTTGCCCTCTTCTACTTCTATAACCAGGTAAGTTAATAATAAAGTTTCCTAACTGTTTTGGCTTACTGAAAAAAATCATGTGTTGGTAATGTAAAAAGACCTACAGGACATGATATAAGCAGGTGGTCTCAAATTAAACTACTAAAGAGTCTCAACACTGTTTAGCTGCCAAAAGCAGTTGCAATTGGGCCTAAACAGTGTGGTAAGTTTTTAGGTGATGGCTATTGTGTCTGTTTGACATCTTCCAAATGTCTGTACTGGCAATAAAAGTTTTTTTCCAATTTAAATAGCTAGAGAATAAAAACAATTTGCCAGTAATAAAAAAAAACCTACAGCACCTGGTGTTCCCATGTGGTCTCCCACCCAAGTACTAACCAGGCCCAACACTGCTTAGCTTCCAAGATCAGACGAGATTGGGCGTATCCAATGGGGTATGGCTGTAGGTGAGATACAGGCACTTTTTTGCACTCTTCTACTTCTATAACCAGGTAAGCTAATAAAAAAGTGTCCTAAATGTTTTGGATTACTAAAAAAAATCATGTGTTGGTAATGTAAAAAGACCTACAGGACATGATATAAGCAGGTAGTCTCAAATTAAACTACTAAAGAGGCTCAACACTGTTTAGCTGCCAAAAGCAGTTGGAATTGGGCCTAAACAGTGTGGTAAGTTTTTAGGTGATGGCTATTGTGTCTGTTTGACCTCTTTCAAATGTCTGTACTGGCAATAAAGAGAAAAAAGTTTCCAATTTAAATAGCTAGAGAATAAAAAAAATTTGCCAGTAATAAGAAAAAGCCTACAGCACCTGGTGTTCCCATGTGGTCTCCCACCCAAGTACTAACCAGGCCCAACACTGCTTAGCTTCAAAGATCAGACGAGATTGGGCGTATCTAATGTGGTATGGCTGTAGATGAGGTACAGGCACTTTTTTGCCCTCTTCTACTTCTATAACCAGGTAAGTTAATAAAAAAGTTTCCTAACTGTTTTGGCTTACTGAAAAAAATCATGTGTTGGTAATGTAAAAAGACCTACAGGACATGATATAAGCAGGTGGTCTCAAATTAAACTACTAAAGAGTCTCAACACTGTTTAGCTGCCAAAAGCAGTTGCAATTGGGCCTAAACAGTGTGGTAAGTTTTTAGGTGATGGCTATTGTGTCTGTTTGACATCTTCCAAATGTCTGTACTGGCAATAAAAGTTTTTTTCCAATTTAAATAGCTAGAGAATAAAAACAATTTGCCAGTAATAAAAAAAAACCTACAGCACCTGGTGTTCCCATGTGGTCTCCCACCCAAGTACTAACCAGGCCCAACACTGCTTAGCTTCCAATATCAGACGAGATTGGGCGTATCCAATGTGGTATGGCTGTAGGTGAGATACAGGCACTTTTTTGCACTCTTCTACTTCTATAACCAGGTAAGCTAATAAAAAAGTGTCCTAAATGTTTTGGATTACTAAAAAAAATCATGTGTTGGTAATGTAAAAAGACCTACAGGACATGATATAAGCAGGTAGTCTCAAATTAAACTACTAAAGAGGCTCAACACTGTTTAGCTGCCAAAAGCAGTTGGAATTGGGCCTAAACAGTGTGGTAAGTTTTTAGGTGATGGCTATTGTGTCTGTTTGACCTCTTTCAAATGTCTGTACTGGCAATAAAGAGAAAAAAGTTTCCAATTTAAAAAGCTAGAGAATAAAAACAATTTGCCAGTAATGGGAAAAAGCCTACAGCACCTGGTGTTCCCATGTGGTCTCCCACCCAAGTACTAACCAAGCCCAACATTGCTTAGCTTCCAAGATCAGACGAGATTGGGCGTATCCAATGTGGTATGGCTGTAGGTGAGATACAGGCACTATTTTGCCCTCTTCTACTTCTATAACCAGGTAAGCTAATAAAAAAGTTTCCCTAACTGTATTGGCTTACTGAAAAAAATCATGTGTTGGTAATGTAAAAAGACCTACAGGACATGATATTAGCAGGTGGTCTCAAATTAAACTACTAAAGAGGCTCAACACTGTTTAGCTGCCAAAAGCAGTTGCAATTGGGCCTAAACAGTGTGGTAAGTTTTTAGGTGATGGCTATTGTGTCTGTTTGACCTCTTCCAAATGTCTGTACTGGCAATAAAAGTTTTTTTCCAATTTAAATAGCTAGAGAATAAAAACAATTTGCCAGTAATAAGATAAAACCTACAGCACCTGGTGTTCCCATGTGGTCTCCCACCCAAGTACTAACCAGGCCCAACACTGCTTAGCTTCCAAGATCAGACGAGATTGGGCGTATCCAATGTGGTATGGCTGTAGGTGAGATACAGGCACTTTTTTGCCCTCTTCTACTTCTATAACCAGGTAAGTTAATAAAAAAGTTTCCTAACTGTATTGGCTTACTGAAAAAAATCATGTGTTGGTAATGTAAAAAGACCTACAGGACATGATATTAGCAGGTGGTCTCAAATTAAACTACTAAAGAGGCTCAACACTGTTTAGCTGCCAAAAGCAGTTGCAATTGGGCCTAAACAGTGTGGTAAGTTTTTAGGTGATGGCTATTGTGTCTGTTTGACCTCTTCCAAATGTCTGTACTGGCAATAAAAGTTTTTTTCCAATTTAAATAGCTAGAGAATAAAAACAATTTGCCAGTAATAAGAAAAAACCTACAGCACCTGGTGTTCCCATGTGGTCTCCCACCCAAGTACTAACCAGGCCCAACACTGCTTAGCTTCCAAGATCAGACGAGATTGGGCGTATCTAATGTGGTATGGCTGTAGGTGAGATACAGGCACTTTTTTGCCCTCTTCTACTTCTATAACCAGGTAAGTTAATAAAAAAGTTTCCTAACTGTATTGGCTTACTGAAAAAAATCATGTGTTGGTAATGTAAAAAGACCTACAGGACATGATATTAGCAGGTGGTCTCAAATTAAACTACTAAAGAGGCTCAACACTGTTTAGCTGCCAAAAGCAGTTGGAATTGGGCCGAAACAGTGTGGTAAGTTTTTAGGTGATGGCTATTGTGTCTGTTTGACCTCTTTCAAATGTCTGTACTGGCAATAAAGAGAAAAAGTTTCCAATTTAAAAAGCTAGAGAATAAAAACATTTTGCCAGTAATGGGAAAAACCTACAGCACCTGGTGTTCCCATATGGTCTCCCACCCAAGTACTAACCAGGCCCAACACTGCTTAGCTTCCAAGATCAGACGAGATTGGGCGTATCCAATGTGGTATGGCTGTAGGTGAAATACAAGCACTTTTTTGCCCTCTTCTACTTCTATAACCAGGTAAGCTAATAAAAAAGTGTCCTAACTGTTTTGGCTTACTGAAAAAAATCATGTGTTGGTAATGTAAAAAAACCTACAGGACATGATATAAGCAGGTGGTCTCAAATTAAACTACTAAAGAGGCTCAACACTGTTTAGCTGCCAAAAGCAGTTGGAATTGGGCCTAAACAGTGTGGTAAGTTTTTAGGTGATGGCTATTGTGTCTGTTTGACCTCTTTCAAATGTCTGTACTGGCAATAAAGAGAAAAAAGTTTCCAATTTAAAAAGCTAGAGAATAAAAACAATTTGCCAGTAATGGGAAAAACCTACAGCACCTGGTGTTCCCATGTGGTCTCCCACCCAAGTACTAACCAGGCCCAACACTGCTTAGCTTCCAAGATCAGACGAGATTGGGCGTATCCAATGTGGTATGGCTGTAGGTGAATTACCAGCACTTTTTTGCCCTCTTCTACTTCTATAACCAGGTAAGCTAATAAAAAAGTGTCCTAACTGTTTTGGCTTACTGGAAAAAATCATGTGTTGGTAATGTAAAAAAACCTACAGGACATGATATAAGCAGGTGGTCTCAAATTAAACTACTAAAGAGGCTCAACACTGTTTAGCTGCCAAAAGCAGTTGGAATTGGGCCTAAACAGTGTGGTAAGTTTTTAGGTGATGGCTATTGTGTCTGTTTGACCTCTTCCAAATGTCTGTACTGGCAATAAAAAAAAGTTTCCAATTTAAATAGCTAGAGAATAAAAACAATTTGCCAGTAATAAGAAAAAACCTACAGCACCTGGTGTTCCCATGTGGTCTCCCACCCAAGTACTAACCAGGCCCAACACTGCTTAGCTTCCAAGATCAGACGAGATTGGGCGTATCTAATGTGGTATGGCTGTAGGTGAGATACAGGCACTTTTTTGCCCTCTTCTACTTCTATAACCAGGTAAGTTAATAAAAAAGTTTCCTAACTGTTTTGGCTTACTGAAAAAAATCATGTGTTGGTAATGTAAAAAGACCTACAGGACATGATATAAGCAGGTGGTCTCAAATTAATCTACTAAAGAGGCTCAACACTGTTTAGCTGCCAAAAGCAGTTGCAATTGGGCCTAAACAGTGTGGTAAGTTTTTAGGTGATGGCTATTGTGTCTGTTTGACCTCTTCCAAATGTCTGTACTGGCAATAAAAGTTTTTTTCCAATTTAAATAGCTAGAGAATAAAAACAATTTGCCAGTAATAAGAAAAAACCTACAGCACCTGGTGTTCCCATGTGGTCTCCCACCCAAGTACTAACCAGGCCCAACACTGCTTAGTTTCCAAGATCAGACGAGATTGGGCGTATCTAATGTGGTATGGCTGTAAGTGAGATACAGGCACTTTTTTGCCCTCTTCTACTTCTATAACCAGGTAAGTTAATAAAAAAGTTTCCTAACTGTATTGGCTTACTGAAAAAAAATCATGTGTTGGTAATGTAAAAAGACCTACAGGACATGATATTAGCAGGTGGTCTCAAATTAAACTACTAAAGAGGCTCAACACTGTTTATCTGCCAAAAGCAGTTGGAATTGGGCCTAAACAGTGTGGTAAGTTTTTAGGTGATGGCTATTGTGTCTGTTTGACCTCTTTCAAATGTCTGTACTGGCAATAAAGAGAAAAAAGTTTCCAATTTAAAAAGCTAGAGAATAAAAACAATTTGCCAGTAATGGGAAAAACCTACAGCACCTGGTGTTCCCATGTGGTCTCCCACCCAAGTACTAACCAGGCCCAACACTGCTTAGCTTCCAAGATCAGACGAGATTGGGCGTATCCAATGTGGTATGGCTGTAGGTGAAATACAAGCACTTTTTTGCCCTCTTTTCTTCTATAACCAGGTAAGCTAATAAAAAAGTGTCCTAACTGTTTTGGCTTACTGAAAAAAATCATGTGTTGGTAATGTAAAAAAACCTACAGGACATGATATAAGCAGGTGGTCTCAAATTAAACTACTAAAGAGGCTCAACACTGTTTAGCTGCCAAAAGCAGTTGGAATTGGGCCTAAACAGTGTGGTAAGTTTTTAGGTGATGGCTATTGTGTCTGTTTGACCTCTTCCAAATGTCTGTACTGGCAATAAAAAAAAGTTTCCAATTTAAATAGCTAGAGAATATAAACAATTTGCCAGTAATGGAAAAAATCCTACAGCACCAGGTGTTCCCATGTGGTCTCCCACCCAAGTACTAACGAGGCCCAACACTGCTTAGCTTCCAAGATCAGACAAGATTGGGCGTATCTAATGTGGTATGGCTGTAGGTGAGATACAGGCACTTTTTTGCCCTCTTCTACTTCTATAACCAGGTAAGTTAATAAAAAAAGTTTCCTAACTGTATTGTCTTACTGAAAAAAATCATGTGTTGGTAATGTAAAAAGACCTACAGGACATGATATTAGCAGGTGGTCTCAAATTAAACTACTATAGAGGCTCAACACTGTTTAGCTGCCAAAAGCAGTTGGAATTGGGCCTAAACAGTGTGGTAAGTTTTTAGGTGATGGCTTTTGTGTCTGTTTGACCTCTTTCAAATGTCTGTACTGGCAATAAAGAGAAAAAAGATTCCAATTTAAAAAGCTAGAGAATAAAAACAATTTGCCAGTAATGGGAAAAACCTACAGCACCTGGTGTTCCCATGTGGTCTCCCACCCAAGTACTAACCAGGCCCAACACTGCTTAGCTTCCAAGATCAGACGAGATTGGGCGTATCCAATGTGGTATGGCTGTAGGTGAAATACAGGCACTTTTTTGCATTCTTCTACTTCTATAACCAGGTAAGCTAATAAAAAAGTGTCCTAAATGTTTTGGATTACTAAAAAAAATCATGTGTTGGTAATGTAAAAAGACCTACAGGACATGATATAAGCAGGTAGTCTCAAATTAAACTACTAAAGAGGCTCAACACTGTTTAGCTGCCAAAAGCAGTTGGAATTGGGCCTAAACAGTGTGGTAAGTTTTTAGGTGATGGCTATTGTGTCTGTTTGACCTCTTTCAAATGTCTGTACTGGCAATAAAGAGAAAAAAGTTTCCAATTTAAAAAGCTAGAGAATAAAAACAATTTGCCAGTAATGGGAAAAAGCCTACAGCACCTGGTGTTCCCATGTGGTCTCCCACCCAAGTACTAACCAGGCCCAACACTGCTTAGCTTCCAAGATCAGACAAGATTGGGCGTATCTAATGTGGTATGGCTGTAGGTGAGATACAGGCACTTTTTTGCCCTCTTCTACTTCTATAACCAGGTAAGTTAATAAAAAAAGTTTCCTAACTGTATTGTCTTACTGAAAAAAATCATGTGTTGGTAATGTAAAAAGACCTACAGGACATGATATTAGCAGGTGGTCTCAAATTAAACTACTAAAGAGGCTCAACACTGTTTAGCTGCCAAAAGCAGTTGGAATTGGGCCTAAACAGTGTGGTAAGTTTTTAGGTGATGGCTTTTGTGTCTGTTTGACCTCTTTCAAATGTCTGTACTGGCAATAAAGAGAAAAAAGTTTCCAATTTAAAAAGCTAGAGAATAAAAACAATTTGCCAGTAATGGGAAAAACCTACAGCACCTGGTGTTCCCATGTGGTCTCCCACCCAAGTACTAACCAGGCCCAACACTGCTTAGCTTCCAAGATCAGACGAGATTGGGCGTATCCAATGTGGTATGGCTGTAGGTGAGATACAGGCACTTTTTTGCACTCTTCTACTTCTATAACCAGGTAAGCTAATAAAAAAGTGTCCTAAATGTTTTGGATTACTAAAAAAAATCATGTGTTGGTAATGTAAAAAGACCTACAGGACATGATATAAGCAGGTAGTCTCAAATTAAACTACTAAAGAGGCTCAACACTGTTTAGCTGCCAAAAGCAGTTGGAATTGGGCCTAAACAGTGTGGTAAGTTTTTAGGTGATGGCTATTGTGTCTGTTTGACCTCTTTCAAATGTCTGTACTGGCAATAAAGAGAAAAAAGTTTCCAATTTAAAAAGCTAGAGAATAAAAACAATTTGCCAGTAATGGGAAAAAGCCTACAGCACCTGGTGTTCCCATGTGGGGTCCCACCCAAGTACTAACCAAGCCCAACATTGCTTAGCTTCCAAGATCAGACGAGATTGGGCGTATCCAATGTGGTATGGCTGTAGGTGAGATACAAGCACTATTTTGCCCTCTTCTACTTCTATAACCAGGTAATCTAATAAAAAAGTTTCCTAACTGTATTGGCTTACTGAAAAAAAATCATGTGTTGGTAATGTAAAAAGACCTACAGGACATGATATTAGCAGGTGGTCTCAAATTAAACTACAAAAGAGGCTCAACAATGTTTAGCTGCCAAAAGCAGTTGGAATTGGGCCTAAACAGTGTGGTAAGTTTTTAGGTGATGGCTATTGTGTCTGTTTGACCTCTTCCAAATGTCTGTACTGGCAATAAAAAAAAGTTTCCAATTTAAATAGCTAGAGAATAAAAACAATTTGCCAGTAATAAGAAAAAACCTACAGCACCTGGTGTTCCCATGTGGTCTCCCACCCAAGTACTAACCAAGCCCAACACTGCTTAGCTTCCAAGATCAGACGAGATTGGGCGTATATAATGTGGTATGGCTGTAGGTGAGATACAGGCACTTTTTTGCCCTCTTCTACTTCTATAACCAGGTAAGTTAATAAAAAAGTTTCCTACCTGTTTTGGATTACTGAAAAAAATCATGTGTTGGTAATGTAAAAAGACCTACAGGACATGATATAAGCAGGTGGTCTCAAATTAAACTACTAAAGAGGCTCAACACTGTTTAGCTGCCAAAAGCAGTTGCAATTGGGCCTAAACAGTGTGGTAAGTTTTTAGGTGATGGCTATTGTGTCTGTTTGACCTCTTCCAAATGTCTGTACTGGCAATAAAAGTTTTTTTCCAATTTAAATAGCTAGAGAATAAAAACAATTTGCCAGTAATAAGAAAAAACCTACAGCACCTGGTGTTCCCATGTGGTCTCCCACCCAAGTACTAACCAGGCCCAACACTGCTTAGCTTCCAAGATCAGACGAGATTGGGCGTATCTAATGTGGTATGGCTGTAGGTGAGATACAGGCACTTTTTTGCCCTATTCTACTTCTATAACCAGGTAAGTTAATAAAAAAGTTTCCTAACTGTATTGGCTTACTGAAAAAAATCATGTGTTGGTAATGTAAAAAGACCTACAGGACATGATATTAGCAGGTGGTCTCAAATTAAACTACTAAAGAGGCTCAACAATGTTTAGCTGCCAAAAGCAGTTGGAATTGGGCCTAAACAGTGTGGTAAGTTTTTAGGTGATGGCTATTGTGTCTGTTTGACCTCTTTCAAATGTCTGTACTGGCAATAAAGAGAAAAAAGTTTCCAATTTAAAAAGCTAGAGAATAAAAACATTTTGCCAGTAATGGGAAAAACCTACAGCACCTGGTGTTCCCATGTGGTCTCCCACCCAAGTACTAACCAGGCCCAACACTGCTTAGCTTCCAAGATCAGACGAGATTGAGCGTATCCAATGTGGTATGGCTGTAGGTAAAATACAAGCACTTTTTTGCCCTCTTCTACTTCTATAACCAGGTAAGCTAATAAAAAAGTGTCCTAACTGTTTTGGCTTACTGAAAAAAATCATGTGTTGGTAATGTAAAAAAACCTACAGGACATGATATAAGCAGGTGGTCTCAAATTAAACTACTAAAGAGGCTCAACACTGTTTAGCTGCCAAAAGCAGTTGGAATTGGGCCTAAACAGTGTGGTAAGTTTTTAGGTGATGGCTATTGTGTCTGTTTGACCTCTTTCAAATGTCTGTACTGGCAATAAAGAGAAAAAAGTTTCCAATTTAAAAAGCTAGAGAATAAAAACAATTTGCCAGTAATGGGAAAAACCTACAGCACCTGGTGTTCCCATGTGGTCTCCCACCCAAGTACTAACCAGGCCCAACACTGCTTAGCTTCCAAGATCAGACGAGATTGGGCGTATCCAATGTGGTATGGCTGTAGGTGAAATACAAGCACTTTTTTGCCCTCTTCTACTTCTATAACCAGGTAAGCTAATAAAAAAGTGTCCTAACTGTTTTGGCTTACTGAAAAAAATCATGTGTTGGTAATGTAAAAAAACCTACAGGACATGATATAAGCAGGTGGTCTCAAATTAAACTACTAAAGAGGCTCAACACTGTTTAGCTGCCAAAAGCAGTTGGAATTGGGCCTAAACAGTGTGGTAAGTTTTTAGGTGATGGCTATTGTGTCTGTTTGACCTCTTCCAAATGTCTGTACTGGCAATAAAAAAAAGTTTCCAATTTAAATAGCTAGAGAATATAAACAATTTGCCAGTAATGGAAAAAATCCTACAGCACCAGGTGTTCCCATGTGGTCTCCCACCCAAGTACTAACCAGGCCCAACACTGCTTAGCTTCCAAGATCAGACGAGATTGGGCATATCCAATGTGGTATGGCTGTAGGTGAAATACAAGCACTTTTTTGCCCTCTTCTACTTCTATAACCAGGTAAGCTAATAAAAAAGTTTCCTAACTGTATTGGCTTACTAAAAAAAATCATGTGTTGGTAATGTAAAAAGACCTACAGGACATGATATTAGCAGGTGGTCTCAAATTAAACTACTAAAGAGGCTCAACACTGTTTAGCTGCCAAAAGCAGTTGCAATTGGGCCTAAACAGTGTGGTAAGTTTTTAGGTGATGGCTATTGTGTCTGTTTGACCTCTTCCAAATGTCTGTACTGGCAATAAAAAAAAGTTTCCAATTTAAATAGCTAGAGAATAAAAAAAAATTGCCAGTAATAAGAAAAAGCCTACAGCACCTGGTGTTCCCATGTGGTCTCCCACCCAAGTACTAACCAGGCCCAACACAGCTTAGCTTCCAAGATCAGAGGAGATTGGGCGTATCTAATGTGGTATGGCTGTAGATGAGATACAGGCACTTTTTTGCCCTCTTCTACTTCTATAACCAGGTAAGTTAATAAAAAAGTTTCCTAACTGTTTTGGCTTACTGAAAAAAATCATGTGTTGGTAATGTAAAAAGACCTACAGGACATGATATAAGCAGGTGGTCTAAAATTAAACTACTAAAGAGGCTCAACACTGTTTAGCTGCCAAAAGCAGTTGCAATTGGGCCTAAACAGTGTGGTAAGTTTTTAGGTGATGGCTATTGTGTCTGTTTGACATCTTCCAAATGTCTGTACTGGCAATAAAAGTTTTTTTCCAATTTAAATAGCTAGAGAATAAAAACAATTTGCCAGTAATAAAAAAAACCTACAGCACCTGGTGTTCCCATGTGGTCTCCCACACAAGTACTAACCAGGCCCAACACTGCTTAGCTTCCAAGATCAGACAAGATTGGGCGTATCTAATGTGGTATGGCTGTAGGTGAGATACAGGCACTTTTTTGCCCTCTTCTACTTCTATAACCAGGTAAGTTAATAAAAAAAGTTTCCTAACTGTATTGGCTTACTGAAAAAAATCATGTGTTGGTAATGTAAAAAGACCTACAGGACATGATATTAGCAGGTGGTCTCAAATTAAACTACTAAAGAGGCTCAACACTGTTTAGCTGCCAAAAGCAGTTGGAATTGGGCCTAAACAGTGTGGTAAGTTTTTAGGTGATGGCTATTGTGTCTGTTTGACCTCTTTCAAATGTCTGTACTGGCAATAAAGAGAAAAAAGTTTCCAATTTAAAAAGCTAGAGAATAAAAACAATTTGCCAGTATTGGGAAAAACCTACAGCACCTGGTGTTCCCATGTGGTCTCCCACCCAAGTACTAACAAGGCCCAACACTGCTTAGCTTCCAAGATCAGACGACATTGGGCGTATCCAATGTGGTATGGCTGTAGGTGAGATACAGGCACTTTTTTGCACTCTTCTACTTCTATAACCAGGTAAGCTAATAAAAAAGTGTCCTAAATGTTTTGGATTACTAAAAAAAATCATGTGTTGGTAATGTAAAAAGACCTACAGGACATGATATAAGCAGGTGGTCTCAAATTAATCTACTAAAGAGGCTCAACACTGTTTAGCTGCCAAAAGCAGTTGGAATTGGGCCGAAAAAGTGTGGTAAGTCTTTAGGTGATGGCTATTGTGTCTGTTTGACCTCTCCCAAATGTCTGTATCGGCAATAAAAAGAAAAAGTTTCCAATTTAAATAGCTAGAGAATAAAAACAATTTGCCAGTAATGGGAAAAAGCCTACAGCACCTGATGTTCCCATGTGGTCTCCCACCCAAGTACTAACCAGGCCCAACATTGCTTAGCTTCCAAGATCAGACGAGATTGGGCGTATCCAATGTGGTATGGCTGTAGGTGAAATACAAGCACTTTTTTGCCCTCTTCTACTTCTATAACCAGGTAAGCTAATAAAAAAGTTTCCTAACTGTTTTGGCTTACTGAAAAAAATCATGTGTTGGTAATGTAAAAAGACCTACAGGACATGATATAAGCAGGTGGTCTCAAATTAATCTACTAAAGAGGCTCAACACTGTTTAGCTGCCAAAAGCAGTTGGAATTGGGCCGAAAAAGTGTGGTAAGTCTTTAGGTGATGGCTATTGTGTCTGTTTGACCTCTCCCAAATGTCTGTATTGGCAATAAAAAGAAAAAGTTTCCAATTTAAATAGCTAGAGAATAAAAACAATTTGCCAGTAATGGGAAAAAGCCTACAGCACCTTGTGTTCCCATGTGGTCTCCCACCCAAGCCCAACATTGCTTAGCTTTCAAGATCAGATGAGATAGGGCGTATCCAATGTGGTATGGCTGTAGGTGAGATACAGGCACTATTTTGCCCTCTTCTACTTCTATAACCAGATAAGCTAATAAAAAAGTTTCCTAACTGTATTGGCTTACTGAAAAAAATCATGTGTTGGTAATGTAAAAAGACCTACAGGACATGATATTAGCAGGTGGTCTCAAATTAAACTACTAAAGAGGCTCAACAATGTTTAGCTGCCAAAAGCAGTTGGAATTGGGCCTAAACAGTGTGGTAAGTTCTTAGGTGATGGCTATTGTGTCTGTTTGACCTCTTCCAAATGTCTGTATTGGCAATAAAAAAAAGTTTCCAATTTAAATAGCTAGAGAATAAAAACAATTTGCCAGTAATAAGAAAAAACCTAAAGCACCTGGTGTTCCCATGTGGTCTCCCACCCAAGTACTAACCAGGCCCAACACTGCTTAGCTTCCAAGATCAGACGAGATCGGGCGTATCTAATGTGGTATGGCTGTAGGTGAGATACAGGCACTTTTTTGCCCTCTTCTACTTCTATAACCAGGTAAGTTAATAAAAAAGTTTCCTAACTGTTTTGCTTACTGAAAAAAATCATGTGTTGGTAATGTAAAAAGACCTACAGGACATGATATAAGCAGGTGGTCTCAAATTAAACTACTAAAGAGGCTCAACACTGTTTAGCTGCCAAAAGCAGTTGCAATTGGGCCTAAACAGTGTGGTAAGTTTTTAGGTGATGGCTATTGTGTCTGTTTGACCTCTTCCAAATGTCTGTACTGGCAATAAAAGTTTTTTTCCAATTTAAATAGCTAGAGAATAAAAACAATTTGCCAGTAATAAGAAAAAACCTACAGCACCTGGTGTTCCCATGTGGTCTCCCACCCAAGTACTAACCAGGCCCAACACTGCTTAGTTTCCAAGATCAGACGAGATTGGGCGTATCTAATGTGGTATGGCTGTAAGTGAGATACAGGCACTTTTTTGCCCTCTTCTACTTCTATAACCAGGTAAGTTAATAAAAAAGTTTCCTAACTGTATTGGCTTACTGAAAAAAAATCATGTGTTGGTAATGTAAAAAGACCTACAGGACATGATATTAGCAGGTGGTCTCAAATTAAACTACTAAAGAGGCTCAACACTGTTTATCTGCCAAAAGCAGTTGGAATTGGGCCTAAACAGTGTGGTAAGTTTTTAGGTGATGGCTATTGTGTCTGTTTGACCTCTTTCAAATGTCTGTACTGGCAATAAAGAGAAAAAAGTTTCCAATTTAAAAAGCTAGAGAATAAAAACAATTTGCCAGTAATGGGAAAAACCTACAGCACCTGGTGTTCCCATGTGGTCTCCCACCCAAGTACTAACCAGGCCCAACACTGCTTAGCTTCCAAGATCAGACGAGATTGGGCGTATCCAATGTGGTATGGCTGTAGGTGAAATACAAGCACTTTTTTGCCCTCTTCTACTTCTATAACCAGGTAAGCTAATAAAAAAGTGTCCTAACTGTTTTGGCTTACTGAAAAAAATCATGTGTTGGTAATGTAAAAAAACCTACAGGACATGATATAAGCAGGTGGTCTCAAATTAAACTACTAAAGAGGCTCAACACTGTTTAGCTGCCAAAAGCAGTTGGAATTGGGCCTAAACAGTGTGGTAAGTTTTTAGGTGATGGCTATTGTGTCTGTTTGACCTCTTCCAAATGTCTGTACTGGCAATAAAAAAAAGTTTCCAATTTAAATAGCTAGAGAATATAAACAATTTGCCAGTAATGGAAAAAATCCTACAGCACCAGGTGTTCCCATGTGGTCTCCCACCCAAGTACTAACGAGGCCCAACACTGCTTAGCTTCCAAGATCAGACAAGATTGGGCGTATCTAATGTGGTATGGCTGTAGGTGAGATACAGGCACTTTTTTGCCCTCTTCTACTTCTATAACCAGGTAAGTTAATAAAAAAAGTTTCCTAACTGTATTGTCTTACTGAAAAAAATCATGTGTTGGTAATGTAAAAAGACCTACAGGACATGATATTAGCAGGTGGTCTCAAATTAAACTACTATAGAGGCTCAACACTGTTTAGCTGCCAAAAGCAGTTGGAATTGGGCCTAAACAGTGTGGTAAGTTTTTAGGTGATGGCTTTTGTGTCTGTTTGACCTCTTTCAAATGTCTGTACTGGCAATAAAGAGAAAAAAGATTCCAATTTAAAAAGCTAGAGAATAAAAACAATTTGCCAGTAATGGGAAAAACCTACAGCACCTGGTGTTCCCATGTGGTCTCCCACCCAAGTACTAACCAGGCCCAACACTGCTTAGCTTCCAAGATCAGACGAGATTGGGCGTATCCAATGTGGTATGGCTGTAGGTGAAATACAGGCACTTTTTTGCATTCTTCTACTTCTATAACCAGGTAAGCTAATAAAAAAGTGTCCTAAATGTTTTGGATTACTAAAAAAAATCATGTGTTGGTAATGTAAAAAGACCTACAGGACATGATATAAGCAGGTAGTCTCAAATTAAACTACTAAAGAGGCTCAACACTGTTTAGCTGCCAAAAGCAGTTGGAATTGGGCCTAAACAGTGTGGTAAGTTTTTAGGTGATGGCTATTGTGTCTGTTTGACCTCTTTCAAATGTCTGTACTGGCAATAAAGAGAAAAAAGTTTCCAATTTAAAAAGCTAGAGAATAAAAACAATTTGCCAGTAATGGGAAAAAGCCTACAGCACCTGGTGTTCCCATGTGGTCTCCCACCCAAGTACTAACCAGGCCCAACACTGCTTAGCTTCCAAGATCAGACAAGATTGGGCGTATCTAATGTGGTATGGCTGTAGGTGAGATACAGGCACTTTTTTGCCCTCTTCTACTTCTATAACCAGGTAAGTTAATAAAAAAAGTTTCCTAACTGTATTGTCTTACTGAAAAAAATCATGTGTTGGTAATGTAAAAAGACCTACAGGACATGATATTAGCAGGTGGTCTCAAATTAAACTACTAAAGAGGCTCAACACTGTTTAGCTGCCAAAAGCAGTTGGAATTGGGCCTAAACAGTGTGGTAAGTTTTTAGGTGATGGCTTTTGTGTCTGTTTGACCTCTTTCAAATGTCTGTACTGGCAATAAAGAGAAAAAAGTTTCCAATTTAAAAAGCTAGAGAATAAAAACAATTTGCCAGTAATGGGAAAAACCTACAGCACCTGGTGTTCCCATGTGGTCTCCCACCCAAGTACTAACCAGGCCCAACACTGCTTAGCTTCCAAGATCAGACGAGATTGGGCGTATCCAATGTGGTATGGCTGTAGGTGAGATACAGGCACTTTTTTGCACTCTTCTACTTCTATAACCAGGTAAGCTAATAAAAAAGTGTCCTAAATGTTTTGGATTACTAAAAAAAATCATGTGTTGGTAATGTAAAAAGACCTACAGGACATGATATAAGCAGGTAGTCTCAAATTAAACTACTAAAGAGGCTCAACACTGTTTAGCTGCCAAAAGCAGTTGGAATTGGGCCTAAACAGTGTGGTAAGTTTTTAGGTGATGGCTATTGTGTCTGTTTGACCTCTTTCAAATGTCTGTACTGGCAATAAAGAGAAAAAAGTTTCCAATTTAAAAAGCTAGAGAATAAAAACAATTTGCCAGTAATGGGAAAAAGCCTACAGCACCTGGTGTTCCCATGTGGGGTCCCACCCAAGTACTAACCAAGCCCAACATTGCTTAGCTTCCAAGATCAGACGAGATTGGGCGTATCCAATGTGGTATGGCTGTAGGTGAGATACAAGCACTATTTTGCCCTCTTCTACTTCTATAACCAGGTAATCTAATAAAAAAGTTTCCTAACTGTATTGGCTTACTGAAAAAAAATCATGTGTTGGTAATGTAAAAAGACCTACAGGACATGATATTAGCAGGTGGTCTCAAATTAAACTACAAAAGAGGCTCAACAATGTTTAGCTGCCAAAAGCAGTTGGAATTGGGCCTAAACAGTGTGGTAAGTTTTTAGGTGATGGCTATTGTGTCTGTTTGACCTCTTCCAAATGTCTGTACTGGCAATAAAAAAAAGTTTCCAATTTAAATAGCTAGAGAATAAAAACAATTTGCCAGTAATAAGAAAAAACCTACAGCACCTGGTGTTCCCATGTGGTCTCCCACCCAAGTACTAACCAAGCCCAACACTGCTTAGCTTCCAAGATCAGACGAGATTGGGCGTATATAATGTGGTATGGCTGTAGGTGAGATACAGGCACTTTTTTGCCCTCTTCTACTTCTATAACCAGGTAAGTTAATAAAAAAGTTTCCTACCTGTTTTGGATTACTGAAAAAAATCATGTGTTGGTAATGTAAAAAGACCTACAGGACATGATATAAGCAGGTGGTCTCAAATTAAACTACTAAAGAGGCTCAACACTGTTTAGCTGCCAAAAGCAGTTGCAATTGGGCCTAAACAGTGTGGTAAGTTTTTAGGTGATGGCTATTGTGTCTGTTTGACCTCTTCCAAATGTCTGTACTGGCAATAAAAGTTTTTTTCCAATTTAAATAGCTAGAGAATAAAAACAATTTGCCAGTAATAAGAAAAAACCTACAGCACCTGGTGTTCCCATGTGGTCTCCCACCCAAGTACTAACCAGGCCCAACACTGCTTAGCTTCCAAGATCAGACGAGATTGGGCGTATCTAATGTGGTATGGCTGTAGGTGAGATACAGGCACTTTTTTGCCCTATTCTACTTCTATAACCAGGTAAGTTAATAAAAAAGTTTCCTAACTGTATTGGCTTACTGAAAAAAATCATGTGTTGGTAATGTAAAAAGACCTACAGGACATGATATTAGCAGGTGGTCTCAAATTAAACTACTAAAGAGGCTCAACAATGTTTAGCTGCCAAAAGCAGTTGGAATTGGGCCTAAACAGTGTGGTAAGTTTTTAGGTGATGGCTATTGTGTCTGTTTGACCTCTTTCAAATGTCTGTACTGGCAATAAAGAGAAAAAAGTTTCCAATTTAAAAAGCTAGAGAATAAAAACATTTTGCCAGTAATGGGAAAAACCTACAGCACCTGGTGTTCCCATGTGGTCTCCCACCCAAGTACTAACCAGGCCCAACACTGCTTAGCTTCCAAGATCAGACGAGATTGAGCGTATCCAATGTGGTATGGCTGTAGGTGAAATACAAGCACTTTTTTGCCCTCTTCTACTTCTATAACCAGGTAAGCTAATAAAAAAGTGTCCTAACTGTTTTGGCTTACTGAAAAAAATCATGTGTTGGTAATGTAAAAAAACCTACAGGACATGATATAAGCAGGTGGTCTCAAATTAAACTACTAAAGAGGCTCAACACTGTTTAGCTGCCAAAAGCAGTTGGAATTGGGCCTAAACAGTGTGGTAAGTTTTTAGGTGATGGCTATTGTGTCTGTTTGACCTCTTTCAAATGTCTGTACTGGCAATAAAGAGAAAAAAGTTTCCAATTTAAAAAGCTAGAGAATAAAAACAATTTGCCAGTAATGGGAAAAACCTACAGCACCTGGTGTTCCCATGTGGTCTCCCACCCAAGTACTAACCAGGCCCAACACTGCTTAGCTTCCAAGATCAGACGAGATTGGGCGTATCCAATGTGGTATGGCTGTAGGTGAAATACAAGCACTTTTTTGCCCTCTTCTACTTCTATAACCAGGTAAGCTAATAAAAAAGTGTCCTAACTGTTTTGGCTTACTGAAAAAAATCATGTGTTGGTAATGTAAAAAAACCTACAGGACATGATATAAGCAGGTGGTCTCAAATTAAACTACTAAAGAGGCTCAACACTGTTTAGCTGCCAAAAGCAGTTGGAATTGGGCCTAAACAGTGTGGTAAGTTTTTAGGTGATGGCTATTGTGTCTGTTTGACCTCTTCCAAATGTCTGTACTGGCAATAAAAAAAAGTTTCCAATTTAAATAGCTAGAGAATATAAACAATTTGCCAGTAATGGAAAAAATCCTACAGCACCAGGTGTTCCCATGTGGTCTCCCACCCAAGTACTAACCAGGCCCAACACTGCTTAGCTTCCAAGATCAGACGAGATTGGGCATATCCAATGTGGTATGGCTGTAGGTGAAATACAAGCACTTTTTTGCCCTCTTCTACTTCTATAACCAGGTAAGCTAATAAAAAAGTTTCCTAACTGTATTGGCTTACTAAAAAAAATCATGTGTTGGTAATGTAAAAAGACCTACAGGACATGATATTAGCAGGTGGTCTCAAATGAAACTACTAAAGAGGCTCAACACTGTTTAGCTGCCAAAAGCAGTTGCAATTGGGCCTAAACAGTGTGGTAAGTTTTTAGGTGATGGCTATTGTGTCTGTTTGACCTCTTCCAAATGTCTGTACTGGCAATAAAAAAAAGTTTCCAATTTAAATAGCTAGAGAATAAAAAAAATTGCCAGTAATAAGAAAAAGCCTACAGCACCTGGTGTTCCCATGTGGTCTCCCACCCAAGTACTAACCAGGCCCAACACAGCTTAGCTTCCAAGATCAGAGGAGATTGGGCGTATCTAATGTGGTATGGCTGTAGATGAGATACAGGCACTTTTTTGCCCTCTTCTACTTCTATAACCAGGTAAGTTAATAAAAAAGTTTCCTAACTGTTTTGGCTTACTGAAAAAAATCATGTGTTGGTAATGTAAAAAGACCTACAGGACATGATATAAGCAGGTGGTCTAAAATTAAACTACTAAAGAGGCTCAACACTGTTTAGCTGCCAAAAGCAGTTGCAATTGGGCCTAAACAGTGTGGTAAGTTTTTAGGTGATGGCTATTGTGTCTGTTTGACATCTTCCAAATGACTGTACTGGCAATAAAAGTTTTTTTCCAATTTAAATAGCTAGAGAATAAAAACAATTTGCCAGTAATAAAAAAAACCTACAGCACCTGGTGTTCCCATGTGGTCTCCCACACAAGTACTAACCAGGCCCAACACTGCTTAGCTTCCAAGATCAGACAAGATTGGGCGTATCTAATGTGGTATGGCTGTAGGTGAGATACAGGCACTTTTTTGCCCTCTTCTACTTCTATAACCAGGTAAGTTAATAAAAAAAGTTTCCTAACTGTATTGGCTTACTGAAAAAAATCATGTGTTGGTAATGTAAAAAGACCTACAGGACATGATATTAGCAGGTGGTCTCAAATTAAACTACTAAAGAGGCTCAACACTGTTTAGCTGCCAAAAGCAGTTGGAATTGGGCCTAAACAGTGTGGTAAGTTTTTAGGTGATGGCTATTGTGTCTGTTTGACCTCTTTCAAATGTCTGTACTGGCAATAAAGAGAAAAAAGTTTCCAATTTAAAAAGCTAGAGAATAAAAACAATTTGCCAGTATTGGGAAAAACCTACAGCACCTGGTGTTCCCATGTGGTCTCCCACCCAAGTACTAACAAGGCCCAACACTGCTTAGCTTCCAAGATCAGACGACATTGGGCGTATCCAATGTGGTATGGCTGTAGGTGAGATACAGGCACTTTTTTGCACTCTTCTACTTCTATAACCAGGTAAGCTAATAAAAAAGTGTCCTAAATGTTTTGGATTACTAAAAAAAATCATGTGTTGGTAATGTAAAAAGACCTACAGGACATGATATAAGCAGGTGGTCTCAAATTAATCTACTAAAGAGGCTCAACACTGTTTAGCTGCCAAAAGCAGTTGGAATTGGGCCGAAAAAGTGTGGTAAGTCTTTAGGTGATGGCTATTGTGTCTGTTTGACCTCTCCCAAATGTCTGTATCGGCAATAAAAAGAAAAAGTTTCCAATTTAAATAGCTAGAGAATAAAAACAATTTGCCAGTAATGGGAAAAAGCCTACAGCACCTGATGTTCCCATGTGGTCTCCCACCCAAGTACTAACCAGGCCCAACATTGCTTAGCTTCCAAGATCAGACGAGATTGGGCGTATCCAATGTGGTATGGCTGTAGGTGAAATACAAGCACTTTTTTGCCCTCTTCTACTTCTATAACCAGGTAAGCTAATAAAAAAGTTTCCTAACTGTTTTGGCTTACTGAAAAAAATCATGTGTTGGTAATGTAAAAAGACCTACAGGACATGATATAAGCAGGTGGTCTCAAATTAATCTACTAAAGAGGCTCAACACTGTTTAGCTGCCAAAAGCAGTTGGAATTGGGCCGAAAAAGTGTGGTAAGTCTTTAGGTGATGGCTATTGTGTCTGTTTGACCTCTCCCAAATGTCTGTATTGGCAATAAAAAGAAAAAGTTTCCAATTTAAATAGCTAGAGAATAAAAACAATTTGCCAGTAATGGGAAAAAGCCTACAGCACCTTGTGTTCCCATGTGGTCTCCCACCCAAGCCCAACATTGCTTAGCTTTCAAGATCAGATGAGATAGGGCGTATCCAATGTGGTATGGCTGTAGGTGAGATACAGGCACTATTTTGCCCTCTTCTACTTCTATAACCAGATAAGCTAATAAAAAAGTTTCCTAACTGTATTGGCTTACTGAAAAAAATCATGTGTTGGTAATGTAAAAAGACCTACAGGACATGATATTAGCAGGTGGTCTCAAATTAAACTACTAAAGAGGCTCAACAATGTTTAGCTGCCAAAAGCAGTTGGAATTGGGCCTAAACAGTGTGGTAAGTTCTTAGGTGATGGCTATTGTGTCTGTTTGACCTCTTCCAAATGTCTGTATTGGCAATAAAAAAAAGTTTCCAATTTAAATAGCTAGAGAATAAAAACAATTTGCCAGTAATAAGAAAAAACCTAAAGCACCTGGTGTTCCCATGTGGTCTCCCACCCAAGTACTAACCAGGCCCAACACTGCTTAGCTTCCAAGATCAGACGAGATCGGGCGTATCTAATGTGGTATGGCTGTAGGTGAGATACAGGCACTTTTTTGCCCTCTTCTACTTCTATAACCAGGTAAGTTAATAAAAAAGTTTCCTAACTGTTTTGCTTACTGAAAAAAATCATGTGTTGGTAATGTAAAAAGACCTACAGGACATGATATAAGCAGGTGGTCTCAAATTAAACTACTAAAGAGGCTCAACACTGTTTAGCTGCCAAAAGCAGTTGCAATTGGGCCTAAACAGTGTGGTAAGTTTTTAGGTGATGGCTATTGTGTCTGTTTGACCTCTTCCAAATGTCTGTACTGGCAATAAAAGTTTTTTTCCAATTTAAATAGCTAGAGAATAAAAACAATTTGCCAGTAATAAGAAAAAACCTACAGCATCTGGTGTTCCCATGTGGTCTCCCACCCAAGTACTAACCAGGCCCAACACTGCTTAGTTTCCAAGATCAGACGAGATTGGGCGTATCTAATGTGGTATGGCTGTAGGTGAGATACAGGCACTTTTTTGCCCTCTTCTACTTCTATAACCAGGTAAGTTAATAAAAAAAGTTTCCTAACTGTATTGGCTTACTGAAAAAAATCATGTGTTGGTAATGTAAAAAGACCTACAGGACATTATATTAGCAGGTGGTCTCAAATTAAACTACTAAAGAGGCTCAACACTGTTTATCTGCCAAAAGCAGTTGGAATTGGGCCTAAACAGTGTGGTAAGTTTTTAGGTGATGGCTATTGTGTCTGTTTGACCTCTTTCAAATGTCTGTACTGGCAATAAAGAGAAAAAAGTTTCCAATTTAAAAAGCTAGAGAATAAAAACAATTTGCCAGTAATGGGAAAAACCTACAGCACCTGGTGTTCCCATATGGTCTCCCACCCAAGTACTAACCAGGCCCAACACTGCTTAGCTTCCAAGATCAGACGAGATTGGGCGTATCCAATGTGGTATGGCTGTAGGTGAAATACAAGCACTTTTTTGCCCTCTTCTACTTCTATAACCAGGTAAGCTAATAAAAAAGTGTCCTAACTGTTTTGGCTTACTGAAAAAAATCATGTGTTGGTAATGTAAAAAAACCTACAGGACATGATATAAGCAGGTGGTCTCAAATTAAACTACTAAAGAGGCTCAACACTGTTTAGCTGCCAAAAGCAGTTGGAATTGGGCCTAAACAGTGTGGTAAGTTTTTAGGTGATGGCTATTGTGTCTGTTTGACCTCTTTCAAATGTCTGTACTGGCAATAAAGAGAAAAAAGTTTCCAATTTAAAAAGCTAGAGAATAAAAACAATTTGCCAGTAATGGGAAAAACCTACAGCACCTGGTGTTCCCATGTGGTCTCCCACCCAAGTACTAACCAGGCCCAACACTGCTTAGCTTCCAAGATCAGACGAGATTGGGTGTATCCAATGTGGTATGGCTGTAGGTGAGATACAGGCACTTTTTTGAACTCTTCTACTTCTATAACCAGGTAAGCTAATAAAAAAGTGTCCTAAATGTTTTGGATTACTAAAAAAAATCATGTGTTGGTAATGTAAAAAGACCTACAGGACATGATATAAGCAGGTAGTCTCAAATTAAACTACTAAAGAGGCTCAACACTGTTTAGCTGCCAAAAGCAGTTGGAATTGGGCCTAAACAGTGTGGTAAGTTTTTAGGTGATGGCTATTGTGTCTGTTTGACCTCTTTCAAATGTCTGTACTGGCAATAAAGAGAGAAAAGTTTCCAATTTAAAAAGCTAGAGAATAAAAAAAAATTGCCAGTAATGGGAAAAAGCCTACAGCACCTGGTGTTCCCATGTGGTCTCCCACCCAAGTACTAACCAAGCCCAACATTGCTTAGCTTCCAAGATCAGACGAGATTGGGCGTATCCAATGTGGTATGGCTGTAGGTGAGATACAGGCACTATTTTGCCCTCATCTACTTCTATAACCAGGTAAGCTAATAAAAAAGTTTCCTAACTGTATTGGCTTACTGAAAAAAATCATGTGTTGGTAATGTAAAAAGACCTACAGGACATGATATTAGCAGGTGGTCTCAAATTAAACTACAAAAGAGGCTCAACAATGTTTAGCTGCCAAAAGCAGTTGGAATTGGGCCTAAACAGTGTGGTAAGTTTTTAGGTGATGGCTATTGTGTCTGTTTGACCTCTTCCAAATGTCTGTACTGGCAATAAAAAAAAGTTTCCAATTTAAATAGCTAGAGAATAAAAACAATTTGCCAGTAATAAGAAAAAACCTACAGCACCTGGTGTTCCCATGTGGTCTCCCACCCAAGTACTAACCAGGCCCAACACTGCTTAGCTTCCAAGATCAGACGAGATTGGGCGTATCTAATGTGGTATGGCTGTAGGTGAGATACAGGCACTTTTTTGCCCTCTTCTACTTCTATAACCAGGTAAGTTAAAAAAGTTTCCTAACTGTTTTGGCTTACTGAAAAAAATCATGTGTTGGTAATGTAAAAAGACCTACAGGACATGATATAAGCAGGTGGTCTCAAATTAAACTACTAAAGAGGCTCAACACTGTTTAGCTGCCAAAAGCAGTTGCAATTGGGCCTAAACAGTGTGGTAAGTTTTTAGGTGATGGCTATTGTGTCTGTTTGACCTCTTCCAAATGTCTGTACTGGCAATAAAGAGAAAAAAGTTTCCAATTTAAAAAGCTAGAGAATAAAAACAATTTGCCAGTAATGGGAAAAACCTACAGCACCTGGTGTTCCCATGTGGTCTCCCACCCAAGTACTAACCAGGCCCAACACTGCTTAGCTTCCAAGATCAGACGAGATTGGGCGTATCCAATGTGATATGGCTGTAGGTGAAATACAAGCACTTTTTTGCCCTCTTCTACTTCTATAACCAGGTAAGCTAATAAAAAAGTGTCCTAACTGTTTTGGCTTACTGAAAAAAATCATGTGTTGGTAATGTAAAAAAACCTACAGGACATGATATAAGCAGGTGGTCTCAAATTAAACTACTAAAGAGGCTCAACACTGTTTATCTGCCAAAAGTAGTTGGAATTGGGCCTAAACAGTGTGGTAAGTTTTTAGGTGATGGCTATTGTGTCTGTTTGACCTCTTTCAAATGTCTGTACTGGCAATAAAGAGAGAAAAGTTTCCAATTTAAAAAGCTAGAGAATAAAAAAAAATTGCCAGTAATGGGAAAAAGCCTACAGCACCTGGTGTTCCCATGTGGTCTCCCACCCAAGTACTAACCAGGCCCAACACTGCTTAGTTTCCAAGATCAGACGAGATTGGGCGTATCTAATGTGGTATGGCTGTAGATGAGATACAGGCACTTTTTTGCCCTCTTCTACTTCTATAACCAGGTAAGTTAATAAAAAAGTTTCCTAACTGTTTTGGCATACTGAAAAAAATCATGTGTTGGTAATGTAAAAAGACCTACAGGACATGATATAAGCAGGTGGTCTCAAATTAAACTACTAAAGAGGCTCAACACTGTTTAGCTGCCAAAAGCAGTTGCAATTGGGCCTAAACAGTGTGGTAAGTTTTTAGGTGATGGCTATTGTGTCTGTTTGACCTCTTCCAAATGTCTGTACTGGCAATAAAGAGAAAAAAGTTTCCAATTTAAAAAGCTAGAGAATAAAAACAATTTGCCAGTAATGGGAAAAACCTACAGCACCTGGTGTTCCCATGTGGTCTCCCACCCAAGTACTAACCAGGCCCAACACTGCTTAGCTTCCAAGATCAGACAAGATTGGGCGTATCCAACGTGGTATGGCTGTAGGTGAAATACAAGCACTTTTTTGCCCTCTTCTACTTCTATAACCAGGTAAGTTAATAAAAAAAGTTTCCTAACTGTATTGGCTTACTGAAAAAAATCATGTGTTGGTAATGTAAAAAGACCTACAGGACATGATATTAGCAGGTGGTCTCAAATTAAACTACTAAAGAGGCTCAACACTGTTTAGCTGCCAAAAGCAGTTGGAATTGGGCCTAAACAGTGTGGTAAGTTTTTAGGTGATGGCTTTTGTGTCTGTTTGACCTCTTTCAAATGTCTGTACTGGCAATAAAGAGAAAAAAGTTTCCAATTTAAAAAGCTAGAGAATAAAAACAATTTGCCAGTAATGGGAAAAACCTACAGCACCTGGTGTTCCCATGTGGTCTCCCACCCAAGTACTAACCAGGCCCAACACTGCTTAGCTTCCAAGATCAGACGAGATTGGGCGTATCCAATGTGGTATGGCTGTAGGTGAGATACAGGCACTTTTTTGCACTCTTCTACTTCTATAACCAGGTAAGCTAATAAAAAAGTGTCCTAAATGTTTTGGATTACTAAAAAAAATCATGTGTTGGTAATGTAAAAAGACCTACAGGACATGATATAAGCAGGTAGTCTCAAATTAAACTACTAAAGAGGCTCAACACTGTTTAGCTGCCAAAAGCAGTTGGAATTGGGCCTAAACAGTGTGGTAAGTTTTTAGGTGATGGCTATTGTGTCTGTTTGACCTCTTTCAAATGTCTGTACTGGCAATAAAGAGAAAAAAGTTTCCAATTTAAAAAGCTAGAGAATAAAAAAAATTTGCCAGTAATGGGAAAAAGCCTACAGCACCTGGTGTTCCCATGTGGTCTCCCACCCAAGTACTAACCAAGCCCAACATTGCTTAGCTTCCAAGATCAGACGAGATTGGGCGTATCCAATGTGGTATGGCTGTAGGTGAGATACAGGCACTATTTTGCCCTCATCTACTTCTATAACCAGGTAAGCTAATAAAAAAGTTTCCTAACTGTATTGGCTTATTGAAAAAAATCATGTGTTGGTAATGTAAAAAGACCTACAGGACATGATATTAGCAGGTGGTCTCAAATTAAACTACAAAAGAGGCTCAACAATGTTTAGCTGCCAAAAGCAGTTGGAATTGGGCCTAAACAGTGTGGTAAGTTTTTAGGTGATGGCTATTGTGTCTGTTTGACCTCTTCGAAATGTCTGTACTGGCAATAAAAAAAAGTTTCCAATTTAAATAGCTAGAGAATAAAAACAATTTGCCAGTAATAAGAAAAAACCTACAGCACCTGGTGTTCCCATGTGGTCTCCCACCCAAGTACTAACCAGGCCCAACACTGCTTAGTTTCCAAGATCAGACGAGATTGGGCGTATCTAATGTGGTATGGCTGTAGGTGAGATACAGGCACTTTTTTGCCCTCTTCTACTTCTATAACCAGGTAAGTTAATAAAAAAGTTTCCTAACTGTATTGGCTTACTGAAAAAAATCATGTGTTGGTAATGTAAAAAGACCTACAGGACATGATATTAGCAGGTGGTCTCAAATTAAACTACTAAAGAGGCTCAACACTGTTTATCTGCCAAAAGCAGTTGGAATTGGGCCTAAACAGTGTGGTAAGTTTTTAGGTGATGGCTATTGTGTCTGTTTGACCTCTTTCAAATGTCTGTACTGGCAATAAAGAGAAAAAAGTTTCCAATTTAAAAAGCTAGAGAATAAAAACAATTTGCCAGTAATGGGAAAAACCTACAGCACCAGGTGTTCCCATGTGGTCTCCCACCCAAGTACTAACGAGGCCCAACACTGCTTAGCTTCCAAGATCAGACGAGATTGGGCGTATCCAATGTGGTATGGCTGTAGGTGAAATACAAGCACTTTTTTGCCCTCTTCTACTTCTATAACCAGGTAAGCTAATAAAAAAGTTTCCTAACTGTATTGGCTTACTGAAAAAAATCATGTGTTGGTAATGTAAAAAGACCTACAGGACATGATATAAGCAGGTGGTCTCAAATTAAACTACTAAAGAGGCTCAACACTGTTTAGCTGCCAAAAGCAGTTGCAATTGGGCCTAAACAGTGTGGTAAGTTTTTAGGTGATGGCTATTGTGTCTGTTAGACCTCTTCCAAATGTCTGTACTGGCAATAAAAAAAAGTTTCCAATTTAAATAGCTAGAGAATAAAAAAAATTTGCCAGTAATATGAAAATGCCTACAGCACCTGGTGTTCCCATGTGGTCTCCCACCCAAGTACTAACCAGGCCCAACACTGCTTAGCTTCCAAGATCAGACGAGATTGGGCGTATCTAATGTGGTATGGCTGTAGATGAGATACAGGCACTTTTTTGCCCTCTTCTACTTCTATAACCAGGTAAGTTAATAAAAAAGTTTCCTAACTGTTTTGGCATACTGAAAAAAATCATGTGTTGGTAATGTAAAAAGACCTACAGGACATGATATAAGCAGGTGGTCTCAAATTAAACTACTAAAGAGGCTCAACACTGTTTAGCTGCCAAAAGCAGTTGCAATTGGGCCGAAAAAGTGTGGTAAGTCTTTAGGTGATGGCTATTGTGTCTGTTTGACCTCTCCCAAATGTCTGTATTGGCAATAAAAAGAAAAAGTTTCCAATTTAAATAGCTAGAGAATAAAAACAATTTGCCAGTAATGGGAAAAAGCCTACAGCACCTTGTGTTCCCATGTGGTCTCCCACCCAAGCCCAACATTGCTTAGCTTTCAAGATCAGATGAGATAGGGCGTATCCAATGTGGTATGGCTGTAGGTGAGATACAGGCACTATTTTGCCCTCTTCTACTTCTATAACCAGATAAGCTAATAAAAAAGTTTCCTAACTGTATTGGCTTACTGAAAAAAATCATGTGTTGGTAATGTAAAAAGACCTACAGGACATGATATTAGCAGGTGGTCTCAAATTAAACTACTAAAGAGGCTCAACAATGTTTAGCTGCCAAAAGCAGTTGGAATTGGGCCTAAACAGTGTGGTAAGTTCTTAGGTGATGGCTATTGTGTCTGTTTGACCTCTTCCAAATGTCTGTATTGGCAATAAAAAAAAGTTTCCAATTTAAATAGCTAGAGAATAAAAACAATTTGCCAGTAATAAGAAAAAACCTAAAGCACCTGGTGTTCCCATGTGGTCTCCCACCCAAGTACTAACCAGGCCCAACACTGCTTAGCTTCCAAGATCAGACGAGATCGGGCGTATCTAATGTGGTATGGCTGTAGGTGAGATACAGGCACTTTTTTGCCCTCTTCTACTTCTATAACCAGGTAAGTTAATAAAAAAGTTTCCTAACTGTTTTGCTTACTGAAAAAAATCATGTGTTGGTAATGTAAAAAGACCTACAGGACATGATATAAGCAGGTGGTCTCAAATTAAACTACTAAAGAGGCTCAACACTGTTTAGCTGCCAAAAGCAGTTGCAATTGGGCCTAAACAGTGTGGTAAGTTTTTAGGTGATGGCTATTGTGTCTGTTTGACCTCTTCCAAATGTCTGTACTGGCAATAAAAGTTTTTTTCCAATTTAAATAGCTAGAGAATAAAAACAATTTGCCAGTAATAAGAAAAAACCTACAGCATCTGGTGTTCCCATGTGGTCTCCCACCCAAGTACTAACCAGGCCCAACACTGCTTAGTTTCCAAGATCAGACGAGATTGGGCGTATCTAATGTGGTATGGCTGTAGGTGAGATACAGGCACTTTTTTGCCCTCTTCTACTTCTATAACCAGGTAAGTTAATAAAAAAAGTTTCCTAACTGTATTGGCTTACTGAAAAAAATCATGTGTTGGTAATGTAAAAAGACCTACAGGACATTATATTAGCAGGTGGTCTCAAATTAAACTACTAAAGAGGCTCAACACTGTTTATCTGCCAAAAGCAGTTGGAATTGGGCCTAAACAGTGTGGTAAGTTTTTAGGTGATGGCTATTGTGTCTGTTTGACCTCTTTCAAATGTCTGTACTGGCAATAAAGAGAAAAAAGTTTCCAATTTAAAAAGCTAGAGAATAAAAACAATTTGCCAGTAATGGGAAAAACCTACAGCACCTGGTGTTCCCATGTGGTCTCCCACCCAAGTACTAAACAGGCCCAACACTGCTTAGCTTCCAAGATCAGACGAGATTGGGTGTATCCAATGTGGTATGGCTGTAGGTGAGATACAGGCACTTTTTTGAACTCTTCTACTTCTATAACCAGGTAAGCTAATAAAAAAGTGTCCTAAATGTTTTGGATTACTAAAAAAAATCATGTGTTGGTAATGTAAAAAGACCTACAGGACATGATATAAGCAGGTAGTCTCAAATTAAACTACTAAAGAGGCTCAACACTGTTTAGCTGCCAAAAGCAGTTGGAATTGGGCCTAAACAGTGTGGTAAGTTTTTAGGTGATGGCTATTGTGTCTGTTTGACCTCTTTCAAATGTCTGTACTGGCAATAAAGAGAGAAAAGTTTCCAATTTAAAAAGCTAGAGAATAAAAAAAAATTGCCAGTAATGGGAAAAAGCCTACAGCACCTGGTGTTCCCATGTGGTCTCCCACCCAAGTACTAACCAAGCCCAACATTGCTTAGCTTCCAAGATCAGACGAGATTGGGCGTATCCAATGTGGTATGGCTGTAGGTGAGATACAGGCACTATTTTGCCCTCATCTACTTCTATAACCAGGTAAGCTAATAAAAAAGTTTCCTAACTGTATTGGCTTACTGAAAAAAATCATGTGTTGGTAATGTAAAAAGACCTACAGGACATGATATTAGCAGGTGGTCTCAAATTAAACTACAAAAGAGGCTCAACAATGTTTAGCTGCCAAAAGCAGTTGGAATTGGGCCTAAACAGTGTGGTAAGTTTTTAGGTGATGGCTATTGTGTCTGTTTGACCTCTTCCAAATGTCTGTACTGGCAATAAAAAAAAGTTTCCAATTTAAATAGCTAGAGAATAAAAACAATTTGCCAGTAATAAGAAAAAACCTACAGCACCTGGTGTTCCCATGTGGTCTCCCACCCAAGTACTAACCAGGCCCAACACTGCTTAGCTTCCAAGATCAGACGAGATTGGGCGTATCTAATGTGGTATGGCTGTAGGTGAGATACAGGCACTTTTTTGCCCTCTTCTACTTCTATAACCAGGTAAGTTAAAAAAGTTTCCTAACTGTTTTGGCTTACTGAAAAAAATCATGTGTTGGTAATGTAAAAAGACCTACAGGACATGATATAAGCAGGTGGTCTCAAATTAAACTACTAAAGAGGCTCAACACTGTTTAGCTGCCAAAAGCAGTTGCAATTGGGCCTAAACAGTGTGGTAAGTTTTTAGGTGATGGCTATTGTGTCTGTTTGACCTCTTCCAAATGTCTGTACTGGCAATAAAGAGAAAAAAGTTTCCAATTTAAAAAGCTAGAGAATAAAAACAATTTGCCAGTAATGGGAAAAACCTACAGCACCTGGTGTTCCCATGTGGTCTCCCACCCAAGTACTAACCAGGCCCAACACTGCTTAGCTTCCAAGATCAGACGAGATTGGGCGTATCCAATGTGATATGGCTGTAGGTGAAATACAAGCACTTTTTTGCCCTCTTCTACTTCTATAACCAGGTAAGCTAATAAAAAAGTGTCCTAACTGTTTTGGCTTACTGAAAAAAATCATGTGTTGGTAATGTAAAAAAACCTACAGGACATGATATAAGCAGGTGGTCTCAAATTAAACTACTAAAGAGGCTCAACACTGTTTATCTGCCAAAAGTAGTTGGAATTGGGCCTAAACAGTGTGGTAAGTTTTTAGGTGATGGCTATTGTGTCTGTTTGACCTCTTCCAAATGTCTGTACTGGCAATAAAAAAAAGTTTCCAATTTAAATAGCTAGAGAATATAAACAATTTGCCAGTAATGGAAAAAATCCTACAGCACCAGGTGTTCCCATGTGGTCTCCCACCCAAGTACTAACCAGGCTCAACACTGCTTAGCTTCCAAGATCAGACGAAATTGGGCGTATCCAATGTGGTATGGCTGTAGGTGAAATACAAGCACTTTTTTGCCCTCTTCTACTTCTATAACCAGGTAAGCTAATAAAAAAGTTTCCTAACTGTATTGGCTTACTGAAAAAAATCATGTGTTGGTAATGTAAAAAGACCTACAGGACATGATATAAGCAGGTGGTCTCAAATTAAACTACTAAAGAGGCTCAACACTGTTTAGCTGCCAAAAGCAGTTGCAATTGGGCCTAAACAGTGTGGTAAGTTTTTAGGTGATGGCTATTGTGTCTGTTAGACCTCTTCCAAATGTCTGTACTGGCAATAAAAAAAAGTTTCCAATTTAAATAGCTAGAGAATAAAAAAAATTTGCCAGTAATATGAAAATGCCTACAGCACCTGGTGTTCCCATGTGGTCTCCCACCCAAGTACTAACCAGGCCCAACACTGCTTAGCTTCCAAGATCAGACGAGATTGGGCGTATCTAATGTGGTATGGCTGTAGATGAGATACAGGCACTTTTTTGCCCTCTTCTACTTCTATAACCAGGTAAGTTAATAAAAAAGTTTCCTAACTGTTTTGGCATACTGAAAAAAATCATGTGTTGGTAATGTAAAAAGACCTACAGGACATGATATAAGCAGGTGGTCTCAAATTAAACTACTAAAGAGGCTCAACACTGTTTAGCTGCCAAAAGCAGTTGCAATTGAGCCTAAACAGTGTGGTAAGTTTTTAGGTGATGGCTATTGTGTCTGTTTGACCTCTTCCAAATGTCTGTACTGGCAATAAAGAGAAAAAAGTTTCCAATTTAAAAAGCTAGAGAATAAAAACAATTTGCCAGTAATGGGAAAAACCTACAGCACCTGGTGTTCCCATGTGGTCTCCCACCCAAGTACTAACCAGGCCCAACACTGCTTAGCTTCCAAGATCAGACAAGATTGGGCGTATCCAACGTGGTATGGCTGTAGGTGAAATACAAGCACTTTTTTGCCCTCTTCTACTTCTATAACCAGGTAAGTTAATAAAAAAAGTTTCCTAACTGTATTGGCTTACTGAAAAAAATCATGTGTTGGTAATGTAAAAAGACCTACAGGACATGATATTAGCAGGTGGTCTCAAATTAAACTACTAAAGAGGCTCAACACTGTTTAGCTGCCAAAAGCAGTTGGAATTGGGCCTAAACAGTGTGGTAAGTTTTTAGGTGATGGCTTTTGTGTCTGTTTGACCTCTTTCAAATGTCTGTACTGGCAATAAAGAGAAAAAAGTTTCCAATTTAAAAAGCTAGAGAATAAAAACAATTTGCCAGTAATGGGAAAAACCTACAGCACCTGGTGTTCCCATGTGGTCTCCCACCCAAGTACTAACCAGGCCCAACACTGCTTAGCTTCCAAGATCAGACGAGATTGGGCGTATCCAATGTGGTATGGCTGTAGGTGAGATACAGGCACTTTTTTGCACTCTTCTACTTCTATAACCAGGTAAGCTAATAAAAAAGTGTCCTAAATGTTTTGGATTACTAAAAAAAATCATGTGTTGGTAATGTAAAAAGACCTACAGGACATGATATAAGCAGGTAGTCTCAAATTAAACTACTAAAGAGGCTCAACACTGTTTAGCTGCCAAAAGCAGTTGGAATTGGGCCTAAACAGTGTGGTAAGTTTTTAGGTGATGGCTATTGTGTCTGTTTGACCTCTTTCAAATGTCTGTACTGGCAATAAAGAGAAAAAAGTTTCCAATTTAAAAAGCTAGAGAATAAAAAAAATTTGCCAGTAATGGGAAAAAGCCTACAGCACCTGGTGTTCCCATGTGGTCTCCCACCCAAGTACTAACCAAGCCCAACATTGCTTAGCTTCCAAGATCAGACGAGATTGGGCGTATCCAATGTGGTATGGCTGTAGGTGAGATACAGGCACTATTTTGCCCTCATCTACTTCTATAACCAGGCAAGCTAATAAAAAAGTTTCCTAACTGTATTGGCTTACTGAAAAAAATCATGTGTTGGTAATGTAAAAAGACCTACAGGACATGATATTAGCAGGTGGTCTCAAATTAAACTACAAAAGAGGCTCAACAATGTTTAGCTGCCAAAAGCAGTTGGAATTGGGCCTAAACAGTGTGGTAAGTTTTTAGGTGATGGCTATTGTGTCTGTTTGACCTCTTCCAAATGTCTGTACTGGCAATAAAAAAAAGTTTCCAATTTAAATAGCTAGAGAATAAAAACAATTTGCCAGTAATAAGAAAAAACCTACAGCACCTGGTGTTCCCATGTGGTCTCCCACCCAAGTACTAACCAGGCCCAACACTGCTTAGCTTCCAAGATCAGACGAGATTGGGCGTATCTAATGTGGTATGGCTGTAGGTGAGATACAGGCACTTTTTTGCCCTCTTCTACTTCTATAACCAGGTAAGTTAATAAAAAAGTTTCCTAACTGTTTTGGCTTACTGAAAAAAATCATGTGTTGGTAATGTAAAAAGACCTACAGGACATGATATAAGCAGGTGGTCTCAAATTAAACTACTAAAGAGGCTCAACACTGTTTATCTGCCAAAAGCAGTTGGAATTGGGCCTAAACAGTGTGGTAAGTTTTTAGGTGATGGCTATTGTGTCTGTTTGACCTCTTCGAAATGTCTGTACTGGCAATAAAAGTTTTTTTCCAATTTAAATAGCTAGAGAATAAAAACAATTTGCCAGTAATAAGAAAAAACCTACAGCACCTGGTGTTCCCATGTGGTCTCCCACCCAAGTACTAACCAGGCCCAACACTGCTTAGTTTCCAAGATCAGACGAGATTGGGCGTATCTAATGTGGTATGGCTGTAGGTGAGATACAGGCACTTTTTTGCCCTCTTCTACTTCTATAACCAGGTAAGTTAATAAAAAAGTTTCCTAACTGTATTGGCTTACTGAAAAAAATCATGTGTTGGTAATGTAAAAAGACCTACAGGACATGATATTAGCAGGTGGTCTCAAATTAAACTACTAAAGAGGCTCAACACTGTTTATCTGCCAAAAGCAGTTGGAATTGGGCCTAAACAGTGTGGTAAGTTTTTAGGTGATGGCTATTGTGTCTGTTTGACCTCTTTCAAATGTCTGTACTGGCAATAAAGAGAAAAAAGTTTCCAATTTAAAAAGCTAGAGAATAAAAACAATTTGCCAGTAATGGGAAAAACCTACAGCACCAGGTGTTCCCATGTGGTCTCCCACCCAAGTACTAACGAGGCCCAACACTGCTTAGCTTCCAAGATCAGACGAGATTGGGCGTATCCAATGTGGTATGGCTGTAGGTGAAATACAAGCACTTTTTTGCCCTCTTCTACTTCTATAACCAGGTAAGCTAATAAAAAAGTTTCCTAACTGTATTGGCTTACTGAAAAAAATCATGTGTTGGTAATGTAAAAAGACCTACAGGACATGATATTAGCAGGTGGTCTCAAATTAAACTACTAAAGAGGCTCAACACTGTTTAGCTGCCAAAAGCAGTTGCAATTGGGCCTAAACAGTGTGGTAAGTTTTTAGGTGATGGCTATTGTGTCTGTTTGACCTCTTCCAAATGTCTGTACTGGCAATAAAAAAAAGTTTCCAATTTAAATAGCTAGAGAATAAAAAAAATTTGCCAGTAATAAGAAAAAGCCTACAGCACCTGGTGTTCCCATGTGGTCTCCCACCCAAGTACTAACCAGGCCCAACACTGCTTAGCTTCAAAGATCAGACGAGATTGGGCGTATCTAATGTGGTATGGCTGTAGATGAGGTACAGGCACTTTTTTGCCCTCTTCTACTTCTATAACCAGGTAAGTTGATAAAAAAGTTTCCTAACTGTTTTGGCTTACTGAAAAAAATCATGTGTTGGTAATGTAAAAAGACCTACAGGACATGATATAAGCAGGTGGTCTCAAATTAAACTACTAAAGAGTCTCAACACTGTTTAGCTGCCAAAAGCAGTTGCAATTGGGCCTAAACAGTGTGGTAAGTTTTTAGGTGATGGCTATTGTGTCTGTTTGACATCTTCCAAATGTCTGTACTGGCAATAAAAGTTTTTTTCCAATTTAAATAGCTAGAGAATAAAAACAATTTGCCAGTAATAAAAAAAAACCTACAGCACCTGGTGTTCCCATGTGGTCTCCCACCCAAGTACTAACCAGGCCCAACACTGCTTAGCTTCCAAGATCAGACGAGATTGGGCGTATCTAATGTGGTATGGCTGTAGGTGAGATACAGGCACTTTTTTGCCCTCTTCTACTTCTATAACCAGGTAAGTTAATAAAAAAAGTTTCCTAACTGTATTGGCTTACTGAAAAAAATCATGTGTTGGTAATGTAAAAAGACCTACAGGACATTATATTAGCAGGTGGTCTCAAATTAAACTACTAAAGAGGCTCAACACTGTTTATCTGCCAAAAGCAGTTGGAATTGGGCCTAAACAGTGTGGTAAGTTTTTAGGTGATGGCTATTGTGTCTGTTTGACCTCTTTCAAATGTCTGTACTGGCAATAAAGAGAAAAAAGTTTCCAATTTAAAAAGCTAGAGAATAAAAACAATTTGCCAGTAATGGGAAAAACCTACAGCACCTGGTGTTCCCATGTGGTCTCCCACCCAAGTACTAAACAGGCCCAACACTGCTTAGCTTCCAAGATCAGACGAGATTGGGTGTATCCAATGTGGTATGGCTGTAGGTGAGATACAGGCACTTTTTTGAACTCTTCTACTTCTATAACCAGGTAAGCTAATAAAAAAGTGTCCTAAATGTTTTGGATTACTAAATAAAATCATGTGTTGGTAATGTAAAAAGACCTACAGGACATGATATAAGCAGGTAGTCTCAAATTAAACTACTAAAGAGGCTCAACACTGTTTAGCTGCCAAAAGCAGTTGGAATTGGGCCTAAACAGTGTGGTAAGTTTTTAGGTGATGGCTATTGTGTCTGTTTGACCTCTTTCAAATGTCTGTACTGGCAATAAAGAGAGAAAAGTTTCCAATTTAAAAAGCTAGAGAATAAAAAAAAATTGCCAGTAATGGGAAAAAGCCTACAGCACCTGGTGTTCCCATGTGGTCTCCCACCCAAGTACTAACCAAGCCCAACATTGCTTAGCTTCCAAGATCAGACGAGATTGGGCGTATCCAATGTGGTATGGCTGTAGGTGAGATACAGGCACTATTTTGCCCTCATCTACTTCTATAACCAGGTAAGCTAATAAAAAAGTTTCCTAACTGTATTGGCTTACTGAAAAAAATCATGTGTTGGTAATGTAAAAAGACCTACAGGACATGATATTAGCAGGTGGTCTCAAATTAAACTACAAAAGAGGCTCAACAATGTTTAGCTGCCAAAAGCAGTTGGAATTGGGCCTAAACAGTGTGGTAAGTTTTTAGGTGATGGCTATTGTGTCTGTTTGACCTCTTCCAAATGTCTGTACTGGCAATAAAAAAAGTTTCCAATTTAAATAGCTAGAGAATAAAAACAATTTGCCAGTAATAAGAAAAAACCTACAGCAACTGGTGTTCCCATGTGGTCTCCCACCCAAGTACTAACCAAGCCCAACATTGCTTAGCTTCCAAGATCAGACGAGATTGGGCGTATCCAATGTGGTATGGCTGTAGGTGAGATACAGGCACTATTTTGCCCTCATCTACTTCTATAACCAGGTAAGCTAATAAAAAAGTTTCCTAACTGTTTTGGCTTACTGAAAAAAATCATGTGTTGGTAATGTAAAAAGACCTACAGGACATGATATAAGCAGGTGGTCTCAAATTAAACTACTAAAGAGGCTCAACACTGTTTAGCTGCCAAAAGCAGTTGCAATTGGGCCTAAACAGTGTGGTAAGTTTTTAGGTGATGGCTATTGTGTCTGTTTGACCTCTTCCAAATGTCTGTACTGGCAATAAAGAGAAAAAAGTTTCCAATTTAAAAAGCTAGAGAATAAAAACAATTTGCCAGTAATGGGAAAAACCTACAGCACCTGGTGTTCCCATGTGGTCTCCCACCCAAGTACTAACCAGGCCCAACACTGCTTAGCTTCCAAGATCAGACGAGATTGGGCGTATCCAATGTGATATGGCTGTAGGTGAAATACAAGCACTTTTTTGCCCTCTTCTACTTCTATAACCAGGTAAGCTAATAAAAAAGTGTCCTAACTGTTTTGGCTTACTGAAAAAAATCATGTGTTGGTAATGTAAAAAAACCTACAGGACATGATATAAGCAGGTGGTCTCAAATTAAACTACTAAAGAGGCTCAACACTGTTTATCTGCCAAAAGTAGTTGGAATTGGGCCTAAACAGTGTGGTAAGTTTTTAGGTGATGGCTATTGTGTCTGTTTGACCTCTTCCAAATGTCTGTACTGGCAATAAAAAAAAGTTTCCAATTTAAATAGCTAGAGAATATAAACAATTTGCCAGTAATGGAAAAAATCCTACAGCACCAGGTGTTCCCATGTGGTCTCCCACCCAAGTACTAACCAGGCTCAACACTGCTTAGCTTCCAAGATCAGACGAGATTGGGCGTATCCAATGTGGTATGGCTGTAGGTGAAATACAAGCACTTTTTTGCCCTCTTCTACTTCTATAACCAGGTAAGCTAATAAAAAAGTTTCCTAACTGTATTGGCTTACTGAAAAAAATCATGTGTTGGTAATGTAAAAAGACCTACAGGACATGATATAAGCAGGTGGTCTCAAATTAAACTACTAAAGAGGCTCAACACTGTTTAGCTGCCAAAAGCAGTTGCAATTGGGCCTAAACAGTGTGGTAAGTTTTTAGGTGATGGCTATTGTGTCTGTTAGACCTCTTCCAAATGTCTGTACTGGCAATAAAAAAAAGTTTCCAATTTAAATAGCTAGAGAATAAAAAAAATTTGCCAGTAATATGAAAATGCCTACAGCACCTGGTGTTCCCATGTGGTCTCCCACCCAAGTACTAACCAGGCCCAACACTGCTTAGCTTCCAAGATCAGACGAGATTGGGCGTATCTAATGTGGTATGGCTGTAGATGAGATACAGGCACTTTTTTGCCCTCTTCTACTTCTATAACCAGGTAAGTTAATAAAAAAGTTTCCTAACTGTTTTGGCATACTGAAAAAAATCATGTGTTGGTAATGTAAAAAGACCTACAGGACATGATATAAGCAGGTGGTCTCAAATTAAACTACTAAAGAGGCTCAACACTGTTTAGCTGCCAAAAGCAGTTGCAATTGGGCCTAAACAGTGTGGTAAGTTTTTAGGTGATGGCTATTGTGTCTGTTTGACCTCTTCCAAATGTCTGTACTGGCAATAAAGAGAAAAAAGTTTCCAATTTAAAAAGCTAGAGAATAAAAACAATTTGCCAGTAATGGGAAAAACCTACAGCACCTGGTGTTCCCATGTGGTCTCCCACCCAAGTACTAACCAGGCCCAACACTGCTTAGCTTCCAAGATCAGACAAGATTGGGCGTATCCAACGTGGTATGGCTGTAGGTGAAATACAAGCACTTTTTTGCCCTCTTCTACTTCTATAACCAGGTAAGTTAATAAAAAAAGTTTCCTAACTGTATTGGCTTACTGAAAAAAATCATGTGTTGGTAATGTAAAAAGACCTATAGGACATGATATTAGCAGGTGGTCTCAAATTAAACTACTAAAGAGGCTCAACACTGTTTAGCTGCCAAAAGCAGTTGGAATTGGGCCTAAACAGTGTGGTAAGTTTTTAGGTGATGGCTTTTGTGTCTGTTTGACCTCTTTCAAATGTCTGTACTGGCAATAAAGAGAAAAAAGTTTCCAATTTAAAAAGCTAGAGAATAAAAACAATTTGCCAGTAATGGGAAAAACCTACAGCACCTGGTGTTCCCATGTGGTCTCCCACCCAAGTACTAACCAGGCCCAACACTGCTTAGCTTCCAAGATCAGACGAGATTGGGCGTATCCAATGTGGTATGGCTGTAGGTGAGATACAGGCACTTTTTTGCACTCTTCTACTTCTATAACCAGGTAAGCTAATAAAAAAGTGTCCTAAATGTTTTGGATTACTAAAAAAAATCATGTGTTGGTAATGTAAAAAGACCTACAGGACATGATATAAGCAGGTAGTCTCAAATTAAACTACTAAAGAGGCTCAACACTGTTTAGCTGCCAAAAGCAGTTGGAATTGGGCCTAAACAGTGTGGTAAGTTTTTAGGTGATGGCTATTGTGTCTGTTTGACCTCTTTCAAATGTCTGTACTGGCAATAAAGAGAAAAAAGTTTCCAATTTAAAAAGCTAGAGAATAAAAAAAAATTGCCAGTAATGGGAAAAAGCCTACAGCACCTGGTGTTCCCATGTGGTCTCCCACCCAAGTACTAACCAAGCCCAACATTGCTTAGCTTCCAAGATCAGACGAGATTGGGCGTATCCAATGTGGTATGGCTGTAGGTGAGATACAGGCACTATTTTGCCCTCATCTACTTCTATAACCAGGTAAGCTAATAAAAAAGTTTCCTAACTGTATTGGCTTACTGAAAAAAATCATGTGTTGGTAATGTAAAAAGACCTACAGGACATGATATTAGCAGGTGGTCTCAAATTAAACTACAAAAGAGGCTCAACAATGTTTAGCTGCCAAAAGCAGTTGGAATTGGGCCTAAACAGTGTGGTAAGTTTTTAGGTGATGGCTATTGTGTCTGTTTGACCTCTTCCAAATGTCTGTACTGGCAATAAAAAAAAGTTTCCAATTTAAATAGCTAGAGAATAAAAACAATTTGCCAGTAATAAGAAAAAACCTACAGCACCTGGTGTTCCCATGTGGTCTCCCACCCAAGTACTAACCAGGCCCAACACTGCTTAGTTTCCAAGATCAGACGAGATTGGGCGTATCTAATGTGGTATGGCTGTAGGTGAGATACAGGCACTTTTTTGCCCTCTTCTACTTCTATAACCAGGTAAGTTAATAAAAAAGTTTCCTAACTGTATTGGCTTACTGAAAAAAATCATGTGTTGGTAATGTAAAAAGACCTACAGGACATGATATTAGCAGGTGGTCTCAAATTAAACTACTAAAGAGGCTCAACACTGTTTATCTGCCAAAAGCAGTTGGAATTGGGCCTAAACAGTGTGATAAGTTTTTAGGTGATGGCTATTGTGTCTGTTTGACCTCTTTCAAATGTCTGTACTGGCAATAAAGAGAAAAAAGTTTCCAATTTAAAAAGCTAGAGAATAAAAACAATTTGCCAGTAATGGGAAAAACCTACAGCACCAGGTACTCCCATGTGGTCTCCCACCCAAGTACTAACGAGGCCCAACACTGCTTAGCTTCCAAGATCAGACGAGATTGGGCGTATCCAATGTGGTATGGCTGTAGGTGAAATACAAGCACTTTTTTGCCCTCTTCTACTTCTATAACCAGGTAAGCTAATAAAAAAGTTTCCTAACTGTATTGGCTTACTGAAAAAAATCATGTGTTGGTAATGTAAAAAGACCTACAGGACATGATATTAGCAGGTGGTCTCAAATTAAACTACTAAAGAGGCTCAACACTGTTTAGCTGCCAAAAGCAGTTGCAATTGGGCCTAAACAGTGTGGTAAGTTTTTAGGTGATGGCTATTGTGTCTGTTTGACCTCTTCCAAATGTCTGTACTGGCAATAAAAAAAAGTTTCCAATTTAAATAGCTAGAGAATAAAAAAAAATTGCCAGTAATAAGAAAAAGCCTACAGCACCTGGTGTTCCCATGTGGTCTCCCACCCAAGTACTAACCAGGCCCAACACTGCTTAGCTTCAAAGATCAGACGAGATTGGGCGTATCCAATGTGGTATGGCTGTAGATGAGGTACAGGCACTTTTTTGCCCTCTTCTACTTCTATAACCAGGTAAGTTAATAAAAAAGTTTCCTAACTGTTTTGGCTTACTGAAAAAAATCATGTGTTGGTAATGTAAAAAGACCTACAGGACATGATATAAGCAGGTGGTCTCAAATTAAACTACTAAAGAGTCTCAACACTGTTTAGCTGCCAAAAGCAGTTGCAATTGGGCCTAAACAGTGTGGTAAGTTTTTAGGTGATGGCTATTGTGTCTGTTTGACATCTTCCAAATGTCTGTACTGGCAATAAAAGTTTTTTTCCAATTTAAATAGCTAGAGAATAAAAACAATTTGCCAGTAATAAAAAAAAACCTACAGCACCTGGTGTTCCCATGTGGTCTCCCACCCAAGTACTAACCAGGCCCAACACTGCTTAGCTTCCAAGATCAGACGAGATTGGGCGTATCTAATGTGGTATGGCTGTAGGTGAGATACAGGCACTTTTTTGCCCTCTTCTACTTCTATAACCAGGTAAGTTAATAAAAAAGTTTCCTAACTGTATTGGCTTACTGAAAAAAATCATGTGTTGGTAATGTAAAAAGACCTACAGGACATGATATTAGCAGGTGGTCTCAAATTAAACTACTAAAGAGGCTCAACACTGTTTAGCTGCCAAAAGCAGTTGCAATTGGGCCTAAACAGTGTGGTAAGTTTTTAGGTGATGGCTATTGTGTCTGTTTGACCTCTTCCAAATGTCTGTACTGGCAATAAAAGTTTTTTTCCAATTTAAATAGCTAGAGAATAAAAACAATTTGCCAGTAATAAGAAAAAACCTACAGCACCTGGTGTTCCCATGTGGTCTCCCACCCAAGTACTAACCAGGCCCAACACTGCTTAGCTTCCAAGATCAGACGAGATTGGGCGTATCTAATGTGGTATGGCTGTAGGTGAGATACAGGCACTTTTTTGCCCTCTTCTACTTCTATAACCAGGTAAGTTAATAAAAAAGTTTCCTAACTGTATTGGCTTACTGAAAAAAATCATGTGTTGGTAATGTAAAAAGACCTACAGGACATGATATTAGCAGGTGGTCTCAAATTAAACTACTAAAGAGGCTCAACACTGTTTAGCTGCCAAAAGCAGTTGGAATTGGGCCTAAACAGTGTGGTAAGTTTTTAGGTGATGGCTATTGTGTCTGTTTGACCTCTTTCAAATGTCTGTACTGGCAATAAAGAGAAAAAAGTTTCCAATTTAAAAAGCTAGAGAATAAAAACATTTTGCCAGTAATGGGAAAAACCTACAGCACCTGGTGTTCCCATGTGGTCTCCCACCCAAGTACTAACCAGGCCCAACACTGCTTACCTTCCAAGATCAGACGAGATTGGGCGTATCCAATGTGGTATGGCTGTAGGTGAAATACAAGCACTTTTTTGCCCTCTTCTACTTCTATAACCAGGTAAGCTAATAAAAAAGTGTCCTAACTGTTTTGGCTTACTGAAAAAAATCATGTGTTGGTAATGTAAAAAAACCTACAGGACATGATATAAGCAGGTGGTCTCAAATTAAACTACTAAAGAGGCTCAACACTGTTTAGCTGCCAAAAGCAGTTGGAATTGGGCCTAAACAGTGTGGTAAGTTTTTAGGTGATGGCTATTGTGTCTGTTTGACCTCTTTCAAATGTCTGTACTGGCAATAAAGAGAAAAAAGTTTCCAATTTAAAAAGCTAGAGAATAAAAACAATTTGCCAGTAATGGGAAAAACCTACAGCACCTGGTGTTCCCATGTGGTCTCCCACCCAAGTACTAACCAGGCCCAACACTGCTTAGCTTCCAAGATCAGACGAGATTGGGCGTATCCAATGTGGTATGGCTGTAGGTGAATTACCAGCACTTTTTTGCCCTCTTCTACTTCTATAACCAGGTAAGCTAATAAAAAAGTGTCCTAACTGTTTTGGCTTACTGAAAAAAATCATGTGTTGGTAATGTAAAAAAACCTACAGGACATGATATAAGCAGGTGGTCTCAAATTAAACTACTAAAGAGGCTCAACACTGTTTAGCTGCCAAAAGCAGTTGGAATTGGGCCTAAACAGTGTGGTAAGTTTTTAGGTGATGGCTATTGTGTCTGTTTGACCTCTTCCAAATGTCTGTACTGGCAATAAAAAAAAGTTTCCAATTTAAATAGCTAGAGAATAAAAACAATTTGCCAGTAATAAGAAAAAACCTACAGCACCTGGTGTTCCCATGTGGTCTCCCACCCAAGTACTAACCAGGCCCAACACTGCTTAGCTTCCAAGATCAGACGAGATTGGGCGTATCTAATGTGGTATGGCTGTAGGTGAGATACAGGCACTTTTTTGCCCTCTTCTACTTCTATAACCAGGTAAGTTAATAAAAAAGTTTCCTAACTGTTTTGGCTTACTGAAAAAAATCATGTGTTGGTAATGTAAAAAGACCTACAGGACATGATATAAGCAGGTGGTCTCAAATTAATCTACTAAAGAGGCTCAACACTGTTTAGCTGCCAAAAGCAGTTGCAATTGGGCCTAAACAGTGTGGTAAGTTTTTAGGTGATGGCTATTGTGTCTGTTTGACCTCTTCCAAATGTCTGTACTGGCAATAAAAGTTTTTTTCCAATTTAAATAGCTAGAGAATAAAAACAATTTGCCAGTAATAAGAAAAAACCTACAGCACCTGGTGTTCCCATGTGGTCTCCCACCCAAGTACTAACCAGGCCCAACACTGCTTAGTTTCCAAGATCAGACGAGATTGGGCGTATCTAATGTGGTATGGCTGTAGGTGAGATACAGGCACTTTTTTGCCCTCTTCTACTTCTATAACCAGGTAAGTTAATAAAAAAGTTTCCTAACTGTATTGGCTTACTGAAAAAAAATCATGTGTTGGTAATGTAAAAAGACCTACAGGACATGATATTAGCAGGTGGTCTCAAATTAAACTACTAAAGAGGCTCAACACTGTTTATCTGCCAAAAGCAGTTGGAATTGGGCCTAAACAGTGTGGTAAGTTTTTAGGTGATGGCTATTGTGTCTGTTTGACCTCTTTCAAATGTCTGTACTGGCAATAAAGAGAAAAAAGTTTCCAATTTAAAAAGCTAGAGAATAAAAACAATTTGCCAGTAATGGGAAAAACCTACAGCACCTGGTGTTCCCATGTGGTCTCCCACCCAAGTACTAACCAGGCCCAACACTGCTTAGCTTCCAAGATCAGACGAGATTGGGCGTATCCAATGTGGTATGGCTGTAGGTGAAATACAAGCACTTTTTTGCCCTCTTCTACTTCTATAACCAGGTAAGCTAATAAAAAAGTGTCCTAACTGTTTTGGCTTACTGAAAAAAATCATGTGTTGGTAATGTAAAAAAACCTACAGGACATGATATAAGCAGGTGGTCTCAAATTAAACTACTAAAGAGGCTCAACACTGTTTAGCTGCCAAAAGCAGTTGGAATTGGGCCTAAACAGTGTGGTAAGTTTTTAGGTGATGGCTATTGTGTCTGTTTGACCTCTTCCAAATGTCTGTACTGGCAATAAAAAAAAGTTTCCAATTTAAATAGCTAGAGAATATAAACAATTTGCCAGTAATGGAAAAAATCCTACAGCACCAGGTGTTCCCATGTGGTCTCCCACCCAAGTACTAACGAGGCCCAACACTGCTTAGCTTCCAAGATCAGACGAGATTGGGCGTATCCAATGTGGTATGGCTGTAGGTGAAATACAAGCACTTTTTTGCCCTCTTCTACTTCTATAACCAGGTAAGCTAATAAAAAAGTTTCCTAACTGTATTGGCTTACTGAAAAAAATCATGTGTTGGTAATGTAAAAAGACCTACAGGACATGATATTAGCAGGTGGTCTCAAATTAAACTACTAAAGAGGCTCAACACTGTTTAGCTGCCAAAAGCAGTTGCAATTGGGCCTAAACAGTGTGGTAAGTTTTTAGGTGATGGCTATTGTGTCTGTTTGACCTCTTCCAAATGTCTGTACTGGCAATAAAAAAAAGTTTCCAATTTAAATAGCTAGAGAATAAAAAAAAATTGCCAGTAATAAGAAAAAGCCTACAGCACCTGGTGTTCCCATGTGGTCTCCCACCCAAGTACTAACCAGGCCCAACACTGCTTAGCTTCAAAGATCAGACGAGATTGGGCGTATCTAATGTGGTATGGCTGTAGATGAGATACAGGCACTTTTTTGCCCTCTTCTACTTCTATAACCAGGTAAGTTAATAAAAAAGTTTCCTAACTGTTTTGGCTTACTGAAAAAAATCATGTGTTGGTAATGTAAAAAGACCTACAGGACATGATATAAGCAGGTGGTCTCAAATTAAACTACTAAAGAGTCTCAACACTGTTTAGCTGCCAAAAGCAGTTGCAATTGGGCCTAAACAGTGTGGTAAGTTTTTAGGTGATGGCTATTGTGTCTGTTTGACATCTTCCAAATGTCTGTACTGGCAATAAAAGTTTTTTTCCAATTTAATTAGCTAGAGAATAAAAACAATTTGCCAGTAATAAAAAAAAACCTACAGCACCTGGTGTTCCCATGTGGTCTCCCACCCAAGTACTAACCAGTCCCAACACTGCTTAGCTTCCAAGATCAGACAAGATTGGGCGTATCTAATGTGGTATGGCTGTAGGTGAGATACAGGCACTTTTTTGCCCTCTTCTACTTCTATAACCAGGTAAGTTAATAAAAAAAGTTTCCTAACTGTATTGTCTTACTGAAAAAAATCATGTGTTGGTAATGTAAAAAGACCTACAGGACATGATATTAGCAGGTGGTCTCAAATTAAACTACTAAAGAGGCTCAACACTGTTTAGCTGCCAAAAGCAGTTGGAATTGGGCCTAAACAGTGTGGTAAGTTTTTAGGTGATGGCTTTTGTGTCTGTTTGACCTCTTTCAAATGTCTGTACTGGCAATAAAGAGAAAAAAGTTTCCAATTTAAAAAGCTAGAGAATAAAAACAATTTGCCAGTAATGGGAAAAACCTACAGCACCTGGTGTTCCCATGTGGTCTCCCACCCAATTACTAACCAGGCCCAACACTGCTTAGCTTCCAAGATCAGACGAGATTGGGCGTATCCAATGTGGTAAGGCTGTAGGTGAGATACAGGCACTTTTTTGCACTCTTCTACTTCTATAACCAGGTAAGCTAATAAAAAAGTGTCCTAAATGTTTTGGATTACTAAAAAAAATCATGTGTTGGTAATGTAAAAAGACCTACAGGACATGATATAAGCAGGTAGTCTCAAATTAAACTACTAAAGAGGCTCAACACTGTTTAGCTGCCAAAAGCAGTTGGAATTGGGCCTAAACAGTGTGGTAAGTTTTTAGGTGATGGCTATTGTGTCTGTTTGACCTCTTTCAAATGTCTGTACTGGCAATAAAGAGAAAAAAGTTTCCAATTTCAAAAGCTAGAGAATAAAAACAATTTGCCAGTAATGGGAAAAAGCCTACAGCACCTGGTGTTCCCATGTGGTCTCCCACCCAAGTACTAACCAAGCCCAACATTGCTTAGCTTCCAAGATCAGACGAGATTGGGCGTATCCAATGTGGTATGGCTGTAGGTGAGATACAGGCACTATTTTGCCCTCTTCTACTTCTATAACCAGGTAAGCTAATAAAAAAGTTTCCTAACTGTATTGGCTTACTGAAAAAAATCATGTGTTGGTAATGTAAAAAGACCTACAGGACATGATATTAGCAGGTGGTCTCAAATTAAACTACTAAAGAGGCTCAACACTGTTTAGCTGCCAAAAGCAGTTGCAATTGGGCCTAAACAGTGTGGTAAGTTTTTAGGTGATGGCTATTGTGTCTGTTTGACCTCTTCCAAATGTCAGTACTGGCAATAAAAAAAAGTTTCCAATTTAAATAGCTAGAGAATAAAAAAAATTTGCCAGTAATAAGAAAAAGCCTACAGCACCTGGTGTTCCCATGTGGTCTCCCACCCAAGTACTAACCAGGCCCAACACTGCTTAGCTTCCAAGATCAGATGAGATTGGGCGTATCTAATGTGGTATGGCTGTAGATGAGATACAGGCACTTTTTTGCCCTCTTCTACTTCTATAACCAGGTAAGTTAATAAAAAAGTTTCCTAACTGTTTTGGCATACTGAAAAAAATCATGTGTTGGTAATGTAAAAAGACCTACAGGACATGATATAAGCAGGTGGTCTCAAATTAAACTACTAAAGAGGCTCAACACTGTTTAGCTGCCAAAAGCAGTTGCAATTGGGCCTAAACAGTGTGGTAAGTTTTTAGGTGATGGCTATTGTGTCTGTTTGACCTCTTCCAAATGTCTGTACTGGCAATAAAGAGAAAAAAGTTTCCAATTTAAAAAGCTAGAGAATAAAAACAATTTGCCAGTAATGGGAAAAACCTACAGCACCTGGTGTTCCCATGTGGTCTCCCACCCAATTACTAACCAGGCCCAACACTGCTTAGCTTCCAAGATCAGACAAGATTGGGCGTATCCAACGTGGTATGGCTGTAGGTGAAATACAAGCACTTTTTTGCCCTCTTCTACTTCTATAACCAGGTAAGTTAATAAAAAAAGTTTCCTAACTGTATTGTCTTACTGAAAAAAATCATGTGTTGGTAATGTAAAAAGACCTACAGGACATGATATTAGCAGGTGGTCTCAAATTAAACTACTATAGAGGCTCAACACTGTTTAGCTGCCAAAAGCAGTTGGAATTGGGCCTAAACAGTGTGGTAAGTTTTTAGGTGATGGCTTTTGTGTCTGTTTGACCTCTTTCAAATGTCTGTACTGGCAATAAAGAGAAAAAAGATTCCAATTTAAAAAGCTAGAGAATAAAAACAATTTGCCAGTAATGGGAAAAACCTACAGCACCTGGTGTTCCCATGTGGTCTCCCACCCAAGTACTAACCAGGCCCAACACTGCTTAGCTTCCAAGATCAGACGAGATTGGGCGTATCCAATGTGGTATGGCTGTAGGTGAAATACAGGCACTTTTTTGCATTCTTCTACTTCTATAACCAGGTAAGCTAATAAAAAAGTGTCCTAAATGTTTTGGATTACTAAAAAAAATCATGTGTTGGTAATGTAAAAAGACCTACAGGACATGATATAAGCAGGTAGTCTCAAATTAAACTACTAAAGAGGCTCAACACTGTTTAGCTGCCAAAAGCAGTTGGAATTGGGCCTAAACAGTGTGGTAAGTTTTTAGGTGATGGCTATTGTGTCTGTTTGACCTCTTTCAAATGTCTGTACTGGCAATAAAGAGAAAAAAGTTTCCAATTTAAAAAGCTAGAGAATAAAAACAATTTGCCAGTAATGGGAAAAAGCCTACAGCACCTGGTGTTCCCATGTGGTCTCCCACCCAAGTACTAACCAGGCCCAACACTGCTTAGCTTCCAAGATCAGACAAGATTGGGCGTATCTAATGTGGTATGGCTGTAGGTGAGATACAGGCACTTTTTTGCCCTCTTTTACTTCTATAACCAGGTAAGTTAATAAAAAAAGTTTCCTAACTGTATTGTCTTACTGAAAAAAATCATGTGTTGGTAATGTAAAAAGACCTACAGGACATGATATTAGCAGGTGGTCTCAAATTAAACTACTAAAGAGGCTCAACACTGTTTAGCTGCCAAAAGCAGTTGGAATTGGGCCTAAACAGTGTGGTAAGTTTTTAGGTGATGGCTTTTGTGTCTGTTTGACCTCTTTCAAATGTCTGTACTGGCAATAAAGAGAAAAAAGTTTCCAATTTAAAAAGCTAGAGAATAAAAACAATTTGCCAGTAATGGGAAAAACCTACAGCACCTGGTGTTTCCATGTGGTCTCCCACCCAAGTACTAACCAGGCCCAACACTGCTTAGCTTCCAAGATCAGACGAGATTGGGCGTATCCAATGTGGTATGGCTGTAGGTGAGATACAGGCACTTTTTTGCACTCTTCTACTTCTATAACCAGGTAAGCTAATAAAAAAGTGTCCTAAATGTTTTGGATTACTAAAAAAAATCATGTGTTGGTAATGTAAAAAGACCTACAGGACATGATATAAGCAGGTAGTCTCAAATTAAACTACTAAAGAGGCTCAACACTGTTTAGCTGCCAAAAGCAGTTGGAATTGGGCCTAAACAGTGTGGTAAGTTTTTAGGTGATGGCTATTGTGTCTGTTTGACCTCTTTCAAATGTCTGTACTGGCAATAAAGAGAAAAAAGTTTCCAATTTAAAAAGCTAGAGAATAAAAACAATTTGCCAGTAATGGGAAAAAGCCTACAGCACCTGGTGTTCCCATGTGGGGTCCCACCCAAGTACTAACCAAGCCCAACATTGCTTAGCTTCCAAGATCAGACGAGATTGGGCGTATCCAATGTGGTATGGCTGTAGGTGAGATACAAGCACTATTTTGCCCTCTTCTACTTCTATAACCAGGTAATCTAATAAAAAAGTTTCCTAACTGTATTGGCTTACTGAAAAAAAATCATGTGTTGGTAATGTAAAAAGACCTACAGGACATGATATTAGCAGGTGGTCTCAAATTAAACTACAAAAGAGGCTCAACAATGTTTAGCTGCCAAAAGCAGTTGGAATTGGGCCTAAACAGTGTGGTAAGTTTTTAGGTGATGGCTATTGTGTCTGTTTGACCTCTTCCAAATGTCTGTACTGGCAATAAAAAAAAGTTTCCAATTTAAATAGCTAGAGAATAAAAACAATTTGCCAGTAATAAGAAAAAACCTACAGCACCTGGTGTTCCCATGTGGTCTCCCACCCAAGTACTAACCAAGCCCAACACTGCTTAGCTTCCAAGATCAGACGAGATTGGGCGTATATAATGTGGTATGGCTGTAGGTGAGATACAGGCACTTTTTTGCCCTCTTCTACTTCTATAACCAGGTAAGTTAATAAAAAAGTTTCCTAACTGTTTTGGCATACTGAAAAAAATCATGTGTTGGTAATGTAAAAAGACCTACAGGACATGATATAAGCAGGTGGTCTCAAATTAAACTACTAAAGAGGCTCAACACTGTTTAGCTGCCAAAAGCAGTTGCAATTGGGCCTAAACAGTGTGGTAAGTTTTTAGGTGATGGCTATTGTGTCTGTTTGACCTCTTCCAAATGTCTGTACTGGCAATAAAAGTTTTTTTCCAATTTAAATAGCTAGAGAATAAAAACAATTTGCCAGTAATAAGAAAAAACCTACAGCACCTGGTGTTCCCATGTGGTCTCCCACCCAAGTACTAACCAGGCCCAACACTGCTTAGCTTCCAAGATCAGACGAGATTGGGCGTATCTAATGTGGTATGGCTGTAGGTGAGATACAGGCACTTTTTTGCCCTCTTCTACTTCTATAACCAGGTAAGCTAATAAAAAAGTGTCCTAACTGTTTTGGCTTACTGAAAAAAATCATGTGTTGGTAATGTAAAAAAACCTACAGGACATGATATAAGCAGGTGGTCTCAAATTAAACTACTAAAGAGGCTCAACACTGTTTAGCTGCCAAAAGCAGTTGGAATTGGGCCTAAACAGTGTGGTAAGTTTTTAGGTGATGGCTATTGTGTCTGTTTGACCTCTTTCAAATGTCTGTACTGGCAATAAAGAGAAAAAAGTTTCCAATTTAAAAAGCTAGAGAATAAAAACATTTTGCCAGTAATGGGAAAAACCTACAGCACCTGGTGTTCCCATGTGGTCTCCCACCCAAGTACTAACCAGGCCCAACACTGCTTAGCTTCCAAGATCAGACGAGATTGAGCGTATCCAATGTGGTATGGCTGTAGGTGAAATACAAGCACTTTTTTGCCCTCTTCTACTTCTATAACCAGGTAAGCTAATAAAAAAGTGTCCTAACTGTTTTGGCTTACTGAAAAAAATCATGTGTTGGTAATGTAAAAAAACCTACAGGACATGATATAAGCAGGTGGTCTCAAATTAAACTACTAAAGAGGCTCAACACTGTTTAGCTGCCAAAAGCAGTTGGAATTGGGCCTAAACAGTGTGGTAAGTTTTTAGGTGATGGCTATTGTGTCTGTTTGACCTCTTTCAAATGTCTGTACTGGCAATAAAGAGAAAAAAGTTTCCAATTTAAAAAGCTAGAGAATAAAAACAATTTGCCAGTAATGGGAAAAACCTACAGCACCTGGTGTTCCCATGTGGTCTCCCACCCAAGTACTAACCAGGCCCAACACTGCTTAGCTTCCAAGATCAGACGAGATTGGGCGTATCCAATGTGGTATGGCTGTAGGTGAAATACAAGCACTTTTTTGCCCTCTTCTACTTCTATAACCAGGTAAGCTAATAAAAAAGTGTCCTAACTGTTTTGGCTTACTGAAAAAAATCATGTGTTGGTAATGTAAAAAAACCTACAGGACATGATATAAGCAGGTGGTCTCAAATTAAACTACTAAAGAGGCTCAACACTGTTTAGCTGCCAAAAGCAGTTGGAATTGGGCCTAAACAGTGTGGTAAGTTTTTAGGTGATGGCTATTGTGTCTGTTTGACCTCTTCCAAATGTCTGTACTGGCAATAAAAAAAAGTTTCCAATTTAAATAGCTAGAGAATATAAACAATTTGCCAGTAATGGAAAAAATCCTACAGCACCAGGTGTTCCCATGTGGTCTCCCACCCAACTACTAACCAGGCCCAACACTGCTTAGCTTCCAAGATCAGACGAGATTGGGCGTATCCAATGTGGTATGGCTGTAGGTGAAATACAAGCACTTTTTTGCCCTCTTCTACTTCTATAACCAGGTAAGCTAATAAAAAAGTTTCCTAACTGTATTGGCTTACTGAAAAAAATCATGTGTTGGTAATGTAAAAAGACCTACAGGACATGATATTAGCAGGTGGTCTCAAATTAAACTACTAAAGAGGCTCAACACTGTTTAGCTGCCAAAAGCAGTTGCAATTGGGCCTAAACAGTGTGGTAAGTTTTTAGGTGATGGCTATTGTGTCTGTTTGACCTCTTCCAAATGTCTGTACTGGCAATAAAAAAAAGTTTCCAATTTAAATAGCTAGAGAATAAAAAAAAATTGCCAGTAATAAGAAAAAGCCTACAGCACCTGGTGTTCCCATGTGGTCTCCCACCCAAGTACTAACCAGGCCCAACACAGCTTAGCTTCCAAGATCAGAGGAGATTGGGCGTATCTAATGTGGTATGGCTGTAGATGAGATACAGGCACTTTTTTGCCCTCTTCTACTTCTATAACCAGGTAAGTTAATAAAAAAGTTTCCTAACTGTTTTGGCTTACTGAAAAAAATCATGTGTTGGTAATGTAAAAAGACCTACAGGACATGATATAAGCAGGTGGTCTAAAATTAAACTACTAAAGAGGCTCAACACTGTTTAGCTGCCAAAAGCAGTTGCAATTGGGCCTAAACAGTGTGGTAAGTTTTTAGGTGATGGCTATTGTGTCTGTTTGACATCTTCCAAATGTCTGTACTGGCAATAAAAGTTTTTTTCCAATTTAAATAGCTAGAGAATAAAAACAATTTGCCAGTAATAAGAAAAAACCTACAGCACCTGGTGTTCCCATGTGGTCTCCCACCCAAGTACTAACCAGGCCCAACACTGCTTAGCTTCCAAGATCAGACGAGATTGGGCGTATCTAATGTGGTATGGCTGTAGGTGAGATACAGGCACTTTTTTGCCCTCTTCTACTTCTATAACCAGGTAAGCTAATAAAAAAGTGTCCTAACTGTTTTGGCTTACTGAAAAAAATCATGTGTTGGTAATGTAAAAAAACCTACAGGACATGATATAAGCAGGTGGTCTCAAATTAAACTACTAAAGAGGCTCAACACTGTTTAGCTGCCAAAAGCAGTTGGAATTGGGCCTAAACAGTGTGGTAAGTTTTTAGGTGATGGCTATTGTGTCTGTTTGACCTCTTTCAAATGTCTGTACTGGCAATAAAGAGAAAAAAGTTTCCAATTTAAAAAGCTAGAGAATAAAAACATTTTGCCAGTAATGGGAAAAACCTACAGCACCTGGTGTTCCCATGTGGTCTCCCACCCAAGTACTAACCAGGCCCAACACTGCTTAGCTTCCAAGATCAGACGAGATTGAGCGTATCCAATGTGGTATGGCTGTAGGTGAAATACAAGCACTTTTTTGCCCTCTTCTACTTCTATAACCAGGTAAGCTAATAAAAAAGTGTCCTAACTGTTTTGGCTTACTGAAAAAAATCATGTGTTGGTAATGTAAAAAAACCTACAGGACATGATATAAGCAGGTGGTCTCAAATTAAACTACTAAAGATGCTCAACACTGTTTAGCTGCCAAAAGCAGTTGGAATTGGGCCTAAACAGTGTGGTAAGTTTTTAGGTGATGGCTATTGTGTCTGTTTGACCTCTTTCAAATGTCTGTACTGGCAATAAAGAGAAAAAAGTTTCCAATTTAAAAAGCTAGAGAATAAAAACAATTTGCCAGTAATGGGAAAAACCTACAGCACCTGGTGTTCCCATGTGGTCTCCCACCCAAGTACTAACCAGGCCCAACACTGCTTAGCTTCCAAGATCAGACGAGATTGGGCGTATCCAATGTGGTATGGCTGTAGGTGAAATACAAGCACTTTTTTGCCCTCTTCTACTTCCATAACCAGGTAAGCTAATAAAAAAGTGTCCTAACTGTTTTGGCTTACTGAAAAAAATCATGTGTTGGTAATGTAAAAAAACCTACAGGACATGATATAAGCAGGTGGTCTCAAATTAAACTACTAAAGAGGCTCAACACTGTTTAGCTGCCAAAAGCAGTTGGAATTGGGCCTAAACAGTGTGGTAAGTTTTTAGGTGATGGCTATTGTGTCTGTTTGACCTCTTCCAAATGTCTGTACTGGCAATAAAAAAAAGTTTCCAATTTAAATAGCTAGAGAATATAAACAATTTGCCAGTAATGGAAAAAATCCTACAGCACCAGGTGTTCCCATGTGGTCTCCCACCCAACTACTAACCAGGCCCAACACTGCTTAGCTTCCAAGATCAGACGAGATTGGGCGTATCCAATGTGGTATGGCTGTAGGTGAAATACAAGCACTTTTTTGCCCTCTTCTACTTCTATAACCAGGTAAGCTAATAAAAAAGTTTCCTAACTGTATTGGCTTACTAAAAAAAAATCATGTGTTGGTAATGTAAAAAGACCTACAGGACATGATATTAGCAGGTGGTCTCAAATTAAACTACTAAAGAGGCTCAACACTGTTTAGCTGCCAAAAGCAGTTGCAATTGGGCCTAAACAGTGTGGTAAGTTTTTAGGTGATGGCTATTGTGTCTGTTTGACCTCTTCCAAATGTCTGTACTGGCAATAAAAAAAAGTTTCCAATTTAAATAGCTAGAGAATAAAAAAAAATTGCCAGTAATAAGAAAAAGCCTACAGCACCTGGTGTTCCCATGTGGTCTCCCACCCAAGTACTAACCAGGCCCAACACAGCTTAGCTTCCAAGATCAGAGGAGATTGGGCGTATCTAATGTGGTATGGCTGTAGATGAGATACAGGCACTTTTTTGCCCTCTTCTACTTCTATAACCAGGTAAGTTAATAAAAAAGTTTCCTAACTGTTTTGGCTTACTGAAAAAAATCATGTGTTGGTAATGTAAAAAGACCTACAGGACATGATATAAGCAGGTGGTCTAAATTTAAACTACTAAAGAGGCTCAACACTGTTTAGCTGCCAAAAGCAGTTGCAATTGGGCCTAAACAGTGTGGTAAGTTTTTAGGTGATGGCTATTGTGTCTGTTTGACATCTTCCAAATGTCTGTACTGGCAATAAAAGTTTTTTTCCAATTTAAATAGCTAGAGAATAAAAACAATTTGCCAGTAATAAAAAAAACCTACAGCACCTGGTGTTCCCATGTGGTCTCCCACACAAGTACTAACCAGGCCCAACACTGCTTAGCTTCCAAGATCAGACAAGATTGGGCGTATCTAATGTGGTATGGCTGTAGATGAGATACAGGCACTTTTTTGCCCTCTTCTACTTCTATAACCAGGTAAGTTAATAAAAAAAGTTTCCTAACTGTATTGGCTTACTGAAAAAAATCATGTGTTGGTAATGTAAAAAGACCTACAGGACATGATATTAGCAGGTGGTCTCAAATTAAACTACTAAAGAGGCTCAACACTGTTTAGCTGCCAAAAGCAGTTGGAATTGGGCCTAAACAGTGTGGTAAGTTTTTAGGTGATGGCTATTGTGTCTGTTTGACCTCTTTCAAATGTCTGTACTGCCAATAAAGAGAAAAAAGTTTCCAATTTAAAAAGCTAGAGAATAAAAACAATTTGCCAGTATTGGGAAAAACCTACAGCACCTGGTGTTCCCATGTGGTCTCCCACCCAAGTACTAACAAGGCCCAACACTGCTTAGCTTCCAAGATCAGACGACATTGGGCGTATCCAATGTGGTATGGCTGTAGGTGAGATACAGGCACTTTTTTGCACTCTTCTACTTCTATAACCAGGTAAGCTAATAAAAAAGTGTCCTAAATGTTTTGGATTACTAAAAAAAATCATGTGTTGGTAATGTAAAAAGACCTACAGGACATGATATAAGCAGGTAGTCTCAAATTAAACTACTAAAGAGGCTCAACACTGTTTAACTGCCAAAAGCAGTTGGAATTGGGCCTAAACAGTGTGGTAAGTTTTTAGGTGATGGCTATTGTGTCTGTTTGACCTCTTTCAAATGTCTGTACTGGCAATAAAGAGAAAAAAGTTTCCAATTTAAAAAGCTAGAGAATAAAAACAATTTGCCAGTAATGGGAAAAAGCCTACAGCTCCTGGTGTTCCCATGTGGTCTTCCACCCAAGTACTAACCAAGCCCAACATTGCTTAGCTTCCAAGATCAGACGAGATTGGGCGTATCCAATGTGGTATGGCTGTATGTGAGATACAGGCACTATTTTGCCCTCTTCTACTTCTATAACCAGGTAAGCTAATAAAAAAGTTTCCTAACTGTATTGGCTTACTGAAAAAAATCATGTGTTGGTAATGTAAAAAGACCTACAGGACATGATATTAGCAGGTGGTCTCAAATTAAACTACAAAAGAGGCTCAACAATGTTTAGCTGCCAAAAGCAGTTGGAATTGGGCCTAAACAGTGTGGTAAGTTTTTAGGTGATGGCTATTGTGTCTGTTTGACCTCTTCCAAATGTCTGTACTGGCAATAAAAAAAAGTTTCCAATTTAAATAGCTAGAGAATAAAAACAATTTGCCAGTGTTAAGAAAAAACCTACAGCACCTGGTGTTCCCATGTGGTCTCCCACCCAAGTACTAACCAAGCCCAACACTGCTTAGCTTCCAAGATCAGATGAGATTGGGCGTATCTAATGTGGTATGGCTGTAGGTGAGATACGGGCACTTTTTTGCCCTCTTCTACTTCTATAACCAGGTAAGTTAATAAAAAAGTTTCCTACCTGTTTTGGCTTACTGAAAAAAATCATGTGTTGGTAATGTAAAAAGACCTACAGGACATGATATAAGCAGGTGGTCTCAAATTAAACTACTAAAGAGGCTCAACACTGTTTAGCTGCCAAAAGCAGTTGCAATTGGGCCTAAACAGTGTGGTAAGTTTTTAGGTGATGGCTATTGTGTCTGTTTGACCTCTTCCAAATGTCTGTACTGGCAATAAAAGTTTTTTTCCAATTTAAATAGCTAGAGAATAAAAACAATTTGCCAGTAATAAGAAAAAACCTACAGCACCTGGTGTTCCCATGTGGTCTCCCACCCAAGTACTAACTAGGCCCAACACTGCTTAGCTTCCAAGATCAGACGAGATTGGGCGTATCTAATTTGGTATGGCTGTAGGTGAGATACAGGCACTTTTTTGCCCTCTTCTACTTCTATAACCAGGTAAGTTAATAAAAAAGTTTCCTAACTGTATTGGCTTACTGAAAAAAATCATGTGTTGGTAATGTAAAAAGACCTACAGGACATGATATTAGCAGGTGGTCTCAAATTAAACTACTAAAGAGGCTCAACACTGTTTAGCTGCCAAAAGCAGTTGGAATTGGGTCTAAACAGTGTGGTAAGTTTTTAGGTGATGGCTATTGTGTCTGTTTGACCTCTTTCAAATGTCTGTACTGGCAATAAAGAGAAAAAAGTTTCCAATTTAAAAAGCTAGAGAATAAAAACATTTTGCCAGTAATGGGAAAAACCTACAGCACCTGGTGTTCCCATGTGGTCTCCCACCCAAGTACTAACCAGGCCCAACACTGCTTAGCTTCCAAGATCAGACGAGATTGGGCGTATCTAATGTGGTATGGCTGTAGATGAGATACAGGCACTTTTTTGCCCTCTTCTACTTCTATAACCAGGTAAGTTAATAAAAAAGTTTCCTAACTGTTTTGGCTTACTGAAAAAAATCATGTGTTGGTAATGTAAAAAGACCTACAGGACATGATATAAGCAGGTGGTCTAAAATTAAACTACTAAAGAGGCTCAACACTGTTTAGCTGACAAAAGCAGTTGCAATTGGGCCTAAACAGTGTGGTAAGTTTTTAGGTGATGGCTATTGTGTCTGTTTGACATCTTCCAAATGTCTGTACTGGCAATAAAAGTTTTTTTCCAATTTAAATAGCTAGAGAATAAAAACAATTTGCCAGTAATAAAAAAAAACCTACAGCACCTGGTGTTCCCATGTGGTCTCCCACACAAGTACTAACCAGGCCCAACACTGCTTAGCTTCCAAGATCAGACAAGATTGGGCGTATCTAATGTGGTATGGCTGTAGGTGAGATACAGGCACTTTTTTGCCCTCTTCTACTTCTATAACCAGGTAAGTTAATAAAAAAAGTTTCCTAACTGTATTGGCTTACTGAAAAAAATCATGTGTTGGTAATGTAAAAAGACCTACAGGACATGATATTAGCAGGTGGTCTCAAATTAAACTACTAAAGAGGCTCAACACTGTTTAGCTGCCAAAAGCAGTTGGAATTGGGCCTAAACAGTGTGGTAAGTTTTTAGGTGATGGCTATTGTGTCTGTTTGACCTCTTTCAAATGTCTGTATTGGCAATAAAGAGAAAAAAGTTTCCAATTTAAAAAGCTAGAGAATAAAAACAATTTGCCAGTATTGGGAAAAACCTACAGCACCTGGTGTTTCCATGTGGTCTCCCACCCAAGTACTAACAAGGACCAACACTGCTTAGCTTCCAAGATCAGACGACATTGGGCGTATCCAATGTGGTATGGCTGTAGGTGAGATACAGGCACTTTTTTGCACTCTTCTACTTCTATAACCAGGTAAGCTAATAAAAAAGTGTCCTAAATGTTTTGGATTACTAAAAAAAATCATGTGTTGGTAATGTAAAAAGACCTACAGGACATGATATAAGCAGGTAGTCTCAAATTAAACTACTAAAGAGGCTCAACACTGTTTAACTGCCAAAAGCAGTTGGAATTGGGCCTAAACAGTGTGGTAAGTTTTTAGGTGATGGCTATTGTGTCTGTTTGACCTCTTTCAAATGTCTGTACTGGCAATAAAGAGAAAAAAGTTTCCAATTTAAAAAGCTAGAGAATAAAAACAATTTGCCAGTAATGGGAAAAAGCCTACAGCTCCTGGTGTTCCCATGTGGTCTTCCACCCAAGTACTAACCAAGCCCAACATTGCTTAGCTTCCAAGATCAGATGAGATTGGGCGTATCCAATGTGGTATGGCTGTAGGTGAGATACAGGCACTTTTTTGCCCTCTTCTACTTCTATAACCAGGTAAGTTAATAAAAAAGTTTCCTACCTGTTTTGGCTTACTGAAAAAAATCATGTGTTGGTAATGTAAAAAGACCTACAGGACATGATATAAGCAGGTAGTCTCAAATTAAACTACTAAAGAGGCTCAACACTGTTTAACTGCCAAAAGCAGTTGGAATTGGGCCTAAACAGTGTGGTAAGTTTTTAGGTGATGGCTATTGTGTCTGTTTGACCTCTTCTAAATGTCTGTACTGGCAATAAAAAAAAGTTTCCAATTTAAATAGCTAGAGAATAAAAACAATTTGCCAGTAATAAGAAAAAACCTACAGCACCTGGTGTTCCCATGTGGTCTCCCACCCAAGTACTAACCAAGCCCAACACTGCTTAGCTTCCAAGATCAGACCAGATTGGGCGTATCTAATGTGGTATGGCTGTAGGTGAGATACGGGCACTTTTTTGCCCTCTTCTACTTCTATAACCAGGTAAGTTAATAAAAAAGTTTCCTACCTGTTTTGGCTTACTGAAAAAAATCATGTGTTGGTAATGTAAAAAGACCTACAGGACATGATATAAGCAGGTGGTCTCAAATTAAACTACTAAAGAGGCTCAACACTGTTTAGCTGCCAAAAGCAGTTGCAATTGGGCCTAAACAGTGTGGTAAGTTTTTAGGTGATGGCTATTGTGTCTGTTTGACCTCTTCCAAATGTCTGTACTGGCAATAAAAGTTTTTTTCCAATTTAAATAGCTAGAGAATAAAAACAATTTGCCAGTAATAAGAAAAAACCTACAGCACCTGGTGTTCCCATGTGGTCTCCCACCCAAGTACTAACTAGGCCCAACACTGCTTAGCTTCCAAGATCAGACGAGATTGGGCGTATCTAATTTGGTATGGCTGTAGCTGAGATACAGGCACTTTTTTGCCCTCTTCTACTTCTATAACCAGGTAAGTTAATAAAAAAGTTTCCTAACTGTATTGGCTTACTGAAAAAAATCATGTGTTGGTAATGTAAAAAGACCTACAGGACATGATATTAGCAGGTGGTCTCAAATTAAACTACTAAAGAGGCTCAACACTGTTTAGCTGCCAAAAGCAGTTGGAATTGGGTCTAAACAGTGTGGTAAGTTTTTAGGTGATAGCTATTGTGTCTGTTTGACCTCTTTCAAATGTCTGTACTGGCAATAAAGAGAAAAAAGTTTCCAATTTAAAAAGCTAGAGAATAAACACATTTTGCCAGTAATGGGAAAAACCTACAGCACCTGGTGTTCCCATGTGGTCTCCCACCCAAGTACTAACCAGGCCCAACACTGCTTAGCTTCCAAGATCAGACGAGATTGGGCGTATCCAACGTGGTATGGCTGTAAGTGAAATACAAGCACTTTTTTGCCCTCTTCTACTTCTATAACCAGGTAAGCTAATAAAAAAGTTTACTAACTGTATTGGCTTACTGAAAAAAATCATGTGTTGGTAATGTAAAAAGACCTACAGGACATGATATTAGCAGGTGGTCTCAAATTAAACTACTAAAGAGGCTCAACAATGTTTAGCTGCCAAAAGCAATTGAAATTGGGCATAAACAGAGTGGTAAGTTTTTAGATGATGGCTATTGTGTCTGTTTGACCTCTTCCAAATGTCTGTACTGGCAATAAAGAGAAAAAAGTTTCCAATTTAAAAAGCTAGAGAATAAAAACAATTTGCCAGTAATGGGAAAAACCTACAGCACCTGGTGTTCCCATGTGGTCTCCCACGCAAGTACTAACCAGGCCCAACACTGCTTAGCTTCCAAGATCAGATGAGATTGGGCGTATCCAATGTGGTATGGCTGTAGGTGAGATACAGGCACTTTTTTGCCCTCTTCTACTTCTATAACCAGGTAAGCTAATAAAAAAGTGTCCTAACTGTTTTGGCTTACTGAAAAAAATCATGTGTTGGTAATGTAAAAAAACCTACAGGACATTTTATAAGCAGATGGTCTTAAATTAAACTACTAAAGAGGCTCAACACTGTTTAGCTGCCAAAAGCAGTTGGAATTGGGCCTAAACAGTGTGGTAAGTTTTTAGGTGATGGCTATTGTGTCTGTTTGACCTCTTCCAAATGTCTGTACTGGCAATAAAGAGAAAAAAGTTTCCAATTTAAAAAGCTAGAGAATAAAAACAATTTGCCAGTAATGGGAAAAACCTACAGCACCTGGTGTTCCCATGTGGTCTCCCACCCAAGTACTAACCAGGCCCAACACTGCTTAGCTTCCAAGATCAGACGAGATTGGGCGTATCCAACGTGGTATGGCTGTAGGTGAGATACATGCACTTTTTTGCCCTCTTCTACTTCTATAACCAGGTAAGTTAATAAAAAAAGTTTCCTAACTGTATTGTCTTACTGAAAAAAATCATGTGTTGGTAATGTAAAAAGACCTACAGGACATGATATAAGCAGGTAGTCTCAAATTAAACTACTAAAGAGGCTCAACACTGTTTAACTGCCAAAAGCAGTTGGAATTGGGCCTAAACAGTGTGGTAAGTTTTTAGGTGATGGCTATTGTGTCTGTTTGACCTCTTTCAAATGTCTGTACTGGCAATAAAGAGAAAAAAGTTTCCAATTTAAAAAGCTAGAGAATAAAAACAATTTGCCAGTAATGGGAAAAAGCCTACAGCTCCTGGTGTTCCCATGTGGTCTTCCACCCAAGTACTAACCAAGCCCAACATTGCTTAGCTTCCAAGATCAGACGAGATTGGGCGTATCCAATGTGGTATGGCTGTATGTGAGATACAGGCACTATTTTGCCCTCTTCTACTTCTATAACCAGGTAAGCTAATAAAAAAGTTTCCTAACTGTATTGGCTTACTGAAAAAAATCATGTGTTGGTAATGTAAAAAGACCTACAGGACATGATATTAGCAGGTGGTCTCAAATTAAACTACAAAAGAGGCTCAACAATGTTTAGCTGCCAAAAGCAGTTGGAATTGGGCCTAAACAGTGTGGTAAGTTTTTAGGTGATGGCTATTGTGTCTGTTTGACCTCTTCCAAATGTCTGTACTGGCAATAAAAAAAAGTTTCCAATTTAAATAGCTAGAGAATAAAAACAATTTGCCAGTAATAAGAAAAAACCTACAGCACCTGGTGTTCCCATGTGGTCTCCCACCCAAGTACTAACCAAGCCCAACACTGCTTAGCTTCCAAGATCAGACGAGATTGGGCGTATCTAATGTGGTATGGCTGTAGGTGAGATACGGGCACTTTTTTGCCCTCTTCTACTTCTATAACCAGGTAAGTTAATAAAAAAGTTTCCTACCTGTTTTGGCTTACTGAAAAAATCATGTGTTGGTAATGTAAAAAGACCTACAGGACATGATATAAGCAGGTGGTCTCAAATTAAACTACTAAAGAGGCTCAACACTGTTTAGCTGCCAAAAGCAGTTGCAATTGGGCCTAAACAGTGTGGTAAGTTTTTAGGTGATGGCTATTGTGTCTGTTTGACCTCTTCCAAATGTCTGTACTGGCAATAAAAGTTTTTTTCCAATTTAAATAGCTAGAGAATAAAAACAATTTGCCAGTAATAAGAAAAAACCTACAGCACCTGGTGTTCCCATGTGGTCTCCCACCCAAGTACTAGCCAAGCCCAACACTGCTTAGCTTCCAAGATCAGACGAGATTGGGCGTATCTAATGTGGTATGGCTGTAGGTGAGATACAGGCACTTTTTTGCCCTCTTCTACTTCTATAACCAGGTAAGTTAATAAAAAAGTTTCCTAACTGTATTGGCTTACTGAAAAAAATCATGTGTTGGTAATGTAAAAAGACCTACAGGACATGATATTAGCAGGTGGTCTCAAATTAAACTACTAAAGAGGCTCAACACTGTTTAGCTGCCAAAAGCAGTTGGAATTGGGTCTAAACAGTGTGGTAAGTTTTTAGGTGATGGCTATTGTGTCTGTTTGACCTCTTTCAAATGTCTGTACTGGCAATAAAGAGAAAAAAGTTTCCAATTTAAAAAGCTAGAGAATAAAAACATTTTGCCAGTAATGGGAAAAACCTACAGCACCTGGTGTTCCCATGTGGTCTCCCACCCAAGTACTAACCAGGCCCAACACTGCTTAGCTTCCAAGATCAGACGAGATTGGGCGTATCCAATGTGGTATGGCTGTAGGTGAAATACAAGCACTTTTTTGCCCTCTTCTACTTCTATAACCAGGTAAGCTAATAAAAAAGTGTCCTAACTGTTTTGGCTTACTGAAAAAAATCATGTGTTGGTAATGTAAAAAAACCTACAGGACATGATATAAGCAGGTGGTCTCAAATTAAACTACTAAAGAGGCTCAACACTGTTTAGCTGCCAAAAGCAGTTGGAATTGGGCCTAAACAGTGTGGTAAGTTTTTAGGTGATGGCTATTGTGTCTGTTTGACCTCTTCCAAATGTCTGTACTGGCAATAAAAAAAAGTTTCCAATTTAAATAGCTAGAGAATATAAACAATTTGCCAGTAATGGAAAAAATCCTACAGCACCAGGTGTTCCCATGTGGTCTCCCACCCAAGTACTAACCAGGCCCAACACTGCTTAGCTTCCAAGATCAGACGAGATTGGGCGTATCCAACGTGGTATGGCTGTAGGTGAAATACAAGCACTTTTTTGCCCTCTTCTACTTCTATAACCAGGTAAGCTAATAAAAAAGTTTCCTAACTGTATTGGCTTACTGAAAAAAATCATGTGTTGGTAATGTAAAAAGACCTACAGGACATGATATTAGCAGGTGGTCTCAAATTAAACTACTAAAGAGGCTCAACAATGTTTAGCTGCCAAAAGCAGTTGAAATTGGGCATAAACAGAGTGGTAAGTTTTTAGATGATGGCTATTGTGTCTGTTTGACCTCTTCCAAATGTCTGTACTGGCAATAAAGAGAAAAAAGTTTCCAATTTAAAAAGCTAGAGAATAAAAACAATTTGCCAGTAATGGGAAAAACCTACAGCACCTGGTGTTCCCATGTGGTCTCCCACCCAAGTACTAACCAGGCCCAACACTGCTTAGCTTCCAAGATCAGATGAGATTGGGCGTATCCAATGTGGTATGGCTGTAGGTGAGATACAGGCACTTTTTTGCCCTCTTCTACTTCTATAACCAGGTAAGCTAATAAAAAAGTGTCCTAACTGTTTTGGCTTACTGAAAAAAATCATGTGTTGGTAATGTAAAAAAACCTACAGGACATTTTATAAGCAGATGGTCTCAAATTAAACTACTAAAGAGGCTCAACACTGTTTAGCTGCCAAAAGCAGTTGGAATTGGGCCTAAACAGTGTGGTAAGTTTTTAGGTGATGGCTATTGTGTCTGTTTGACCTCTTCCAAATGTCTGTACTGGCAATAAAGAGAAAAAAGTTTCCAATTTAAAAAGCTAGAGAATAAAAACAATTTGCCAGTAATGGGAAAAACCTACAGCACCTGGTGTTCCCATGTGGTCTCCCACCCAAGTACTAACCAGGCCCAACACTGCTTAGCTTCCAAGATCAGACGAGATTGGGCGTATCCAACGTGGTATGGCTGTAGGTGAGATACATGCACTTTTTTGCCCTCTTCTACTTCTATAACCAGGTAAGTTAATAAAAAAAGTTTCCTAACTGTATTGTCTTACTGAAAAAAATCATGTGTTGGTAATGTAAAAAGACCTACAGGACATGATATTAGCAGGTGGTCTCAAATTAAACTACTAAAGAGGCTCAACACTGTTTAGCTGCCAAAAGCAGTTGGAATTGGGCCTAAACAGTGTGGTAAGTTTTTAGGTGATGGCTTTTGTGTCTGTTTGACCTCTTTCAAATGTCTGTACTGGCAATAAAGAGAAAAAAAGTTTCCAATTTAAAAAGCTAGAGAATAAAAACAATTTGCCAGTAATGGGAAAAACCTACAGCACCTGGTGTTCCCATGGGGTCTCCCACCCAAGTACTAACCAGGCCCAACACTGCTTAGCTTGCAAGATCAGACGAGATTGGGCGTATCCAATGTGGTATGGCTGTAGGTGAGATACAGGCACTTTTTTGCACTCTTCTACTTCTATAACCAGGTAAGCTAATAAAAAAGTGTCCTAAATGTTTTGGATTACTAAAAAAAATCATGTGTTGGTAATGTAAAAAGACCTACAGGACATGATATAAGCAGGTAGTCTCAAATTAAACTACTAAAGAGGCTCAACACTGTTTAGCTGCCAAAAGCAGTTGGAATTGGGCCTAAACAGTGTGGTAAGTTTTTAGATGATGGCTATTGTGTCTGTTTGACCTCTTTCAAATGTCTGTACTGGCAATAAAGAGAAAAAAGTTTCCAATTTAAAAAGCTAGAGAATAAAAACAATTTGCCAGTAATGGGAAAAACCTACAGCACCTGGTGTTCCGATGTGGTCTCCCACCCAAGTACTAACCAGGCCCAACACTGCTTAGCTTCCAAGATCAGACGAGATTGGGCGTATCCAATGTGGTATGGCTGGAGGTGAGATATCGACACTATTTTGCCCTCTTCTACTTCTATAACCAGGTAAGCTAATAAAAAAGTTTCCTAACTGTATTGACTTACTGAAAAAAATCATGTGTTGGTAATGTAAAAAGACCTACAGGACATGATATTAGCAGGTGGTCTCAAATTAAACTACTAAAGAGGCTCAACACTGTTTAGCTGCCAAAAGCAGTTGGAATTGGGCCTAAACAGTGTGGTAAGTTTTTAGGTGATGGCTTTTGTGTCTGTTTGACCTCTTTCAAATGTCTGTACTGGCAATAAAGAGAAAAAAAGTTTCCAATTTAAAAAGCTAGAGAATAAAAACAATTTGCCAGTAATGGGAAAAACCTACAGCACCTGGTGTTCCCATGTGGTCTCCCACCCAAGTACTAACCAGGCCCAACACTGCTTAGCTTGCAAGATCAGACGAGATTGGGCGTATCCAATGTGGTATGGCTGTAGGTGAGATACAGGCACTTTTTTGCACTCTTCTACTTCTATAACCAGGTAAGCTAATAAAAAAGTGTCCTAAATGTTTTGGATTACTAAAAAAAATCATGTGTTGGTAATGTAAAAAGACCTACAGGACATGATATAAGCAGGTAGTTTTAAATTAAACTACTAAAGAGGCTCAACACTGTTTAGCTGCCAAAAGCAGTTGGAATTGGGCCTAAACAGTGTGGTAAGTTTTTAGATGATGGCTATTGTGTCTGTTTGACCTCTTTCAAATGTCTGTACTGGCAATAAAGAGAAAAAAGTTTCCAATTTAAAAAGCTAGAGAATAAAAACAATTTGCCAGTAATGGGAAAAAGCCTACAGCACCTGGTGTTCCCATGTGGACTCCCACCCAAGTACTAACCAAGCCCAACATTGCTTAGCTTCCAAGATCAGACGAGATTGGGCGTATCCAATGTGGTATGGCTGTAGGTGAGATACAGGCACTATTTTGCCCTCTTCTACTTCTATAACCAGGTAAGCTAATAAAAAAGTTTCCTAACTGTATTGGCTTACTGAAAAAAATCATGTGTTGGTAATGTAAAAAGACCTACAGGACATGATATTAGCAGGTGGTCTCAAATTAAACTACAAAAGAGGCTCAACAATGTTTAGCTGCCAAAAGCAGTTGGAATTGGGCCTAAACAGTGTGGTAAGTTTTTAGGTGATGGCTATTGTGTCTGTTTGACCTCTTCCAAATGTCTGTACTGGCAATAAAAAAAAGTTTCCAATTTAAATAGCTAGAGAATAAAAACAATTTGCCAGTAATAAGAAAAAACCTACAGCACCTGGTGTTCCCATGTGGTCTCCTACCCAAGTACTAACCAAGCCCAACACTGCTTAGCTTCCAAGATCAGACGAGATTGGGCGTATATAATGTGGTATTGCTGTAGGTGAGATACAGGCACTTTTTTGCCCTCTTCTACTTCTATAACCAGGTAAGTTAATAAAAAAGTTTCCTACCTGTTTTGGCTTACTGAAAAAAATCATGTGTTGGTAATGTAAAAAGACCTACAGGACATGATATAAGCAGGTGGTCTCAAATTAAACTACTAAAGAGGCTCAACACTGTTTAGCTGCCAAAAGCAGTTGCAATTGGGCCTAAACAGTGTGGTAAGTTTTTAGGTGATGGCTATTGTGTCTGTTTGACCTCTTCCAAATGTCTGTACTGGCAATAAAAGTTTTTTTCCAATTTAAATAGCTAGAGAATAAAAACAATTTGCCAGTAATAAGAAAAAACCTACAGCACCTGGTGTTCCCATGTGGTCTCCCATCCAAGTACTAACCAGGCCCAACACTGCTTAGCTTCCAAGATCAGACGAGATTGGGCGTATCTAATGTGGTATGGCTGTAGGTGAGATACAGGCACTTTTTTGCCCTCTTCTACTTCTATAACCAGGTAAGTTAATAAAAAAGTTTCCTAACTGTATTGGCTTACTGAAAAAAATCATGTGTTGGTAATGTAAAAAGACCTACAGGACATGATATTAGCAGGTGGTCTCAAATTAAACTACTAAAGAGGCTCAACACTGTTTAGCTGCCAAAAGCAGTTGGAATTGGGCCTAAACAGTGTGGTAAGTTTTTAGGTGATGGCTATTGTGTCTGTTTGACCTCTTTCAAATGTCTGTACTGGCAATAAAGAGAAAAAAGTTTCCAATTTAAAAAGCTAGAGAATAAAAACATTTTGCCAGTAATGGGAAAAACCTACAGCACCTGGTGTTCCCATGTGGTCTCCCACCCAAGTACTAACCAGGCCCAACACTTCTTAGCTTCCAAGATCAGACGAGATTGGGCGTATTCAATGTGGTATGGCTGTAGGTGAAATGCAAGCACTTTTTTGCCCTTTTCTACTTCTATAACCAGGTAAGCTAATAAAAAAGTGTCCTAACTGTTTTGGCTTACTGAAAAAAATCATGTGTTGGTAATGTAAAAAAACCTACAGGACATGATATAAGCAGGTGGTCTCAAATTAAACAACTAAAGAGGCTCAACACTGTTTAGCTGCCAAAAGCAGTTGGAATTGGGCCTAAACAGTGTGGTAAGTTTTTAGGTGATGGCTATTGTGTCTGTTTGATCTCTTTCAAATGTCTGTACTGGCAATAAAGAGAAAAAAGTTTCCAATTTAAAATGCTAGAGAATAAAAACAATTTGCCAGTAATGGGAAAAACCTACAGCACCTGGTGTTCCCATGTGGTCTCCCACCTAAGTACTAACCAGGCCCAACACTGCTTAGCTTCCAAGATCAGACGAGATTGGGCGTATCCAATGTGGTATGGCTGTAGGTGAAATACAAGCACTTTTTTGCCCTCTTCTACTTCTATAACCAGGTAAGCTAATAAAAAAGTGTCCTAACTGTTTTGGCTTACTGAAAAAAATCATGTGTTGGTAATGTAAAAAAACCTACAGGACATGATATAAGCAGGTGGTCTCAAATTAAACTACTAAAGAGGCTCAACACTGTTTAGCTGCCAAAAGCAGTTGGAATTGGGCCTAAACAGTGTGGTAAGTTTTTAGGTGATGGCTTTTGTGTCTGTTTGACCTCTTTCAAATGTCTGTACTGGCAATAAAGAGAAAAAAAGTTTCCAATTTAAAAAGCTAGAGAATAAAAACAATTTGCCAGTAATGGGAAAAACCTACAGCACCTGGTGTTCCCATGTGGTCTCCCACCCAAGTACTAACCAGGCCCAACACTGCTTAGCTTCCAAGATCAGACGAGATTGGGCGTATCCAATGTGGTATGGCTGTAGGTGAGATACAGGCACTTTTTTGCACTCTTCTACTTCTATAACCAGGTAAGCTAATAAAAAAGTGTCCTAACTGTTTTGGCTTACTGAAAAAAATCATGTGTTGGTAATGTAAAAAAACCTACAGGACATGATATAAGCAGGTGGTCTCAAATTAAACTACTAAAGAGGCTCAACACTGTTTAGCTGCCAAAAGCAGTTGGAATTGGGCCTAAACAGTGTGGTAAGTTTTTAGGTGATGGCTATTGTGTCTGTTTGACCTCTTTCAAATGTCTGTACTGGCAATAAAGAGAAAAAAGTTTCCAATTTAAAATGCTAGAGAATAAAAACAATTTGCCAGTAATGGGAAAAACCTACAGCACCTGGTGCTCCCATGTGGTCTCCCACCTAAGTACTAACCAGGCCCAACACTGCTTAGCTTCCAAGATCAGACGAGATTGGGCGTATCCAATGTGGTATGGCTGTATGTGAAATACAAGCACTTTTTTGCCCTCTTCTACTTCTATAACCAGGTAAGCTAATAAAAAAGTGTCCTAACTGTTTTGGCTTACTGAAAAAAATCATGTGTTGGTAATGTAAAAAAACCTACAGGACATGATATAAGCAGGTGGTCTCAAATTAAACTACTAAAAAGGCTCAACACTGTTTAGCTGCCAAAAGCAGTTGGAATTGGGCCTAAACAGTGTGGTAAGTTTTTAGGTGATGGCTTTTGTGTCTGTTTGACCTCTTTCAAATGTCTGTACTGGCAATAAAGAGAAAAAAAGTTTCCAATTTAAAAAGCTAGAGAATAAAAACAATTTGCCAGTAATGGGAAAAACCTACAGCACCTGGTGTTCCCATGTGGTCTCCCACCTAAGTACTAACCAGGCCCAACACTGCTTAGCTTCCAAGATCAGACGAGATTGGGCGTATCCAATGTGGTATGGCTGTAGGTGAAATACAAGCACTTTTTTGCCCTCTTCTACTTCTATAACCAGGTAAGCTAATAAAAAAGTGTCCTAACTGTTTTGGCTTACTGAAAAAAATCATGTGTTGGTAATGTAAAAAAACCTACAGGACATGATATAAGCAGGTGGTCTCAAATTAAACTACTAAAGAGGCTCAACACTGTTTAGCTGCCAAAAGCAGTTGGAATTGGGCCTAAACAGTGTGGTAAGTTTTTAGGTGATGGCTTTTGTGTCTGTTTGACCTCTTTCAAATGTCTGTACTGGCAATAAAGAGAAAAAAAGTTTCCAATTTAAAAAGCTAGAGAATAAAAACAATTTGCCAGTAATGGGAAAAACCTACAGCACCTGGTGTTCCCATGTGGTCTCCCACCCAAGTACTAACCAGGCCCAACACTGCTTAGCTTCCAAGATCAGACGAGATTGGGCGTATCCAATGTGGTATGGCTGTAGGTGAGATACAGGCACTTTTTTGCACTCTTCTACTTCTATAACCAGGTAAGCTAATAAAAAAGTGTCCTAACTGTTTTGGCTTACTGAAAAAAATCATGTGTTGGTAATGTAAAAAAACCTACAGGACATGATATAAGCAGGTGGTCTCAAATTAAACTACTAAAGAGGCTCAACACTGTTTAGCTGCCAAAAGCAGTTGGAATTGGGCCTAAACAGTGTGGTAAGTTTTTAGGTGATGGCTATTGTGTCTGTTTGACCTCTTTCAAATGTCTGTACTGGCAATAAAGAGAAAAAAGTTTCCAATTTAAAATGCTAGAGAATAAAAACAATTTGCCAGTAATGGGAAAAACCTACAGCACCTGGTGCTCCCATGTGGTCTCCCACCTAAGTACTAACCAGGCCCAACACTGCTTAGCTTCCAAGATCAGACGAGATTGGGCGTATCCAATGTGGTATGGCTGTATGTGAAATACAAGCACTTTTTTGCCCTCTTCTACTTCTATAACCAGGTAAGCTAATAAAAAAGTGTCCTAACTGTTTTGGCTTACTGAAAAAAATCATGTGTTGGTAATGTAAAAAAACCTACAGGACATGATATAAGCAGGTGGTCTCAAATTAAACTACTAAAAAGGCTCAACACTGTTTAGCTGCCAAAAGCAGTTGGAATTGGGCCTAAACAGTGTGGTAAGTTTTTAGGTGATGGCTTTTGTGTCTGTTTGACCTCTTTCAAATGTCTGTACTGGCAATAAAGAGAAAAAAAGTTTCCAATTTAAAAAGCTAGAGAATAAAAACAATTTGCCAGTAATGGGAAAAACCTACAGCACCTGGTGTTCCCATGTGGTCTCCCACCCAAGTACTAACCAGGCCCAACACTGCTTAGCTTCCAAGATCAGACGAGATTGGGCGTATCCAATGTGGTATGGCTGTAGGTGAGATACAGGCACTTTTTTGCACTCTTCTACTTCTATAACCAGGTAAGCTAATAAAAAAGTGTCCTAAATGTTTTGGATTACTAAAAAAAATCATGTGTTGGTAATGTAAAAAGACCTACAGGACATGATATAAGCAGGTAGTCTCAAATTAAACTACTAAAGAGGCTCAACACTGTTTAGCTGCCAAAAGCAGTTGGAATTGGGCCTAAACAGTGTGGTAAGTTTTTAGATGATGGCTATTGTGTCTGTTTGACCTCTTTCAAATGTCTGTACTGGCAATAAAGAGAAAAAAGTTTCCAATTTAAAAAGCTAGAGAATAAAAACAATTTGCCAGTAATGGGAAAAGCCTACAGCACCTGGTGTTCCCATGTGGTCTCCAACCCAAGTACTAACCAAGCCCAACATTGCTTAGCTTCCAAGATCAGACGAGATTGGGCGTATATAATGTGGTATGGCTGTAGGTGAGATACAGGCACTTTTTTGCCCTCTTCTACTTCTATAACCAGGTAAGTTAATAAAAAAGTTTCCTACCTGTTTTGGCTTACTGAAAAAAATCATGTGTTGGTAATGTAAAAAGACCTACAGGACATGATATTAGCAGGTGGTCTCAAATTAAACTACTAAAGAGGCTCAACACTGTTTAGCTGCCAAAAGCAGTTGGAATTGGGCCTAAACAGTGTGGTAAGTTTTTAGGTGATGGCTATTGTGTCTGTTTGACCTCTTCCAAATGTCTGTACTGGCAATAAAAAAAAGTTTCCAATTTAAATAGCTAGAGAATAAAAACAATTTGCCAGTAATAAGAAAAAACCTACAGCACCTGGTGTTCCCATGTGGTCTCCCACCCAAGTACTAACCAAGCCCAACACTGCTTAGCTTCCAAGATCAGACGAGATTGGGCGTATATAATGTCGTATGGCTGTAGGTGAGATACAGGCACTTTTTTGCCCTCTTCTACTTCTATAACCAGGTAAGTTAATAAAAAAGTTTCCTACCTGTTTTGGCTTACTGAAAAAAATCATGTGTTGGTAATGTAAAAAGACCTACAGGACATGATATAAGCAGGTGGTCTCAAATTAAACGACTAAAGAGGCTCAACACTGTTTAGCTGCCAAAAGCAGTTTCAATTGAGCCTAAACAGTGTGGTAAGTTTTTAGGTGATGGCTATTGTGTCTGTTTGACCTCTTCCAAATGTCTGTACTGGCAATAAAAGTTTTTTTCCAATTTAAATAGCTAGAGAATAAAAACAATTTGCCAGTAATAAGAAAAAACCTACAGCACCTGGTGTTCCCATGTGGTCTCCCATCCAAGTACTAACCAGGCCCAACACTGCTTAGCTTCCAAGATCAGACGAGATTGGGCATATCTAATGTGGTATGGCTGTAGGTGAGATACAGGCACTTTTTTGCCCTCTTCTACTTCTATAACCAGGTAAGTTAATAAAAAAGTTTCCTAACTGTATTGGCTTACTGAAAAAAATCATGTGTTGGTAATGTAAAAAGACCTACAGGACATGATATTAGCAGGTGGTCTCAAATTAAACTACTAAAGAGGCTCAACACTGTTTAGCTGCCAAAAGCAGTTGGAATTGGGCCTAAACAGTGTGGTAAGTTTTTAGGTGATGGCTATTGTGTCTGTTTGACCTCTTTCAAATGTCTGTACCGGCAATAAAGAGAAAAAAGTTTCCAATTTAAAAAGCTAGAGAATAAAAACATTTTGCCAGTAATGGGAAAAACCTACAGCACCTGGTGTTCCCATGTGGTCTCCCACCCAAGTACTAACCAGGCCCAACACTGCTTAGCTTCCAAGATCAGACGAGATTGGGCGTATCCAATGTGGTATGGCTGTAGGTGAAATACAAGCACTTTTTTGCCCTCTTCTACTTCTATAACCAGGTAAGCTAATAAAAAAGTGTCCTAACTGTTTTGGCTTACTGAAAAAAATCATGTGTTGGTAATGTAAAAAAACCTACAGGACATGATATAAGCAGGTGGTCTCAAATTAAACTACTAAAGAGGCTCAACACTGTTTAGCTGCCAAAAGCAGTTGGAATTGGGCCTAAACAGTGTGGTAAGTTTTTAGGTGATGGCTATTGTGTCTGTTTGACCTCTTTCAAATGTCTGTACTGGCAATAAAGAGAAAAAAGTTTCCAATTTAAAAAGCTAGAGAATAAAAACAATTTGCCAGTAATGGGAAAAACCTACAGCACCTGGTGTTCCCATGTGGTCTCCCACCTAAGTACTAACCAGGCCCAACACTGCTTAGCTTCCAAGATCAGATGAGATTGGGCGTATCCAATGTGGTATGGCTGTAGGTGAAATACAAGCACTTTTTTGCCCTCTTCTACTTCTATAACCAGGTAAGCTAATAAAAAAGTGTCCTAAATGTTTTGGCTTACTGAAAAAAATCATGTGTTGGTAATGTAAAAAAACCTACAGGACATGATATAAGCAGGTGGTCTCAAATTAAACTACTAAAGAGGCTCAACACTGTTTAGCTGCCAAAAGCAGTTGGAATTGGGCCTAAACAGTGTGGTAAGTTTTTTAGGTGATGGCTATTGTGTCTGTTTGACCTCTTTCAAATGTCTGTACTGGCAATAAAGAGAAAAAAGTTTCCAATTTAAAAAGCTAGAGAATAAAAACATTTTGCCAGTAATGGGAAAAACCTGCAGCACCTGGTGTTCCCATGTGGTCTCCCACCCAAGTACTAACCAGGCCCAACACTGCTTAGCTTCCAAGATCAGACGAGATTGGGCGTATCCAATGTGGTATGGCTGTAGGTGAAATACAAGCACTTTTTTGCCCTCTTCTACTTCTATAACCAGGTAAGCTAATAAAAAAGTGTCCTAACTGTTTTGGCTTACTGAAAAAAATCATGTGTTGGTAATGTAAAAAAACCTACAGGACATGATATAAGCAGGTGGTCTCAAATTAAACTACTAAAGAGGCTCAACACTGTTTAGCTGCCAAAAGCAGTTGGAATTGGGCCTAAACAGTGTGGTAAGTTTTTAGGTGATGGCTATTGTGTCTGTTTGACCTCTTCCAAATGTCTGTACTGGCAATAAAAAAAAGTTTCCAATTTAAATAGCTAGAGAATATAAACAATTTGCCAGTAATGGAAAAAATCCTACAGCACCAGGTGTTCCCATGTGGTCTCCCACCCAAGTACTAACCAGGCCCAACACTGCTTAGCTTCCAAGATCAGACGAGATTGGGCGTATCCAACGTGGTATGGCTGTAGGTGAAATACAAGCACTTTTTTGCCCTCTTCTACTTCTATAACCAGGTAAGCTAATAAAAAAGTTTCCTAACTGTATTGGCTTACTGAAAAAAATCATGTGTTGGTAATGTAAAAAGACCTACAGGACATGATATTAGCAGGTGGTCTCAAATTAAACTACTAAAGAGGCTCAACAATGTTTAGCTGCCAAAAGCAGTTGAAATTGGGCATAAACAGTGTGGTAAGTTTTTAGATGATGGCTATTGTGTCTGTTTGACCTCTTCCAAATGTCTGTACTGGCAATAAAGAGAAAAAAGTTTCCAATTTAAAAAGCTAGAGAATAAAAACAATTTGCCAGTAATGGGAAAAACCTACAGCACCTGGTGTTCCCATGTGGTCTCCCACCCAAGTACTAACCAGGCCCAACACTGCTTAGCTTCCAAGATCAGATGAGATTGGGCGTATCCAATGTGGTATGGCTGTAGGTGAGATACAGGCACTTTTTTGCCCTCTTCTACTTCTATAACCAGGTAAGCTAATAAAAAAGTGTCCTAACTGTTTTGGCTTACTGAAAAAAATAATGTGTTGGTAATGTAAAAAAACCTACAGGACATTTTATAAGCAGATGGTCTCAAATTAAACTACTAAAGAGGCTCAACACTGTTTAGCTGCCAAAAGCAGTTGGAATTGGGCCTAAACAGTGTGGTAAGTTTTTAGGTGATGGCTATTGTGTATGTTTGACCTCTTCCAAATGTCTGTACTGGCAATAAAGTGAAAAAAGTTTCCAATTTAAAAAGCTAGAGAATAAAAACAATTTGCCAGTAATGGGAAAAACCTACAGCACCTGGTGTTCCCATGTGGTCTCCCACCCAAGTACTAACCAGGCCCAACACTGCTTAGCTTCCAAGATCAGACGAGATTGGGCGTATCCAATGTGGTATGGCTGTAGGTGGAATACAAGCACTTTTTTGCCCTCTTCTACTTCTATAACCAGGTAAGCTAATAAAAAAGTTTCCTAACTGTTATGGCTTACTGAAAAAAATCATGTGTTGGTAATGTAAAAAGACCTACAGGACATGATATAAGCAGGTGGTCTCAAATTAATCTACTAAAGAGGCTCAACGCTGTTTAGCTGCCAAAAGCAGTTGGAATTGGGCCGAAACAGTGTGGTAAGTCTTTAGGTGATGCCTATTGTGTCTGTTTGACCTCTCCCAAATGTCTGTGTCGGCAATAAAAAGAAAAAGTTTCCAATTTAAATAGCTAGAGAATAAAAACAATTTGCCAGTAATGGGAAAAAGCCTACAGCACCTTGTGTTCCCATGTGGTCTCCCACCCAAGTACTAACCAGGCCCAACATTGCTTAGCTTCCAAGATCAAACGAGATTGGGCGTATCCAATGTGGTATGGCTGTAGGTGAGATACAGGCACTATTTTGCCCTCTTCTACTTCTATAACCAGGTAAGCTAATAAAAAAGTTTCCTAACTGTATTGGCTTACTGAAAAAAATCATGTGTTGGTAATGTAAAAAGACCTACAGGACATGATATTAGCAGGTGGTCTCAAATAAAACTACTAAAGAGGCTCAACAATGTTTAGCTGCCAAAAGCAGTTGGAATTGGGCCTAAACAGTGTGGTAAGTTTTTAGGTGATGGCTATTGTGTCTGTTTGACCTCTTCCAAATGTCTGTACTGGCAATAAAGAGAAAAAAGTTTCCAATTTAAAAAGCTAGAGAATAAAAACATTTTGCCAGTAATGGGAAAAACCTACAGCACCTGGTGTTCCCATGTGATCTCCCACCCAAGTACTAACCAGGCCCAACACTGCTTAGCTTCCAAGATCAGACGAGATTGGGCGTATCCAATGTGGTATGGCTGTAGGTGTGATACAGGCACTTTTTTGCCCTCTTCTACTTCTATAACCAGGTAAGTTAATAAAAAAGTTTCCCAACTGTATTGGCTTACTGAAAAAAATCATGTGTTGGTAATGTAAAAAGACCTACAGGACATGATATTAGCAGGTGGTCTCAAATTAAACTACTAAAGAGGCTCAACACTGTTTAGCTGCCAAAAGCAGTTGGAATTGGGCCTAAACAGTGTGGTAAGTTTTTAGGTGATGGCTATTGTGTCTGTTTGACCTCTTTCAAATGTCTGTACTGGCAATAAAGAGAAAAAAGTTTCCAATTTAAAAAGCTAGAGAATAAAAACAATTTGCCAGTAATGGGAAAAACATACAGCACCTAGTGTTCCCATGTGGTCTCCCACCCAAGTACTAACCGGGCCCAACACTGCTTAGCTTCCAAGATCAGACGAGATTGGGCGTATCCAATGTGGTATGGCTGTAGGTGAGAGACACGCACTTTTTTGCCCTCTTCTACTTCTATAACCAGGTAAGCTAATAAAAAAGTGTCCTAACTGTTTTGGCTTACTGAAAAAAATCATGTGTTGGTAATGTAAAAAAACCTACAGGACATGATATAAGCAGGTGGTCTCAAATTAAACTACTAAAGAGGCTCAACACTGTTTAGCTGCCAAAAGCAGTTGGAATTGGGCCTAAACAGTGTGGTAAGTTTTTAGGTGATGGCTATTGTGTCTGTTTGACCTCTTCCAAATGTCTGTACTGGCAATAAAAAAAAGTTTCCAATTTAAATAGCTAGAGAATATAAACAATTTGCCAGTAATGGAAAAAATCCTACAGCACCAGGTGTTCCCATGTGGTCTCCCACCCAAGTACTAACCAGGCCCAACACTGCTTAGCTTCCAAGATCAGACGAGATTGGGCGTATCCAATGTGGTATGGCTGTAGGTGAAATACAAGCACTTTTTTGCCCTCTTCTACTTCTATAACCAGGTAAGCTAATAAAAAAGTTTCCTAACTGTATTGGCTTACTGAAAAAAATCATGTGTTGGTAATGTAAAAAGACCTACAGGACATGATATTAGCAGGTGGTCTCAAATTAAACTACTAAAGAGGCTCAACAATGTTTAGCTGCCAAAAGCAGTTGAAATTGGGCATAAACAGTGTGGTAAGTTTTTAGATGATGGCTATTGTGTCTGTTTGACCTCTTCCAAATGTCTGTACTGGCAATAAAGAGAAAAAAGTTTCCAATTTAAAAAGCTAGAGAATAAAAACAATTTGCCAGTAATGGGAAAAACCTACAGCACCTGGTGTTCCCATGTGGTCTCCCACCCAAGTACTAACCAGGCCCAACACTGCTTAGCTTCCAAGATCAGATGAGATTGGGCGTATCCAATGTGGTATGGCTGTAGGTGAGATACAGGCACTTTTTTGCTCTCTTCTACTTCTATAACCCGGTAAGCTAATAAAAAAGTGTCCTAACTGTTTTGGCTTACTGAAAAAAATCATGTGTTGGTAATGTAAAAAAACCTACAGGACATTTTATAAGAAGATGGTCTCAAATTAAACTACTAAAGAGGCTCAACACTGTTTAGCTGCCAAAAGCAGTTGGAATTGGGCCTAAACAGTGTGGTAAGTTTTTAGGTGATGGCTATTGTGTCTCTTTGACCTCTTCCAAATGTCTGTACTGGCAATAAAGAGAAAAAAGTTTCCAATTTAAAAAGCTAGAGAATAAAAACAATTTGCCAGTAATGGGAAAAACCTACAGCACCTGGTGTTCCCATGTGGTCTCCCACCCAAGTACTAACCAGGCCCAACACTGCTTAGCTTCCAAGATCAGACGAGATTGGGCGTATCCAATGTGGTATGGCTGTAGGTGGAATACAAGCACTTTTTTGCCCTCTTCTACTTCTATAACCAGGTAAGTTAATAAAAAAAGTTTCCTAACTGTATTGGCTTACTGAAAAAAATCATGTGTTGGTAATGTAAAAAGACCTACAGGACATGATATTAGCAGGTGGTCTCAAATTAAACTACTAAAGAGGCTCAACACTGTTTAGCTGCCAAAAGCAGTTGGAATTGGGCCTAAACAGTGTGGTAAGTTTTTAGGTGATGGCTATTGTGTCTGTTTGACCTCTTCCAAATGTCTGTACTGGCAATAAAGAGAAAAAAGTTTCCAATTTAAAAAGCTAGAGAATAAAAACAATTTGCCAGTAATGGGAAAAACCTACAGCACCTGGTGTTCCCATGTGGTCTCCCACCCAAGTACTAACAAGGCCCAACACTGCTTAGCTTCCAAGATCAGACGAGATTGGGCGTATCCAATGTGGTATGGCTGTAGGTGAGATACAGGCACTTTTTTGCACTCTTCTACTTCTATAACCAGGTAAGCTAATAAAAAAGTGTCCTAAATGTTTTGGATTACTAAAAAAAATCATGTGTTGGTAATGTAAAAAGACCTACAGGACATGATATAAGCAGGTAGTCTCAAATTAAACTACTAAAGAGGCTCAACACTGTTTAACTGCCAAAAGCAGTTGGAATTGGGCCTAAACAGTGTGGTAAGTTTTTAGGTGATGGCTATTGTGTCTGTTTGACCTCTTTCAAATGTCTGTACTGGCAATAAAGAGAAAAAAGTTTCCAATTTAAAAAGCTAGAGAATAAAAACAATTTGCCAGTAATGGGAAAAAGCCTACAGCTCCTGGTGTTCCCATGTGGTCTTCCACCCAAGTACTAACCAAGCCCAACATTGCTTAGCTTCCAAGATCAGACGAGATTGGGCGTATCCAATGTGGTATGGCTGTATGTGAGATACAGGCACTATTTTGCCCTCTTCTACTTCTATAACCAGGTAAGCTAATAAAAAAGTTTCCTAACTGTATTGGCTTACTGAAAAAAATCATGTGTTGGTAATGTAAAAAGACCTACAGGACATGATATTAGCAGGTGGTCTCAAATTAAACTACAAAAGAGGCTCAACAATGTTTAGCTGCCAAAAGCAGTTGGAATTGGGCCTAAACAGTGTGGTAAGTTTTTAGGTGATGGCTATTGTGTCTGTTTGACCTCTTCCAAATGTCTGTACTGGCAATAAAAAAAAGTTTCCAATTTAAATAGCTAGAGAATAAAAACAATTTGCCAGTAATAAGAAAAAACCTACAGCACCTGGTGTTCCCATGTGGTCTCCCACCCAAGTACTAACCAAGCCCAACACTGCTTAGCTTCCAAGATCAGACGAGATTGGGCGTATCTAATGTGGTATGGCTGTAGGTGAGATACGGGCACTTTTTTGCCCTCTTCTACTTCTATAACCAGGTAAGTTAATAAAAAAGTTTCCTACCTGTTTTGGCTTACTGAAAAAAATCATGTGTTGGTAATGTAAAAAGACCTACAGGACATGATATAAGCAGGTGGTCTCAAATTAAACTACTAAAGAGGCTCAACACTGTTTAGCTGCCAAAAGCAGTTGCAATTGGGCCTAAACAGTGTGGTAAGTTTTTAGGTGATGGCTATTGTGTCTGTTTGACCTCTTCCAAATGTCTGTACTGGCAATAAAGAGAAAAAAGTTTCCAATTTAAAAAGCTAGAGAATAAAAACAATTTGCCAGTAATGGGAAAAACCTACAGCACCTGGTGTTCCCATGTGGTCTCCCACCCAAGTACTAAAAAGGCCCAACACTGCTTAGCTTCCAAGATCTGATGAGATTGGGCGTATCAAATGTGGTATGGCTGTAGGTAAGATACAGGCACTTTTTTGCCCTCTTCTACTTCTATAACAAGGTAAGCTAATAAAAAAGTGTCCTAACTGTTTTGGCTTACTGAAAAAAATCATGTGTTGGTAATGTAAAAAAACCTTCAGGACATTTTATGAGCAGATGGTCTCAAATTAAACTACTAAAAATGCTCAACACTGTTTAGCTGCCAAAAGCAGTTGGAATTGGGCCTAAACAGTGTGGTAAGTTTTTAGGTGATGGCTATTGTGTCTGTTTGACCTCTTCCAAATGTCTGTACTGGCAATAAAGAGAAAAAAGTTTCCAATTTAAAAAGCTAGAGAATAAAAACAATTTGCCAGTAATGGGAAAAACCTACAGCACCTGGTGTTCCCATGTGGTCTCCCACCCAAGTACTAACCAGGCCCAACACTGCTTAGCTTCCAAGAACAGACGAGATTGGGCGTATCCAATGTGGTATGGCTGTAGGTGGAATACAAGCACTTTTTTGCCCTCTTCTACTTCTATAACCAGGTAAGCTAATAAAAAAGTTTCCTAACTGTTTTGGCTTACTGAAAAAAATCATGTGTTGGTAATGTAAAAAGACCTACAGGACATGATATAAGCAGGTGGTCTCAAATTAATCTACTAAAGAGGCTCAACACTGTTTAGCTGCCAAAAGCAGTTGGAATTGGGCAGAAACAGTGTGGTAAGTCTTTAGGTGATGCCTATTGTGTCTGTTTGACCTCTCCCAAATGTCTGTGTCGGCAATAAAAAGAAAAAGTTTACAATTTAAATAGCTAGAGAATAAAAACAATTTGCCAGTAATGGGAAAAAGCCTACAGCACCTGGTGTTCCCATGTGGTCTCCCACCCAAGTACTAACCAGGCCCAACATTGCTTAGCTTCCAAGATCAGACGAGATTGGGCGTATCCAATGTGGTATGGCTGTAGGTGAGATACAGGCACTATTTTGCCCTCTTCTACTTCTATAACCAGGTAAGCTAATAAAAAAGTTTCCTACCTGTATTGGCTTACTGAAAAAAATCATGTGTTGGTAATGTAAAAAGACCTACAGGACATGATATTAGCAGGTGGTCTCAAATAAAACTACTAAAGAAGCTCAACAATGTTTAGCTGCCAAAAGCAGTTGGAATTGGGCCTAAACAGTGTGGTAAGTTTTTAGGTGATGGCTATTGTGTCTGTTTGACCTCTTCCAAATGTCTGTACTGGCAATAAAGAGAAAAAAGTTTCCAATTTAAAAAGCTAGAGAATAAAAACAATTTGCCAGTAATGGGAAAAACCTACAGCACCTGGTGTTCCCATGTGGTCTCCCACCCAAGTACTAACCAGGCCCAACACTGCTTAGCTTCCAAGATCAGACGAAATTGGACGTATCCAATGTGGTAAGGCTGTAGGTGTGATACAGGCACTTTTTTGCCCTCTTCTACTTCTATAACCAGGTAAGCTAATAAAAAAGTTTCCTAACTGTATTGGCTTACTGAAAAAAATCATGTGTTGGTAATGTAAAAAGACCTACAGGACATGATATAAGCAGGTGGTCTCAAATTAAACTACTAAAGAGGCTCAACACTGTTTAGCTGCCAAAAGCAGTTGGAATTGGGCCTAAACAGTGTGGTAAGTTTTTAGGTGATGGCTATTGTGTCTGTTTGACCTCTTCCAAATGTCTGTACTGGCAATAAAAAAAAGTTTCCAATTTAAATAGCTAGAGAATAAAAACACTTTGCCAGTAATAAGAAAAAACCTACAGCACCTGGTGTTCCCATGTGGTCTCCCACCCAAGTACTAACCAGGCCCAACACTGCTTAGCTTCCAAGATCAGACGAGATTGGGCGTATCTAATGTGGTATGGCTGTAGGTGAGATACAGGCACTTTTTTGCTCTCTTCTACTTCTATAACCAGGTAAGTTAATAAAAAAGTTTCCCAACTGTATTGGCTTACTGAAAAAAATCATGTGTTGGTAATGTAAAAAGACCTACAGGACATGATATTAGCAGGTGGTCTCAAATTAAACTACTAAAGAGGCTCAACACTGTTAAGCTGCCAAAAGCAGTTGGAATTGGGCCTAAACAGTGTGGTAAGTTTTTAGGTGATGGCTATTGTGTCTGTTTGACCTCTTTCAAATGTCTGTACTGGCAATAAAGAGAAAAAAGTTTCCAATTTAAAAAGCTAGAGAATAAAAACAATTTGCCAGTAATGGGAAAAGCCTACAGCACCTGGTGTTCCCATGTGGTCTCCCACCCAAGTACTAACCAGGCCCAACACTGCTTAGCTTCCAAGATCAGACGAGATTGGGTGTATCTAATGTGGTATGGCTGTAGGTGAGATACAGGCACTTTTTTGCCCTCTTCTACTTCTATAACCAGGTAAGTTAATAAAAAAGTTTCCTAACTGTTTTGGCTTACTGAAAAAAATCATGTGTTGGTAATGTAAAAAGACCTACAGGACATGATATTAGCATGTGGTCTCAAATTAAACTACTAAAGAGGCTCAACACTGTTTAGCTGCCAAAAGCAGTTGGAATTGGGCCTAAACAGTGTGGTAAGTTTTTAGGTGATGGCTATTGTGTCTGTTTGACCTCTTTCAAATGTCTGTACTGGCAATAAAGAGAAAAAAGTTTCCAATTTAAAAAGCTAGAGAATAAAAACATTTTGCCAGTAATGGGAAAAACCTACAGCACCTGGTGTTCCCATGTGGTCTCCCACCCAAGTACTAACCAGGCCCAACACTGCTTAGCTTCCAAGATCAGATGAGATTGGGCGTATCCAATGTGGTATGGCTGTAGGTGAAATACAAGCACTTTTTTGCCCTCTTCTACTTCTATAACCAGGTAAGCTAATAAAAAAGTGTCCTAACTGTTTTGGCTTACTGAAAAAAATCATGTGTTGGTAATGTAAAAAAAACCTACAGGACATGATATAAGCAGGTGGTCTCAAATTAAACTACTAAAGAGGCTCAACACTGTTTAGCTGCCAAAAGCAGTTGGAATTGGGCCTAAACAGTGTGGTAAGTTTTTAGGTGATGGCTATTGTGTCTGTTTGACCTCTTCCAAATGTCTGTACTGGCAATAAAAAAAAGTTTCCAATTTAAATAGCTAGAGAATATAAACAATTTGCCAGTAATGGAAAAAATCCTACAGCACCAGGTGTTCCCATGTGGTCTCCCACCCAAGTACTAACCAGGCCCAACACTGCTTAGCTTCCAAGATCAGACGAGATTGGGCGTATCCAATGTGGTATGGCTGTAAGTGAAATACAAGCACTATTTTGCCCTCTTCTACTTCTATAACCAGGTAAGCTAATAAAAAAGTTTCCTAACTGTATTGGCTTACTGAAAAAAATCATGTGTTGGTAATGTAAAAAGACCTACAGGACATGATATTAGCAGGTGGTCTCAAATTAAACTACTAAAGAGGCTCAACAATGTTTAGCTGCCAAAAGCAGTTGGAATTGGGCCAAAACAGTGTGGTAAGTTTTTAGGTGATGGCTATTGTGTCTGTTTGACCTCTTCCAAATGTCTGTACTGGCAATAAAAAAAAGTTTCCAATTTAAATAGCTAGAGAATATAAACAATTTGCCAGTAATGGAAAAAATCCTACAGCACCAGGTGTTCCCATGTGGTCTCCCACCCAAGTACTAACCAGGCCCAACACTGCTTAGCTTCCAAGATCAGACGAGATTGGGCGTATCCAATGTGGTATGGCTGTAGGTGAAATACAAGCACTTTTTTGCCCTCTTCTACTTCTATAACCAGGTAAGCTAATAAAAAAGTTTCCTAACTGTATTGGCTTACTGAAAAAAATCATGTGTTGGTAATGTAAAAAGACCTACAGGACATGATATTAGCAGGTGGTCTCAAATTAAACTACTAAAGAGGCTCAACAATGTTTAGCTGCCAAAAGCAGTTGAAATTGGGCATAAACAGTGTGGTAAGTTTTTAGATGATGGCTATTGTGTCTGTTTGACCTCTTCCAAATGTCTGTACTGGCAATAAAGAGAAAAAAGTTTCCAATTTAAAAAGCTAGAGAATAAAAACAATTTGCCAGTAATGGGAAAAACCTACAGCACCTGGTGTTCCCATGTGGTCTCCCACCCAAGTACTAACCAGGCCCAACACTGCTTAGCTTCCAAGATCAGATGAGATTGGGCGTATCCAATGTGGTATGGCTGTAGGTGAGATACAGGCACTTTTTTGCTCTCTTCTACTTCTATAACCCGGTAAGCTAATAAAAAAGTGTCCTAACTGTTTTGGCTTACTGAAAAAAATCATGTGTTGGTAATGTAAAAAAACCTACAGGACATTTTATAAGCAGATGGTCTCAAATTAAACTACTAAAGAGGCTCAACACTGTTTAGCTGCCAAAAGCAGTTGGAATTGGGCCTAAACAGTGTGGTAAGTTTTTAGGTGATGGCTATTGTGTCTCTTTGACCTCTTCCAAATGTCTGTACTGGCAATAAAGAGAAAAAAGTTTCCAATTTAAAAAGCTAGAGAATAAAAACAATTTGCCAGTAATGGGAAAAACCTACAGCACCTGGTGTTCCCATGTGGTCTCCCACCCAAGTACTAACCAGGCCCAACACTGCTTAGCTTCCAAGATCAGACGAGATTGGGCGTATCCAATGTGGTATGGCTGTAGGTGGAATACAAGCACTTTTTTGCCCTCTTCTACTTCTATAACCAGGTAAGTTAATAAAAAAAGTTTCCTAACTGTATTGGCTTACTGAAAAAAATCATGTGTTGGTAATGTAAAAAGACCTACAGGACATGATATTAGCAGGTGGTCTCAAATTAAACTACTAAAGAGGCTCAACACTGTTTAGCTGCCAAAAGCAGTTGGAATTGGGCCTAAACAGTGTGGTAAGTTTTTAGGTGATGGCTATTGTGTCTGTTTGACCTCTTTCAAATGTCTGTACTGGCAATAAAGAGAAAAAAGTTTCCAATTTAAAAAGCTAGAGAATAAAAAACAATTTGCCAGTAATGGGAAAAACCTACAGCACCTGGTGTTCCCATGTGGTCTCCCACCCAAGTACTAACAAGGCCCAACACTGCTTAGCTTCCAAGATCAGACGAGATTGGGCGTATCCAATGTGGTATGGCTGTAGGTGAGATACAGGCACTTTTTTGCACTCTTCTACTTCTATAACCAGGTAAGCTAATAAAAAAGTGTCCTAAATGTTTTGGATTACTAAAAAAAATCATGTGTTGGTAATGTAAAAAGACCTACAGGACATGATATAAGCAGGTAGTCTCAAATTAAACTACTAAAGAGGCTCAACACTGTTTAACTGCCAAAAGCAGTTGGAATTGGGCCTAAACAGTGTGGTAAGTTTTTAGGTGATGGCTATTGTGTCTGTTTGACCTCTTTCAAATGTCTGTACTGGCAATAAAGAGAAAAAAGTTTCCAATTTAAAAAGCTAGAGAATAAAAACAATTTGCCAGTAATGGGAAAAAGCCTACAGCTCCTGGTGTTCCCATGTGGTCTTCCACCCAAGTACTAACCAAGCCCAACATTGCTTAGCTTCCAAGATCAGACGAGATTGGGCGTATCCAATGTGGTATGGCTGTATGTGAGATACAGGCACTATTTTGCCCTCTTCTACTTCTATAACCAGGTAAGCTAATAAAAAAGTTTCCTAACTGTATTGGCTTACTGAAAAAAATCATGTGTTGGTAATGTAAAAAGACCTACAGGACATGATATTAGCAGGTGGTCTCAAATTAAACTACAAAAGAGGCTCAACAATGTTTAGCTGCCAAAAGCAGTTGGAATTGGGCCTAAACAGTGTGGTAAGTTTTTAGGTGATGGCTATTGTGTCTGTTTGACCTCTTCCAAATGTCTGTACTGGCAATAAAAAAAAGTTTCCAATTTAAATAGCTAGAGAATAAAAACAATTTGCCAGTAATAAGAAAAAACCTACAGCACCTGGTGTTCCCATGTGGTCTCCCACCCAAGTACTAACCAAGCCCAACACTGCTTAGCTTCCAAGATCAGACGAGATTGGGCGTATCAAATGTGGTATGGCTGTAGGTGAGATACGGGCACTTTTTTGCCCTCTTCTACTTCTATAACCAGGTAAGTTAATAAAAAAGTTTCCTACCTGTTTTGGTTTACTGAAAAAAATCATGTGTTGGTAATGTAAAAAGGGTACTTATGTATTATCTGGACTCCCATGTTAAATGCACCCCATTTTTTCATACCCCTACTATCCAACTACGCATGGAGTTGATTTTATATAGTGTGGCGAGCGCAGTGAGCCACCGTGCCCGAAGCGTGGTGAGCGCAGCGAGCCCCGCGAGGGGACGCGGACTCATAAGAAAAACGGGAGTCCAGATATTACATAAGTACCGTAAAAAGACCTACAGGACATGATATAAGCAGGTGGTCTCAAATTAAACTACTAAAGAGGCTCAACACTGTTTAGCTGCCAAAAGCAGTTGCAATTGGGCCTAAACAGTGTGGTAAGTTTTTAGGTGATGGCTATTGTGTCTGTTTGACCTCTTCCAAATGTCTGTACTGGCAATAAAGAGAAAAAAGTTTCCAATTTAAAAAGCTAGAGAATAAAAACAATTTGCCAGTAATGGGAAAAACCTACAGCACCTGGTGTTCCCATGTGGTCTCCCACCCAAGTACTAAAAAGGCCCAACACTGCTTAGCTTCCAAGATCTGATGAGATTGGGCGTATCAAATGTGGTATGGCTGTAGGTAAGATACAGGCACTTTTTTGCCCTCTTCTACTTCTATAACAAGGTAAGCTAATAAAAAAGTGTCCTAACTGTTTTGGCTTACTGAAAAAAATCATGTGTTGGTAATGTAAAAAAACCTACAGGACATTTTATGAGCAGATGGTCTCAAATTAAACTACTAAAAATGCTCAACACTGTTTAGCTGCCAAAAGCAGTTGGAATTGGGCCTAAACAGTGTGGTAAGTTTTTAGGTGATGGCTATTGTGTCTGTTTGACCTCTTCCAAATGTCTGTACTGGCAATAAAGAGAAAAAAGTTTCCAATTTAAAAAGCTAGAGAATAAAAACAATTTGCCAGTAATGGGAAAAACCTACAGCACCTGGTGTTCCCATGTGGTCTCCCACCCAAGTACTAACCAGGCCCAACACTGCTTAGCTTCCAAGAACAGACGAGATTGGGCGTATCCAATGTGGTATGGCTGTAGGTGGAATACAAGCACTTTTTTGCCCTCTTCTACTTCTATAACCAGGTAAGCTAATAAAAAAGTTTCCTAACTGTTTTGGCTTACTGAAAAAAATCATGTGTTGGTAATGTAAAAAGACCTACAGGACATGATATAAGCAGGTGGTCTCAAATTAATCTACTAAAGAGGCTCAACACTGTTTAGCTGCCAAAAGCAGTTGGAATTGGGCAGAAACAGTGTGGTAAGTCTTTAGGTGATGCCTATTGTGTCTGTTTGACCTCTCCCAAATGTCTGTGTCGGCAATAAAAAGAAAAAGTTTCCAATTTAAATAGCTAGAGAATAAAAACAATTTGCCAGTAATGGGAAAAAGCCTACAGCACCTGGTGTTCCCATGTGGTCTCCCACCCAAGTACTAACCAGGCCCAACATTGCTTAGCTTCCAAGATCAGACGAGATTGGGCGTATCCAATGTGGTATGGCTGTAGGTGAGATACAGGCACTATTTTGCCCTCTTCTACTTCTATAACCAGGTAAGCTAATAAAAAAGTTTCCTACCTGTATTGGCTTACTGAAAAAAATCATGTGTTGGTAATGTAAAAAGACCTACAGGACATGATATTAGCAGGTGGTCTCAAATAAAACTACTAAAGAAGCTCAACAATGTTTAGCTGCCAAAAGCAGTTGGAATTGGGCCTAAACAGTGTGGTAAGTTTTTAGGTGATGGCTATTGTGTCTGTTTGACCTCTTCCAAATGTCTGTACTGGCAATAAAGAGAAAAAAGTTTCCAATTTAAAAAGCTAGAGAATAAAAACAATTTGCCAGTAATGGGAAAAACCTACAGCACCTGGTGTTCCCATGTGGTCTCCCACCCAAGTACTAACCAGGCCCAACACTGCTTAGCTTCCAAGATCAGACGAAATTGGACGTATCCAATGTGGTAAGGCTGTAGGTGTGATACAGGCACTTTTTTGCCCTTTTCTACTTCTATAACCAGGTAAGCTAATAAAAAAGTTTCCTAACTGTATTGGCTTACTGAAAAAAATCATGTGTTGGTAATGTAAAAAGACCTACAGGACATGATATAAGCAGGTGGTCTCAAATTAAACTACTAAAGAGGCTCAACACTGTTTAGCTGCCAAAAGCAGTTGGAATTGGGCCTAAACAGTGTGGTAAGTTTTTAGGTGATGGCTATTGTGTCTGTTTGACCTCTTCCAAATGTCTGTACTGGCAATAAAAAAAAGTTTCCAATTTAAATAGCTAGAGAATAAAAACACTTTGCCAGTAATAAGAAAAAACCTACAGCACCTGGTGTTCCCATGTGGTCTCCCACCCAAGTACTAACCAGGCCCAACACTGCTTAGCTTCCAAGATCAGACGAGATTGGGCGTATCTAATGTGGTATGGCTGTAGGTGAGATACAGGCACTTTTTTGCTCTCTTCTACTTCTATAACCAGGTAAGTTAATAAAAAAGTTTCCCAACTGTATTGGCTTACTGAAAAAAATCATGTGTTGGTAATGTAAAAAGACCTACAGGACATGATATTAGCAGGTGGTCTCAAATTAAACTACTAAAGAGGCTCAACACTGTTAAGCTGCCAAAAGCAGTTGGAATTGGGCCTAAACAGTGTGGTAAGTTTTTAGGTGATGGCTATTGTGTCTGTTTGACCTCTTTCAAATGTCTGTACTGGCAATAAAGAGAAAAAAGTTTCCAATTTAAAAAGCTAGAGAATAAAAACAATTTGCCAGTAATGGGAAAAACCTACAGCACCTGGTGTTCCCATGTGGTCTCCCACCCAAGTACTAACCAGGCCCAACACTGCTTAGCTTCCAAGATCAGACGAGATTGGGCGTATCCAATGTGGTATGGCTGTAGGTGAGATACAGGCACTTTTTTGCACTCTTCTACTTCTATAACCAGGTAAGCTAATAAAAAAGTGTCCTAAATGTTTTGGATTACTAAAAAAAATCATGTGTTGGTAATGTAAAAAGACCTACAGGACATGATATAAGCAGGTAGTCTCAAATTAAACTACTAAAGAGGCTCAACACTGTTTAGCTGCCAAAAGCAGTTGGAATTGGGCCTAAACAGTGTGGTAAGTTTTTAGGTGATGGCTATTGTGTCTGTTTGACCTCTTTCAAATGTCTGTACTGGCAATAAAGAGAAAAAAGTTTCCAATTTAAAAAGCTAGAGAATAAAAACAATTTGCCAGTAATTGGAAAAAGCCTACAGCACCTGGTGTTCCCATGTGGTCTCCCACCGAGGTACTAACCAAGCCCAACATTGCTTAGCTTCCAAGATCAGACGAGATTGGGCGTATCCAATGTGGTATGGCTGTAGGTGAGATACGGGCACTATTTTGCCCTCTTCTACTTCTATAACCAGGTAAGCTAATAAAAAAGTTTCCTAACTGTATTGGCTTACTGAAAAAAATCATGTGTTGGTAATGTAAAAAGACCTACAGGACATGATATAAGCAGGTGGTTTCAAATTAAACTACAAAAGAGGCTCAACAATGTTTAGCTGCCAAAAGCAGTTGGAATTGGGCCTAAACAGTGTGGTAAGTTTTTAGGTGATGGCTATTGTGTCTGTTTGACCTCTTCCAAATGTCTGTACTGGCAATAAAAAAAAGTTTCCAATTTAAATAGCTAGAGAATAAAAACAATTTGCCAGTAATAAGAAAAAACCTACAGCACCTGGTGTTCCCATGTGGTCTCCCACCCAAGTACTAACCAGGCCCAACACTGCTTAGCTTCCAAGATCAGACGAGATTGGGTGTATCTAATGTGGTATGGCTGTAGGTGAGATACAGGCACTTTTTTGCCCTCTTCTACTTCTATAACCAGGTAAGTTAATAAAAAAGTTTCCTAACTGTTTTGGCTTACTGAAAAAAATCATGTGTTGGTAATGTAAAAAAACCTACAGGACATTTTATGAGCAGATGGTCTCAAATTAAACTACTAAAAATGCTCAACACTGTTTAGCTGCCAAAAGCAGTTGGAATTGGGCCTAAACAGTGTGGTAAGTTTTTAGGTGATGGCTATTGTGTCTGTTTGACCTCTTCCAAATGTCTGTACTGGCAATAAAGAGAAAAAAGTTTCCAATTTAAAAAGCTAGAGAATAAAAACAATTTGCCAGTAATGGGAAAAACCTACAGCACCTGGTGTTCCCATGTGGTCTCCCACCCAAGTACTAACCAGGCCCAACACTGCTTAGCTTCCAAGAACAGACGAGATTGGGCGTATCCAATGTGGTATGGCTGTAGGTGGAATACAAGCACTTTTTTGCCCTCTTCTACTTCTATAACCAGGTAAGCTAATAAAAAAGTTTCCTAACTGTTTTGGCTTACTGAAAAAAATCATGTGTTGGTAATGTAAAAAGACCTACAGGACATGATATAAGCAGGTGGTCTCAAATTAATCTACTAAAGAGGCTCAACACTGTTTAGCTGCCAAAAGCAGTTGGAATTGGGCAGAAACAGTGTGGTAAGTCTTTAGGTGATGCCTATTGTGTCTGTTTGACCTCTCCCAAATGTCTGTGTCGGCAATAAAAAGAAAAAGTTTCCAATTTAAATAGCTAGAGAATAAAAACAATTTGCCAGTAATGGGAAAAAGCCTACAGCACCTGGTGTTCCCATGTGGTCTCCCACCCAAGTACTAACCAGGCCCAACATTGCTTAGCTTCCAAGATCAGACGAGATTGGGCGTATCCAATGTGGTATGGCTGTAGGTGAGATACAGGCACTATTTTGCCCTCTTCTACTTCTATAACCAGGTAAGCTAATAAAAAAGTTTCCTACCTGTATTGGCTTACTGAAAAAAATCATGTGTTGGTAATGTAAAAAGACCTACAGGACATGATATTAGCAGGTGGTCTCAAATAAAACTACTAAAGAAGCTCAACAATGTTTAGCTGCCAAAAGCAGTTGGAATTGGGCCTAAACAGTGTGGTAAGTTTTTAGGTGATGGCTATTGTGTCTGTTTGACCTCTTCCAAATGTCTGTACTGGCAATAAAGAGAAAAAACGTTTCCAATTTAAAAAGCTAGAGAATAAAAACAATTTGCCAGTAATGGGAAAAACCTACAGCACCTGGTGTTCCCATGTGGTCTCCCACCCAAGTACTAACCAGGCCCAACACTGCTTAGCTTCCAAGATCAGACGAAATTGGACGTATCCAATGTGGTAAGGCTGTAGGTGTGATACAGGCACTTTTTTGCCCTTTTCTACTTCTATAACCAGGTAAGCTAATAAAAAAGTTTCCTAACTGTATTGGCTTACTGAAAAAAATCATGTGTTGGTAATGTAAAAAGACCTACAGGACATGATATAAGCAGGTGGTCTCAAATTAAACTACTAAAGAGGCTCAACACTGTTTAGCTGCCAAAAGCAGTTGGAATTGGGCCTAAACAGTGTGGTAAGTTTTTAGGTGATGGCTATTGTGTCTGTTTGACCTCTTCCAAATGTCTGTACTGGCAATAAAAAAAAGTTTCCAATTTAAATAGCTAGAGAATAAAAACACTTTGCCAGTAATAAGAAAAAACCTACAGCACCTGGTGTTCCCATGTGGTCTCCCACCCAAGTACTAACCAGGCCCAACACTGCTTAGCTTCCAAGATCAGACGAGATTGGGCGTATCTAATGTGGTATGGCTGTAGGTGAGATACAGGCACTTTTTTGCTCTCTTCTACTTCTATAACCAGGTAAGTTAATAAAAAAGTTTCCCAACTGTATTGGCTTACTGAAAAAAATCATGTGTTGGTAATGTAAAAAGACCTACAGGACATGATATTAGCAGGTGGTCTCAAATTAAACTACTAAAGAGGCTCAACACTGTTAAGCTGCCAAAAGCAGTTGGAATTGGGCCTAAACAGTGTAGTAAGTTTTTAGGTGATGGCTATTGTGTCTGTTTGACCTCTTTCAAATGTCTGTACTGGCAATAAAGAGAAAAAAGTTTCCAATTTAAAAAGCTAGAGAATAAAAACAATTTGCCAGTAATGGGAAAAACCTACAGCACCTGGTGTTCCCATGTGGTCTCCCACCCAAGTACTAACCAGGCCCAACACTGCTTAGCTTCCAAGATCAGACGAGATTGGGCGTATCCAATGTGGTATGGCTGTAGGTGAGATACAGGCACTTTTTTGCACTCTTCTACTTCTATAACCAGGTAAGCTAATAAAAAAGTGTCCTAAATGTTTTGGATTACTAAAAAAAATCATGTGTTGGTAATGTAAAAAGACCTACAGGACATGATATAAGCAGGTAGTCTCAAATTAAACTACTAAAGAGGCTCAACACTGTTTAGCTGCCAAAAGCAGTTGGAATTGGGCCTAAACAGTGTGGTAAGTTTTTAGGTGATGGCTATTGTGTCTGTTTGACCTCTTTCAAATGTCTGTACTGGCAATAAAGAGAAAAAAGTTTCCAATTTAAAAAGCTAGAGAATAAAAACAATTTGCCAGTAATTGGAAAAAGCCTACAGCACCTGGTGTTCCCATGTGGTCTCCCACCGAGGTACTAACCAAGCCCAACATTGCTTAGCTTCCAAGATCAGACGAGATTGGGCGTATCCAATGTGGTATGGCTGTAGGTGAGATACGGGCACTATTTTGCCCTCTTCTACTTCTATAACCAGGTAAGCTAATAAAAAAGTTTCCTAACTGTATTGGCTTACTGAAAAAAATCATGTGTTGGTAATGTAAAAAGACCTACAGGACATGATATAAGCAGGTGGTTTCAAATTAAACTACAAAAGAGGCTCAACAATGTTTAGCTGCCAAAAGCAGTTGGAATTGGGCCTAAACAGTGTGGTAAGTTTTTAGGTGATGGCTATTGTGTCTGTTTGACCTCTTCCAAATGTCTGTACTGGCAATAAAAAAAAGTTTCCAATTTAAATAGCTAGAGAATAAAAACAATTTGCCAGTAATAAGAAAAAACCTACAGCACCTGGTGTTCCCATGTGGTCTCCCACCCAAGTACTAACCAGGCCCAACACTGCTTAGCTTCCAAGATCAGACGAGATTGGGTGTATCTAATGTGGTATGGCTGTAGGTGAGATACAGGCACTTTTTTGCCCTCTTCTACTTCTATAACCAGGTAAGTTAATAAAAAAGTTTCCTAACTGTTTTGGCTTACTGAAAAAAATCATGTGTTGGTAATGTAAAAAGACCTACAGGACATGATATTAGCATGTGGTCTCAAATTAAACTACTAAAGAGGCTCAACACTGTTTAGCTGCCAAAAGCAGTTGGAATTGGGCCTAAACAGTGTGGTAAGTTTTTAGGTGATGGCTATTGTGTCTGTTTGACCTCTTTCAAATGTCTGTACTGGCAATAAAGAGAAAAAAGTTTCCAATTTAAAAAGCTAGAGAATAAAAACATTTTGCCAGTAATGGGAAAAACCTACAGCACCTGGTGTTCCCATGTGGTCTCCCACCCAAGTACTAACCAGGCCCAACACTGCTTAGCTTCCAAGATCAGATGAGATTGGGCGTATCCAATGTGGTATGGCTGTAGGTGAAATACAAGCACTTTTTTGCCCTCTTCTACTTCTATAACCAGGTAAGCTAATAAAAAGTGTCCTAACTGTTTTGGCTTACTGAAAAAAATCATGTGTTGGTAATGTAAAAAAACCTACAGGACATGATATAAGCAGGTGGTCTCAAATTAAACTACTAAAGAGGCTCAACACTGTTTAGCTGCCAAAAGCAGTTGGAATTGGGCCTAAACAGTGTGGTAAGTTTTTAGGTGATGGCTATTGTGTCTGTTTGACCTCTTCCAAATGTCTGTACTGGCAATAAAAAAAAGTTTCCAATTTAAATAGCTAGAGAATATAAACAATTTGCCAGTAATGGAAAAAATCCTACAGCACCAGGTGTTCCCATGTGGTCTCCCACCCAAGTACTAACCAGGCCCAACACTGCTTAGCTTCCAAGATCAGACGAGATTGGGCGTATCCAATGTGGTATGGCTGTAAGTGAAATACAAGCACTATTTTGCCCTCTTCTACTTCTATAACCAGGTAAGCTAATAAAAAAGTTTCCTAACTGTATTGGCTTACTGAAAAAAATCATGTGTTGGTAATGTAAAAAGACCTACAGGACATGATATTAGCAGGTGGTCTCAAATTAAACTACTAAAGAGGCTCAACAATGTTTAGCTGCCAAAAGCAGTTGGAATTGGGCCAAAACAGTGTGGTAAGTTTTTAGGTGATGGCTATTGTGTCTGTTTGACCTCTTCCAAATGTCTGTACTGGCAATAAAAAAAAGTTTCCAATTTAAATAGCTAGAGAATATAAACAATTTGCCAGTAATGGAAAAAATCCTACAGCACCAGGTGTTCCCATGTGGTCTCCCACCCAAGTACTAACCAGGCCCAACACTGCTTAGCTTCCAAGATCAGACGAGATTGGGCGTATCCAATGTGGTATGGCTGTAAGTGAAATACAAGCACTATTTTGCCCTCTTCTACTTCTATAACCAGGTAAGCTAATAAAAAAGTTTCCTAACTGTATTGGCTTACTGAAAAAAATCATGTGTTGGTAATGTAAAAAGACCTACAGGACATGATATTAGCAGGTGGTCTCAAATTAAACTACTAAAGAGGCTCAACAATGTTTAGCTGCCAAAAGCAGTTGGAATTGGGCATAAACAGTGTGGTAAGTTTTTAGATGATGGCTATTGTGTCTGTTTGACCTCTTCCAAATGTCTGTACTGGCAATAAAGAGAAAATAGTTTCCAATTTAAAAAGCTAGAGAATAAAAACAATTTGCCATTAATGGGAAAAACCTACAGCACCTGGTGTTCCCATGTGGTCTCCCACCCAAGCACTAACCAGGCCCAACACTGCTTAGCTTCCAAGATCAGATGAGATTGGGCGTATCTAATGTGGTATGGCTGTAGGTGAGATACAGGCACTTTTTTGCCCTCTTCTACTTCTATAACCAGGTAAGCTAATAAAAAAGTGTCCTAACTGTTTTGGCTTACTGAAAAAAATCATGTGTTGGTAATGTAAAAAAACCTACAGGACATTTTATAAGCAGATGGTCTCAAATTAAACTACTAAAGAGGCTCAACACTGTTTATCTGCCAAAAGCAGTTGGAATTGGGCCTAAACAGTGTGGTAAGTTTTTAGGTGATGGCTATTGTGTCTGTTTGACCTCTTCCAAATGTCTGTACTGGCAATAAAGAGAAAAAAGTTTCCAATTTAAAAAGCTAGAGAATAAAAACAATTTGCCAGTAATGGGAAAAACCTACAGCACCTGGTGTTCCCATGTGGTCTCCCACCCAAGTACTAAACAGGCCCAACACTGCTTAGCTTCCAAGATCAGACGAGATTGGGCGTATCCAATGTGGTATGGCTGTAGGTGGAATACAAGCACTTTTTTGCCATCTTCTACTTCTATAACCAGGTAAGCTAATAAAAAAGTTTCCTAACTGTTTTGGCTTACTGAAAAAAATCATGTGTTGGTAATGTAAAAAGACCTACAGGACATGATATAAGCAGGTGGTCTCAAATTAATCTACTAAAGAGGCTCAACACTGTTTAGCTGCCAAAAGCAGTTGGAATTGGGCCGAAACAGTGTGGTAAGTCTTTAGGTGATGCCTATTGTGTCTGTTTGACCTCTTCCAAATGTCTGTACTGGCAATAAAGAGAAAAAAGTTTCCAATTTAAAAAGCTAGAGAATAAAAACAATTTGCCAGTAATGGGAAAAACCTACAGCACCTGGTGTTCCCATGTGCTCTCCCACCCAAGTACTAACCAGGCCCAACACTGCTTAGCTTCCAAGATCAGACGAAATTGGACGTATCCAATGTGGTAAGGCTGTAGGTGTGATACAGGCACTTTTTTGCCCTCTTCTACTTCTATAACCAGGTAAGCTAATAAAAAAGTTTCCTAACTGTATTGGCTTACTGAAAAAAATCATGTGTTGGTAATGTAAAAAGACCTACAGGACATGATATAAGCAGGTGGTCTCAAATTAAACTACTAAAGAGGCTCAACACTGTTTAGCTGCCAAAAGCAGTTGGAATTGGGCCTAAACAGTGTGGTAAGTTTTTAGGTGATGGCTATTGTGTCTGTTTGACCTCTTTCAAATGTCTGTACTGGCAATAAAGAGAAAAAAGTTTCCAATTTAAAAAGCTAGAGAATAAAAACAATTTGCCAGTAATTGGAAAAAGCCTACAGCACCTGGTGTTCCCATGTGGTCTCCCACCGAGGTACTAACCAAGCCCAACATTGCTTAGCTTCCAAGATCAGACGAGATTGGGCGTATCCAATGTGGTATGGCTGTAGGTGAGATACAGGCACTATTTTGCCCTCTTCTACTTCTATAACCAGGTCAGCTAATAAAAAAGTTTCCTAACTGTATTGGCTTACTGAAAAAAATCATGTGTTGGTAATGTAAAAAGACCTACAGGACATGATATAAGCAGGTGGTTTCAAATTAAACTACAAAAGAGGCTCAACAATGTTTAGCTGCCAAAAGCAGTTGGAATTGGGCCTAAACAGTGTGGTAAGTTTTTAGGTGATGGCTATTGTGTCTGTTTGACCTCTTCCAAATGTCTGTACTGGCAATAAAAAAAAGTTTCCAATTTAAATAGCTAGAGAATAAAAACAATTTGCCAGTAATAAGAAAAAACCTACAGCACCTGGTGTTCCCATGTGGTCTCCCACCCAAGTACTAACCAGGCCCAACACTGCTTAGCTTCCAAGATCAGACGAGATTGGGTGTATCTAATGTGGTATGGCTGTAGGTGAGATACAGGCACTTTTTTGCCCTCTTCTACTTCTATAACCAGGTAAGTTAATAAAAAAGTTTCCTAACTGTTTTGGCTTACTGAAAAAAATCATGTGTTGGTAATGTAAAAAGACCTACAGGACATGATATTAGCATGTGGTCTCAAATTAAACTACTAAAGAGGCTCAACACTGTTTAGCTGCCAAAAGCAGTTGGAATTGGGCCTAAACAGTGTGGTAAGTTTTTAGGTGATGGCTATTGTGTCTGTTTGACCTCTTTCAAATGTCTGTACTGGCAATAAAGAGAAAAAAGTTTCCAATTTAAAAAGCTAGAGAATAAAAACATTTTGCCAGTAATGGGAAAAACCTACAGCACCTGGTGTTCCCATGTGGTCTCCCACCCAAGTACTAACCAGGCCCAACACTGCTTAGCTTCCAAGATCAGATGAGATTGGGCGTATCCAATGTGGTATGGCTGTAGGTGAAATACAAGCACTTTTTTGCCCTCTTCTACTTCTATAACCAGGTAAGCTAATAAAAAAGTGTCCTAACTGTTTTGGCTTACTGAAAAAAATCATGTGTTGGTAATGTAAAAAAACCTACAGGACATGATATAAGCAGGTGGTCTCAAATTAAACTACTAAAGAGGCTCAACACTGTTTAGCTGCCAAAAGCAGTTGGAATTGGGCCTAAACAGTGTGGTAAGTTTTTAGATGATGGCTATTGTGTCTGTTTGACCTCTTCCAAATGTCTGTACTGGCAATAAAAAAAAGTTTCCAATTTAAATAGCTAGAGAATATAAACAATTTGCCAGTAATGGAAAAAATCCTACAGCACCAGGTGTTCCCATGTGGTCTCCCACCCAAGTACTAACCAGGCCCAACACTGCTTAGCTTCCAAGATCAGACGAGATTGGGCGTATCCAATGTGGCATGGCTGTAAGTGAAATACAAGCACTATTTTGCCCTCTTCTACTTCTATAACCAGGTAAGCTAATAAAAAAGTTTCCTAACTGTATTGGCTTACTGAAAAAAATCATGTGTTGGTAATGTAAAAAGACCTACAGGACATGATATTAGCAGGTGGTCTCAAATTAAACTACTAAAGAGGCTCAACAATGTTTAGCTGCCAAAAGCAGTTGGAATTGGGCCAAAACAGTGTGGTAAGTTTTTAGGTGATGGCTATTGTGTCTGTTTGACCTCTTCCAAATGTCTGTACTGGCAATAAAAAAAAGTTTCCAATTTAAATAGCTAGAGAATATAAACAATTTGCCAGTAATGGAAAAAATCCTACAGCACCAGGTGTTCCCATGTGGTCTCCCACCCAAGTACTAACCAGGCCCAACACTGCTTAGCTTCCAAGATCAGACGAGATAGGGCGTATCCAATGTGGTATGGCTGTAAGTGAAATACAAGCACTATTTTGCCCTCTTCTACTTCTATAACCAGGTAAGCTAATAAAAAAGTTTCCTAACTGTATTGGCTTACTGAAAAAAATCATGTGTTGGTAATGTAAAAAGACCTACAGGACATGATATTAGCAGGTGGTCTCAAATTAAACTACTAAAGAGGCTCAACAATGTTTAGCTGCCAAAAGCAGTTGGAATTGGGCATAAACAGTGTGGTAAGTTTTTAGATGATGGCTATTGTGTCTGTTTGACCTCTTCCAAATGTCTGTACTGGCAATAAAAAAAAGTTTCCAATTTAAATAGCTAGAGAATATAAACAATTTGCCAGTAATGGAAAAAATCCTACAGCACCAGGTGTTCCCATGTGGTCTCCCACCCAAGTACTAACCAGGCCCAACACTGCTTAGCTTCCAAGATCAGACGAGATTGGGCGTATCCAATGTGGCATGGCTGTAAGTGAAATACAAGCACTATTTTGCCCTCTTCTACTTCTATAACCAGGTAAGCTAATAAAAAAGTTTCCTAACTGTATTGGCTTACTGAAAAAAATCATGTGTTGGTAATGTAAAAAGACCTACAGGACATGATATTAGCAGGTGGTCTCAAATTAAACTACTAAAGAGGCTCAACAATGTTTAGCTGCCAAAAGCAGTTGGAATTGGGCCAAAACAGTGTGGTAAGTTTTTAGGTGATGGCTATTGTGTCTGTTTGACCTCTTCCAAATGTCTGTACTGGCAATAAAAAAAAGTTTCCAATTTAAATAGCTAGAGAATATAAACAATTTGCCAGTAATGGAAAAAATCCTACAGCACCAGGTGTTCCCATGTGGTCTCCCACCCAAGTACTAACCAGGCCCAACACTGCTTAGCTTCCAAGATCAGACGAGATTGGGCGTATCCAATGTGGTATGGCTGTAAGTGAAATACAAGCACTATTTTGCCCTCTTCTACTTCTATAACCAGGTAAGCTAATAAAAAAGTTTCCTAACTGTATTGGCTTACTGAAAAAAATCATGTGTTGGTAATGTAAAAAGACCTACAGGACATGATATTAGCAGGTGGTCTCAAATTAAACTACTAAAGAGGCTCAACAATGTTTAGCTGCCAAAAGCAGTTGGAATTGGGCATAAACAGTGTGGTAAGTTTTTAGATGATGGCTATTGTGTCTGTTTGACCTCTTCCAAATGTCTGTACTGGCAATAAAGAGAAAATAGTTTCCAATTTAAAAAGCTAGAGAATAAAAACAATTTGCCATTAATGGGAAAAACCTACAGCACCTGGTGTTCCCATGTGGTCTCCCACCCAAGCACTAACCAGGCCCAACACTGCTTAGCTTCCAAGATCAGATGAGATTGGGCGTATCTAATGTGGTATGGCTGTAGGTGAGATACAGGCACTTTTTTGCCCTCTTCTACTTCTATAACCAGGTAAGCTAATAAAAAAGTGTCCTAACTGTTTTGGCTTACTGAAAAAAATCATGTGTTGGTAATGTAAAAAAACCTACAGGACATTTTATAAGCAGATGGTCTCAAATTAAACTACTAAAGAGGCTCAACACTGTTTATCTGCCAAAAGCAGTTGGAATTGGGCCTAAACAGTGTGGTAAGTTTTTAGGTGATGGCTATTGTGTCTGTTTGACCTCTTCCAAATGTCTGTACTGGCAATAAAGAGAAAAAAGTTTCCAATTTAAAAAGCTAGAGAATAAAAACAATTTGCCAGTAATGGGAAAAACCTACAGCACCTGGTGTTCCCATGTGGTCTCCCACCCAAGTACTAAACAGGCCCAACACTGCTTAGCTTCCAAGATCAGACGAGATTGGGCGTATCCAATGTGGTATGGCTGTAGGTGGAATACAAGCACTTTTTTGCCATCTTCTACTTCTATAACCAGGTAAGCTAATAAAAAAGTTTCCTAACTGTTTTGGCTTACTGAAAAAAATCATGTGTTGGTAATGTAAAAAGACCTACAGGACATGATATAAGCAGGTGGTCTCAAATTAATCTACTAAAGAGGCTCAACACTGTTTAGCTGCCAAAAGCAGTTGGAATTGGGCCGAAACAGTGTGGTAAGTCTTTAGGTGATGCCTATTGTGTCTGTTTGACCTCTCCCAAATGTCTGTGTCGGCAATAAAAAGAAAAAGTTTCCAATTTAAATAGCTAGAGAATAAAAACAATTTGCCAGTAATGGGAAAACGCCTACAGCACCTGGTGTTCCCATGTGGTCTGCCACCCAAGTACTAACCAGGCCCAACATTGCTTAGCTTCCAAGATCAGACGAGATTGGGCGTATCCAATGTGGTATGGCTGTAGGTGAGATACAGGCACTATTTTGCCCTCTTCTACTTCTATAACCAGGTAAGCTAATAAAAAAGTTTCCTAACTGTATTGGCTTACTGAAAAAAATCATGTGTTGGTAATGTAAAAAGACCTACAGGACATGATATTAGCAGGTGGTCTCAAATAAAACTACTAAAGAGGCTCAACAATGTTTAGCTGCCAAAAGCAGTTGGAATTGGGCCTAAACAGTGTGGTAAGTTTTTAGGTGATGGCTATTGTGTCTGTTTGACCTCTTCCAAATGTCTGTACTGGCAATAAAGAGAAAAAAGTTTCCAATTTAAAAAGCTAGAGAATAAAAACAATTTGCCAGTAATGGGAAAAACCTACAGCACCTGGTGATCCCATGTAGTCTCCCACCCAAGTATTAACCAGGCCCAACACTGCTTAGCTTCCAAGATCAGACGAGATTGGGCGTATCCAATGTGGTATGGCTGTAGGTGAGATACAGGCACTTTTTTGCCCTCTTCTACTTCTATAACCAGGTAAGTTAATAAAAAAGTTTCCCAACTGTATTGGCTTACTGAAAAAAATCATGTGTTGGTAATGTAAAAAGACCTACAGGACATGATATTAGCAGGTGGTCTCAAATTAAACTACTAAAGAGGCTCAACACTGTTTAGCTGCCAAAAGCAGTTGGAATTGGGCCTAAACAGTGTGGTAAGTTTTTAGGTGATGGCTATTGTGTCTGTTTGACCTCTTTCAAATGTCTGTACTGGCAATAAAGAGAAAAAAGTTTCCAATTTAAAAAGCTAGAGAATAAAAACAATTTGCCAGTAATGGGAAAAACCTACAGCACCTGGTGTTCCCATGTGGTCTCCCACCCAAGTACTAACAAGGCCCAACACTGCTTAGCTTCCAAGATCAGACGAGATTGGGCGTATCCAATGTGGTATGGCTGTAGGTGAGATACAGGCACTTTTTTGCACTCTTCTACTTCTATAACCAGGTAAGCTAATAAAAAAGTGTCCTAAATGTTTTGGATTACTAAAAAAAATCATGTGTTGGTAATGTAAAAAGACCTACAGGACATGATATAAGCAGGTAGTCTCAAATTAAACTACTAAAGAGGCTCAACACTGTTTAACTGCCAAAAGCAGTTGGAATTGGGCCTAAACAGTGTGGTAAGTTTTTAGGTGATGGCTATTGTGTCTGTTTGACCTCTTTCAAATGTCTGTACTGGCAATAAAGAGAAAAAAGTTTCCAATTTAAAAAGCTAGAGAATAAAAACAATTTGCCAGTAATGGGAAAAAGCCTACAGCTCCTGGTGTTCCCATGTGGTCTTCCACCCAAGTACTAACCAAGCCCAACATTGCTTAGCTTCCAAGATCAGACGAGATTGGGCGTATCCAATGTGGTATGGCTGTATGTGAGATACAGGCACTATTTTGCCCTCTTCTACTTCTATAACCAGGTAAGCTAATAAAAAAGTTTCCTAACTGTATTGGCTTACTGAAAAAAATCATGTGTTGGTAATGTAAAAAGACCTACAGGACATGATATTAGCAGGTGGTCTCAAATTAAACTACACAAGAGGCTCAACAATGTTTAGCTGCCAAAAGCAGTTGGAATTGGGCCTAAACAGTGTGGTAAGTTTTTAGGTGATGGCTATTGTGTCTGTTTGACCTCTTCCAAATGTCTGTACTGGCAATAAAAAAAAGTTTCCAATTTAAATAGCTAGAGAATAAAAACAATTTGCCAGTAATAAGAAAAAACCTACAGCACCTGGTGTTCCCATGTGGTCTCCCACCCAAGTACTTACCAAGCCCAACACTGCTTAGCTTCCAAGATCAGACGAGATTGGGCGTATCTAATGTGGTATGGCTGTAGGTGAGATACGGGCACTTTTTTGCCCTCTTCTACTTCTATAACCAGGTAAGTTAATAAAAAAGTTTCCTACCTGTTTTGGCTTACTGAAAAAAATCATGTGTTGGTAATGTAAAAAGACCTACAGGACATGATATAAGCAGGTGGTCTCAAATTAAACTACTAAAGAGGCTCAACACTGTTTAGCTGCCAAAAGCAGTTGCAATTGGGCCTAAACAGTGTGGTAAGTTTTTAGGTGATGGCTATTGTGTCTGTTTGACCTCTTCCAAATGTCTGTACTGGCAATAAAGAGAAAAAAGTTTCCAATTTAAAAAGCTAGAGAATAAAAACAATTTGCCAGTAATGGGAAAAACCTACAGCACCTGGTGTTCCCATGTGGTCTCCCACCCAAGTACTAAAAAGGCCCAACACTGCTTAGCTTCCAAGATCTGATGAGATTGGGCGTATCAAATGTGGTATGGCTGTAGGTAAGATACAGGCACTTTTTTGCCCTCTTCTACTTCTATAACAAGGTAAGCTAATAAAAAAGTGTCCTAACTGTTTTGGCTTACTGAAAAAAATCATGTGTTGGTAATGTAAAAAAACCTACAGGACATTTTATGAGCAGATGGTCTCAAATTAAACTACTAAAAATGCTCAACACTGTTTAGCTGCCAAAAGCAGTTGGAATTGGGCCTAAACAGTGTGGTAAGTTTTTAGGTGATGGCTATTGTGTCTGTTTGACCTCTTCCAAATGTCTGTACTGGCAATAAAGAGAAAAAAGTTTCCAATTTAAAAAGCTAGAGAATAAAAACAATTTGCCAGTAATGGGAAAAACCTACAGCACCTGGTGTTCCCATGTGGTCTCCCACCCAAGTACTAACCAGGCCCAACACTGCTTAGCTTCCAAGAACAGACGAGATTGGGCGTATCCAATGTGGTATGGCTGTAGGTGGAATACAAGCACTTTTTTGCCCTCTTCTACTTCTATAACCAGGTAAGCTAATAAAAAAGTTTCCTAACTGTTTTGGCTTACTGAAAAAAATCATGTGTTGGTAATGTAAAAAGACCTACAGGACATGATATAAGCAGGTGGTCTCAAATTAATCTACTAAAGAGGCTCAACACTGTTTAGCTGCCAAAAGCAGTTGGAATTGGGCAGAAACAGTGTGGTAAGTCTTTAGGTGATGCCTATTGTGTCTGTTTGACCTCTCCCAAATGTCTGTGTCGGCATTAAAAAGAAAAAGTTTCAAATTTAAATAGCTAGAGAATAAAAACAATTTGCCAGTAATGGGAAAAAGCCTACAGCACCTGGTGTTCCCATGTGGTCTCCCACCCAAGTACTAACCAGGCCCAACATTGCTTAGCTTCCAAGATCAGACGAGATTGGGCGTATCCAATGTGGTATGGCTGTAGGTGAGATACAGGCACTATTTTGCCCTCTTCTACTTCTATAACCAGGTAAGCTAATAAAAAAGTTTCCTACCTGTATTGGCTTACTGAAAAAAATCATGTGTTGGTAATGTAAAAAGACCTACAGGACATGATATTAGCAGGTGGTCTCAAATAAAACTACTAAAGAAGCTCAACAATGTTTAGCTGCCAAAAGCAGTTGGAATTGGGCCTAAACAGTGTGGTAAGTTTTTAGGTGATGGCTATTGTGTCTGTTTGACCTCTTCCAAATGTCTGTACTGGCAATAAAGAGAAAAAAGTTTCCAATTTAAAAAGCTAGAGAATAAAAACAATTTGCCAGTAATGGGAAAAACCTACAGCACCTGGTGTTCCCATGTGGTCTCCCACCCAAGTACTAACCAGGCCCAACACTGCTTAGCTTCCAAGATCAGACGAAATTGGACGTATCCAATGTGGTAAGGCTGTAGGTGTGATACAGGCACTTTTTTGCCCTCTTCTACTTCTATAACCAGGTAAGCTAATAAAAAAGTTTCCTAACTGTATTGGCTTACTGAAAAAAATCATGTGTTGGTAATGTAAAAAGACCTACAGGACATGATATAAGCAGGTGGTCTCAAATTAAACTACTAAAGAGGCTCAACACTGTTTAGCTGCCAAAAGCAGTTGGAATTGGGCCTAAACAGTGTGGTAAGTTTTTAGGTGATGGCTATTGTGTCTGTTTGACCTCTTCCAAATGTCTGTACTGGCAATAAAAAAAAGTTTCCAATTTAAATAGCTAGAGAATAAAAACACTTTGCCAGTAATAAGAAAAAACCTACAGCACCTGGTGTTCCCATGTGGTCTCCCACCCAAGTACTAACCAGGCCCAACACTGCTTAGCTTCCAAGATCAGACGAGATTGGGCGTATCTAATGTGGTATGGCTGTAGGTGAGATACAGGCACTTTTTTGCTCTCTTCTACTTCTATAACCAGGTAAGTTAATAAAAAAGTTTCCCAACTGTATTGGCTTACTGAAAAAAATCATGTGTTGGTAATGTAAAAAGACCTACAGGACATGATATTAGCAGGTGGTCTCAAATTAAACTACTAAAGAGGCTCAACACTGTTAAGCTGCCAAAAGCAGTTGGAATTGGGCCTAAACAGTGTGGTAAGTTTTTAGGTGATGGCTATTGTGGCTGTTTGACCTCTTTCAAATGTCTGTACTGGCAATAAAGAGAAAAAAGTTTCCAATTTAAAAAGCTAGAGAATAAAAACAATTTGCCAGTAATGGGAAAAACCTACAGCACCTGGTGTTCCCATGTGGTCTCCCACCCAAGTACTAACCAGGCCCAACACTGCTTAGCTTCCAAGATCAGACGAGATTGGGCGTATCCAATGTGGTATGGCTGTAGGTGAGATACAGGCACTTTTTTGCACTCTTCTACTTCTATAACCAGGTAAGCTAATAAAAAAGTGTCCTAAATGTTTTGGATTACTAAAAAAAATCATGTGTTGGTAATGTAAAAAGACCTACAGGACATGATATAAGCAGGTAGTCTCAAATTAAACTACTAAAGAGGCTCAACACTGTTTAGCTGCCAAAAGCAGTTGGAATTGGGCCTAAACAGTGTGGTAAGTTTTTAGGTGATGGCTATTGTGTCTGTTTGACCTCTTTCAAATGTCTGTACTGGCAATAAAGAGAAAAAAGTTTCCAATTTAAAAAGCTAGAGAATAAAAACAATTTGCCAGTAATTGGAAAAAGCCTACAGCACCTGGTGTTCCCATGTGGTCTCCCACCGAGGTACTAACCAAGCCCAACATTGCTTAGCTTCCAAGATCAGACGAGATTGGGCGTATCCAATGTGGTATGGCTGTAGGTGAGATACTGGCACTATTTTGCCCTCTTCTACTTCTATAACCAGGTAAGCTAATAAAAAAGTTTCCTAACTGTATTGGCTTACTGAAAAAAATCATGTGTTGGTAATGTAAAAAGACCTACAGGACATGATATAAGCAGGTGGTTTCAAATTAAACTACAAAAGAGGCTCAACAATGTTTAGCTGCCAAAAGCAGTTGGAATTGGGCCTAAACAGTGTGGTAAGTTTTTAGGTGATGGCTATTGTGTCTGTTTGACCTCTTCCAAATGTCTGTACTGGCAATAAAAAAAAGTTTCCAATTTAAATAGCTAGAGAATAAAAACAATTTGCCAGTAATAAGAAAAAACCTACAGCACCTGGTGTTCCCATGTGGTCTCCCACCCAAGTACTAACCAGGCCCAACACTGCTTAGCTTCCAAGATCAGACGAGATTGGGTGTATCTAATGTGGTATGGCTGTAGGTGAGATACAGGCACTTTTTTGCCCTCTTCTACTTCTATAACCAGGTAAGTTAATAAAAAAGTTTCCTAACTGTTTTGGCTTACTGAAAAAAATCATGTGTTGGTAATGTAAAAAGACCTACAGGACATGATATTAGCATGTGGTCTCAAATTAAACTACTAAAGAGGCTCAACACTGTTTAGCTGCCAAAAGCAGTTGGAATTGGGCCTAAACAGTGTGGTAAGTTTTTAGGTGATGGCTATTGTGTCTGTTTGACCTCTTTCAAATGTCTGTACTGGCAATAAAGAGAAAAAAGTTTCCAATTTAAAAAGCTAGAGAATAAAAACATTTTGCCAGTAATGGGAAAAACCTACAGCACCTGGTGTTCCCATGTGGTCTCCCACCCAAGTACTAACCAGGCGCAACACTGCTTAGCTTCCAAGATCAGATGAGATTGGGCGTATCCAATGTGGTATGGCTGTAGGTGAAATACAAGCACTTTTTTGCCCTCTTCTACTTCTATAACCAGGTAAGCTAATAAAAAAGTGTCCTAACTGTTTTGGCTTACTGAAAAAAATCATGTGTTGGTAATGTAAAAAAACCTACAGGACATGATATAAGCAGGTGGTCTCAAATTAAACTACTAAAGAGGCTCAACACTGTTTAGCTGCCAAAAGCAGTTGGAATTGGGCCTAAACAGTGTGGTAAGTTTTTAGATGATGGCTATTGTGTCTGTTTGACCTCTTCCAAATGTCTGTACTGGCAATAAAAAAAAGTTTCCAATTTAAATAGCTAGAGAATATAAACAATTTGCCAGTAATGGAAAAAATCCTACAGCACCAGGTGTTCCCATGTGGTCTCCCACCCAAGTACTAACCAGGCCCAACACTGCTTAGCTTCCAAGATCAGACGAGATTGGGCGTATCCAATGTGGTATGGCTGTAAGTGAAATACAAGCACTATTTTGCCCTCTTCTACTTCTATAACCAGGTAAGCTAATAAAAAAGTTTCCTAACTGTATTGGCTTACTGAAAAAAATCATGTGTTGGTAATGTAAAAAGACCTACAGGACATGATATTAGCAGGTGGTCTCAAATTAAACTACTAAAGAGGCTCAACAATGTTTAGCTGCCAAAAGCAGTTGGAATTGGGCCAAAACAGTGTGGTAAGTTTTTAGGTGATGGCTATTGTGTCTGTTTGACCTCTTCCAAATGTCTGTACTGGCAATAAAAAAAAGTTTCCAATTTAAATAGCTAGAGAATATAAACAATTTGCCAGTAATGGAAAAAATCCTACAGCACCAGGTGTTCCCATGTGGTCTCCCACCCAAGTACTAACCAGGCCCAACACTGCTTAGCTTCCAAGATCAGACGAGATTGGGCGTATCCAATGTGGTATGGCTGTAAGTGAAATACAAGCACTATTTTGCCCTCTTCTACTTCTATAACCAGATAAGCTAATAAAAAAGTTTCCTAACTGTATTGGCTTACTGAAAAAAATCATGTGTTGGTAATGTAAAAAGACCTACAGGACATGATATTAGCAGGTGGTCTCAAATTAAACTACTAAAGAGGCTCAACACTGTTAAGCTGCCAAAAGCAGTTGGAATTGGGCCTAAACAGTGTGGTAAGTTTTTAGGTGATGGCTATTGTGGCTGTTTGACCTCTTCCAAATGTCTGTACTGGCAATAAAGAGAAAAAAGTTTCCAATTTAAAAAGCTAGAGAATAAAAACAATTTGCCAGTAATGGGAAAAACCTACAGCACCTGGTGATCCCATGTAGTCTCCCACCCAAGTACTAACCAGGCCCAACACTGCTTAGCTTCCAAGATCAGACGAGATTGGGCGTATCCAATGTGGTATGGCTGTAGGTGAGATACAGGCACTTTTTTGCCCTCTTCTACTTCTATAACCAGGTAAGTTAATAAAAAAGTTTCCCAACTGTATTGGCTTACTGAAAAAAATCATGTGTTGGTAATGTAAAAAGACCTACAGGACATGATATTAGCAGGTGGTCTCAAATAAAACTACTAAAGAGGCTCAACAATGTTTAGCTGCCAAAAGCAGTTGGAATTGGGCCTAAACAGTGTGGTAAGTTTTTAGGTGATGGCTATTGTGTCTGTTTGACCTCTTCCAAATGTCTGTACTGGCAATAAAGAGAAAAAAGTTTCCAATTTAAAAAGCTAGAGAATAAAAACAATTTGCCAGTAATGGGAAAAACCTACAGCACCTGGTGATCCCATGTAGTCTCCCACCCAAGTATTAACCAGGCCCAACACTGCTTAGCTTCCAAGATCAGACGAGATTGGGCGTATCCAATGTGGTATGGCTGTAGGTGAGATACAGGCACTTTTTTGCCCTCTTCTACTTCTATAACCAGGTAAGTTAATAAAAAAGTTTCCCAACTGTATTGGCTTACTGAAAAAAATCATGTGTTGGTAATGTAAAAAGACCTACAGGACATGATATTAGCAGGTGGTCTCAAATTAAACTACTAAAGAGGCTCAACACTGTTTAGCTGCCAAAAGCAGTTGGAATTGGGCCTAAACAGTGTGGTAAGTTTTTAGGTGATGGCTATTGTGTCTGTTTGACCTCTTTCAAATGTCTGTACTGGCAATAAAGAGAAAAAAGTTTCCAATTTAAAAAGCTAGAGAATAAAAACAATTTGCCAGTAATGGGAAAAACCTACAGCACCTGGTGTTCCCATGTGGTCTCCCACCCAAGTACTAACAAGGCCCAACACTGCTTAGCTTCCAAGATCAGACGAGATTGGGCGTATCCAATGTGGTATGGCTGTAGGTGAGATACAGGCACTTTTTTGCACTCTTCTACTTCTATAACCAGGTAAGCTAATAAAAAAGTGTCCTAAATGTTTTGGATTACTAAAAAAAATCATGTGTTGGTAATGTAAAAAGACCTACAGGACATGATATAAGCAGGTAGTCTCAAATTAAACTACTAAAGAGGCTCAACACTGTTTAACTGCCAAAAGCAGTTGGAATTGGGCCTAAACAGTGTGGTAAGTTTTTAGGTGATGGCTATTGTGTCTGTTTGACCTCTTTCAAATGTCTGTACTGGCAATAAAGAGAAAAAAGTTTCCAATTTAAAAAGCTAGAGAATAAAAACAATTTGCCAGTAATGGGAAAAAGCCTACAGCTCCTGGTGTTCCCATGTGGTCTTCCACCCAAGTACTAACCAAGCCCAACATTGCTTAGCTTCCAAGATCAGACGAGATTGGGCGTATCCAATGTGGTATGGCTGTATGTGAGATACAGGCACTATTTTGCCCTCTTCTACTTCTATAACCAGGTAAGCTAATAAAAAAGTTTCCTAACTGTATTGGCTTACTGAAAAAAATCATGTGTTGGTAATGTAAAAAGACCTACAGGACATGATATTAGCAGGTGGTCTCAAATTAAACTACACAAGAGGCTCAACAATGTTTAGCTGCCAAAAGCAGTTGGAATTGGGCCTAAACAGTGTGGTAAGTTTTTAGGTGATGGCTATTGTGTCTGTTTGACCTCTTCCAAATGTCTGTACTGGCAATAAAAAAAAGTTTCCAATTTAAATAGCTAGAGAATAAAAACAATTTGCCAGTAATAAGAAAAAACCTACAGCACCTGGTGTTCCCATGTGGTCTCCCACCCAAGTACTTACCAAGCCCAACACTGCTTAGCTTCCAAGATCAGACGAGATTGGGCGTATCTAATGTGGTATGGCTGTAGGTGAGATACGGGCACTTTTTTGCCCTCTTCTACTTCTATAACCAGGTAAGTTAATAAAAAAGTTTCCTACCTGTTTTGGCTTACTGAAAAAAATCATGTGTTGGTAATGTAAAAAGACCTACAGGACATGATATAAGCAGGTGGTCTCAAATTAAACTACTAAAGAGGCTCAACACTGTTTAGCTGCCAAAAGCAGTTGCAATTGGGCCTAAACAGTGTGGTAAGTTTTTAGGTGATGGCTATTGTGTCTGTTTGACCTCTTCCAAATGTCTGTACTGGCAATAAAGAGAAAAAAGTTTCCAATTTAAAAAGCTAGAGAATAAAAACAATTTGCCAGTAATGGGAAAAACCTACAGCACCTGGTGTTCCCATGTGGTCTCCCACCCAAGTACTAAAAAGGCCCAACACTGCTTAGCTTCCAAGATCTGATGAGATTGGGCGTATCAAATGTGGTATGGCTGTAGGTAAGATACAGGCACTTTTTTGCCCTCTTCTACTTCTATAACAAGGTAAGCTAATAAAAAAGTGTCCTAACTGTTTTGGCTTACTGAAAAAAATCATGTGTTGGTAATGTAAAAAAACCTACAGGACATTTTATGAGCAGATGGTCTCAAATTAAACTACTAAAAATGCTCAACACTGTTTAGCTGCCAAAAGCAGTTGGAATTGGGCCTAAACAGTGTGGTAAGTTTTTAGGTGATGGCTATTGTGTCTGTTTGACCTCTTCCAAATGTCTGTACTGGCAATAAAGAGAAAAAAGTTTCCAATTTAAAAAGCTAGAGAATAAAAACAATTTGCCAGTAATGGGAAAAACCTACAGCACCTGGTGTTCCCATGTGGTCTCCCACCCAAGTACTAACCAGGCCCAACACTGCTTAGCTTCCAAGAACAGACGAGATTGGGCGTATCCAATGTGGTATGGCTGTAGGTGGAATACAAGCACTTTTTTGCCCTCTTCTACTTCTATAACCAGGTAAGCTAATAAAAAAGTTTCCTAACTGTTTTGGCTTACTGAAAAAAATCATGTGTTGGTAATGTAAAAAGACCTACAGGACATGATATAAGCAGGTGGTCTCAAATTAATCTACTAAAGAGGCTCAACACTGTTTAGCTGCCAAAAGCAGTTGGAATTGGGCAGAAACAGTGTGGTAAGTCTTTAGGTGATGCCTATTGTGTCTGTTTGACCTCTCCCAAATGTCTGTGTCGGCATTAAAAAGAAAAAGTTTCAAATTTAAATAGCTAGAGAATAAAAACAATTTGCCAGTAATGGGAAAAAGCCTACAGCACCTGGTGTTCCCATGTGGTCTCCCACCCAAGTACTAACCAGGCCCAACATTGCTTAGCTTCCAAGATCAGACGAGATTGGGCGTATCCAATGTGGTATGGCTGTAGGTGAGATACAGGCACTATTTTGCCCTCTTCTACTTCTATAACCAGGTAAGCTAATAAAAAAGTTTCCTACCTGTATTGGCTTACTGAAAAAAATCATGTGTTGGTAATGTAAAAAGACCTACAGGACATGATATTAGCAGGTGGTCTCAAATAAAACTACTAAAGAAGCTCAACAATGTTTAGCTGCCAAAAGCAGTTGGAATTGGGCCTAAACAGTGTGGTAAGTTTTTAGGTGATGGCTATTGTGTCTGTTTGACCTCTTCCAAATGTCTGTACTGGCAATAAAGAGAAAAAAGTTTCCAATTTAAAAAGCTAGAGAATAAAAACAATTTGCCAGTAATGGGAAAAACCTACAGCACCTGGTGTTCCCATGTGGTCTCCCACCCAAGTACTAACCAGGCCCAACACTGCTTAGCTTCCAAGATCAGACGAAATTGGACGTATCCAATGTGGTAAGGCTGTAGGTGTGATACAGGCACTTTTTTGCCCTCTTCTACTTCTATAACCAGGTAAGCTAATAAAAAAGTTTCCTAACTGTATTGGCTTACTGAAAAAAATCATGTGTTGGTAATGTAAAAAGACCTACAGGACATGATATAAGCAGGTGGTCTCAAATTAAACTACTAAAGAGGCTCAACACTGTTTAGCTGCCAAAAGCAGTTGGAATTGGGCCTAAACAGTGTGGTAAGTTTTTAGGTGATGGCTATTGTGTCTGTTTGACCTCTTCCAAATGTCTGTACTGGCAATAAAAAAAAGTTTCCAATTTAAATAGCTAGAGAATAAAAACACTTTGCCAGTAATAAGAAAAAACCTACAGCACCTGGTGTTCCCATGTGGTCTCCCACCCAAGTACTAACCAGGCCCAACACTGCTTAGCTTCCAAGATCAGACGAGATTGGGCGTATCTAATGTGGTATGGCTGTAGGTGAGATACAGGCACTTTTTTGCTCTCTTCTACTTCTATAACCAGGTAAGTTAATAAAAAAGTTTCCCAACTGTATTGGCTTACTGAAAAAAATCATGTGTTGGTAATGTAAAAAGACCTACAGGACATGATATTAGCAGGTGGTCTCAAATTAAACTACTAAAGAGGCTCAACACTGTTAAGCTGCCAAAAGCAGTTGGAATTGGGCCTAAACAGTGTGGTAAGTTTTTAGGTGATGGCTATTGTGGCTGTTTGACCTCTTTCAAATGTCTGTACTGGCAATAAAGAGAAAAAAGTTTCCAATTTAAAAAGCTAGAGAATAAAAACAATTTGCCAGTAATGGGAAAAACCTACAGCACCTGGTGTTCCCATGTGGTCTCCCACCCAAGTACTAACCAGGCCCAACACTGCTTAGCTTCCAAGATCAGACGAGATTGGGCGTATCCAATGTGGTATGGCTGTAGGTGAGATACAGGCACTTTTTTGCACTCTTCTACTTCTATAACCAGGTAAGCTAATAAAAAAGTGTCCTAAATGTTTTGGATTACTAAAAAAAATCATGTGTTGGTAATGTAAAAAGACCTACAGGACATGATATAAGCAGGTAGTCTCAAATTAAACTACTAAAGAGGCTCAACACTGTTTAGCTGCCAAAAGCAGTTGGAATTGGGCCTAAACAGTGTGGTAAGTTTTTAGGTGATGGCTATTGTGTCTGTTTGACCTCTTTCAAATGTCTGTACTGGCAATAAAGAGAAAAAAGTTTCCAATTTAAAAAGCTAGAGAATAAAAACAATTTGCCAGTAATTGGAAAAAGCCTACAGCACCTGGTGTTCCCATGTGGTCTCCCACCGAGGTACTAACCAAGCCCAACATTGCTTAGCTTCCAAGATCAGACGAGATTGGGCGTATCCAATGTGGTATGGCTGTAGGTTAGATACTGGCACTATTTTGCCCTCTTCTACTTCTATAACCAGGTAAGCTAATAAAAAAGTTTCCTAACTGTATTGGCTTACTGAAAAAAATCATGTGTTGGTAATGTAAAAAGACCTACAGGACATGATATAAGCAGGTGGTTTCAAATTAAACTACAAAAGAGGCTCAACAATGTTTAGCTGCCAAAAGCAGTTGGAATTGGGCCTAAACAGTGTGGTAAGTTTTTAGGTGATGGCTATTGTGTCTGTTTGACCTCTTCCAAATGTCTGTACTGGCAATAAAAAAAAGTTTCCAATTTAAATAGCTAGAGAATAAAAACAATTTGCCAGTAATAAGAAAAAACCTACAGCACCTGGTGTTCCCATGTGGTCTCCCACCCAAGTACTAACCAGGCCCAACACTGCTTAGCTTCCAAGATCAGACGAGATTGGGTGTATCTAATGTGGTATGGCTGTAGGTGAGATACAGGCACTTTTTTGCCCTCTTCTACTTCTATAACCAGGTAAGTTAATAAAAAAGTTTCCTAACTGTTTTGGCTTACTGAAAAAAATCATGTGTTGGTAATGTAAAAAGACCTACAGGACATGATATTAGCATGTGGTCTCAAATTAAACTACTAAAGAGGCTCAACACTGTTTAGCTGCCAAAAGCAGTTGGAATTGGGCCTAAACAGTGTGGTAAGTTTTTAGGTGATGGCTATTGTGTCTGTTTGACCTCTTTCAAATGTCTGTACTGGCAATAAAGAGAAAAAAGTTTCCAATTTAAAAAGCTAGAGAATAAAAACATTTTGCCAGTAATGGGAAAAACCTACAGCACCTGGTGTTCCCATGTGGTCTTCCACCCAAGTACTAACCAAGCCCAACATTGCTTAGCTTCCAAGATCAGGCGTATCCAATGTGGTATGGCTGTATGTGAGATACAGGCACTATTTTGCCCTCTTCTACTTCTATAACCAGGTAAGCTAATAAAAAAGTTTCCTAACTGTATTGGCTTACTGAAAAAAATCATGTGTTGGTAATGTAAAAAGACCTACAGGACATGATATTAGCAGGTGGTCTCAAATTAAACTACAAAAGAGGCTCAACAATGTTTAGCTGCCAAAAGCAGTTGGAATTGGGCCTAAACAGTGTGGTAAGTTTTTAGGTGATGGCTATTGTGTCTGTTTGACCTCTTCCAAATGTCTGTACTGGCAATAAAAAAAAGTTTCCAATTTAAATAGCTAGAGAATAAAAACAATTTGCCAGTAATAAGAAAAAACCTACAGCACCTGGTGTTC